>NC_137133.1:19152849-19497849 GCF_949319135.1 Squalius cephalus
CATGTAAAGATGCCCCTCTATTGTATTATTCATACCGGTGACAAGTTCCTCACTTCCTGCAGGCCAATGCACTCCCCCAATGACACGCCGGGGGACGGCACATGACACTGAGAGTGAATTAGCGGCGCTGCATTAGCCATCTGCATATGCGAAGGGCCCCACTTCCATGGCCCTCCGAGGATGACACTGACAGTAATGTTAAACTGATTTCCCCTGGGACGAGCAGGAGCGCAGTTTACAGGAAGCCAATGAGAAAGTTGTGGAGATGGGACGGCTATTGCGGCGGAGCTGAGGAAGGATTGTTAGCAGTCATTTCTGTGTTTTGTTTGTTCCAGACTGGCCCACAGTTTCACAGACAAGGTTTAAGCCTAGTCTCAGACTAAAATGCATGTTTGAGCAGTTTTAACTGAAGGCAACTTGCACTGGCATATCTTAAAATATGTCAGTGCCATTGCTTTGTGATTTTCAAGATGCAAAACAGTAATGTTTTTACAGTAAGGCTAATTGAACTAAGGCCTAATCGTGGCTTAATCTAAGCCCTGACTGTGGCCTAGCAGTCGTAGACTAGAGCTTTACTTAAACAGCCACATTTTGTTTCTTGAAGATGTTTAAATACATTCATATCAAGTTGCTCATTAGTTAGATGTTAACTAAACTTCCTCGTCCATAAATTTTCTTCCCAGCAAGTGTATAAACATTTATCATTTAAAGGGTTCGTTCACCCAAAAAATTAAAATTCTGTCATCATTTTCTCACCCTCATGTCGTTCCAAACCTGTATGACTTTTGTTCATCTTCGGAACACAAATGAAGATCTTTTTAATGGAATCTGAGAGATTTCTGTCCAGCCATTGACAGCTACGCAACTACCACTTTGACGCTTCAAAAAGTTCATAAAGAGATTGTAAAACTAACCCATATGAATTGATAGCCCGTTCTCATCCCCAAGTCGTCATATACTGACGCTTTCAAAAATGCTTCAATATCTGACGCTCAAAGCACCCTTTAGCGTCCATATGAGACGCATAACCCTACCACAGACCTAAACCTACCCATAAACGAAGCGTCTCATATTGACGCTAAGGGTGCTTTGTGCGTCGGATATTGACGAACTTTCGAAAACGTCAGTTACATGACGCCTAAACCTACCCATAACCGAAGCGTCACATATGGACGCTAAAGGGTGCTTTGAGCGTCAGATATTGAAGCTTGTTTGAAAGTGACGCTTTGGGGTGAGAATGTGTTGGAATTGAGCGGTGTAGTGCAAATTTTCTGAAGAGGCACGATCACTTTATATGATGAACAGATTGAATATAGGCTTTTATGTAAGGGATAATGCACATCCAGCCGGTTGTTATCTCAGAATAAACCCTGACAGGGTGATTAGGACCCCGACACGAAGCAGAGATAACAACCAACCAGCTGGATGTACATTATCCCACTTATTACACGGCAACTTGCCACATAACTAAATAATTAGAAATTAAATATTGATCTGAGTTGAAGTATTTTATTAGCTCTTTAAACGCAAAGCTTCCGCAGAGAAAGCATTTGCTAGCTAGCGGCAAGTTCAAACTAGAAGGATATTTAAGAGATACAGTACAGTCGTACCACTTATTACACAGTATTTCACCACATAAATAATTATGGGGATAAGAAATATTTATTTGAGATGAAACTTTTAAAATCGTACCTGTTTGTTATACAAAAAAAAAAAGTCAAAAAATGGCAGCAGCTGCGAGTCCACAATACTGGATGGCATAATTAAATAACTGTACACAAAATATTGATTTCACTGAGTTTTAATATTTTATTAGCCCACCAAATGCAAAACTTCCATGAAGAAAACCTGTTCCTAGCAAGCATAAAGCACTGCTGACTTCAGTGACCTGGATGAGTCTGTGTTATCTGTTTTCAGCGTTTGTTATCTGGGAATAACTTACCGCTGAATGGCGCGATTGACCAATCAGAATCAAGTATTCCACAGAGCCGTGTAATAACCACATATACACATTCATCAACTCACACATCAGTTGTGGTAAACGGAAGCTCAAGCATGTTGGCATGAGTTTTTAAAGGTAACACAGTGTGTGATATGAATAAAAAGTGCTGATAAACAGCTGTTGAACACCTTAGTAAACAGTAGCCTATTCCTTTTGTCAAGACTTAACAAGTGGGATTGAAAGCATCACTACTGTTCTCTTACGAGAGGTCTCTCGTATTGCGTAAGGTTAGCTTACGCATCGGGAAAGTCTTCTTTCTTCGAGA
The DNA here is from genome assembly GCF_949319135.1 of Squalius cephalus. Classification (NCBI taxonomy): domain Eukaryota; kingdom Metazoa; phylum Chordata; class Actinopteri; order Cypriniformes; family Leuciscidae; genus Squalius; species Squalius cephalus. Next base: position 19,155,117 of record NC_137133.1, read on the forward strand.
TCTGAAGCCAAAAAATTATCCTTAATTTTGTATACATTGTCAACGCAGTGCAGCAGCCGACAGACCTAGGCAGGCTGTATAAGCGTGCTCATTGGCTGCTCGGCGGCAACTGCTTAAGCCTATCGGTGAGCGCTCTGAACGCGGCAACCAATGAGGGTTGGTTCGCGCCCTCCACACCCTTCTAACCGTCAGAATGGGTGTGGCCAGCGTGTATATATTCAGCGCTCATAGGCTAAAATTCTGATTTTCTTGTCTTCAGCGACGCTCTTCGCATCGCTGGATCTTGAGAGCCGCCGCCGTTGAAACCAGCGACCAGCAAGCTTAGGACAGTGCCTGAGGAAGCCGGCCGTCTTCGCCGCCTTCAGCCATCCGTGCCTGCTACGCTATCCGGCGACATATCCTTTACATTATTACTGTTTCTGTGTGTATTCTAAAAGAGCACGAGGCGTTTTTGTAAAAACGCCTCGTTTTTGCGGCTCGTGCCGCGCCCCGCTCAGCAACGGAGACCGCCACCTCTCTGCGCTCTCCGCCTGGGCCGCGGGCACGCCGCCACCGCACTCTCCGAGTGCGAAGAGCTTTCAATGTCGACCCTGCGGGCTCGACTTGAAGCTTTCGACCAAGCTGTCGCTCCGCCTGTCCCTGCCGGGCCGCGCAATAAGAAGCGCCGCTCGCAGCGACCACCGGAGACTGTTGTGACTGAGGAGCTCGCCGGAACCTCTCCCTCGAGCTCTCTCTCGCCCTCTCCCTCCCGGCCGCTCAACCGCCGGCTCTCGCCCGTGCCGCCGCCGCGTCAGGAGATGAGGCGAATGTGATAGATACCCGTACTCTCCCTCTGTTCGAGCCGTGCAACTACGCCGCTCACAAGGGATGGCAGAAGCGGACGGTCTCGGAGCGAGTTTCCTCTCCCTCTGTTCGAGCCGCGCAAACTGAGCCGCTCACGAGGGATGGCAGGAGCGGACGGTCTCGGAGCGAGTTTCCTCTCCCTCTGTTCGAGCCGCGCAAACTGCGCCGCTCACAAGGGATGGCAGGAGCGGACTGTCTTGGAGCTCTCTTTACGTTACAAGAAAGCTACTCCGTCCTCGCGCGTCACTCACCGGTGAAAGGGGAACAGAGTGTTTTCGTCCCGCCGCGGCCGTGGCCTGGACTATAACCTCCATTTCTCACACATTTCTCAGTCCCCTCTTAAGTTCAGGCGACTGGAATTGTTACTATTGCAGTATACGAGCCTGTTATAAATACACGCTCGCCTGCAAGCAAACGCCGTCACAAGACATGATGACGCTAACCGAGTACTAATGTATTCTCCCCTGTGGCTCAGTGGCGGAATCCTAGACTGTCAAGCCAGAGACCCGGGTTCGGTCCCCGCTCTCGCGGCAGATAAAGTTTATGCTGTTCGCTTCTCCGAGCTCGCGGCCAGTTTTTCTTACATACAGAAAACAAGCCCGCTCTCTCCCTCGTTGGGCCGCGCAGATTGCGCCGTTCAAGGGATGACAAAGCGGACGGTCACGAGCAGCGTTCAGCGTGCGCGCCTCACTCACCGGCGAAAAGAGAAGAGAGTGTGTTAGTCTCGCTACGGCTGGACAACCGCCAATCCTCACACATTTCTCAGTCCCCTCTTAAGTTCAGGCGACTGGAAATATTACTATTGCAGTAAACGAGCCTGTTTTAAACACGCACGCCTGCAAACAAACGCCGACGCGACACTGAGGTCGCTTTTTATATGCTCGCGCTAACTGAAAGCTAATGTGTTCTCCCCTGTGGCTCAGTGGCAGAATCATACGCTTTCATGCGGGAGATCCGCGTTCGATCCCAGCTCTCGGGGCAGATAAAAATTTATGCTGCTTGCTTCTCCGAGCTCGCGGCCAGTCTTTCTTACTTACAGAAAGCGAACCCGCCTCTCGCACCACACCTTCTCAGGGTGCTCGAGTATTTTTGAGCGTCTAAACACGAGAGAAGAAAAGACGGTTAAATCCCGCAGCCCTGCGTTGCCACGGCTACTGCAGCTGTTTACCTCGCAGTCAAGGAGCCGGTATATCTACCCGCTCGCCTGCGCGCATCCGCCGTTCTCACGGCAACCCAGAGAAATTTCAAAAGAGCATAATGTCTGGTTGCACGGCTGACGCCGTATGTGTTTCTAGTACAGTGAATGTGCCCACGTTCTGTGCTCACCCCTGTACACAAGCACTATACATCCCGTGTCTCTCACAGAGCCCACTCTCATGAAGAAGGCAAAAGCCGCTTTAGTGTTAAAAGTAGGTCACGTGTCCACTCCTCCGTGCCCACACCTACTCACTGCCCGCTCTGTCACACGGCCTCGCACGACCGGTCATGTTTTAAATGTAAGTCCTGTGCCCGCCCTCGAGCGCTCACACATACTAACTAACATTTTCACCCCGACGCCGACATCGCGCGTCGCGCCTCACACTATATGTTCCCCGTCCAAAGCCACCGGGACACTGTGTGTAAAACGGCCAGCTATCGCTACGTGCGATCCGCCGTATCTAAGCACCAAGAGCGCGCGGGCCCGCCCCTGAATGTAAGTCCTGTGCCCGCCCTCGAGCGCTCACACATACTAACGAACATTTTCACCCCCGACGCCGCCATCGCGCGTCGCGCCTCACACTTTATGTTCCCCGTCTAAAGCCACCGGGACACTGTGTGTAAAACGGCCAGCTATCGCTGCGTGCGATCCGCCGTATCTAAGCACCAAGAGCGCGCACGCCGCGCCCGCCCCTCCGTTTCGAGCTCTCGAGCCCGCGATGCGCGGCGATCGGAGCCCGGAGGCCATTCTGCCCCTGGCTGCACACGCAAAAGCGTGGGAAGCTATTCCAGGCGCATCAGAACGGGTGCTAAGCACAGTAAAACAGGGCTATACTCTGCAGTTCGCTCGCCGCCCTCCGCGCTTTCAAGCGCGTATCGAGACCAGAGTGAATGGGGAAGTAGCACATCTACTTCGAGCAGAAATAGCTACGCTTCTGTGCAAAAGGGCTATAGAACCGGTTTCCCCTTCCATGAGCGAGTCGGGCTTTTACAGCCGTTATTTCCTCGTTCCCAAGAAGGACGGAGCTCTCAGACCAATTTTGGATCTGAGACGTTTGAACAAGGCTCTTATGAGAAGACCGTTCAAAATGCTCACAACCAGACAAATTCTCGCGCAAATTCGCCCGAGGGACTGGTTTATATCTCTCGATCTAAAAGACGCGTGCTTTTCAGATCCAGATAATACCCCGTCACAGGCCATTCTTGAGATTCGCCTTCGACGGTCAGGTATATCAGTACACGGCCCGCCTGTCGACACAGCGCGCGCGCTGCATTCGACGCCTGGCCGCGTTCCTCCGGCCGGGCAGCACCGTACCTCTCAAAACATTTCAGAGGTTACTGGGTTGTATGGCCTCAGCCGCAGCAGTGCTTCGGCTGGGTCTTTTACGAATGCGCCCGCTACAACGCTGGCTGAATGCCCGAGTGCTTCACAGAGCATGGGCTTCCGGCGGTATTCGCATCAGAGTGACTCAGAGCTGCGTTTCAGCTCTGAAGCCCTGGTTAGCGGCCGACTGGTACCAGCGGGGAGTGACAATGGGAGCTATCTCACACCGCAAAGTTATCTCGACGGACGCTTCCACCTCAGGCTGGGGCGCTCTGTTCGAGGGCAAACCGGCTTTTGGCCTATGGTCAGACCGGGAAAAATGCCTCCACATAAACTGTTTGGAGATGATAGCGGTCGAGAACGCGCTCAGGCGCTTCCTCCCATTCATACGGGATCACCATGTGCTAGTCCGCTCGGACAACACGTCCGTGGTATCCTATGTGAACCGACAGGGCGGTGTCAGATCCAGGAATCTGTGCAGGCTGACAGAACGCCTTCTCGTGTGGGCTTACCGCTCGCTGCGCTCTCTGAGAGCCGCGCACGTGCCGGGCCACCTGAATGTCGGTCCAGACAGACTGTCCAGGGACAACATTCCCCCAGGAGAATGGTCTCTGCACCCCCAGACAGTCCAGTTTCTCTGGCGCCTATTCGGCAGAGCGGAAATCGACCTCTTTGCGTCGAAAGACAATGCTCAATGCCCGAAGTTTTATTCGAAGAGCGAGGACGCGCTGTCTCAGACATGGCCCAGCCTCCCGCTGTATGCTTTTCCTCCGATCTCCCTGTTGCCACAGGTCATTTCGAGGATCAGAGAAACGCACCACTCAGTGCTACTTATAGCCCCGCGATGGGAAAACCAAACTTGGTACCCAGAGCTAGTGAGGCTGTCGCACTCACCCCCATGGCCGATCCCGGTGAGAAAGGATCTCCTCTCCCAAGCCGGTGGATCGATCTGGCATCCCCATCCAGAGCGCTGGTCGCTGCATGCATGGGTGATCAACGGATACCCGTTGACCTGTCAGAAGGGGTCGTGAACACGATCACACAGTCGAGAGCCCCCTCCACGAGACGGCTCTACGCGTCTAAATGGTCGGTGTTTTCTAAATGGTGCGCTACTAAAAACTTGGATCCGCGCGCATGCGGGGTCCCGCGGGTGCTCTCCTTCTTACAAGAGCTGTTGGAAAAGGGCAGATCCCTTTCCACGCTCAAAGTATATGTGGCCGCTATTGCAGCGTTCGCTGAGACGACGCGCGGCCGGGCAATGGGAAGGAATGAGCTCATTATCCGCTTCCTCAGAGGAGCTAGACGGATGAATCCCCCGCGGCCCCCCTCGGTTCCCTCGTGGGATCTGTCCTTGGTCCTAGCGGCCCTAGAGGCTTTCCCTTTGAACCGCTTGAATCCGCGGATCTAAAGTATCTGTCGCTTAAAACCGTTTTTCTGATAGCTCTGTCTTCAGTCAAACGAGTGGGTGATTTGCACGCGCTATCTGTTAGCCCTGCATGTCTTGAGTTCGGGCCGAATGACTCGAAAGTCATTCTCAGACCGAGACACGGTTACATCCCCAAAGCGATTGGAACCCCGTTTAGGGCACAAGTTATGTCCCTCTCGGCTCTGCCAGCATCCGACAGTGGGGACAGTGATATCCTCCTATGCCCTGTCCGGGCGCTGAGAGTTTACATCACGCGCTCCGCCGCTTTCAGGCGTTCAGAGCAGCTCTTTGTTTCCTTCGGCGGACGCACCAAGGGTCTTGCCGCCTCGAAGCAGAGCTTGTCCAGGTGGATAGTGGACGCGATAGCAGCAGCTTATGCCTCCAGACACCTGCAGTGCCCTCTGGGCATCAGAGCCCACTCCACTAGAGGCATGGCCTCGTCGTGGGCCTGGTCCAGCGGAATTTCTAATCACGGTATTTGTATGGTGGCGGGCTGGGCCTCCCCGTCAACATTCGTGAGGTTTTATAACCTGGAAGTTCCTGCCCTACTGGCAAAAATACTGTCAGCATAAGTGACATGTATGCTCTGCCCATTTCTCGTGTGCAGACTACGTTCATATGCTGGCGCTATTCTGGTACTATACTCAGGGTGAAGTGTTTGACTCAGACCGGCTGATCCGCTCTGTTTCCTATTTCCCGTTACGCGCTGTTGTCGGTGATGGCCCGCGCTGCTGGCCGCCCGTATTATTCTCTGTCGCGCGGGAATTTTTCCCTTCATGTGAGACCGACTATGTCGTTTTTCTCCTACCCTTATGAGTGCTTATGTACTGTATGGGCTCGCTCTGCCGGCCCTACTGTTTGTACTGTTATATGTTTATAGACCGGCCGCGCCGCTCTATTTCATATGCTGCATGAAGTGCCTGTACTGCGCTGGCCCGTCTCTCCGACCGGCCACATTTCCCAGCAGAGTGTTTTCCCCGGTTTCCCTGGGATTCATGGGCTGGATGCTCGGCGCACACGGCGTTGACAAAGGGTTCCCGATGCGTAAGCTAACCTTACGCAATACGAGAGACCTCTCGTAAGAGAACGTACTCGGTTACTAATGTAACCTCGGTTCTCTCTAGAAGAGGGAACGAGTATTGCGTAACCTGCCGTGTCGCGCCACGAGCTTTTGCGCTTCAGACTGCGAAAACCAGAATTTTAGCCTATGAGCGCTGAATATATACACGCTGGCCACACCCATTCTGACGGTTAGAAGGGTTGGTTGCCGCGTTCAGAGCGCTCACCGATAGGCTTAAGCAGTTGCCGCCGAGCAGCCAATGAGCACGCTTATACAGCCTGCCTAGGTCTGTCGGCTGCTGCACTGCGTTGACAATGTATACAAAATTAAGGATAATTTTTTGGCTTCAGATCTCGAAGAAAGAAGACTTTCCCGATGCGTAAGCTAACCTTACGCAATACGAGAGACCTCTTCTAGAGAGAACCGAGGTTACATTAGTAACCGAGTACGTTTTCTGAATAAGCCAACTATGAACTCGGACATACTACTACTTGTTTTTCACCTACTATGCGGTAAGGATATTTGGAGCAAGGCATGATTTAACCACAGGTAACACTGTGTCTACATTGGACGTGCGATGCGGCAAAGCCAATATAATCCATTATAATCAGCGATTCTGTCTATGCTGGGCAGGATCAAACCGATGCCTTTCTAGCGTACGGTAGTCCACACACCTGGAGACATGGCCGGTAATCAGAGCCGGACAGTAACGGAGTACATTTACTTGAGTACAGTACTTAAGTACAATTTTGAGGGATCTGTACTTTACTCGAGTATCATTTTTGGGGAGTACTCATGACTTTACTCAAGTACATTTGAGAGGCAAATATTGTACTCTTTACTCCGCTACATTTCTATCCATAACCGTGAGTACCCGTTACTTCTTCTAAAAAAATAATAAAAAAAAAAAAAGGAAAAAAGAAAAAGCGAGCGACAGTGCGCGAGAGAGACCGAGTGTGTCTGCGCGCGCGACCGGCTCTCTCTCTCTCTCTGCTCGTTCATTCAGTTAAACATGCGCCCTGTCACAAGCGGCAGTTCATCTACTTTACTCACCGATCAAATAAGACTTTGGCGGGACAAAAATTCACTTTGGCGAGCGCTAAAACAAGTTCAATGCAGGAAAATTCATGCGTGAATTTAACTGAGTAGTACATGACCATGCACTCGCACAAATGCCACCACATACAATTTGAACTCGCACATTCTCAATAAAATGGTCGCATATTTGGTCGCAGTCTGGAACCCTGTGATTTGATTGATGAAAAAAAGAGAAACTCACATGTACACACAAGTGTTAGCTGAATTTTCTTTTCTGATATTACACATTAATGTAAGCTGAGCATTTGCGTTGATGTTCTTGAGTATGCGGTGTGTTTAACACAGTCGGGTTCAAATGTGGGTGCAAAAATCCATTAAAACTCTAGCAGAGGTTTGTCAGAGCGTTGCCATTGTGCTATTGCCTTGTGGGCAAGTGAAAATGTTAAATAAAGCAGCATGGTAAAAAGATGAAAATGACTTGATTTTACTTTCAATTTCTTTACATTCTCCAAGGTATTAACTAGGGGTGGAACGGTACATGTATTCGTATTGAACCGAATCGGTACGGGCGTCACGGTTCGGTAGGCTACATGAATTTACACAGAGAATACGGTATAAAAATAAATAAAACTCGCGTGCAAATTAATTAATGTAATGCGGAACTACTGTTAGATACGCGGGTTCTTTAGGGACACCTAATCTGTAGCCCCGCCTTAAGCTAGGTTTGTTTATACCTTCTTATACTGTCTATGGTTTATACTTTCGCCTGCCTCCGCAGCGCGAGCCTCCGCTGACCGTGCGCGCGCCTCCCCAAATGGACGAGGCATTTATACTTAGCGCTCGCCGGTGTATATTCTTTGAAACGACAGGGTGCGACAGGGTGTAATTGTCCTCTAAACCATCAGGAATCAGTGGTTTGAAGTAAGGTAGGCTACACTCGTGAATTTTTATTTTAGTAAAACAACACTTTAGTACACCAAAACCACACAGCAAAATAATCGTGTAAAGCAGTAAACCAGATTATTCCTTGTGACATTAGAAAAAAAAAAATGGATATGAGAACGTAACCTACAACTAAATTAACGTTATCTTACATAATTTCTAAACATTTTTATTTAGTTTTGTGAACCTTTTTATAAAACATGGCCATTTATTTTTATTTAAAGGGCTGATGTCTGCTATTGTAGGCTCATTTTGTTAATGTAAGCAACTAATTTAGACGCAAGAACTGGGTGCCGGTGCTGTGAGATGTACATGCTCGGCCAGATTCGGCTCGAAGTCGTGCGTCTTTGGATCATATGCGGAGCCGTGCGCTAAAAGCCGTGCACTGCACACCACCAAGCAAAATGTGGCCTTGCACACCCAACGCGCATGACCGCCCACACCACAATGACGACATTTTTGCTGCGCGCACCCTCGCGCTCGTGCGTCCACACATAAATAAGAGATGCTTTATTTTTAGTTTTATAGCTGATTGTCTTATTTTGTTTACATCTTACTTTACACACTTCAGGGCAGGCTGTTGCAGCTAGCTCAGGGGAGAGACTGTATGACACTAGGTGGTACAGCCTGAGACATGCACAATAAAAAAAAAATTGCCTTCTGCATTTTTGTTTTGCTTTTCCCTCCATTGTACCGAACTCGTACCGAACCGTGATGTCTGAACTGAGGTATGAACCGAACCGTGACTTCTGTGTACCGTTCCACCCCTAGTATTAACATTAACATTTTTCATAACTCCATGTAGGACGTTTCTGTACATAAATGTAAGCACTATGGCAGTAGTAATGCAATATTTAGAAAATGTACTCTTGTACTCTTGGTACTCAAGTACTTTTAAAAACAAGTACTTTAGTACTTTTACTTGAGTAGACATCTGACTGTTGTACTTTTACTTGTACTTGAGTAAAATTTAGCAAGGGGTATCTGTACTTTTACTCAAGTAATAAAGCTGTGTACTCTGTCCGCCTCTGCCGGTAATGTGCCTTCATGTGCTATCGGAAATTTCCTACTCGTCGCATTCATGTGCTTTGTTGTTGGAAAGAACAGGAATCATGGAGGATAGCAGGTTTATACTTACCTATTTATAGGGAAAATCTTATTGAAGGCAAAATTATATTTCCCATTCATTGACAACCATAAAAACATTCACCACGCTATCAATAGTCATCTTGCCAACGATTCTGGAATTTTGAATATTATTTTGAAAACGAATAAAGAATATTATTATTATCACAGCAGCAATCGTGATCCATGTTTCTGGCCTTATTCCCAAACTTCCCAGTGGAAAATACGACTTGAGAGGGCGTTCATGTCCAGTTTTCAAATAGGAAACTTGTATTCTCCGCTTCTTGTGGCTTACTGTTTTAATAAAACAGTAACATAAAAAAGACAACAACTTTCAATAAATAGTTCAATAAACTGTGTGTCAGAGTACATGTCAGGAACACGGCACATTTAGAGGGAGGCTGAGATAAAAGAGAGATGACTGAAGTGCCCAGAAGTAGCTGATAATTCATTGTGCGTTTAATGGTGGGCAGCCACAAAAACTCATAAAAGTACAAAATAATAAATCCTAATATTCAAAATAGACTGCTGATTTGTTTAGTAGCCTAGAATCTGAACAGTATAGAACAGATGAAGAATTTTATTTGGCTTTATTATACATTATTAAACGGCTTGAACGACGTAACTGATGATCTATGTACAAAAAAGCAATGATTATAATTATATAGGCTAGATTTTTAGACAACAGTTCCGATTCTCTAATCTACTTGGCCAAGCAATGTTCAAGACAGTTGTTTTTTATAATAACTGCACAGGAATATTTCATTGTTTGTATCACTAAGCCTGTGTTTGTGACGTTCAAGAGTGTGTGAACGGTATAGAGTGGAAGTGGAGTAGAGTTGTGTGATTTTGCCTGCATCGTTTTGTTGTGTCTCGCTATAGGATCACTCAAGGAAAACCCAGAATGGATCTGGAAAACCTGTTGATTACAGAATGCTTTGAGCAGAAATGGGATATTGCTGTCACTCCACTCCACTCATGCTGTTTAAGACCTGCTTTCAGTCGCCTTCCACCCAAACTTTTGAACAGAAGTGTATATATAGGCTGCTTCAAACTAACTGGTTAAAATCTGTCTGAAATTTAAGTTACTCAATATTAACGTGTTAAAATCAATTTCAGCACAAGAATGCTGTTGTTCTACATGCAGAATCGTGCATTGGGCTGATATTCAGTTCAACAACACTCTTGCTTGTGTGATATTGCTTAAAATAAGTGATTTGCTGAACCAATCAGAGCACAATGCTAAATAATGTCCTCTGGTATAAACAAATCAAATAGCATGTGAGATCATGCAAAACAACATACTTTAATAACTTGTATTTATGCATTGATGTAAAAGAAGTCTTTGATAAAACAATTGAATGCCCCAATCTTCCACCATGTTAAGAATTTCTTAAAATATGTGAAAAACAAGGCTCAGACTGCGAGAGGATGGTAAAAGAGCTGTGTCACGCCAGCAACTGACAAAATAACTGCAGATAATTAGAAGCTTTTGTAGCGTGAGCATCTTTCAACAAAGACACCTGCATTTCCTGCGAAGGGAGGCGACACACACGGTGATTGTCATTTTTAATCTGGTTCTCCTGCGGGGTGCTCGGAGTGGCTGCGGGGAGCCCGGTGGGTGTGTGAGTGCTGGGACGAGAATTCACACAGCGTTCCCGAAACTCTTTCGCTCTGACAGGGCCCCTGCTGATGGATTAATCTGCGCTTGTGCGCAGTCCACGACAACATTTGAAAGTCTCGGGGGGGGAAAAAACGGTAGGGTCAGCTGTTAAACTGTAATTTGAATGTCTTTTATTTTAGAGTAACAAATTCAATTAGCATGGAACTAACAGAGGAAAGGAGCATGCTAGCGCTCTCCCAGAGGCAAAGACGGTGGTTGAGTAGGTGGATACCTGGGATAATGTACAGCTTTTTCCTGAAGATGTCATGTTATTCCATGTAATGAAGCTTCAATAACAAAACCATTTTGTATACATAATGGGCAAGTTATCAAATCAAAGTTATCAATGTAGGCGGGTCCACAACGCGCGTACACTTTGTCCCGTAGATGGTCTGCTTGCTCGCTTTAACCTCGTGCACAAGCAGATCTGTTTCCTCGCTAGAGAAGCGTTCAGTTTTTCCGCTTGCAAATTTCGCCATTTAAATAGCGAATCCGCCATGGCACGAGCACAAGTGGATTTTAAAGGGAATGGGAGATGAGACTCTGATTGGTTTATTACACGTTATGCCCAAAACACACCCATTACTCATTAAGAGAATAGGGACCACCCTTTTAGACCATGGTCCGACCATTTTTCCCGTCGTTAAAATAGCAAAACTGGATTCGAACACGCCCTAAGTGCTCTTGTGCCGTGCGCTTTAGACCATGCTCTTAGATCGTTAAAAATAGGGCCCAATATGTTGGTAAGGAAAAGCAGCTCCGGTTGGGTATGAGAGGTGAGTTCTCGTTCATGGCCCACTCCCGGAGCACCCTCTCTACCCCACCGAGCTCATCGGGTTAGGGAAATTAGTGCTGCTTGCTCTCTTTCATCTCTGCTCCTGAATGGAGCTCCATGTCTGATCACCAAGCCAATTTGCCAGCCCATGTGGCACCCAACCCATCAGGCCCAGGCAGCGCACCTCCTGCTTTCTGGCAACACATCCTGAATAATTTCCCCCCTCCCCCCCCAAAAAATGTGGCGATATGCACGGCTGAATCCGAATGCCCGTCTCTGGCATTGTCGGGATCATTTTGGCTCCATGCCAAACGTATTATATTGATCTCTCTTTTCTATGCAGTTCAATGGCTCCACACAATGCAGATTTGGAGCAGAACATATTAGGCAAATAACATGAGCCCAGAGGCCTGCGCTCAGAGACCGATGTCGTTAATATCAATGCCTCTGTCTCAGCCTGCAGCTCAGGAGCAATCAAGAGTCTTTCCACTCAATCCCAGGCAGAATCTCAACTCCAAATCATGCCGTGTGCCGTAAAAGTCTATTTATTCAGGTGATTCTTCACCTATACCTTTAAAAAATAAAGGTTCCAAAAGGGAGATTTGCAGCAATGCCGTAGAAGAATCATTTTGGGTTCCCACGAAGAACCTTTCAAGGAACAATTCTTAAAAGAACCATTCTTTTCTTAATGTGAAGAACACTCTTTCCCCGCCAGCATTTTTGAAAAAAGTTGCCAGCCAGCGCCAGCGTTTTTGATCATTTTCACAAAAGTTTCATGGCCTCCAGAATATTTTGTTGTATGGATATCTGAAGATACAATATATCAAAAGAAAGAACATACCCTCTGATTTTAAACAACAACAAAAAAAACATTTTATTCTAGCTTCATGCATTCTTTTTTATCAACACTTGAATGTCGGCAAGTTTCATAAAAAAGCAACATTTTGAGCAAAAAGCTGAGAAAATCGCGTTTTTGTCAAAGACTACATCCAGATCTGATTCAGAGCGATGATCAAAACACAGATGGAGTAGATTAAGTCCTTCAACACCCCAAAGCTTCACAGTCCTATAGCTAATCTGGGTCCACATTTCATTCAGTAACATTAGGCAGTTTTGATTGTTGTTTCGGAGATTTAGTACTTGTTCAGAAGATGTGTAATTGCGCCCCCTATCGTATAACAATGAAAACACAGAAAATGGGAAAATTCCGTCAATGGCGGGGAAAGAGTTAATAATCTAAAGAACCTTTTGTGTGTGACATGGATGTTAAAGTTTCTTCATGAAACCACAGATGTCAATAAAGAACCTTTGTTTTTAAGAGTGTAAGGATACTGGCCCAGTGAACTTTGTTAAAGATTAAAAAAAAAAACAAAAAAAAAAATTGTAAGTCTTGTGTTTATGGGTACAGATACTTTTGGCTCTTTGCACACTTTTAGAAAATAAACTTGGATACACTTGGTTTTGATGGTCCACTTTAGACATTCTACTAACTATAAGTAACTTTTCAACTACATGTCAACTAACTCTCACTAGAGTATTAGTAGACTGTTAGTAGCCAGGTGTGAGGGTTCAAGTTAGTAGAATAAGTTGACATGTAGTTGCAAAGTTACTTATAGTCAGTAGAATATCTGTTGGTGGAGCATCAAAATAAAGTGTTAGCAGATTTTCAGCAGACATACTAATACTCTAATGAGAGTTACTTTGCAAAGTAACTTATAGTTAGTAGAATTTCTAAAGTGGACCATTGAAATAAAGTGTAACTCTCTTAAAACCTACTTTTCAGACTCTCAACAGATTATTTAATTTATCAACTAACAATGTCCAAGTGTATATACTGTACATGCATCACAGGAGAAAATATGTCAAATTTTGTATTTTGTTTGATAACATTATGTGATGCACATGACATTTTAAACATTTTTCAATCCACGACTGACTCCTTTGTCATGCCAAAGCTAATTTCGTATCTAACATTTTATGTATCCTAAATAAGCACAATTAAATAATACTTTGCATAATATGACAATCTTACACCTTGATTGGAAATGACACTCTATAAAAAATATTCTGTTTACAAGTGACACTTACCCTTATTTTCTTCACACATCATGTTTAATATTTCAACTTAGGTATGCTCTATACTGTTGTCCCCTTGGTAAACAAGTACGTTATCTTTTGCAAAAAAAATGTTGGCTGTGTTGGAAATAATGCTGTCCTCATTTGTGTAAAAAAATAAATAAATCTTTTCACACTATAAACATCAAAACGGTTTATTTGACTATGTTTAGATTAATATAGTTTTTAAAATGTAATAATATTTTTATGATGGATTTTCATAGTTTAAAAGTCTTGGTGTGGCAAAAGATAATATTAAAAGCATTTGCAAAGTTGCAAAAATAAATGTCAAAAGCACGGTAAAAAGACGATTTAAATGTGACCTTCATAAAACAAAAATAAGTTAGCAAGCTGTTAGCTTTAATAAAACATAAACCCTTGGAACATAAAATACCTGTAGCTGAAGAAACATTTGTTTGATGGAATTTTTCCACGCTGTTTACAGGCATTCTGATGCTTCAGTTGCCTTTTAATGACTCATATCGGTTTCTATACGCGTGCAGGTCCGTTGGGCCTCCAGTTGGCATGGTGCTATTTGCTTCTTTTGGCACGCTCCACTATTCAGTGCTTTCCAAAGCTAACGTGGCTGGGCACAATACATCCGTTAATGGGCTCGTCTATGAGATGATCCCCCACCCTTTCCTGAGATGGGAATCAGGGTAAACATTTCAATGGGAATCCTCTACAGACTTGGCTTGCCAACCTGGCAGCTAGTTAAACTCGTGTCTCTCGCTTACCGTCTGCAAATGTGAAATGACTAAGCGTCTGAGTCTCTTTGACATCTCTAACGAGTGTCATATGGCTGTGATGGGCAGGGCTGTGATGAATTTGCTGCAGGCTAAGAAGCCAGTTCACTATCATCAAGGATTATGAGTCTTTCATGACATACGTATGTCAAAGTCAGTGCTGTTGAATCTATACTGTGCATTTCCTTTGATTTTAGTGATATTATTTCAATAAGCTCTTCTTAATATGGGTTGATTACAGAATGAGCACATCTGAATTTGATGCAGAATGTTCTTGTTGTAATATGAATATAATGAGCTGGTTATAATCTGAGTTGGTTATAGAATAAACTGGTTGTAATATGAGTTTGTATAGTCTTCTGATGGTATAGACTGGCATTTGATTTGGTTATATAATCGGTGTTGGTTTTAGAATGAGCTGGTTCTAAAATGATATGAGTATAGAATTATTGGGTCACAATCTGGGTTGGAAATAGAATGAGCTGGTTATAATATGGGTTGGTTGTTGATTGAGCTGGTTTTAGAATGAACTAATCTGGATTGGTTAAAGAATAGACTGGTCGTAAAATGAGTTGGCTATTGAATGAGTTTAGTATAGAATTACCTGGTTATAATCTTGGTTGGATATAGAATGAGCTGGTAATAATATGGGTTTGTTATAATATGAGCTGGTGTAGAAAGCACTATATATATAATGATTTGGGTATAGAAATATATGGTCAAATATGAGTTTGGTATTAGCTGGTTTATATCTCACATGGTTTCATAATGAGCTGCTTATAGTCCGAGTTAGTTATAGAATGAGCTGGTTATAAAATGAGTTCCTTATGGAATTGTCTGTTTATGATCTGGGTTGGATATAGAATAAACTGGTCATTAAATGGGTTGGTTATTGATTGAGCTGGTTTTAGAATGAAATGGTTAAAAATGTGTAACGTAAATCCACTGAAGGAGAGTTGCAGGTAAACCCAAATGCAGTTTTATTTAAATACAAACATGAACAAAATGCAAAATAAACAAAGACCTGGACTTGAACGTGGACTTGAACGTGGACTTGAACGTGGACTTGACAAACTCACCAACAGCAGGTTACAAAGACAATACTAGACAAGAGAACAATAAACATGAGGGCAATTTATACAGAGAGACAAATGACTAAGAAGGAACACCTGTGCATAAATAAACAATGAACCAATGAGAATATGATGCATAGACAAGGGAACCAATCAGAACAAGACACATAAACAGGGGAAGCACATGACAGGAACATGAAACATGGCCAAGGCAAACTACAAAATAAAAGACATTAAAACAAACTTGAACCAAAACCCAACCAAACGTGACACTATAGATGAGCTGGAAATAATCTGAGCTGGTTATAATCTGGGTTGTTTGTAGAATAGGATAGTTGGTAAAAGAATTAGATGTTTTTAATCTGAGTTGGGTTAAACAAACTGGTTATACTGTAGTCTGAGTTGAGTATAGCATGAGTTGCTTTTTGTCTGAGTTTGGGATAACCTAAATGTTTTGAATTCTGAGCAAGATATGTTTTTTATTGGGATATAATTTAAGTTAGATATCCTTACATCATTTGAATATTCTGATTATGTGCAGTAATTAGATTAATGTAAGCTTGAAAGAAAACATTAATAGAAGTGGACATGACTGTCTTAATTTGGTTTTGGTTGAATTAAGTGTTTGGTTGAGTCATTATCTTTTTTATTTAAAGTGTCTTTTCAGTCATTAAGACATCTGTCTGCAGTAAAAATGTCTGTCCAAAATAAATGAATTTATCAATTAACTAATCCTTGTAGGAATCAATCACTTCCTCATTAGACAGAGGTTTCCTTGTGTAGGTCTCCATGGTCAACACATCTATGACTTCACAGAGGACACACGTGTGGGATTTTAATTTTGAATTCATTTGTGCCGCCACCGACCCCCTGTTCGCTCAGCGGATGCTAAGGGGACTCTAGGGAGCCCTATCGCAGTTCTATATGCAAATGTCCTTGCACCTGGGCAGTGGTGCAGGCATGCTGGGAGGTTATTTATGCAAATCTGATAGAGAGCGAATACACATCCCAGCCACAGTCACCGGCGGTATGATTTTGGATGAACAGACTTCTGCTCGGACAGGATGGTAAGAAAGGAGGACAGGCAAATAAGAAAATAATTGTCGCCAAAAATGTACAGTCATTGGTAAAATGTGCATTATAATATAATGAAATGTTTGTGCATTAGATGTTTCTTAGAAAATTAATGAATGGCTCTCAAAGAAGACCCCCGGAATGGTGGCAAAAATGAACGGCATATCAGAAGACATTAACCAACCAACCCCTGACCTATTGCACAGTTAAGCCCTATTCGGACGCGACTAGCTTTACAAGGGTAGATGGAGTAATGTAATTTTACCACAGGACGTCTGTAATAATAATGGCCAATTCACACAGGATAAGATATCTCAGTAAAACTAGCAGAAATGGGAGGGGTAACTCGATTTACGCACTGCCGTCACCTGATATCAAGTGCGCAAACATATAACCTATATTTATATATATAAAACAGTTAGGTCCGGTCGAAGGATGTACTAATTAAATTAAAAGTTTCGTGCCTCTAAAAAGTGCGTTCAGCCTACTTTTTGATATGAATGGTGTGTGGAAAACACGAGTTTTGCCACAGACTTGTCCCACCGCCTAGAACAAAACTGAATGCTTTTTCAAGCGCCTCCATACTCCATAAATATTTACGTACATATTTGCAGCGGGTCTATTTGCATGGGATTAGTATTACCTAAGGTCATTTTTCCAGACCTTTTTACAGAAGGTAAAAGTCGCCGTAATCTTTACTGACATTGCCCGTAATGATAACTGAGATGGCACATTTGGACGGGACTAAAATCAAAGAGAAGCTCTGGTAATTATTATTTTACCCCACCTCTACAAACAAGAATCTTTGACATCCATGCATGGAACCTTTCCATTGCACAAAAAGGTTATTTATAGTGGAAAAAGTTCTTTAGTTTCTTTAGTATCTTCCCGTTTTTGGTTCGTTTACATGTCTTTGGTCTGTGTTGTGTTCATATTTCATTGGAACCACACCAGAGTTAGTTTGGAAGCAAAGTTCGTCTCGGCCCGCTTGTTCGGTGCGCATTAGGGTTCAGATGGTGTTCACACTTATTCAAATGAACCGCACTAACAGAGCAATCGCACCAGGGTTTGTTTTAATCAAATCAAACAAGCCGAGTGCGAACACAGTCTAAGACTGTGGGATAGTCAAATAAACAGAGCACACAGCCACAGTTTACAGAGAATCAACCTACTTGTTACTTATTCTTATGGTTACTTATTCTGGATTTTGAACTGGAATGGGCAAAAACTATTTTTACATAAAAAACACCTTTAATGAACCAAATATCTTTGATTGACTGTAGAACTGACAAAATGACTCACTAACTACCCTGAACTGAAGTGATCACAGAAGTTATCATTTTCCTCAGAGTAGATTTCTCTCTCTCTCTCTCTCTGATGTGGCCGTGAATGTGTTAAAGCAGTGGGTTGTAAATGAGGACAAAACAAATGATCAGCACGCGCAGTTGGAAAGCCACCCAACCGCGCTCCACTCCTGTGAAAAACATCACACAGGAAATCTCTTTTTAAAATAAACAAGCTCTCACAGCAGACAATGGGCAAAATTAATGTGCAAATGTATGCAAGAAATTAAATGGCAGAATTAGGCAGGCAAATGAGGAAGCTACTCTCTTGAATTGTTGGAATTATGAATAATTGCGGCAAATTCGCCGCTTCTAATATGACTTTTTGCTGTAAACAAAGGCTTAATTGTGGAAATTCATAGGTGAATGTGAACGGCCTTGGATTTTCTTTTATTATGTTTCATAAGGTCACAATCAACTCATCTTTGAGGGTACAACAGGAAGTTATCAAGCTGTCTTAGTTGTCACTCCTTTCCAAGGTCAATGTGGGCGTTTTACTTCACGGGACCAATGACAGTTGGTCAAAAGTGGTCCAGAATCTCACAACAATCGTATCTTCTTGACTCCCCGCCTGTGGGTGGACCAGCAGCTTTGATTCCACCATCAGCAGGGCGTTTCATCTCCGTATTGATGCCTTTCAAAGGTAAAAGCGAGGACTGATACCTCTCCTCGTGTTTTGATTGACTGCATGAGCTAACAAACCCATTGTTGCAGGAGCGGTTGTCTCAGAACGGATCGGAAGAGTGAACATTAGAGTAGATGAAAAACAAAACCCTGTCTCTCCGCACCTTGGACTGGGAAGAGGTGTCGTGGAATTCCCCGGAGACTATGAGATGCAGGTTTGTTTTGATGTGGTGCTTGACAGACCTTAGAAGTGCTCAGAACACGGCAAACCAGAGAAAAGAAAAGGCTGTTTCATATGCATACGTACTGTACTCCAGTATATCGCACTGCTCTGTTGAGAATTATCATTATTGTGTGTCCAGACAACACAATCTCGTGGCAATTCCTAACTGTTTTTTGATTTGGTGAATTGGTGGCTAATTCATATGAATTTGTATGATGCTTACACTCCATTCATGGTTAGTTTTAGGGGTGGAGCTTAATTTTTTTCTAAAAATCTTATATATTTTCATACAAATCACATACAAATTTTCACACAAATCGTATAAAATAGCTACATTTACTCACAAGATCAGGTTGGTCCATAAGATTAAATCAAGCCAATAGCACTGCCATATGGGAATTCTTCTTTATAACCAAGCAGTAAAAGAATGATGTTTTATGACCGACTGCCTCTAAAGTACAGGGAAAAAATGACAAGAACATCATTTGTTATTTTATGTCCAGTGAATTACATACTTTAGGTGTTGTTCCCACTTTGACCACACAGGTTTACTTGTTTTTTTTCTACTCTTTGCTTTGTTGAAACTTTGAAATGCTATACTCTTTGAAAAATTGGTTACAATAACATTCAAATGTTTGGGGTCAGTAAGATGATTTTTTTTTTTTTTTTTAAACAGTATTGGGTGAATATCGGACAAAAACAACCCTATCTCACGAGAAAACAAGTAAACCTTGCATTTTCATAAGAATTCATACATTAGTCATACATTCGTAGGAAACCGTAGCCTATGATTTGTAATTTTAAAAAAAGAAATTCATACAAATTCGACACCAATTTGCCAATTTTTATATAACCCAACAGGCTGAGTTGCATTTTTAATCTAAATGGTAGCTTATGCTTATACTTAATACAATGATTATTGTTGTTGTGTCTTACTACAAAATATGTAAATGTGACTAAAATATGAGATGGGAATAAAAATATATATATATATTTAAATGCTTTTGCGTTATCTCTCACAAATGTTCGGGCGATCCCCCACAAAACTTTTGCGTTCCCTTTGCGAGCGAAAAGCATTGACCTATAACTTTTCCTCCCATCTCATATTTTTTTCCATAACCATGTCCCTTTAGGTGCTCCGTAATTTGATTTGATGATTTTTAAGATTTTAAGGTTTTTTTTTCCTCCCAGCTAATCCATACACTGGTTTTAGAAATACTGGTTGAGAAATTGATAATTTGCAGTCTTGTTTTCCAGTAAATAAATGTAATCTTACCTTAAGCAAAATTACTTAATGAGACAAACAGATTTTGAGGTTAAACCTCAAATTGCACATGTGTGAAACATGCAAAGAAACAGTGTTATCTTATTATTTGTTTGGTAACACTTTATTTTAGTGTTCTTGTTACACGTTACATGTAGTTACTAGACCTTATGTAGCCCCGCCCCTTTTCAGTGCTGCGCTCGTTGTCTTTTGACTTCCGGTCTGTATTTTCACAGCGATCTTGCGTATTGATGAATGAACGGCTCGTTTTAAAATCTTCCTGGTCTACTGACATTTGTTAAGAAATCTGCTTTAAACATTACAATTCTCATGATAACTTTCGTTAACTTTACATTAAGTAAATCCTATTCAAAAGCTAATTACTCCTGGACAGCAATGCCATAGAAATATACAGAGCGACTGCAACAACGGAAGTTCAAAGACAATATCCTAAAGATGGCGGTGCCCTCGTTTCTCTGGCGCATAAGGTCTATATAAATAACTATAAATTATGCATAATTACATGTAACTAACCCTAAATAAACCCTAATCTTAACCCTATAAGTACATATAGTTAATTAATATTACCCAGTACTTTAAATGTATAATTATACTGTATCAAGGACACCTTAAAATAAAGTGTAACCTTTTGTTACTTTAGTAAAGTAATAGAGACATAATAATAGTACATAACTTCACTGGAAAAGTTTTTTTTATTTTTTTACAGTAGCCTACATGGCAAAATTTCATTAAAATACGATATTTTATAAATAATCAAACTAATATGAATAATAAAATGTATTTCCCTTTTGAGAGACACTATGACTTTATAGAGAAATGATCAGTTTAGAAGTGTATCCTCTTTACATAAAGACAGAAAACAAATCGACTGACGGTTTTGAGATCATTTTCCCGTAATATTTTTAAGACTACTGGCTATGAAAGACAGATTCAAAGGCCCTATTAAGCATGACGTTTGAAGGGGCTCTCACTTTGAAGCAGTAAGGGTTATAGGACCGGACATAAACCTCTGCTGTCAAAGTGAGACTTGAAGTACTGAATTTAGAGAGTCGCGCAGCTTCCTGTAAAAGGACGAGCTGCTCATTGTCACCTCTTCATTCCTTCCTTGAAACTGAGAGAAAACTTTGTAAGAGCTAGATGGCAATTAACGGAGTGTTAATGAATTCTGTTTCATTATCCAAGAATCAACAGGCTTGTGTTAATTACGACCAGAACAGGCTCTTCTCTTCCACAGCTCCCCTGAGACATAAAACACACTCAGCTCATACCTGGAGCCACAGGTGGTCCTTAGACGAAATGATGTCCTCACTCAATTTTACTCGATTTACCTTCATCATGGAACAAGAGCCTTTGAACCTGATTGAAAATGTGTGAGAAAGATGTGTGTCTGGAATACAGAACTGCTGGGGCACGGAACAGACGTATTGCCACTGTTTTCTTTGAATGCAGTTTAAAGTGTACATTAGATGAGATGGTGTGGTGTGTGAAAATCTTTTCATATACTACTATTCTTGATCATTAGTTGCTGTGTTAGGTTAATGCATTACAAGTAATACGAGTAATTCCAAATTTGCCCATTGGCCTCTGTCCATCATCATGGCCTCCTAATCATCCCCATATATACTCATTGGCTTCATCACTGTCTCCTCTCCACCAGTAAGCTGGTGTGTGTTCTGGCGCAATATGGCTGCCGTCGCATCATCCAGGCGGTGCTGCACATTGGTGGTTGAGGAGATTCCCCACTTCTATGTAAAGCGCTTTGAGTGCAGAGAAAAGCACTATATAAATTTAACTAATTATTATTATTATCAATTTTAACATTATGCTTTAAAAAAATCGAACAACTTTCAATTTAAGTGCGTTAACGTATACATTTTGACAGCCCTAGTATTTTTATATCAATATATTCAAATTAATGTGATAAACGAGTTAGGTCAAAAGTAATCTAAAAGTAATCCGATTATATTGCCTTAAATGTGTAATGTAATGGATTTGTCACGTGTATGTTCTGTTGAGTTCATTTTCCGTATCTGCATTGGTTCTCATTAGTTTCTATGGTTTCTGATTAGTTCATCTTCATCCAGCTGTTCCTGTTTTGTTCCCTCATTACTATGTGTATATACAGTATAGGCTACTCCCTGTTCTGTCAGTCCTTGGTCGGTTCTTGTTTGTCTGTGCACCAGAACACTGTCTCGCATGTTGGCTGTCTATTTGGATTTATCTATTAAACCTTGTGTTATTCTATCTTCATCTTCGTCTTCATTGGAACTTAAGCGTTACAGAAGAACCGACCCCTCAAAAAACGAGAAAAAAGAGAAATGGTGGACTAAATGATGGTTCTTTACTCCCGCCTTTTTGATTTTCAAATCTGTAACTGTCAAAGCCACCTGATTTTCTACACAGACTGTCAACATACTCTCAACAGGTAAATAATTTCTTTCTTAAAATGTCTATAAATTATAACTTTAAAGATTGTAAAATTGAGCGTCAGCGTCAGTTCTGGCAGGCCAGGTAGTCAAGATGCTGCTAATGCTATTTGCTAACAACACTGTCCCGTCAGCTGATCTGCTCCAGCTGAGCTGCTTCAGCTGAGCTGCATTAGCTGGTTAACTCCCCTCGCTGCTCAATGGCCAAGCTCAAACAAGGCGCCCTATTTAAAGCACATTCAGTTTGCTCATACATGCTTGCTGCTCGCTTCTGCTGCCCGCCACCTCCCCAGCTCCTCCTTATGCATAACGTGGCATTTGCTTTATGTCATGTTGCCTGCTCTGTTCACAGGGGGATATTTTAGCTCTCACAGTCCTAAACTGTGTGAGCGTTCCCTAATGCTGCTGCTGCTGTCCTCTGACTCTCTGCTATTTCATGGTGCTCATGAAAGGTCAGAGGACTCCCTGAACAGAGCCATACCGCCAAATTTCAAATCAGGAACATCAACTTGTTTGCAATCTATTCAATAAAAATTCTTAAATTATTTTTATTGTCTGTGTGTTCCTGACTTATGGACCTGACAGAACTGGTTTCTGTATAATGATTTTATCAACAGGTTTTAAGGTCTCATATTAGTTGAGAACTACATGGAGTCAAGTGATTTATGAACCTATATGTCCAATTTATTTGTCAACTACTACAAAACAAACTACTTGGAAATGAGAATACTTGTATTATATGTATTTTAATAGTGCACATGTGTATTTACATAGTAATGTGTTTTCTTCCAATATTATTTCAAGAGCTCTGAACAGTAAAACACACAAACAAACAAGCCGATAAAATCTTAATACTTCAGAACTTGGAAGGGCAGGGATTATAATACAAATTATATTAACAAAGCAAATTAATGAAATGTGAAAAATGTAACAGATTTGAATGGAAGAGTACAACAAAACACAATGTACATGTATTTGAAGTGTTTTAGCAAGCATTTGGAAATGCCTCAGTCCTAAAGGGCTTGGCATAATTAAACTGCACGTCTTTACATTTAAACACTTAATGTTTCAATGTTTCAATGTTAAGAGCTGTAAATGTCATTATCAGTGCATATGGGGCCCACTGTCAAGTGATGAAGAACCTTCTCTTCTATATAGTCTGAATAGTGAACCATCATTATTCTGTCTACAAGCCTTGTAAGAGGCAGCATACCTTAGCATTTATTGCAATTATTATTATTATTAACCCTGAGATTTCTGACTTTTTTATTGCCTATTGAACTCTCTAAGCAAATGTTATAGAGGGGAAAAAAATCTATTATTCTTAAAAAGACAAGAGAAACCTCTTAGCAGAAGGTCAAATGATTTTAATGTGACCACCCGATCTGCCTTTTAAAAAAATGAAGCATTTGTGAGGCCAGCTGATCCAAAACATTTCAAAAAAGTCACTTTGTTCAACAAAACATTTGTGTCCCGTCGCTATTTTTCAAATGCAAAAATAAGTTGCTAATTTTGTCAGTGCTCTTTCTAGACAGTGCAGGTTTAATTGCTAATTGTTAACTGGGAATGAATGCATTTGCATATTAATTAGGGAGGCCATTTACATTTTTAATTTGCTGCCTTCAAAGGGGGTGAGATAAAAGGTCGCACAATTTTAAATAATTTATGCTCCGCCGCTGAAAAGAATCTGAAAAGAAGTGCTCAGCTGATTTTAACCCCTGAGAGCTTTTACAGAATAAAGCTCTCCAAAAATTGTTTTTACAAATCTAATTAAACGGAAGAAAGCTCTGAGCGGACAGGAACAGAGAGTTGCAGCGGGAGCAGGGCGCTGTGCATTTAAGAACTTTACAATTTTATATACAGAATCTACTTCTTATTTCTGTTTACTTCAATGTGGTAAATGAAATATAGGGGAGACCATGAGTGACTTTTAAATATTGCTTTTATAACTCACAGATTACTACAAATCTACCTTGCATGTTTTAATATACTGTAAGAAACATTTTATGTGCCAAAACAATCATTAACAGAATTATAATGATGAAGATTACATCTTAATATTGAATTAAATACAAGTCGGGCCAATTGTATTCATTCAGTTTTACTAATATATTAATCAGCTGATAAATCAAGAACAGTTTTCAACTAGAAATTTTAATTAAAGTTGATTTAACATTTTAAAGATCCATTTTCTCAATTCAGTCACTATTTTTTCATTCATAATTCACATCATGTTAAAAGTACTATAAATGTTCACTTATAATCAGAACCTACAAATCAAACGCATTTTCGCAGTAAGAGAGAGAACTTTCATACAAACATTTGTAAAAGAATGGGTCGCTCTCAGGAGCTCCGTGAATTCAAGCATGGAATCGTGATAGGTTGCCACCTGTGCAATAAGTCCATTTGGGAAATTTCCTCACTACTAAATATTCAACAGTCAACTGTTAGTGGTATTATAACGTGGAAGCAATTGGGAACAACAGCAACTCAGCCACGAAGTGGTAGGCCACGTAAAATCACAGAGCGGGACAGCGCATGCTGAGGAGCACAGTGAGCAGAAGTCAAGAGTCAATAGCTACAGACCTCCGAACTTCATGTGGCCTTCAGATTAGCTCAAGAACAGTGCGTAGAGCTTCATGAAATGGGTTTCCATGGCCGAACAGCTGCATCCAAGCCTTGCGTGTTCTCTGGAGTGATTAGTCACGCTTCTCTGTCTGGCAGTCCGGTGGACGAGTCTGGGTTTGGTGTTTGCCAGGTAAACGGTACTTGCCTGACTGCATTATGCCAAGTGTAAAGTTTGGTGGAGGGGGGATTATGGTGTGGGGTTGTTTTTCAGGGAACTCTTAAAGCTTCAGCATGCCAAGACATTTTGGACAATTTCATGTTCCCAACTTTGTGGGAACAGTTTGGGGATGGCCCTTTCCTGTTCCAGCAAAGCAAGGTCCATAAAGACATGGATGAGCGAGTTTGGTGTGGAGGAACTAGACTGGCTTGCAGAGAGTCCTGACCTCATCCCGATAGAACACCTTTGGGATGAATTAGAGCAGAGACTGTGAGCCAGGCCTTCTCCTTCAACATCAGTGCCTGACCTCACAAATGCGCTTCTAGAAGAATGGTCAAAAATTCCCATAAACACACTCCTAAACCTTGTGGAAAGCCTTCCCAGAAGAGTTGAAGCTGTTATAGCTGCAAAGGGTGAGCCAACTCCATATTAAACCCTACGGATTAAGAATGGGATGTCAGCAAAGTTCATGTGCATGTAATGGCAGGCGTCCCAAAACTTTTGGCAATATAGTGTAAATGAGTACCTAAACAAGAACTGTGAGATCATGAAGATATGCTGTTTCCATGAACACCTCTTGTGTAATCATTTAGTTTTTTTAACTATATTCAAATCCACAGGACATCAAGTCTCGAACCTTTTGAAGGCCAGCTTTTAACACAACCACTTTAAACTATGCTTGACGGTATATTATCTGCGACTCTAGCCTTGCGGTCCGCGGCGCATTCAGATTCTTTCTCTTGCCCTGATTGTTCTTCCTGTGTCTAAAGCACATTGTGATTTTTTGACTCTTTTCTGTAACACTGATCCTAATTACACACCCCAAACGAACCGAGAACGGCTACATTTAAAGCTGAACGCGTCGTCATTGTCTGTTTGGCATTTGGTCTTTGTGCCTATGCACTTAAATTACATCCTGACAATCCCAGCATGCTTTAGAGGACAGAGAGGGAGAGAATGTGTGCAAGAAAGTGTAACTTGTCTGACATCCCTCTACCACTCGCGTTTAAAAAAAAGAAAAGAAAAAAGGAACCCGCTGAATCCCACAGAACTTCCTGTTCACTGATCGTGTGAAGAAAGTTAACATTCCATTGAACGTCTGAAATTAAAGGTCTCTGCTTATTCTCTCTGGACCTGAAATCAAGTGAACCGACTCCTTTCAGCCACTACTGAATAGAGTGAAGGAGGGCTGTCCTTTGATTGAATAATTGATTTTCTGGAACGCTCTATGTTTAAGAGGGATAGGACGACATCCTTCGGCGGTAATGATTGTAATTACTGCAATAACTGGTCATGTCAAATATGACACTGAAAGGACTGTTATTAACCTTTATTATCCAGCCAAAGAAATTTGAAAAAAGAGACAAGAGGCTTGGGTCTTTCTCCCCTCTGCGGCCCACCTCAGCTGAACGCGTGGATGAACTGATCCAAGATCAGCTCCCCGGCGCTGATGTTCAGCAGCTGGTTAATTGACTGTGTAGTCTGATTCACTGAGCTGTCCGCAGTATTGATTCTTAATGTTCACTCCATCCTTTAATCAAGCATAATCGACAATCAGCCGGGAAGAGTTTCAAGAACGAGTTTGCAGTGATTCAGACATCAATATGTTACCATATTTATTTGTACAGCAAAGCAAAGCAACTGAAAAAAGCAATGACAGTTTATGGGACCTTTTTAGTCACGAACTGTGAATTACGTGAAACTCCATGTTCCCCCAAATGTTGTTCCAACTAGTCAAACATGCTTGTCTAAACAAAGAATTTCAAATTTAACATTACTGCTGAAATGTTAAAGTCTCCATGAAATCAAAATTGGAATATGGAATATTGCCGAATTTATTGTAAATTATTTATCTGTGCACATAATTTTCTTTTAATTCACGTGCCCTCATAATATTTAATCAAAATAACTTGCCCTCCCTCTTGCAAAGACATCTCTTCTCTGATGATGCGTTTACTGGCGCGAGGGCAGGGCAACCTGTCACTCACATGAGATCCACCAATAGCAAACCACAACCATCCAATCAATTTCCGATGGACAAAATCAAGTCCCACCCTAAATTTTTTCCTGATACGGGAAGCCGTTTAACTCAGATGTAATTATAAGGAAGAAAATCGCAACTTCCATTTCATGTCGATTATAAGTTAGTTTGTGAGTTCCCAGCATGCATTGCAGCATGAATAAATTATGTGTTTACTGTTAAATGATTATTTTTTTAATGTTTGCTGACATTCATTTAATTTTATTTGTTGTTTTGTCATTATTTTAGTTTGTTTGTGTTGTGATGAGCTCATCTTTTTACATTTGTTGATTTGTCACTGTTCTTGAGGTTTGTGTCAATATCTCTCTCTCTCTCTCTCTCTCTCTCTCTCTCTCTCTCTCTCTCTCTCTCTCTATATATATATATATATATATATATATATACACACTCCTCACCTAAAGGATTATTAGGAACACCTGTTCAATTTCTCATTAATGCAATTATCTAATCAACCAATCACATGTCAGTTGCTTCAATGCATTTAGGGGTGTGGTCCTGGTCAAGACAATCTCCTGAACTCCAAACTGAATGTCAGAATGGGAAAGAAAGGTGATTTAAGCAATTTTGAGCGTGGCATGGTTGTTGGTGCCAGACGGGCCGGTCTGAGTATTTCACAATCTGCTCAGTTACTGGGATTTTCACGCACAACCATTTCTAGGGTTTACAAAGAATGGTGTGAAAAGGGAAAAACATCCAGTATGCGGCAGTCCTGAAATGCCTTGTTGATGCTAGAGGTCAGAGGAGAATGGGCCGACTGATTCAAGCTGACAGAAGAGCAACTTTGACTGAAATAACCACTCGTTACAACCGAGGTATGCAGCAAAGCATTTGTGAAGCCACAACACGCACAACCTTGAGGCGGATGGGCTACAACAGCAGAAGACCCCACCGGGTACCACTCATCTCCACTACAAATAGGAAAAAGAGGCTACAATTTGCACGAGCTCACCAAAATTGGACAGTTGAAGACTGGAAAAATGTTGCCTGGTCTGATGAGTCTCGATTTCTGTTGAGACATTCAGATGGTAGAGTCAGAATTTGGCATAAACAGAATTAGAACATGGATCCATCATGCCTTGTTACCACTGTGCAGGCTGGTGGTGGTGGTGTAATGGTGTGGGGGATGTTTTCTTGGCACACTTTAGGCCCCTTAGTGCCAATTGGGCATCGTTTAAATGCCACGGCCTACCTGAGCATTGTTTCTGACCATGTCCATCCCTTTATGACCACCATGTACCCATCCTCTGATGGCTACTTCCAGCAGGATAATGCACCATGTCACAAAGCTCGAATCATTTCAAATTGGTTTCTTGAACATGACAATGAGTTCACTGTACTAAAATGGCCCCCACAGTCACCAGATCTCAACCCAATAGAGCATCTTTGGGATGTGGTGGAACGGGAGCTTCGTGCCCTGGATGTGCATCCCACAAATCTCCATCAACTGCAAGATGCTATCCGATCAATATGGGCCAACATTTCTAAAGAATGCTTTCAGCACCTTGTTGAATCAATGCCATGTAGAATTAAGGCAGTTCTGAAGGCGAAAGGGGGTCAAACACAGTATTAGTATGGTGTTCCTAATAATCCTTTAGGTGAGTGTATATATCAGCCCGTTCTCATACCCAAGACGTCACTTTCAACCATGCTTCAATATCTGACGCTCAAAGCACCCTTTAGCGTCCATATGAGACGCATAACCCTACCACAGACCTAAACCTACCCAACCGAAGCGTCTCATATTGACGCTAAGGGTGCTTTGTGCGTCGGATATTGACGCTTTCGAAAGCGTCAGTTACATGACGCCTAAACCTACCCATAACCGAAGCGTCACATATGGACGCTAAAGGGTGCTTTGAGCGTCAGATATTGAAGCATGGTTGAAAGTGACAAAAAGTGACGTCTTGGGTATGAGAATGTGTTGTATATATATATATATATATATATATATATATATATATATATATATACACACACACATATAGTTTTTGCATTTAGTGAATGAACAAATACAAATCAACAAAATAAAATAGTGTTACTTAGGACAACCTTTAGTTGTATAGTTGAGAGAACCTAAAATTTAAATATATCAGGTTGTGTAGAATTTTTACGTTTTCTCAATAACAGATTTTCACCGTAAATGAACAAGATGATTTTGTGCTGTTTCACCACTGAACCTAAGCATCATTTGAACTCCTGATGCATTTCAGGAAAAAAGTGCCACACTTTGGCAGCTGTGCTCATTTGCATATTCAGCCACTAATTAGGCCTTTGAGCAGAGAGCAGAGTGGGACCATGGGGGCATTGGGCTGGGCTGGGCCGGGAAGAGGGAGGGGGCACTCAACCAGAAATGGGCTCTGAATAGGTAGGACAGTTCAGTTATTTTAAAGGGATAGTTCACCCAAAAATGAAAAGAAGATATCCAAACAGTTTGACGTTTGACGTTGACGCTTTTTTGGAATGACTCAGCTCGGCTCGCTTTACTTTGGCTCGGTTTGCTTTTCCACTGCTGTTTACGCTGCTTCAGAGTGGGTGGGATTATAGACTGATCGTTATAGTTGCGCTGTCACCTCGTCTACTGACCACGATACAGCCATTTATTTTTTCAAGTTAAGTGCGACTGTCGTTTAAAGCAAGTCGCTAAAAAAAGTCGTGCGAACAAATGATACTGCGGTGGCTGTTGCTGACTATTTAAATCTAACGGGTTTGGTGTCTCGTGATGCAAATCCAATGACGCCAGTAGTGACGATTCTCTCTGACCAATCAGTGATCTGCAGTGTTTACACATCACATTTTATTATCGGTACGGCTCGCTTGGAACCTCAACAGAGGTGGTGCTAAAAAATAGCAGGTACTAGGTACTGTACACAGTGGAAAAGCGCCAATATTAGGCTATAGTGGAAAAAAATACTATGGAAATCAATGGCTACTGTCAACTGTTTGGTTACCAACATTCTTCAAAATTGTATTTTGTGTTCAACGGAACAAAGAAACTCATACAGGTTTGGAACAACTTGAGGGTGAGTAAATGATGACAGAATTTAAATTTTTGGGTGAACTTTCCCTTTAACTTAAATAATGAATATAATTGTAATTTAAGAAATTATTACTATAAAAAGATAGTCAAGCTCAGGCTTATAAATTATAATAACTTTTTCACCAGTGTTTCCCAAACTGGGGTTCGTGAGGGAACTGCAGGGAGTCAGTGAATTGATGGAGTTTAGAAAACCTGATGTACACAATGGCAAGAAAACAGATCCCTAACAGGATGGAAATAAAGAGCTCAAATGATCCATTGCTTGGTGAGAGCTGACTTACAGTATATGTATATGAATTTAATTTTGATATTTGTTATATTATTCTTTCTCATTCTAATTTCAGTAATTTTGTCAAAGAGGATGTGACATAAACAACTAATATACCACAAAACAGAATTCACAGAACTGATCCAAATCCATTGCAGTCCCTTTCTGAATGATTTCTAAAGGGACTTGAAAAAAAAAAAAAAAAACGGAAAAGAAGATACCAAATACAGATCACAGAAGAAACCCTTTATTAAACTGATTACCAATTCTAACAATATTTCCAAGAAAACGTTTTGTTTGAAGCATTTCAATTAGCAAAAGGAACAAATGAAGAAACACCTGGATTATGTATTATAATGGCAACATCTGCTGAAACCAAACAATTAGTTAAATTAATAGTGATTTTTCTCATAAAAATAAAATTATAAAATATGGTTTTAATATTGTATCCAGTAGCTATATACTATATATTACCCAACATATGATGGGGCATGAACATCTACATTAATTTAGGTCAAATCAAAACGGTACAGTAATTTCATGTTGATCTGTCATATGAATTCAATGCAGCAAGACTTGGCACACGTCATTTCTAATTGATAAACACACACTTTGAGAACAGTTTATTCTGCAGCAGTGACAGGGGCCGGTTGGCAAACGGACTAGTGGTGTTTCTGTAGTGTTTTACAGACCACATTGTGTCTATGCCAAGAACTCTAATTATACTTTCTCACAAAGCCCTGCCATGCTCAGAAACACCTGAAGAGCAGACGTCATCGCACTCAGGATATTGTTATTCAAATGTTTCCTCATCAGCGGCTAACAAAGGCCAATTTGCATGACATTTTTAAATAATATCCAGCACTTAGCAGGTGCTTGCCACTAACAGAAAACCACTCATAAACCAAATGTCTAGTCATTTTTTGGTTAGTAGTGGGAATTATTTAGGTGTTATGAACATTGTTTTAGTTTATTAAATGGTTTCAAAGTTATAGAAGGTCCTTTTCTCTTTTGAATTTCATGTGAACAAGAAAAGGGCACATTGCCTGAAGACATAAAGACAGTTCTTCAACTGAACTGACAATGAAAGCAACAGCGACACCTACCGGTTGGTCTGTGACAGTCACTGCATACCGATTACTGATGCAAACAAACTAAACAATCATTTTATTGATCCATTCAGGATTTTGCATGAGAGTTTTTTATTTCTTTAAGAAACTATTGAAATGGTATAAAAGAAAAATCTCCAAAATCAGTAACTTAAAAGAACAGATCATCCAAAAAAAATAATAAACCACATTGTGTAGCTACTCACCTCATTTTGTTCCACCTTTCTTTCTATTCTTTCTTCTGTGGAAGAGCAGTGCGACAAGTCTTCAGATTCATTCCTTTTCTGTTAAACACAACGTGGATAAGTAATGACTCAGTGTTCATTTTTGGGTGAACTATTCCTTTAAAGTCTACAGATACAAAGCAAAGCAATGTATGCACAGCATGTGAACCAATCCTGTCGTGAATATATATTTAGTTTCAGTGAGCCTCAGAAAATCCATGATAGCATGCATTTAACAACCAACAAAAGTTCGGGGTAAATGTGAGAAAAATCTCCATCTAGGCCTTTGTTGGAGGAACTTAATGAAACAGCCTCTTCCTCTACCCATAGTGCTTTGCTCTCATTAAAAGCCTGGGTGTCTCGGTGAAATGGTACAGTGTGTTTTTAACTTCTGATGGTTTTGATCTGAATGAGACAGACAGACAGCCCTTTCATTTCATGAACATGGCATCGCACTTTGAACACAGCAATGTTTTAGCTTGAGTACTTCATTAACGTGAAGGTTACGCTTTTATCACCTGCGCTGAAGCCGTCAGCGAAGAAGAGAATGGGAACGTAGATAGACAGCCTTACTGGAATAAAGAGAAAACAAAACTGCAAGCAACAGACAGAAGGAAGCGTTGAGTATGAGTCTCATAACAACTCTTCAGAGCTTGAAAAGGAAAAGAAGCTACTAACAGAATTGCAACACTGCACGTGTATGAAAAAATTGAGCCTATATACCAGTTAAAATTGACATGTAGGGTCAATCAGTTCATATCCTATCTGTTTTATTGAGCACTGGACATATATGTGACTGAAATGGCTAGTAGTAAAGTAAACTAATGCCCTCAACAATGCAAACATGTTGTCCAGCTAGCATACCCATAGTTAACAGATTCCACAAATAATCGTTCCTAAAACGACAATGCTGTATTCAGTGGAAGTTCATGTTGACCAAAACTGTCTGGTTACCAACTATCAGAATATCATCTTCTTTTGTGTTCCGCATAAGTAAGAAAGTCATACAGGTTTGGAGCGACAAGAGGGTGAGTAAATAATGATAGAATCTCTATTTTAAAAATATCCTTTTAAAACATGTATAGAACAGCTGTCAAGAATTGCTATTTATTGATCACTGATCATTTTATAATTAAGTAAATAAAAACGGTGCTAACAGTTTTCAAATACTGCCAGTGAAAAGTAACAATCTTCTAAACTTCTAAACTATTTGATTGATGAATCCACAATTTTTTTTGATAACCTTTTGTCTTCAGGGTCTCTAAATGATCAATACAAAAATTGGGTTTAGTTGGACAAATGGTCTAGGAAGAGTTTGAAAAAGTAGGTTTATCAAAAAGTATGGGAATCATTTTATGGATGACAAAAAAATGGAGATATGCATTTTGTTTTGCTTGAACCGATATGGTTGAGGAGAAATGAGCAAAAACATAAGTACTTATTATAGCGCCACCTATGGTCCGATTGGGGTATGTGTGTGTGTTGTAGCAATGGTGGCCCATTAATAAACATTTATGTTTACTTTTATATTTAATTTGGTTTGTTCGGGCGCCAGCCAGGCATGTAATCCTGGCAATAAATAAATTCTCACAACCCACCAGCTACATATGAAGACATTGAAAAAGGGAAACTCAAATCAAACTTGTAGAAACCAACAGACTCGTTTAACCCTTTATTTTTTAAGGAATTCAGCCCCAATTAAATTCCACACACAGCAACAAACATTCCAATATCACTGTCGTGAGTCTCGTGACAGTAACACACTTTCATGGAAATCAAGAAAAAAGAAAAAGAAAACAAACAAACAAAAAACCATCAATATACACTATGAAAAAAAATATACATTTTTCTCTTTATAAGAGGGGAAAACACATGATTTGCACGGAAACAGCAATGACGTTGACACTGGCAAATTTTATGAACTTTCTCAGACAGTCACAATATAAGAGGTAAAGGAAAGTCTATGTCCAAGCAACCCATCAACTGATGAATTCGCAACTTAGTTTCGAATCACACTCTTTTTATACTCTCGACAGTCAAGGAAAAAGTTCAATTAATTGTGTGTGTGTGTGTGTGTGTGTGTGTTGTGGGGCGTGTGCATGTAACGTTACTGTAGGTGCGTCAAGTCTGTACCCGATGCTGATGGTCTTCGTTTTGGGCCTTTGGTAAGTACAGGAACTTCGTTTTCAGCACAATCCAGGAAACCGCGATGAAGATTAGTCCAAGGCAACACAACTCTGCCGACAGCCGAGATAGAGAGCGTCCAAGCCGCTCACAGTTTCACTTTCATTTTCATTCCCACCGTCACGTCATCCGCACCCAGGTAAATCACACCTCCAGGATACTGCAAACTTCCGTCATACTTCTCTCCCAGGCAGGTCAATTTCTCGTACCAAAGCACGATACTTCTGCACGTTCCTCGAACAAACAGCACCTTCCTCGAACAAACAGCACCTTCCTCGAACAAACAGCACCCTTCACTTCCCCATTACCAGTTTCCTTCCGCTCACAATTCTCCTCCTTAAATAGTTCGTCACACTTATCATCCTCTTCTGATTGGTTAACAAGAAAAAACAAAAAATAATAATAAAAAAATAAATTGGCTAACGGATTCCGTTCTGCCACACTCCCTCCCCCAGGAAAAAAACAACTCTTAGTTGTTGGACTAAGCGATACCTTAAAATCCCAGGAAATCTTCTTCCTCATCCGAGGTCTCCTGAAAAATCTCTTGTAATTTCTCCCTGTTGCGAAACTCTAATTCCTCCGCAGTAGGAAAACAGGGTTTCAAATTGCACACATGGACATTACGCACATCCTCTCCTGTGGACTCTAGAGCCACTCTGTAATTTATTGGACCTAACTGTTGGATAATGCGGTATGGTCCTTTCCACTTAGGTGCCAACTTGGCACTGAAATTGCGCTGGGCATTAGATTGCGGAAAATTTCGGATCCATACTCTGTCTTTCTCTTGGAAGGCTACATCTCGTCTGTTTTTGTTGTAATTTCTCAATTGTCTTATTTGTGCTTTTTTACAGTTTTCCTTGGCCTTCTTTTGGAGTTGAGACAACTGATGGACAATGTCGTAGGAAGGACCAGAAGGAGACAGGTTACGTCCATGCAACAGTTTATCCAATGGGCTATGAAGTTTTCTACCCAGATGAAGCTCAGCAGGAGACATTCCGATGGATTCCTGCACTGCAGTATTGAGTGCGAAACGGAGTTCTGGTAGGTAGTTATCCCAACCTTTGTGATTGTCTTCCACAAAAGCAGATATCATGGACTTCAGGGTACGGTTGACTCTTTCCGTCATATTAGTCTGCGGATGGTAAGCTGTGGTTAATTTGTGTGTCACACTCCATTTCTCACACAGTTCAGTGAACAAAGCTGAGACAAACTGTGACCCTCTGTCTGACAAAACATAGTCAGGCACCCCCCATCGGGTAAGCACTTCTCTCCGCAGGATTTCAACAATAGCTGGAGCAGTAGCATGTCGCATGGGGAATAACTCTACCCATCGTGAGAAATAATCAACAAAGACGAGTAAGAATGCGTGTTGTTTGGAGCTTTTTGGTAGTGGACCCATTATGTCTACTCCAAGCATTTCATTAGGTCTTGACGTGATGATTGGTTGAAGTTTTCCTGCTGGTTTTCTATTGTCACTCTTGAGTGTTTGACATTTCACACAACTCTTTACATACTTCTTAACATCAGTCCACATACCATGCCAGTAGGCAACATCTTGTACTCTCTTATAGGTTTTAAAGATTCCAAGGTGTCCACTGAGGGGGCTTGAATGATAGAATTGGAGAATGGTTGGAATAAGGATGCGAGGTACGACAACACGGTATTGAATTTTACCATCAGTCAGGTGAGTAACGTGATATAACTTGTCTTCTACCACAGCATACTGTTCCTTCTCCGTAAGTTCATCTTTGGCCAAAACTTGAAATATTTTTGTACATTCAGGATCACGGTGTTGTTCGTCCCAGATGCGCTCAACAGTGATGGGAAATTCTGGATCTTCCTTTTTGCTCATGTACACATTACACTCAGGTAAATGACACATCCGTGACAGAGCATCAGGAGCAACGTTCAACTTTCCTTTCCGATATTCCAACACAAAGTCAAATCTTTGTAGTCGAAGAGCCCATCGAATGAGTCGACTAGTTGTCTTAGTGGAATTCATTACCCATTGCAAGGAAGAATGATCTGTAACCACGGTGAACAAACGGTGTTCCAGGTAGTGTTGCCACTTGTCAAGTGCCCACACCACTGCTAGGCACTCCTTCTCTGTGGTGGAGTAGTTAATCTCTGCTTTATTTAAGGTTCGGCTGGCATAAGCGATGACTTCTTCACTGCCCTGCTCCTTCCGCTGGGTCAATACCGCGCCCAGGCCACTGTCGCTGGCATCAGTGTACACTGAAAAAGGTAGTTGGAAATTGGGATGTCCAAGGATAGGTGGTGATGTAAGGCATGTTTTTAAATACTCAAAAGCTTGTTGGCATTGTGATGTCCAAATAAATGATTGTCCTTTCTTTTTTAGGGCGTTGAGTGGCTCTGCGATCCTAGAGAAATCTGCCACGAATCGATGGTACCACCCAGCCAACCCCAGGAAGCGCTGGACCTCTTTAAGGTTACGGGGAACTGGATAAGTGCGAATTGCTTCCACCTTGCTTGGATCTGCGGTAACACCTTGTCCATTCACAACATGACCGAGGAAAGTAATCTCCCGAAGGCAGAATTTACATTTTTTTAGATTCAATGTCAGTCCAGCTGTTTGTAACTGCTGAAGGATGGTCTGAATGTCTAGAAAGTGCTGGCCCATTGATGGGGAGTAAACGATGATATCGTCGATATAGACGAAACATATGGTTCCAAGTAACCCTCTCAGGACGATCTCCATCAGCCTTTGAAAGGTGTGTGTGTGTGTGTCTGGGTAGTGGGGGGCATTTGGGACCATCCTGCCAAATTTAATGTTTCTTGGATGTTGGGGATTTAATTTTTGCGGATTGTTTGTCCAGTAATGTTCTGTGATGGTAATTGTGAAGTTCATTTAATGACTTTACACCATTTGCTATTTGTAATTTTATTGCCTTTATGAAATAATAGCATAGAAATAAGCTTGAATGCCTTTAAACAAGCACCTAAAATGAAAATAAATAAATATAAAACAGTTCAGTTTAACATGTTTATGGGAAACCAACTGTTATTGTACAATGCAAAGTACATTCAGATTCATACACAATTTTTTTTTTACTTTGAAAACACAGCTATGTCACTATCATGACATTAAAGGAGAACTCCGGTCAATTTTAACATTGAGCTCATTTTTTTGTAAATTTGGAGTGCTGTCAGTACAGAGAACAACGACAAAAATCGGTGTTGCCTACACCGTGTTATCCTCTTTTTAAAATGTGCACCCTGTTGACTTCAATGGGGCAAGTTTTAAACCTGCTTTTAGCCTCTTAACATCCTTGATGTGTCATTACAAGTGCCCAGCCATGTGAGTGATTCCTTCAGAGTGAACGCGGGTGAATCTGACTGCAGTAGATGTGAAAGATATGAATAAAAATGATGTTATTTCAGCCAGCGCTCATACCTGTATTTACATCCTGTTTTCGGTCGAAGCCCACAGTAATCGATTGTCGAGTTCATGCGCATAGGTTTAGTACGTACGATCATGCGCCCGAACTCGACAATCGACTACTGTGGACTTCAACCGAAAACAGGATGTAAATACAGGTATGTGCGCTGGCTGAAATAACATCATTTTTATTCATATCTTTCACATCTACTGCAGTCAGATTCACCGCGTGTTGACTCTGAAGGAATCACTCACATGGCTGGGCACTTGTAATGACACATCAAGGATGTTAAGAGGCTAAAAGCAGGTTTAAAACTTGCCCCATTGAAGTCAACAGGGTGCAAATTTTAAAAAGAGGATAACACGGTGTAGGCAACACCGATTTTTGTCTTGTTCTCTGTACTGACAGCACTCCAAATTTACAAAAAAATGAGCTCAATGTTAAAATTGACCGGAGTTCTCCTTTAAGCAGTCAAACAATGGCAAATGACAAATTTCCTAAAATATGTCTCTCATGTAATTTTTCAGCCCATTTTAATGCATACATCATTTTTAAAAGTAAAACTTTAATGCAATAAAAGATGCTTAAAGTGCTTAAAGGGATAGTTTACCCAAAAATATAAATTATGTTTACAAAGGGTATACGTTTACATGACAACGATGTACTAAAAACGGAGAAGTTTTTCCTCCGCAACGACGACAACGTTGTCAAAACGATCCCCGTTCACACGGATCTGCGAAAATGACTAAACATGCTGTATTATTCATGACAGGCCAGTAGTTGGCGATGTAAAGAAACACTACACGCATAGAGACTGAACACATAATACGCATGCGCATGACGTCACCGTTCATATTTTGTATATATTTTGTTCATACATTCATATTTTGTAGTTTACATGGAGATGATAATGGTACTGTTTTTAAAAACTTGCTCTTTGAAATTTTGTTTGAGTTTTCAGGCCCTCAAAACGCCACTGTCATGTAAAGGAACGGCCAAGACGCATACAAAGTGTGTAAACGGCCCCTTACTCTCATGTTGTTCCAAACCCCATAAGACTTTCATTCATTTCCAAAACACAAATGAAGATATTTTTAATGTATCACATCTTTTGGTGTCAAAAACGAAATATTTTGGAAGTATTTTCTCCTTCCTCTTGCCAAGATCACAAAAATAAATATATTCTGAATTGTTTTGAAAACCAACAACAAACCTCCATTATTTCCATGAACACAAACATTTGTTGTAACTCCTCAAATCAACCTCAGACAAACCTTTCTATGGTTTAAGATCAGGTACTTCGCGGCTGGCTCATTTTATCTGGTTCAGGAACACTGGCACACATGCACAAATACACACTGAATAAGAATTATAAAGCTTTTTCCTTTTTGTAGAATAGGTAAACGGTCATCATCACGCTCAGCTGACCATAATGATTATTGATCAATCAACAACAGCATCTGAACAAATTAAAATGTGTAACTGGGATGTATTTCCAAACAACAATTAAGAAGATGAAAAAAGGCCTGTTACAATAAAAAAAAAAAAAAATGACATTGATTCATTAACAATTGATTAGCAGTTTACTGAACAGGCTAGCACAGAATCAATCGAAAAACAATGAAAGTGATCTAAACGAAAGCAAACTCAGCGAAGACATGCCATGCTAGTTACATTTAAAGATTATGTAATTTTTCAACGTTAAAATACTTTGACCAATTCCAGTTTAATGCGTAGACAATTATAAGTCATTAGTAAACTGAGTGTAAAATATGTGGTGCTTTCAAACTTCAGACTAGCTGTTTGAACAACCAGCGGCAGGAATGGGGAGCGTTTGGGAAACAGTCCCGGGAAACAGTGGTGATTGCTAAGGGAAGCCTCACTGCATTGCTCATACTTTGTAGTTGTAGTTATGAGAATTAAATGAGCTCATAAATAATCTTCAAAGCGATCAGACTTTGGATTCTAAGCTGGTAGACAGTGCAATATGGGTAAAAACATCCTATAGACTGAAGGAGTGATCTGAGCCTACAGGGAACAGCAACTGGTTGCAAGGAATTTTTTTTTTTTTTTGTTGCAACTG
Organism: Squalius cephalus; assembly: GCF_949319135.1. Taxonomy (NCBI): domain Eukaryota; kingdom Metazoa; phylum Chordata; class Actinopteri; order Cypriniformes; family Leuciscidae; genus Squalius; species Squalius cephalus. The sequence goes on from NC_137133.1 coordinate 19,194,551, forward strand.
GGCCCAGAATATGTCTTGCACACCCTTAAAGTCTATGGCATTAGGGTTATATGAAGAACCTTTAAAGTGGAAATGAAGTAGTGAGTAAAGTTAAAGAGATAGTTCACCCAGAAATGAAAATTCTGTCATTAATACTCACCCCTCATGTCGTTCCAAACCCTTAAGACTTTCATTGATCTTCGGAACACAAATGAAGATCTTTTCGATTAAATCTGAGAGCTTTCTGTCCCTCCAAACTAATCCATATGAATCAAGCGGATTAGTCCAAATTTTCTGAAAAGACTCGATCGCTTTATATGATGAACAGATTGAATTTAGGATTTTTTTCAAATATAAACATTCATCAACTCACACATTAGATATGATAAACAGAAGCTTGTTCTTTTGAGGCATGTTCGCTTGACGTGTGAGAAGTTGAACCAATGAGGTTCATTTGCTATTATATACAGCAGGCGGCCGCTGCCAGTCCTTTCGTTTTGTTGCTTAGGCTGTTTATTACGATTAAAGTTACGTTTAACATCAGCCTGTTTAACATTGTTTAACAAATTCACATTATTTTATTTCATTCTAAATCTGAATAACTACGGTCACTTTATCGAACTAATTCAAATTGTGGGGTAACGCAGCGCTGTTCTCTTACGAGAGGTCTCTCGTATTGCGTAAGGTTAGCTTACGCATCGGGAAAGTCTTCTTTCTTCGAGATCTGAAGCCAAAAAATTATCCTTAATTTTGTATACATTGTCAACGCAGTGCAGCAGCCGACAGACCTAGGCAGGCTGTATAAGCGTGCTCATTGGCTGCTCGGCGGCAACTGCTTAAGCCTATCGGTGAGCGCTCTGAACGCGGCAACCAATGAGGGCGCTTCGCGCCCTCCACACCCTTCTAACCGTCAGAATGGGTGTGGCCAGCGTGTATATATTCAGCGCTCATAGGCTAAAATTCTGATTTTCTTGTCTTCAGCGACGCTCTTCGCATCGCTGGATCTTGAGAGCCGCCGCCGTTGAAACCAGCGACCAGCAAGCTTAGGACAGCGCCTGAGGAAGCCGGCCGTCTTCGCCGCCTTCAGCCATCCGTGCCTGCTACGCTATCCGGCGACATATCCTTTACATTATTACTGTTTCTGTGTGTACTCTAAAAGAGCACGAGGCGTTTTTGTAAAAACGCCTCGTTTTTGCGGCTCGTGCCACGCCCCGCTCAGCAACGGAGACCGCCACCTCTCTGCGCTCTCCGCCTGGGCCGCGGGCACGCCGCCACCGCACTCTCCGAGTGCGAAGAGCTTTCAATGTCGACCCTGCGGGCTCGACTTGAAGCTTTCGACCAAGCTGTCGCTCCGCCTGTCCCTGCCGGGCCGCGCAATAAGAAGCGCCGCTCGCAGCGACCACCGGAGACTGTTGTGACTGAGGAGCTCGCCGGAACCTCTCCCTCGAGCTCTCTCTCGCCCTCTCCCTCCCGGCCGCTCAACCGCCGGCTCTCGCCCGCGCCGCGTCAGGAGATGAGGCGAATGTGATAGATATCCGTACTCTCCCTCTGTTCGAGCCGTGCAACTACGCCGCTCACAAGGGATGGCAGAAGCGGACGGTCTCGGAGCGAGTTTCCTCTCCCTCTGTTCGAGCCGCGCAAACTGAGCCGCTCACGAGGGATGGCAGGAGCGGACGGTCTCGGAGCGAGTTTCCTCTCCCTCTGTTCGAGCCGCGCAAACTGCGCCGCTCACAAGGGATGGCAGGAGCGGACGGTCTTGGAGCTCTCTTTACGTTACAAGAAAGCTACTCCGTCCTCGCGCGTCACTCACCGGTGAAAGGGGAACAGAGTGTTTTCGTCCCGCCGTGGCCTGCCCTGGACTATAACCTCCATTTCTCAGTCCCCTCTTAAGTTCAGGCGACTGGAATTGTTACTATTGCAGTATACGAGCCTGTTATAAATACACGCTCGCCTGCAAGCAAACGCCGTCACAAGACATGATGACGCTAACCGAGTACTAATGTATTCTCCCCTGTGGCTCAGTGGCGGAATCTTAGACTGTCAAGCTAGAGACCGAAGTTCGGTCCCCGCTCTCGCGGCAGCTAAAGTTTATGCTGTTCGCTTCTCCGAGCTCGCGGCCAGTTTTTCTTACATACAGAAAACAAGCCCGCTCTCTCCCTCGTTGGGCCGCGCAGATTGCGCCGTTCAAGGGATGACAAAACGGACGGTCACGAGCAGCGTTCAGCGTGCGCGCCTCACTCACCGGCGAAAAGAGAAGAGAGTGTGTTAGTCTCGCTACGGCTGGACAACCGCCAATCCTCACACATTTCTCAGTCCCCTCTTAAGTTCAGGCGACTGGAAATATTACTATTGCAGTAAACGAGCCTGTTTTAAACACACGCACGCCTGCAAACAAACGCCGACGCGACACATGAGGTCGCTTTTTATATGCTCGCGCTAACTGAAAGCTTATGAGTTTTCCCCTGTGGCTCAGTGGCAGAATCATACGCTTTCATGCGAGAGATCCGCGTTCGATCCCAGCTCTCGCGGAAGATAAAAATTTATGCTGCTTGCTTCTCCGAGCTCGCGGCCAGTCTTTCTTACTTACAGAAAGCGAACCCGCCTCTCGCACCACACCTTCTCAGGGTGCTCGAGTATTTTTGAGCGTCTAAACACGAGAGAAGAAAAGACGGTTAAATCCCGCAGTCCTGCGGCTGGACCACCGTCGAAGCTTAACGCTCTGTCAGGCCCCGTTGCCACGGCTACTGCAGCTGTTTACCCCGCAGTCAACGAGCCGGTATCTACCCGCTCGCCTGCGCGCATCCGCCGTTCTCACGGCAACCCAGAAAAATTTCAAAAGAGCATAATGTCTGGTTGCACGGCTGACGCCGTATGTGTTTCTAGTACAGTGAATGTGCCCACGTTCTGTGCTCACCCCTGTACACAAGCACTATACATCCCGTGTCTCTCACAGAGCCCACTCTCATGAAGCAGGCAAAAGCCGCTTTAGTGTTAAAAGTAGGTCACGTGTCCACTTCTCCGTGCCCACACCTACTCACTGCCCGCTCTGTCACACGGCCTCGCACGACCGGTCATGTTTTAAATGTAAGTCCTGTGCCCGCCCTCGAGCGCTCACACATACTAACTAACATTTTCGCCCCGACGCCGACATCGCGCGTCGCGCCTCACACTATATGTTCCCCGTCCAAAGCCACCGGGACACTGTGTGTAAAACGGCCAGCTATCGCTGCGTGCGATCCGCCGTATCTAAGCACCAAGAGCGCGCGCGCCGCGCCCGCCCCTCCGTTTCGAGCTCTCGAGCCCGCGATGCGCGGCGATCGGAGCCCGGAGGCCATTCTGCCCCTGGCTGCACACGCAAAAGCGTGGGAAGCTATTCCAGGCGCATCAGAACGGGTGCTAAGCACAGTAAAACAGGGCTATACTCTGCAGTTCGCTCGCCGCCCTCCGCGCTTTCAAGCGCGTATCGAGACCAGAGTGAATGGGGAAGTAGCACATCTACTTCGAGCAGAAATAGCTACGCTTCTGTGCAAAAGGGCTATAGAACCGGTTTCCCCTTCCATGAGCGAGTCGGGCTTTTACAGCCGTTATTTCCTCGTTCCCAAGAAGGACGGAGCTCTCAGACCAATTTTGGATCTGAGACGTTTGAACAAGGCTCTTATGAGAAGACCGTTCAAAATGCTCACAACCAGACAAATTCTCGCGCAAATTCGCCCGAGGGACTGGTTTATATCTCTCGATCTAAAAGACGCGTGCTTTTCAGATCCTGATAATACCCCGTCACAGGCCATTCTTGAGATTCGCCTTCGACGGTCAGGTATATCAGTACACGGCCCGCCTGTCGACACAGCGCGCGCGCTGCATTCGACGCCTGGCCGCGTCCCTCCGGCCGGGCAGCACCGTACCTCTCAAAACATTTCAGAGGTTACTAGGTTGTATGGCCTCAGCCGCAGCTGTGCTTCGGCTGGGTCTTTTACGAATGCGCCCGCTACAACGCTGGCTGAATGCCCGAGTGCCTCACAGAGCATGGGCTTCCGGCGGTATCCGCATCAGAGTGACTCAGAGCTGCGTTTCAGCTCTGAAGCCCTGGTTAGCGGCCGACTGGTACCAGCGGGGAGTGACAATGGGAGCTATCTCACACCGCAAAGTTATCTCGACGGACGCTTCCACCTCAGGCTGGGGCGCTCTGTTCGAGGGCAAACCGGCTTTTGGCCTGTGGTCAGACCGGGAAAAATGCCTCCACATAAACTGTTTGGAGATGATAGCGGTCGAGAACGCGCTCAGGCGCTTCCTCCCATTCATACGGGATCACCATGTGCTAGTCCGCTCGGACAACACGTCCGTGGTATCCTATGTGAACCTACAGGGCGGTGTCAGATCCAGGAATCTGTGCAGGCTGACAGAACGCCTTCTCGTGTGGGCTTACCGCTCGCTGCGCTCGCTGAGAGCCGCGCACGTGCCGGGCCACCTGAATGTCGGTCCAGACAGACTGTCCAGGGACAACATTCCCCCGGGAGAATGGTCTCTGCACCCCCAGACAGTCCAGTTTCTCTGGCGCCTATTCGGCAGAGCGGAAATCGACCTCTTTGCGTCGAAAGACAATGCTCAATGCCCGAAGTTTTATTCGAAGAGCGAGGACGCGCTGTCCCAGACATGGCCCAGCCTCCCGCTGTATGCTTTTCCTCCGATCTCCCTGTTGCCACAGGTCATTTCGAGGATCAGAGAAACGCACCACTCAGTGCTGCTTATAGCCCCGCGATGGGAAAACCAAACTTGGTACCCAGAGCTAGTGAGGCTGTCGCACTCACCCCCATGGCCGATCCCGGTGAGAAAGGATCTCCTCTCCCAAGCCGGTGGATCGATCTGGCATCCCCATCCAGAGCGCTGGTCGCTGCATGCATGGGTGATCAACGGATACCCGTTGACCTGTCAGAAGGGGTCGTGAACACGATCACACAGTCGAGAGCCCCCTCCACGAGACGGCTCTACGCGTCTAAATGGTCGGTGTTTTCTAAATGGTGCGCTACTAAAAACTTGGATCCGCGCGCATGCGGGGTCCCGCCGGGTGCTCTCATTCTTACAAGAGCTGTTGGAAAAGGGCAGATCCCCTTCCACGCTCAAAGTATATGTGGCCGCTATTGCAGCGTTCGCTGAGACGACGCGCGGCCGAGCAATGGGAAGGAATGAGCTCATTATCCGCTTCCTCAGAGGAGCTAGACGGATGAATCCCCCGCGGCCCCCCTCGGTTCCCTCGTGGGATCTGTCCTTGGTCCTAGCGGCCCTAGAGGCTTTTCCCTTTGAACCGCTTGAATCCGCGGATCTAAAGTATCTGTCGCTTAAAACCGTTTTTCTGATAGCTCAGTCAAACGAGTGGGTGATTTGCACGCGCTATCTGTTAGCCCTGCATGTCTTGAGTTCGGGCCGAATGACTCGAAAGTCATTCTCAGACCGAGACACGGTTACATCCCCAAAGCGATTGGAACCCCGTTTAGGGCACAAGTTATGTCCCTCTCGGCTCTGCCAGCATCCGACAGTGGGGACAGTGATAACCTCCTATGCCCTGTCCGGGCGCTGAGAGTTTACATCACGCGCTCCGCCGCTTTCAGGCGTTCAGAGCAGCTCTTTGTTTCCTTCGGCGGACGCACCAAGGGTCTTGCTGCCTCGAAACAGAGCTTGTCCAGGTGGATAGTGGACGCGATAGCGGCAGCTTATGCCTCCAGACACCTGCAGTGCCCTCTGGGCATCAGAGCCCACTCCACTAGAGGCATGGCCTCGTCGTGGGCCTGGTCCAGCGGAATTTCTATTCACGATATTTGTATGGCGGCGGGCTGGGCCTCCCCGTCAACATTCGTGAGGTTTTATAACCTGGAAGTTCCTGCCCTACAGGCAAAAATACTGTCAGCATAAGTGACATGTATGCTCTGCCCATTTCTCGTGTGCAGACTACGTTCATATGCTGGCGCTATTCTGGTACTATACTCAGGGTGAAGTGTTTGACTCAGACCGGCTGATCCGCTCTGTTTCCTATTTCCCGTTACGCGCTGTTGTCGGTGCTGGCCCGCGCTGCTGGCCGCCCGTATTATTCTCTGTCGCGCGGGAATTTTTCCCTTCATGTGAGACCGACTATGTCGTTTTTCTCCTACCCTTATGAGTGCTTATGTACTGTATGGGCTCGCTCTGCCGGCCCTACTGTTTGTACTGTTATATGTTTATAGACCGGCCGCGCCGCTCTATTTCATATGCTGCATGAAGTGCCTGTACTGCGCTGGCCCGTCTCTCCGACCGGCCACATTTCCCAGCAGAGTGTTTTCCCCGGTTTCCCTGGGATTCATGGGCTGGATGCTCGGCGCACACGGCGTTGACAAAGGGTTCCCGATGCGTAAGCTAACCTTACGCAATACGAGAGACCTCTCGTAAGAGAACGTACTCGGTTACTAATGTAACCTCGGTTCTCTCTAGAAGAGGGAACGAGTATTGCGTAACCTGCCGTGTCGCGCCACGAGCTTTTGCGCTTCAGACTGCGAAAACCAGAATTTTAGCCTATGAGCGCTGAATATATACACGCTGGCCACACCCATTCTGACGGTTAGAAGGGTGTGGAGGGCGCGAAGCGCCCTCATTGGTTGCCGCGTTCAGAGCGCTCACCGATAGGCTTAAGCAGTTGCCGCCGAGCAGCCAATGAGCACGCTTATACAGCCTGCCTAGGTCTGTCGGCTGCTGCACTGCGTTGACAATGTATACAAAATTAAGGATAATTTTTTGGCTTCAGATCTCGAAGAAAGAAGACTTTCCCGATGCGTAAGCTAACCTTACGCAATACTCGTTCCCTCTTCTAGAGAGAACCGAGGTTACATTAGTAACCGAGTACGTTTTACTTGGCCAAAACAATCATAATACGTTTGAGTGTGTTGAAAGTTGTAATAACGTTACTATGAAACAAGCTAGTAAGCTAAATTGATATTTAGCAACACAAGTCATTCAGCTTTTATAAATGTGACATAAATAAAAGATGTATGACTTGTGTTGCTAAATGGCATACAGTTCAGTTTAAAACATTGTATGGCGGAGAAAATGTTGTATTACTGTAACAAATAAAGCTCTGATTATGCTGTTAGTCAAAATTGTGTTGTCTATGAGGCATGGTAAAAACATGTTACATGGTATCAAGAAAACAAGAGATTCAAACAATAGATTAACCGTGTTGAGCTACATAACAATGATTGATCACCAACAGCTGCTTACCTGTCTAATAAAACACATGACATTAAAGCATCTTTATGGTTACGTTTTTTCTACGGAAGTAAAACAGGAAATCGAGGGTAGCGCGGATATGACGTCTTTGACTGGCAACGCAATGACACGGGCCGTTACACTGGATAAATTTGCGGATTTGTCTGGATTTAAACATCGTTGGAAACGTTTGGGAAAGTACATAAGTCAACAAAATATCCGTTATGAAAATTAAGCATGTTTTTTTGGCAGATTGATTACCATTTATATAACCACAGTTTTGCTACAAATGCCATGTTTAAACTATGGTTAGTGTAGCAAAACCATGGTTAATTAGTGGTTACCATGGTTTAATATCCATGGTTTTTGTTTATTTGAAGTAAAACCATGGTTAATTTTTGTAAGGGACATTTTAATCCAAACATCTTACATATTGTACCTTTAAAAAAAAAGAAACAGTGACGTCACTGGATTTGGCGTCTTGCCTGAGTTCAACAACAGATACAACAGTAGAGAGACAGTCAGAGGACAGAGACAGTGAAAGATGGAAACCACAGGGCTTCAGAAGACAAAATAATTGTCCCTGGATGTAAAAATAAGATGTACAGTGTTGAAGCAAAGGACACAGGAGTCAGTTTTCATAAACTGCAGCTGAAACGGAGAACAGCCTCAAGATTTCCCTAGTCATACTTGGATATACAATGTGTTGCCAAAATGACAGTCAGAAATTCAAATGAACCACAACCATTATACAGATTGTCATTCGACAATATACAGAGAACAAAGCTGATGCAAACCACTAAATAAATGTCTTACCGTGACTCCACGTTTAACAATCAGCACTGATCTCCATTTTATCCCTAATCCAGTCATCATCTTTCCCATCATCTTTTTATCCTTTTGCATTCCATGTTAAGTAATAGTTTTTTAACGACCTTTGCTTCACTTTACTTTTACTTTAGTTTTTTACTGCTTTTCAAAAAAAATCTGTATTGTGTAAAACGCTATAAATAAGGTGACTTGACTTCACTGCTGGAGTCCTGAATTATTTTTGTTTGCCTGTTTTTATTTTGTTTTTATCAGCCCGGAATTGCCTTTGCATATAGCACTGGAGCCCTCTATTGGTCAGGTATCATGAGATAACCTATTAATAGTCACAACTACAGCAACTAAGCAGAAAAATCAAAGAACAGAATGGAAAAAACATAATCTTCATTAATCCAACAGAGACAAACAACCCTGAGACGACAGGTGTAGTACTGCAAGATGGAGGTAATCCAGTTACTAAATAATGTTACCTTGACTGACGCTTCATTTCCACTCTAACGTCCATGGAACCTTGGAACCAGAAAGTTCTTCATAGTGGAAACATATTCTTTAGATTATTAAAATGTTCTTCACACTAAGCATAAGAAAAAGTACTTTGGTGATAAGTGATGACATCTTTTACATGAGAAAGCATCAATCACATTTTCTCCAGAAAATGTCAAAAGACAGCTTTTTTTTATTTAAATTGAAATACAATAAAATGTGTTTTTATTCTGGTGTGACAAGTGACTGAAAAAAAAAGGATTGATAGAACAAAATGTATGTGAAAATAAATAAAGGTTGTTTAGGCGACCTTTAAAAAAAAGTCAAGTGTACACAATGAAATCATGGGTCAAAAATGGAAAATTTTGCAGTGCATATTTTGGAAATAGGAATAATCAGGGTAAGGCAAGGCAAGGCAAGGCAAGTTTATTTATATAGCACATTTCATACACAATGGCAATTCAAAGTGCTTTACATAGAAGAAATTAAAATAATAAAAAGAAATAAGAATAATTAAAACAGTTTAGAAAAATAAAAAATAAAATACAGTACAGTACAGTCGGACGAACATTGGCACAGTGCTCATTCATTAAATGCACAGCTAAACAGATGTGTTTTGAGTCTGGATTTGAAAGTGACTACTGTAGGAGCACGTCTGATCTCCTCTGGAAGCTGGTTCCAGCTGCGGCTGGCATAATAGCTAAAAGCGGACTCGCCATGCTTAGAGTGAACCCTTGGTATTTCTAGCTGATATGATCCTAGTGATCTGAGTGATCTGTTGGGTTTATATTCAGTGAGCATATCTGCAATGTATTGAGGTTCTAGGCCATTGAATGATTTATATACCAGTAATAATACTTTAAAATCAATCCTAAATGTAACTGGGAGCCAGTGTAAAGACCTGAGGACTGGTGTGATATGTTCATATTTTCTGGTTCTGCTCAGAATCCTGGCGGCAGCGTTCTGTATGAGCTGCAACTGTCTTATGGTCTTTTTGGGAAGGCCAGTGAGGAGTCCATTACAATAATCCACCCTGCTGGTGATGAAAGCATAAACAAGTTTCTCTAAGTCTTGTCTGGAAACAAAGCATCTAATTCTTGCAATATTTTTCAGATGATAGTATGCTGATTTAGTTATTGCTTTGACATGACTACTGAAGCTAAGGTCTGACTCTAGTGACACACCAAGGTTCCTAACTTGATTTTTAGTTGTTTGACCCCTAGAGTGAAGGTATGCGTTCACCTTGAGAACTTCATCTTTGTTTCCAAACGCAATGACTTCAGTTTTGTCTTTGTTTAACTGAAGAAAGTTTTGACATCCAACCGTTGACTTCATCGATGCATTGGCACAGGGAGTCAATGGGGCTGTAATCGTTAGGTGATAGGGCTAAGTAGAGCTGTGTGTCGTCTGCATAGCTGCGGTAAGCAATTTGGTTCTTTTTCATTATTTGGCTCATTGGGAGCATATACAGGTTGAACAGGAGTGGCGCAAGAATTGAGCCTTGAGGGACTCCGCATGTCATGGATGTCCACTCAGACTTATGGTCTCCTATACTCACATAATAACCTCTCCCATCTAAGTATGACCTGAACCATTTTAGGACTATCCCAGAAAGCCCCACCCAGTTTTCCAGCCTGTCAAGAAGTATGTTATGATCGACAGTGTCAAATGCAGCACTGAGGTTGAGTAGTACCAGCACTGATAATTTGCCTGAATCAGTATTTAAGCGAATATCGTTTATTATCTTTATGAGCGCTGTCTCTGTGCTGTGGTGTGGTCGGAAACCAGATTGAAAATTGTCAAAGTATCCATTCGAGCATAAGAATTTGTTCAGCTGATTGAAGACAACTTTTTCAATGATCTTGCCTATGAAAGGAAGATTTGAAATCGGCCTATTGCTTAATATGGTCTTATCCAGATTGTTCTTTTTCAGGAGGGGCTTGACAACTGCAGTTTTGGAACTTTAGTTTGGAAAACTCCCAGAGAGAAGTGAGGCATTTACCACTTCTAGAAGATCTGCTTCTAAACTGTTTAACACACTTTTGAAAAAAGATGTGGGAAGTGTGTTAAGAGCGCAGGTTGATGTTTTAAGGTGCTGTACGGTTTCTTCCAAAATTTTGCCATCAATTTCTTCAAAATCAGACATAGTAACTACTTTCTCAGGTGGTTTGATCTGTCTGACCCCAGAGCAACTCAAGGATGTGCTGATCACCTTTCTGATATTATTGATTTTCTCAGAGAAGAAAGAAGCAAACTCACTGCACTTGTTGTCTGAGAGCATTTCACTGGGAATCTGGCTTGGGGGGGGGGGGGTTGTCAGTCTCTCTACAGTAGCAAAAAGAGTGCGTCTGTTGTTTAAATTACTGTTTATAATATTTGAGAAGAAAGGTAGTTGTTCATCACTCTTAAGCTGATGGGTATTTTTGTGTAGCAAACACCATCTCAAATATTTGCAGAGCTTTGTTTGGGTATTTCTTAAAGTCAGTCTCTATAGGTAACTACATTACCTGCACATTTTCTAAACGCATAACTCTATATAAATGCCTCATTGATACATTTTCTATAGTAATAACAGTAAATTATGCATTATTTAATTACAAACAACTAATACTAAACCAAACCCTAATTATATCTCTTTATTACATGGCTTGGCTGAATTCCAATGTAGAATGCGGTCTGTTATTTCTTGATAACAGACCGCTGCGAAGTATAACAGACCGTTGCCATGAAAAACAGCGCGTTGCTATGGACGCGGAACGGACTATTTTCTTTGGCGGAAGCAATACAATCGTTTTTAAATCAATAAACTCCTTTTTAAATCAATAATTCGTGGCAAATTATTTATTTATTTTGTAGGTAGCCATGTAATAAGCGGGATAATGTATAGAGAGGCGGTCGTTATAGCGAATAACAACCCCGACAGGCTGAACAGGACCCCGACGCGAAGCGGAGTGTTATTACTTACATAATAAGTACATGCTGCTAATTAATATTGCACAGTATTTGAGTAATCACACTAACAAAAAAAAAAAAAAGTGACCACATTTTTCACCAAAAAAAGCATTTCCATGGTTATTGCCCAGAATAAGATATATAATTCAACACATCCAGAGTCCAAAATCAGCACTCAGAAAAAGTGGCACCAGTTGGCCGAAAACTTTTTTATGCCTGTTTGTGAGAATGTGACATGGCTTAATTAATACGATTTTCAAATCACAAAGGCTGCCATTTAATAATATAAATACAGTCTGACACTCTGAATGCACCTTTAGCAGTTAAGAATACCTTTGTCTGAAATATATGAAAACTAAAGACATGAACACTATGATTAAAACAGCAATCATTTACAATAGATCTATTCTAAAGTATATTAGGGCTATTTAACATCTTTCAGCTAAATTTAAATATTTTAAAAAAATCATGGGAAAAAATATATTACCACATGCCACAATCAAACATGTCAAAAGAGAAAAAAATCTGAAAACTTTCAGTTAAAATCAAGACTTTTTTTTCTTAATGTAATTCCAGTGTAGATTCCCTGCATTGTTCACATGTTGTAATGCTCAAAAGCAGCATTTTAAGACTCAAACCTTACATTTACCTTAAATTAAATGAACCAATTTTTGGTTTTAATTTGTGCAGTGTGAAGCATAAAGCACTGCATTAATAATCCCTACTGTTAAGAGGCGATACAAACAAACAGATCACACTGATTTCTTTTTGCACCAACGTAGACTTTTATTTGTGAAAAAGTACAATACCTTGTCCTTACAAATAAGCGTATGAAAGAACTGAAAGAACGTTGCAAGGCCATAGGAGGCGTTTCACAGGAGTGAATCTGTGCCGTGACGAGTGTTCCCGGGGCGGCAGCTTTACCGTTACACAAATCCACAGTCAACACAGACCATCAAGACAAAACACGGAGTAAGAAAAGTTCGTACAGATTTCAAAAATGAACAAAATCACTCTCCAGCCCCAATAAAACATCATTCGTTTGAAACTTAAATCAATCTTATCGTCATTACATATTCACGTCCATATCCTCAAAATCAGGTCAACGGAAACGAGCTGACCCACCATTTTAATCGCGTTCGAAAAGCATCTTAGATTCCACATTGGGAAAATCCCAGCATATAACAGGAAAACCAAGCTGTTGTAAGCAAATAAAAGTTTCAATATTGTCGTCTCTATATATATATACATATGGTAAAACAAGCCTAAATGAACGGCCAGCACTGGTCTGTCTCCTCAGAGCACGAATCAAAGCATGCTGGGAATACTAGCTATTCCACTCCTAACACCCATAATTAATGCCCTGCTAAGACGGCGGAGCAAAACGATGGTGTTTACACTAATCTCAGACTGATTTGGTTAAATTACAGCTGTATTAGTGAGCTCCAATCATCTGGATGAGCTAGCCATGTCCTCCGCTGTCAGATTAGTAACTGTCATTAGTTCATGTCCATTCAATGCATCTCCACCGACATCTCCACCTTCAGCTCTGTACAATATGGTGGATCGGTCTCCAAAAGACCAACTGTACCCTGGAATATAATTACATGCCTCTTTATTGATTTACAAAAGAAAAAAAAAAAAGAAAAAGAATAAGGAAAAAAAGCAAAGCGTCACTGTCTTTCGGGTCAAAACAGAAGGATATGAACGGATTTACAAAGCATGTGCACCAAATCACACAAACACATTGAATCACATTGAGGTTTTTGTGTATGACATCTTTTTTTGCAGTGTACGGAGAGAGAGAGAGAGAGAGAGAGAGAGAGAGAGAGAGAGAGAGAGAGAGAGAGAGAGAGAGAGAGAGAGAGAGAGAGAGAGAGAGAGAGAGAGAGAGAGAGAGAGAGAGAGAGAGAGAGAGAGAGAGAGAGAGAGAGAGAGAGAGAGAGAGAGAGAGAGAGAGAGAGAGAGAGAGAGAGAGAGAGAGAGAGAGAGGGGAAGGGCACAGGGAGTTTGTGGAAGAACAGAGCTGCCCCCTTGTGGAGAGCCGTGTTGCACATGGGCAGGAGCCGAGGGGACGTTCACCTCCTGAGCACGAGACTGGGCCGCTTCTACCTGCTGAGCCTCAGCTTGATGGAGTTCTTGACCACTGCGATGGGGTTGGACGGGAGGATCTGGACGTCCGACAGATCGGTGTGGGATATTTTCTGTAGAACATTAAAAAGGATAGATTGTCAGTGAAATGGATTGGAATCAGTGTAAAGGCCCTGTTCGCACCATGAACTCCATAAAGATAACTATAACTATATTAGCATCCACACCAATGCACAATATCATTGTTTATTTGAAGCACACGCTGCAGTTTTGTCGTCTGTCGCTTTAAATGCTCAAGCTCTTTAAAGCGAAATGGATTCTGATTGGCTGTCACTGTTTTTGTTGTACATCAGCTGGATAAAATCATTCTGAAAGTGATTCCAACAATATCGTTTCTCTGTGTCATTACCGTTACCGACTCTGCTATTCTTTTATATTTGGAATGATTTTTAGAACTGTATCTTTATTGTCCTTGGTGTAAACAGGCCTAAAGTGTCAAAGTAACAAACTGACAAGTAATAATCTCATCTCTTCTAAGATAAATGTTTTTGTTTGAACCAGCCGTGTCTTCAACAAGGTGATTAGTTTTACTTTGCATTTCCCCGAGCAGTGAAAGTGAAATCCCATTGCTCCAAAAAGTTTTTTGTTAACCTTAACAAGAATATGACTTAATTACCTAAATAAAAGTGTCCCCAAGTATGTTTTTGTAGATTGCTTTCCATAATTGAAAGTAAATTTATCCACTGTAATGCATACAATCCATTTGTTCATTGAGCACTTGAACTTTTGGTTACACTTTATTTTAAGGTGACAGTACTTGCTTAAACAAGTACTGTGTCATATTAACTACATGTACTTACGGTTATGGTTTGGTTTAGTAAGGTTAATTATACATAATTTACTGTTATTACTATAGTAAGTACATGTAGGAACGTGTAAATACGTCACCTTAAAATAAAGTGTTACTGAAATTTCTATTTAGCTCTACAGAAGACTATTTCAATTAAAATAATTTGGAATAAACTTTATACACAATTATATACTAAAGCCTATCTTTAGTTCTTCAGACATCTCAGATACTGATGTAATAATTTTCAGAGAACTTAATATCGTAGCATGTTATTTTAAAAGCTCTTTAAAAATGGCCTGACTTTTACTTGCCTACAAATCACAATTAACTAACTACTGTTACACAACTGTTCAAAAGTTTGATGCTGGTGAGAATGTATATTTTTAATAAGTAGTCTCTTATGCTCACCAAGGCTAAATTTATTTGATCAAAAATACAGTAAAACAGAAATTTATTACAATTTAAAATAACTGTTTTCTATTATAACATTTTAAATGTTAAATTAAATGTCATTTACAGCTGATTTTTATTTATTTAACCTTTATTTAACCAGATGATCTCATTGAGATTTAAAACCTCTTTTTCAAGAGAGACCTGGCCAAAATTTTCAGCATCATTACATTCAATGTCACATGATCCTTCAGAAATCAGTCTAATATACTGCTCAAGAAACATTATCAATAATGCACAGTTGTGCTGCTTACATTGTTTTTACTTTCAATTGATCAATTTAATCCATCCTTGCTGAGTAAAAGTTTTC
This sequence comes from Squalius cephalus, assembly GCF_949319135.1. Lineage (NCBI taxonomy): Eukaryota > Metazoa > Chordata > Actinopteri > Cypriniformes > Leuciscidae > Squalius > Squalius cephalus. The sequence continues at coordinate 19,209,721 of NC_137133.1, forward strand.
AAAAAAAACTTAGTCATAATAGTAGTCATAACCCTTATGGGTATTAATGCATAAAGATGTTTTGTTATTAATTCTGATTTGATTGGCTGGTGCTTTGTGGAGCATTAAGCTTTCAGTGAGAACAGATAAATGACTCGAGTCATGGACATGGTAGAAGGATTATTATTATGTAATAATCTTCTTATGTAATAATCAACTGGACATGTCCTAACCTGGGAAAGCGGCATCTTCTCTGCGGTTTCCACCACCTGAGAATGACAGGACCTAACATCAGCATTTAAGTTCTCATGTATTCACTCCATTTATGTTTATAACAAGCATACCCTGTTTTTATGATTAGTTTACCGTTAATTCTGTGTCGGTTTTCAATTCACCATCTGAAGGAACCACTTCAATGCTCTGCATAAGAAAAAAACACAAAGATAAAAGAGCTGCCTCTTCAAGTTCGGGCGATAGAATGGAGATAAATGTTGGCACTTTTGTAACAAAGTAAGAACAAACAGCCTTTACCGCTGAATCCGCATCAACATGGTCATCAGCTTCACCTGACTTTGCTTCTGCGGTTGAGAACTGGAAGAGCAGGATTTATTTAGGCTTTTCAGATCACTTTATACATAACATTTATGGAGGGTTCAACGCAGATGAAAGAGCGTTGACTTACATCCTCTACTTTGGCTTTCTTGGACGTCTCATCCTCGAGGGGTGAGGCAGGTCTCTTACTGGCAGGGCTAGCAGATAAACATGGACTAGGATGAGGGTCCTGTTGGACGCTGTCCACTTTGGCTTTCTTCTCCAAGTCTTGCTGAAGGGGTGAGGCAGGCCTCTTCAGTACAGCTGCCCCCTTACGCGGGGCATTGCTGCTAGAGGTCCCAACATTATCGGGTTTAGATCCATCCACTGCTATGATCAATACAAAAATGAATCAGTAGTAGTATTGAAAACAAATTATCCAAAAGTCTTGTTGTTGCAAACCCAAATGACTCTTTTTTTCGGAGTAAAAAAGCAAAGATTTTGAAGAATATTCAAACTGCTCTTTTCTATAGTTATATTTAAGTCGTTTTCCATTTGGTATGTCATGCAGGTTTGATTTCTGTCCTATGAAAATACGGGTGAAGTAAACTTGAATATGGATTACTTATGGTGCTTTAATAAAAAATAAAAAAAGTGGAAAAAGCAGCAAGAACATCCTTCAAAACGTAAAAATTTTTTGTTCTATGGAATAAAGCAAGTCATACAGGTTTGGAACGATGATGAAGAAAATGGGTCTCTTTCACTATGTAAGCGTACGCACAATTTACAAAAAAACATAGGAACAATTGAAACCACACGTACGCAAAAAGCACGTACTCTGTACGGCCTATAATAGTGTTGAGATTTTATCCTAACACAACTAAAAATTATATTGAAGTATATTGCATTAATTGTATTCATTATTAAATAATACAGTTTAAATTCATCTTAAATACATTCCATCATATACAGTTAGAGTAAGAAAAGCTGCATTATAGCTTCATCTGCAAGATTTTTCTGAATAGCAGATATACACGCATGTACAGCTGGCTAATGAGAGGTCTGTAATCTGGGTCTGCATAAAAGGTGTTTATAGTGTTTAAACGGGTGAGAATGGATCGAGGATCGGGTGAGAGCACGTCTGCAAACAGCGGCGTGTTTGACAAACGTGACGAAGGGCTATAAGGAAATGGTGTGCGGAAAGCCCTTATATGGAGATGGTTTGGGCGTGTCTTATGCAAATGACTAACCTCGTTCACGCGGCCGCTCATTTAGAATACTCCAAATTCACTAACATCAGAACGATGTTAAGAACAAACTCATGTGTGTTCGAACGTGTTGTGAATTAGGCGGAGATTTTTCGTGAGAAGTTCTCCTATGCGTTCAAAAACGTAATAATCCACGCAATTATTAGTGAATGAGACCCAATGACCATTTTCACTGGGTGGACTATTCAATCAATGACAAAACTACAAAATAAAAATGGCAACTTTAAAGGTGACATTAACACTGCAAAGACTGACATGAAATTAAAAGAATTAAAAAAAATCTTTAAAAAGTTGTCAACAAAAAAAGTGGTTTTGTTGAGTATCATACATAATACCCGGCTTTTATGTAAACAGTATGATATAGTGTACCAAATTTAGTTCTTTTTTGTGGCTTATTGCACTTAAACAGCTAAATAAAAACAAATACAGTCAGTTTTGGAATGTAAATCGTTAAGAAAAAATGCACGTGTAACAGTAAATTGCATGCACTCGCTGCTCTTTACTGAATAACTTTTGTAACCAATTAATTGATTGATTAATCTGTATTTAATTTTTACAAAGACTCACCTGAAAAAACTTAAAGGGATAGTTCACCAAAAAAAATACAAATAATAATTATTCACCCTCGAATTGTTCCAAACCTGTATAATAAACCTGAATTTTTTACTTCTGCTAAACATTAAAGACGATATTTTGAAGAATGTTGGTAACCAAACAGTTGCTGGTTCCCATTGACTTCCATAATAGAGAAAAAATAAATAAATACTACGGAAGTCAATGGTGACCAGAAACTGGTTACCAACATTCTTTTTTGTATATTTGCGTTCAACAGAAGAAAGAACCTCATGCTGGTTTGGAACAACTTGAGGGTGAATAAATTACCATTTAAGTTCTTGAGCGAACTATCCCTTTAAAGCAGTGTTTAATTAATTTGTCTCTGTATTCAATTGTATTTATTTGTTCTATGGTTTGCAATTTGTTTATTTGTTCTAATTTTATTAGTCTTTTTTTTTCTTATAAATTTAGTTCAATAGTCATTTCAAATAAAACCTCCCTGTGCTGTGACAACTATTACAACAAAATTACCCATATTATAAAAAAATGGAGAAAAAATACAAATATCTATCAAAAATTGTATCAAAGGTATTGTATCGAAGTTAGAAATTCCAGTATCGTAACACTGAGATCTTTATAACAGTATATCAGCCTATTTAAACATGTTTATTGTTGGGAGAAAACTTAATGCAATACATTTGTGATACTCTGATTACAGAGATTTACAAATAAACATTCCTCAAAAGCCTGATGCATCATATTTAATACTTACATTTTAACATGATTCCTCTAAAACAAATGTACAGATAATCAAGTAAACCTAAGCTGCTTCAGTCCAGTAAGTGTTCATCTTGAAATGTAGATTTGTATGTAGTATGTTTTTCAGCGAAGTTGACCATGTTGATAATTTAAACGCCTTAAAAATGTCTGTATCAAATATAATACAGTAAGCCGTATAGAGTTAAGATCCCAATAGACATACCACCAGCCAGGAGCGGGCTTCCACTTGAAGTGTCCGTTTTTCCCTGCAAATCTGAGTTGTTTGTGGCCGTCCCTGTGGAACTATGGTCAGGGAGGGAAGAGGACAGATTAGAAAAAAAGAACGAAAAAAGCATGTGTACAGGTATTCCCAAAAGACAAGAGTTACATAAAGTCAGACAAATGATGTTAGAGAAGCAGGTGAAAATATTTAGATTTTATACCCCTGAGGGCTGGAGGCACGGGCGCTCTTGGCAGCTGAAGGGCCTGTGGGGGAGGGCACTGACATGCTGTTGTCACTGTCAACCGATAGGTCGAGACTGCCGTCATTCATCACACGAATGCCATCAGATGAATGCTATAGGAAAAGGGAAATGAGAACAAGACACAGTTAACAACAACAACAAAAAAAACTGTACATCACTGTTGAGTGAGAAACATAATACTTTATTTTTGTAATTCCATTAGGTGCCACTAGTGTCGCAAAAAACTGCATACTGTACCTTTAAAATTAATTAAAATGTAAATGATTCCCTCAGTAACAGTTACATGCATAATAGTCTGTAATCAAATAACTAAGGGTAATTAAATATCTTAGATGCTCTAGAAGAAAGAAAAAAATAATAAACTAACAATTTTTGAGGCTTTGATCCAACAAATCCAAGTCACTGTGGTGTAACAAATTGTGCAAGCCATCTTAAGGCCAAGAAAACTATAAAGCATGAAATGATACCATAAGAATGACCCCTATAGACCCTCACATGATTGTGTCATTGAATTTCAGAATGTCAAATAACAAAACCTCTAGAACAACGGTATGATTTATAATATGAGGAAGAAGAAAAAAACACTTTTACCTTGAAAAATGTTAAAAAAAAAATATTAGAAAAATAACCATTAAACATACATTTCATACACCTTGAAAGCATAGGGTGAATTTGTGTTTTGTTGGTTCACTTTTTGCCATTGAGATAACTGGGGAAAAGTGTCCCAATCAACCTGAATTAACCTGTTATTACTTGGATACACTACCCTAATGTTGTAAAACAACATAAATTGCTAAAGTGTGGCACATGCATTTTAATCTCGATTCTAAGCGATTGTCTATCATGTTTTGCAAAAATACACATGAACACTTGCCTTTCTCTTGCCCCTTTGAATGGCGACTTTAGGAAGTAGCTGATGCAGTTGTTTCCTCTTCACATGCATGGCTGTGATTTTCATATCTTGCTCAAACATTTTACTAGTGATCGCCTGTCGGTAAACTACAGCCATTCAAAGAACACATGTTGATTACTAGAAAACATCCAGAAAAACAAAACAAAAGCAAAGTCGACTCTTCGAGTGTGTTCTTTAAAACTGCCAACAGACAGGAAGTCTTACCTGTGTCAGTGAAGGACTGGATATCAAACGTCAGGTCCACGTTGAGATTTTCTGATTTTCCCTCCATTTTTTTGAACACAATACCTATTACCCACATTGTGCTGAACTCCTCCCTGTACGGACACAAAGGAAAGAGCAAGTAAAGACTGTGAATGGGACTATTGACTATTCTTAGGTCGGTTTTAAGCCTTTAAAAAGCATCTTAAACTCACCTGTCAGCTCCCTCTTTTAGTCCCGGGAATGACTGTGGATTCACATGGGCGAGTGTGATAAACTCGTTCTTCTCCAGGTTTCCCACCAGGATTCGGATCTTTGATTCCACGAGGCCCACCCTGTCAGGCAAACAGTTTATTTAGTCCAATTCCACCACATTTTTTTAAACAGATGCAGGGGATTTGAGCAGAACATCGGTCCGATTAAGCATGTGACAGTGCTGGATGAAGACGGTAAGCTGTACTCACCACTCTAAGTGCTGCTTCTCTGTCTGTGCACTTGCTAGCAACACTATATAATGCCTTGGGACATAAAAGACAGAACAATGCCATTACATCCTTTAGACTAGAGCTGTTCAACCAAACCCGGCAAAACTTACAGGGCCGTCCCGCCCCCATCTCACTGAAAATGTACTGTTACACCTCCCTCCAAAGACAAAAATATCTTTATGAACTTCATTCAAGAAAGTGGGGATCACCCTTATCATATCCAGCCATGATCACTTCATTTCACACACTAAAACGCTTTATCTTTAACAGCAGATTCAAGGCACTTTTTACAGTTAATTAGCATCATGAAAAGATCTAGTCCTCTTATGATAATCAATTATTTCAGACAAACTATAACATTATTAACAATTTTCATCCCGTTTCCCAATTCATACATTCACAAGATACATTTATTTTAAGCAAAACTGCATTTTGTTTAACCAAAGTGACTCAACACAGTTTACTTGCCATTTGAATAGATGGTCTAATAGAATAGAAGTGTACAAACTCTTTCAGATTATTCTATCGTTTAAAAAAAAAAAAAAAAAAACGATTTTTCAGTGGAATGGCTCCCCATATCTTATAGATTAATCAAAGTACCAAAGCAAAAGCAAGATAACCTATATTTTGACCGCAACTTAAAAGTTTATAGCAGCTTAAAATGTTCACAATTTATCCTTTATGTATTTATCTGTATTTTTCTGCAGAGCACCACACTTTGGGCATTTTCCCCCACTCTATGTTTTAGGGGCTTATCTGGACAGAAAAGAATGAGATGCTGTAAATAATTTTTAATTCATTCTTTGAAACCAGCTAATTGCTACATTGTACAAAATAATGGTGATTATGAATTGAGCACCACAATGAACTGCATGCAGTCGCTGCATCCTCATGTGGGGTGGGAAGACTTGTGTCGGAAAGTGAAGGAGCATCCGAAACATTTAAAATGAGCTTAAATTAGCTAGAAAAAAAAAAAAAAAAAATCTACCCACTAAAACCCCCCAAAATTGAGCTTCATCAGCTTTCAAGCACAATGGATCTTCAATTAACATGGCAAAGCAATGAGCTGTATTAAAACTACATTACTGATAGAAAATATCAGTTTTATTCCTTCAGTCAGAATTCTGTATCCTTTGACTGAAATATTAGGTGTTTGACTTGAGGCGGCACTGTGTGGACCGATCGGTGAATGACATCAAAGTACCATGAAAGCAATTAGAGAAGACTGCTTTCGAATCGCTCATGCGGTGCTCTGACGTCATACACTGATCGGTCTGAGCAGTGTTGCTTCGAGTCAAACACACCTACTGACATAAAGTCGTAACAATGAATTTAATCTAAAAATTAACAAAAACAGACTAAATGCTAAACATTGACGAAATTGAAAAAAAAAAAAAAAAAAAGTTAAAATTGAAAATTAGGAACACTATGAAAACACAGACTAACAAGAAATACATTGTACGAATTGTGAACTAAAACATTTTATTTTTGAATTGTACACAAATTAATAGCACAAGAAAACCACATTAAACTGAAATACCTACCTTTGAAAAATATAAATTTTAACCATCTCAAAAGTGTTACTTACATTTCAGGCATGCTCTACAGTAATAATTTGTTAAGCAGGACTATTACACATTTTATTTTATCAAAAACGTTGACGTGTCAAAAGCCATTGTGTTGTATTCATATAAATAAACTGATAATATGCAAAATTCTGCTTTTATTTCAAATTGATGACACCGATTACATAAGGTGGTACTTGTGAAAGGGCTATGAATGTGTGTGAGTGCAGTTTTGAGAAATAAATCTTTATTGAAATGATTAAATCTCACCATGAGTGTCCAACAGGATATGCAGCTTAATACATACTTGTATTTCTGAAAGAAGTTTGGTGCTTCAAATAGTTTGGACCAATCTGCTTTATTCTGCAATATTTCATCCGTGATAGCAAGACCTGTGAGGAGTTAAACAATTGGAATGTGAATCAAACAGTGGCACAATAGCCTTGCACGGTATCTTCAGCTTAATAGGAATCGCTCACCCAAACAAAAAAACAAAAACAAAAAATCTGTTATTCCAAATCTGCATGACATTCTTTTTAGCAGTAGAACACAAAAGGGGATGTTAAACACTGTCAAGGACAAACAAAAAAGTAGTCCATTCAAATTGTGTGCTATATTCCTTTTTTGACAACCCGAATCCATATTTTAATGTACTTAAACACAAATTAGATCTGCTGGAGATGGGAAGCTTTCAGGGAATACAGATTTAGAATAACATGATGGTGAGGAAAATGTTGACATTTTCACTTTTCAAAGCACGCTTCTTTATTCTACCAGAATGTGTTTCTAGGGATCTTCAGAAATGAGACTGACCCCGCTTAAACTCTTCCACCATGATGGCCCGAGTAGATGCTGAGACATTGTAAGTGGAATTTTGTTGAGGGTAAGCTGGCGTGATGATTGGCATGAGGTGGTACCGGTCACTCGGAGTTACCTGAAGAAAAAAAAAATAAAAACATTTTTTGAAGTGAAGAATTTGAGACGGTACAGAAAAATCACTGTAGCTTTTAGTAAATGATATGCTAAATTAATTTTGTTTTCTGATTATGTGTGGGTTAAAAAAAATATTATTTTGATATATATATAAATTTAACCAGCACCATGCAAAATATGCTGATTTCTAAAGTGCTTTTATTAGATGAATACATTCCCTGACTGTGTGATTTTCATACTCACTACCTTTATCATGACGCAGTCAAGTAATCAAGGCATTTTAATAGTCGCTTGATCCTAATCTGTGGTGCTCTCAAAACATTGCTTGCTTTATGTGTACTGAGCCACCTGACACATTAACAACCTTTTGAATAGGGGTAGGAATCTTTTGGTACCTCACGATTCAATTAAAATTGATTCTTGGTCACTATTTGATTCAAAATCACTTTCACATTTCCACAAATGTTTACATCCTTTAACAGTTTAGTAAAGTTATATGTAGGTGAATACTGTTGTTTATTAATATGCATCTTATGTTGGTGCAAATAAAGAAAAAGATCAAATATCATTCTTCCTTCAGTGCATTAACTATATTTGAACTAACAATAAACACTGAATTTCCATTCATACCTGCAAACTCAGAAGGTCTGAAAAAGGTGACACATTTTATAACCCCCCCCCCCCCCAATCAAAAATTTTTTTTACTCTTTTGGCCTGGGCAAGCCTTTCAAGGGCCCGTTTTCTCTGTTTTGCCATGTGCCTCTTTTGGGCCACACCAAAGAGCAGGTGTTTCGATCACTCATTACCATTAAACCAGACACCAATGGGTCTTGTTTCATTACGTGTTCGTTTTCATTTCGTACATATGCATAAAAAATCAGATAACAATGTTAATTTTGACAGCAAATTTTGATTTAGCTTTAGTCATAGTCTTTTGACTAAAATACCATTTAGTTTTAGTCATATTTTAGTCATCTGAATTGTTTTAGTTTTAGTCGACGAAATACAATAATATTTTAGTCGACTAAAATATAATGGGTTTAGTTCAATTGTAATGCATTAATTTAGAATGTCTCTAAAATGTCCAAACCCATATACTCCCGGATAAAACATCTATTAACCTGTTCATATAATTAATTTTAAAGTTTGAACATGCAATACAGATACAGATTTAACTACTGTGACTTAAAAAATATCTTAAAATGAAATAAAACCACTTTTCCTAAAGTAGAACACAGTCTTCTTTTCAATGAATGATAGGCTATATGCATTCTTTATAACTACTTGCATACATCATTTATTCTTTCAAGCAGACATATAATTAATCCTTATTAAAGCTATTAACGAGCAGTGAATGCTTTTCTTTTTCTTTTGTTGCTTGATCAATATTAAGGACACAGACTGCATTAGGTTTATTACCCACTGTCACTTTAAGACGTCGGATCATTTCCAATGACATGCGGATCCAGAATTGCACTGATGCACACACAGATACACTCACAACTGTTTAAGACATAACCGTATTTTACGTGAATACTCTCCAAAACGCGCTGTATAGGTGTCTATGGCTGCACGCTTCGGGTCGGGTGTGTGCGTGCGCACAGAAAGATGAAAGATGAGACATGAGACATGCAGCGCATGCCACCTCGTGTCCCGCTGGGTACATCAGCACAGTACAGTACAAATGTGCGCATCTACTATCAGTTCTGAATGGATCGCTTCCCAAATCGTCACTATCTAACATTTTCGTCTAGTTTTTATTCGTTGACGAAAATGTCAATAGATTTTCGTCATAGTTTTTGTCATTCAAAACTAGTTTTTATAATTTACTTTATTGTCTCGGTGTCGTTGATGAAAATAATAACGAAAATCATTCGTCAACGAAAATTAACACTGTGCAGTGGAATGAGATCGCCTTGCCAAAATCCTTCACATTGAACTAACATTGTAGCTAACAACACAATTTGCTGATCTTACGTTAGCTGAGTAAGTTAGCCGACAAGCTTACTTGCCATTATAACGTTAATGTTAAACATGTTCACTAACTTGAATTCATCCGCGGGAAAGCTGCAGCCAGGGGCTTTTCAATGAAGACGCTGCCGTTATCTTGACTGTGATTGGCCAAATGACTCGCGTGATGAACCCCCCACCCCCCCCCCCCCCACCCCCTAAAAAAATAAAAACTCTTCGGATCTACACGATTCACGTGGATGACATTTTCCCATTCAAAACGGCGATTTTCGCCGAAAAGCGACTAGTTTGCAGGTATGTCCATTATTTGTTGGGTGCAATCACCTTTTTACGCCAAATCAGACCAAAAATACATTCATAAAAATCTTGAATATTGTCAAAATATTTAATGTTTCTGTAGATATATTGCCTTGCAATTCAAATAAATGAATACATAAAGTCAGATAAATAAATAAATAAATAAATAAAAACAGTACTCTGGGATCCCAGACTGGGAGGTTGAGATTACAGTCTTCAGGCTGCTTCAGAAGGACAGGGTTTGGCCATTCCCTGAAAACACCACCCAGGAAGAAAAATAAGGAATTAATGAAATTGAAGAGAACGGCTCTCTGAAAGCAAAGACCAAAAGTTTAGATTCTGTGTTATGTCATTGTCTGTTGTAGGAACTCACCACTTTGAGAAAACCAAGAAGAACTTGTGGACCAGGGTGGAAGCCACAGCATTGGGATAGAGTTGGCAGGTTCTTGCCACCAGCATGGCCCACGATACTCCCCCGAGAAAACCAAGGATATTCGAGTAGATATTATGGCCTGTAGGAGTTTCAAATAATGTCATTTATTTCTTAATTTCATACAGTAAACCTCCAAATCAACTTCATAAATGAATTGGCCTTAGGGCTGCACAATTAATCGAATTTCTAATCGCGATTACGTAATCGTTCAAAGCCGCGACAACAAAAGAAAATCCACTCTGCGTGCGTGTTTAGAGCATGTTATGTTATGAGAGGCGAATCATGACTACTTCAGAAAACCCAGCACAATAGGAACTACCAAGCAGTGACGTAAATGTACGCTGAAATAAAAAGTCTTTCACCTCAGAAAAACAGACTTTCCTGTCCTGTCAGCCGTTACTGTGCTCGTAGTGCGCACTTTTCAATTGCACGCGTAAATGCGGCGGCGTGCGCTGTGTCGCTTCACTGTATATAAAGTGTAAAAGAAACTACGAGCATGCAACGTCGTTACATTGTAAATTACACGAAATAAGAGTAAAATACCAATAAATCACGTTACTGGTATGTCCTGTGTTAGCTGAGAAGGATTTGCATGCAGGTATGATTTTCATTCTATTCATCAAGAGCAGTTTCCATGTTTCATTAACAGTTCTTGTTAATATTGTGTATTCACCATGGTAACTCATTTCCATATTAACCCCAAAACGCCACTTTATTTTCACCTTGTGTTTTTTTAATTATATTTTTAAATGACTGTGGTGGCTCATACCAACATTAACAAAAACTAGTTTGGGACTGCTATTTAATAGCTTTAGCATAGGCCTAATTTTTATTTATAAGTAGTCTTTACTATTAGTCATATTCTTACAATTTATGTGTATGTAAGTAAATGGGGACGATACTTTGTGTGCTAATTTTTGTGTAAACATGTATTATAATATGCCTATATATATATATATATATATATATATATATATATATATATATATATATATATATATATATATATATATATATATAATTCTGATAATCGTAATTAATAAATTAATAAATCACAATTACAATTTCAAGGGAATAATCAGCAATTATGATTTTTGTCATAATCGTGCAGCCCTAACTGGCCTGATATTTTTCACAATGAAGCATTTCTAAAGGCCAAGTTCCAATTAAGAATCTGTCATTTGTTCACTAGGTTAAGCATGAGTGCACTGGGTTCTAGGCAGCAAATGCAAGCCATACAAATTTCCTGAGGCACAATGCTGCACTGCTGGGGTTTTTTGACTGCACTAATACCCACAAACACAGCAGGTCATTGTAGGATTTGTTTTTTGTGGCATGTTCCACAAACCAAATGCAATTTCAGGCTGACAGACAAGTTTTTACTCACGCTTGGCCCACATTTTGATGGCTCTAAGAGTCAGTCTGAAATTCTCAATGTTGGGCACCAGGTGAAGAATCTCATCAGTCACTCTGCAACCTGTATGTCAGCACATTGAGAAATTAGACAATCAAACAAGTACATATATTGAGATTACCAGGGGAAAACTTCATTAAACAAGCATACAAGATTTAGGACTGGGTTGACAATATCAATTAAAGGGGACATATCATGCTAAATGCACTTTTTTAGCCCTTAAATGCATTTTGTTGTATATTTGGAGTGTTTAGAAGTACAGAAAAGATGAAATTATTCTCTTCAGGTGCTTCGTTGATATCTTTATATTCTGTTTTGGTCATATTTTTCAACCTGTTCCGATTTTTCTGTTATCTATGACGTTTTTTGAACTATCACGTCACAGTATTTGCAGCGGAACTGCCAAATAAGGACATTGACTTCCAGCCCAACACTTCGAGCAATCCGCCATTATTATTTCTCGCTGCAATTTTGTAGTCCAAGCTAAAGGATGCAGAAGTTACGAGAGGGTAAGTTAAAATGTTCGGTTGTTGGATGTAGTAACCCACACGCTTCATTACACCGTCTAATGTAGATGAACTGCCGCGCTTGTGGCGCATGTTTGACTGAAAGAACGAGCAGAGAGAGAGAGACCCGGTCGCGCGCATGCACTCTCTCTTCGGAGCCAGGCGAAAGTGTAAACAAGACTTCACCGTCTCCAAACTAGACGCTGTCTTGCTCTCTCTCCCTCGCACATATTAATCAAAATAAATCGACACGGTGGTAAAAGGTCGGAAGACCAAAGTTTCATGTATAAATACAGTAACACACCATTGCGATACATCCATATGAAGACGTTGTTCTGCAGGTTCGTCGTCTTCATTTTCATCTCGATCCGGCTCCGACTCTGGCTCGAACATGTAAGGCTGGCTGGACAAGTCTTCCGTTGTTGACATTTTGTTAATAACGTGTGAATAAAAAGTTTCTGTGCCGCTAGATAATCCTATCTCTGCTATCAGACTACAAAAATGGCCGAACGGGGTGGAGTTGAACCTCTGCATCCTGGAGAGGGGGCGGGGTATGAAGTGTCTCAATTGCATTTAAAGAGACCGCACCAAAACGAGTTGCTCTCAGAAGCACATCAGAAAAGGGGTAAAAAAGGGGCCCGTGGAGCTATAATAATGAGGAATTCAGACCCAAGCATTGCAGTTCCGCTTTATATAGACTACAAATGTATGATTTATATGTAAAAAGGAACAATTTAAAAGCATGATATGTCTCCTTTAATGGATTTTAATCAAGCTCCATTTTGATAACCCGATATATTGATTCTTAAATTCCAAGATCAATCTTTTAGTTCACACTTGTAGTTCGGTTTGTTTGGTCCGGACCAAAAAAATTAACAACAATTCAGTCCTGGTCCGCTTAGCGTTCAGATTGGCATTTTTTATCACCGAACCTAAAAGGCAAAGGGATACGTTCACAACCTGACTGGTCGGCTTTTGACGGAAGTTACCGAACATCCAAAACAATGCTGTGGGCTGGGCTAAATGCACTCGTTGTATGTGCGTAGCCTACATATGATGGTAATTTGACCAGACATGTAAACGAACCAAAAACAGGACGATTAGACCCTCAGAAGGACAGAATGCTCAAGTATACTTGTTTTTTCTTGTCATAGTTGTGATGTTGCCCATCACAGTTTCAATGTTCACTGGAAGAATTAAACTTGCTTTGATTCTTATTGAAGCTACAAAAGTTATTCAGTCAAGAGCAGTGAGAGATTTTCTCTGTCTTTTGTTGTTTTATTGACATTAGTCTGCAGCAGGAATATTAGGCTGCTGTCTTCTTTAACACCGAATGCACAGATCAAATATACTGATACACATTCTATTTTCTCCCAACTATTCACGTTCACTTAAGACATAATTTGACTGGATTTGAGTGAATACTCGCCAAGCTGGTAATTTTAACATTTTTGCATGTATTAGACCGTTTAGATGCGCAGCCGGAACTCCCGTTTGTCCATGTTCTGCTCAGTCTCTGAGTGTGCGCACAAAAAGCCGCCTGAGAAAAAAGCGCAAGTTCTCTTTTGTGCTTTTAATAACTCGTTTTAGTATCAAGCACGTCCCATTTTACGCAAGTCACTTTACATGATTTTATTGATTTGCACGTTAAGTTCGGCCTTAGGAGAATTAAAAGCGCAACGCGTTAATTGATCAAGTCGTGAAATCAGTGACAATACCCAGCCCTAACAAAGTTCATCAATTATAACCAATTACCGTTCAAACTCCGAATGCAGCGAATGTCAAGGTTCCTTAACAAGCCATCATCTCGCAAATCCAGATTCTCTGGAATGGTTTGTAGTGCCAGTCGGGCAAACAGTATGTCAATCTGCCAAAAACATATCAACTTATTTCAAAACATACACAAAATGACATGACAAAAAATTATGATAATTTCAATTCTGGCGTGAACTATTGTTTGATATCATATATGCAAGGACGTAAAAAATACCTCAATGCCATCAAAAGACAGCTTTATCACAGGTACAAATGCTTCCTCCACCGCCTAGAAGGCAAAAGCAAATATCAATTGTTAAGCCTCACAGATATTGAGGAAGATGTACAGGATATGTACACATTCATAAAAGGCTCCATACCCTCAGGTCTTTGACTTCCTCCTGCTCCTTTAATTTCTCATAAAAAGAGGAGAAAAAGTCTGTTCTCTCCACATGTCGGGGTGCAACGCAGAGAGCATCAATATCAGCACCTAAACAATTAGGTTAGTGAATGAGAAATTTCAGAAACACGGAAACTATGTGAAGTACATTTATGGATCTAGTGCTGGTCTAGTGAAAACTTACCCTTGGTATGAACTCCAAGCCTGTAGGATCCAAACGTGAAGATCTTTCCACCAACACTTTCAATCACTGATGCTGGAATATTCTGTAAATATATGAAAATATGTAACAGTTGGAATCTGCAAATGGTTATTCAGAAGTTTATGTATTTATTATAATTAAAAGGACGATAAGTTACCTTCGTCTCACTGACTTCACGGATCCACAACTTAACCAACATATTTAACTTCCCAAGCACTAGGATTCTGTGTGCAAAAGAACCATGTTTAAACAGTAATTTGATGAAGACAAAAGATGGGTTGAGACTATGCTCAACATTTTCATACTTATGGATATGGAGAAATGTATACTGGATAGTATAATAAACAATAAAAAGATAGAAATTATGGAAGTGAACACACAACCATTCAAAAGTTTGGGGCAGTAAGATTTACCGTTTTAGAAAGAAGTCTCTTATTCTTATAGGCTGCATTTGTTTGATTAAAAATATATTAAAAACAATAATATTGTGAAATAGTCTTCTATTTTAATACATTTTATTTCTCAGCAGCCATGGAAACCATGATACATGTTTTTTGAGAGTCTTTGATGAAGTCTAAAAGAATTTAATCCATCCTTGTTGTATTAATTAAAAGAAAACTTGCTGCCATCCTCGTCCCTTGGTGCTGTGTGAAGTTTAATATAAACTGATAAAAAAAGGAAATATCATAGTCGTGTCTTCATTTTGTCTTTACTGTAATTTTTTAAAACAAAACATAACTTGGCTACAATTGCCAACAATTTATAAAATTTTACTGTGCCTTCAATATTATTTTTAAATTATTTTAATATTTTGTAAAAAGCTCTTTAACAAGGCAGTTGTATCCTCCAGGAAGTTAAGGCCCCAATATTAGAAAAAAATCGAAAGAACGAACTGGTTTGACGTTATTTAGAACAAAATCAAATCAAAATGAAGTTCGTTTTGGGAGTTTGAAATAGCTTGCCAAAGCTAACTTTCCAGAAAACTTTACTCCATCGAAAACCTTCGAACTACAGTTGGTCCGGGGCGATTACGTAATAGCCAGGTGTGCTCTGAAGCTCCACCTTCTTCGACGGTTCATTTCCTCTGTTCAGTCCATCGAGTAAACCCGTGAGTAAAAACATGAACACACTGAAGAGCTGCATTATAGTAAAAATTGAAGTTGTAATTCTAATTGACAGAGACAATGACACTGTTTTTTTCCATATTTAATACTGTATTGCTGCTTGCTTTTAAACAAATAAATAAATAAATAAATGTGATGATTTTACTGGAGTGCCAAATTGCAGAGCTGGTGCAAATATATCCATACATACAATAAAATACAGTGGTGAGAAAACAGCAGTTGTGTTTGTTACTAAGAGGAAAGCGTGCAGCACATTTACATATTCATCTAAACGGCACTCTCAGCAGTGTGGGTGGCGTCGTGATGTTCGCTAACAGTATACCGCTCTTTTTACTAGAGGTCGACCAATCAATCGGTTTGGCCAATAACTGATGGAATAATCTGTTATCTGCAAAAATCCATACCGACAGTTTTTCGGGGTTGAGTCTGCTGAGAAGTGTCCGCTGGCATTATACAGTACGAGAGCGACCTCTAGGCGGTAATAAAAACTATCACCGATGCCTCATGGAGTTGGTTTTGACACGTGTAGGTGCATGTGTTTGAAATGGTAATACAGTACACTACCATACATGTTTTCATATCATTATTAAGTAATTCATTTGTTGACTATATGCTACATTAGTAGAGAAAGAATAGCAGTATGTTTGCCATCAAGGCTGAGGACGCTAACATTTGTAATACACGCAAGCCTGACCCAAATGTTTAATGCATTCGTTTGCAAGCAAAGTTGCAAATTCAAAGCTAGTGACGTGAGAAAGCAAACTGATATGTTCATGGAGCTGACAGAAACACAAACAAATCAGAAACGCATTTGATTTCAGATCTTTATAGTATTCATCACTGTAACATAATTTGTAATTTTGATAAGATAATCATCAATTGTTTTAAAATAGAAGGAAAAAAAACAGGGATGCACGATATATCGGCCACCATATCGGTATCGGCCGATATATGTTCATTTTTAACACTTTCTCTACTACTCTATTCTGTTCTATATAAAAAAAATTAAAAAAAAAAAAATTCTGCATTAGATTAAACTGAGAAGGGTCATAGCACTTGCATACTGTTGTCCTACTGTTAGTTTAACTGCTTCTATTGTTCTCATTTGTAAGTCGCTTTGGATAAAAGTGTCTGCTAAATGAATAAATGTAATGTTAATGTTTAATGTTATCGTTATCATCCCAATAAAAAATTTTCCTTCAGTTGAGACACTTCAAATGTGCACTGTTCGCCATGATGGTTTTGAATTGCTTGAAATATGATTGGAATTGCTTCAAAAAAGGAAAATACAGTTAAGTGCAACGTGTCTGTCATATAGGCTACATAAAATTATAATGAGAACATCATTATAATCGTGTGTTTGGGACATGGATTTTAATGGCGAGAATTTTGTTTTTGTAATCAGGCTCTCAAAAATTATATAAAAACTTGGATTTAGATTTATCAGCCAATACATCGATTATCGGCTTTCAATTAAAAAGAATTATCGGTATCGGCGCATCCCTAAAATAAAGTCAATGGATTTGATGACCTTAGTGCATTTAGTTTTAAGAAGTTAACTTAAAAAGTTGTGTAACTGTTAAAGAGCCAGTTGATGGTCTCAATCACGATCTAACTGTCATGATGCATGTCCACATACATGTGCGATTCAGTGATGTATGTTTCATTTACCTCCGCTGCAGCTCCATCTCCTCCTCAAAGACGCCGAAGGGTCGGAGTGTCTCTGTCAGCTTCCGCGCAAGGACCAGATCGGCCTCTTTAGGCGGTGCCAAGCTGATAGGAGACGTGATCCCATAATGCTTTGGGGTCTGCTGTACTGTCTGCACCTGATTGCTAATTGGACTGTGAAAAAGTCAAACATATAATTGTCAGATTTAACAGAAACATAGTGGTAGTATAGAACGTGGTCACAGGAGCCGCTCGCATCTTTGTTGGAAATTCTGCATGTTATGAAATTTCAGCCTTCAATCACCTGACCACTGTTATGTCAAAAAAATTGGCTAAAGATGAATGGTGCATTCCAGTCCTCTGGGGAAGTTCGTATGTAAATTATGAGTTGTGAAGTCGTAATTATGACGTCACATGCGTTCAAGTCACTTTAGGTCGGAGGAAGATAACGATGTACCTTTTCTACAAAACATTCAGCTATTTTTTTTAACTCTTCTTCTACAAAATGAAGAATGCACATGTACGTTTTTGCTTTGTTTTAATTCGATTTATGAAGGTGCTGTAAATTGTATAGTTAAATATTATAGAGGTCAACCAACTGATAGGTTTATCATATCTAAGGCTAATCGGCAGCAATAACCAATTGCTAGCACAATTTATCGGCAAAAATCCATACTGATAGTTTTTCCATGTTACGTTCATTGCTGGGAAGGGTCTGCTGTCATTATACAGTACGAGAGCGGCCTCTAGAGGTGAAATAAAACTATCACTGACGCCTCATGGAGTTTGTTTTGACACGTGTACGCTGCAGGACACTTCAGATATGGATTTAAAACAGAGACAATGAAACGGTGAGTATACTGTAAGTAAACAATGTGCCAAAAACACATGCAAGCTTGACCCAAATGTTTAAAGTCGACATGAAACCAAAATTGATGATTTACATTTTTAGCACATAGTCTTATGTAACAATTACAATTAATCAGGTGAACAATTAGCCTAATCAAGTTAATGGTGAACAATTAATCCGTGCAAGTTAAAACACAGAAAAAATTTGTTTGCCGTGGCCCGTGGTAATCTTTAATCAAAATCTGAAAAGTGAAAAGTTTAGCCTCTTAACATCCTTGATGTGTCATTACAAGTGCCCAGCCATGTGAGTGATTCCTTCACAGTGAACGCGGGTGAATCTGACTGCAGTAGATGTGAAAGATATGAATAAAAATGATGTTATTTCAGCCAGCGCTCATACCTGTATTTACATCCTGTTTTCGGTCGAAGTCCACAGTAGTCGATTGTCGAGTTCACGCTCATATGTTATCACGTGCGTGAACTCGACAATCGACTACTGTGGAATTTGACCGAAAACAGGAAAAAAATACAGGTATGTGCGCTGGCAGAATTAACATCATTTTTTTTATTCATATCTTTCACATCTACTGCAGTCAGATTCACCCGTGTTAACTCTAAGGAATCACTCACAATGGCTGGGCACTTGTAATGACACATCAAGGATGTTAAGAGGCTAAAAGCAGGTTTAAAACTTGCCCCATTGAAGTCAACAGGGTGCAAATTTTAAAAAGAGGATAACACGGTGTAGGCAACACCGATTTTTGTCGTTGTTCTCTGTACTGACAGCACTCCAAATGTACAAAAAAATGAGCTCAATGGTAAAATTGACCGGAGTTCTCCTTAAACCACTCCCCTAATGTCAATGCATCTATTGCGAGCCCCATATTTTCTAACTGACACTCCCACAACTCGGGCTTAAGAGAAATGCTGAGTTTCCCCACTCGTAATTAACACATTTTGGTTCATTCTTGTTCAACTCTCATAAACATGACTTGAACACAACGGAAGATAGTTAAGAAGCTACCTTTACACACATTATCATTTAATATGTAAATGTATTGTTGCCAGCACTACTTTGAGAACATCTTATTTCATCAATTCTTTGCAAAAGAATACATAATAGAATTACAGGTTATGTTTTTTCCTGTGACCAAAAACAACAGCACACATGCACCCAGTTCAGTGCAGACCTTCCCATATAAACAAACGCTTTCTGAGTCCAAAGTAGAGAACAGCTCGTAGTATAGCAAATATTTTGACGAACAAAGATCGTATTTATTTATTGCGTATCTTGCTGTTGTTTTTTCGCCGTTCACACGTGGCGCGTTGAAGTTTAATTGTGCACGTGCGTGTCTTTTTCCCAGGATCTCGCGCATTCAGCGTCCACAGACACCATGGCATATGTCAAGATAAAAATAGTTCAACTTTAATAAACGGTCCATGCATTGTGTTCTGTTCCGCTTCGCCCATTTGTTTAGTACGCTTGAACGCGTCTGTGCGAATTCCCCCTTTAAGGGGTATTAGTATAAAGTCACTTACCTACAGCAATACGTGCACTACTGATCTACATATCTGAACAGTTCAACAACTCTTGTATGAAATATATTTAATACCTATAACTTGCATACAAGCCGGCGTGCTTAGCATGAGCGCAATCTCTGCATCTGATGGGGTGGGGATCATCTTATCTCATTAACAGCTGCATACTGACAACAAGATTGCTGTCAAAATTAATACAGTGTGGACTAATTCAACAACTGAACGACACCATTACACGCTTTTATCAGCGTGTCGAGTTTTCAACCGATTCGTGACTTAAGGCCCAAGACCTCGCGTTTGCTTCGACCACGTTTATCCTTAAACTCCGTCGACATACTTACAAAGGCATTATGAAAATCTCCGGTTTATGAGAAGCTGAGAAGCAGGATATATTCCGCCATTGTGTTTCAGCCTGTCATGAACTGTTACGAAGTGGAGTTGTTTCTTTTGTTTGAAATAACATGGCGCTCCGACAACAGCAACTGCCAGTTGGTACAGGAAGTGACGCCATGACGCACGGGCTCGGTGACGCTGGCTGACACACGTATTGTTTTTGTAACCTATTACGAAATAATAGTATTTTAAAGGGGCAGCAACTAGCTAAAATTGTGTGTATATTTTGTCATAACATCGTCACGAACATGTCAAAACTTGTTTTATTATATTACATTTGGTATTTTTTATCCTTTAAAGTGGCACTAAGGCCATTTCAATAGCTTTTCTTTTATTTTCTGATTTACTGATTCATAAGAAATTGGTTTGAAATGATAAATAGCACATTTTAAATGGCATACCATTGGAACATTTAGTACTTCATACTGCTTCACATATTATCTTTTCCCATACTGTTTATTATTATTTTTTAATACAGTGTTCATGAGTTTTGGGTAGTAATTAACTGAAATTAGTGAGACTTCATACATTTTCCATTATCTTAGCTGTTTTCAGTGAACAGTAAGCTATGTTTACAGTACTTTTACAGTATTTTTTGTTTTTCACTTTAAGTTTGGTTCTTTTGTCTGTTCTTTTAATAACTTTTTAAGTTTAAGTTACCATAAAATCAAAATGGACATTTAAAATTTTTTTAAGGAATATTTCAGAATTTATTATTAATGATTTGTCCGTGTACAATGTACATCATATTTTCTTTTTAATTAATGTCTTAATCTTTAATCAAAATAACTTCCCCTCCCTCTTGCATAATCATGTCTTCTCATCTCTGATGATGCGTTTACTGGCACGAGGGCGGGGCAACCTGTCACTCACATGAGATCGACCAATAGCAAACCACAACCATCCAATCAATTCCCCATGGACAAAATCTTGCCCCACATTTTTTCTTGTTCGAAAAGTCGTTTGCCCCTTGGGAAGGTGGTGAAATTTTAAATCTTTAACTAGCACCTGTTTGTAGAGATTAAAGGTGTGGTAGAATGCCCTTTTCACAAGATGTAAAATTAGTCTCTGATGTCCCCAGAGTGTGTGTGTGAAGTTTTAGCTCAAAATACCCCACAGATATTTTTATATAGCATGTTAAAATTGTCACTTTTTGAGGGTGAGCAAAAACGCACCGTTTTTGTCTGTCCCTTTAAATGCAAATGAGCTGCTGCTCCCGGCACAGGGGGCGGAGCTTCAAGAGCTCGTGTCATTTTACCTCACACAGACATGCACTGAAAATTTCTAAAACTTTTAGCCTTTTATGTTCAAACCGGAGTCAGACAATGATGGAGAGACTCAAGAAGAAGTGACAAAATGTAGAAGCAACAGGACATTTCTGAATGGTTAGATGATGAATTTATGTAGCTTATGTGTAGTTATCTTCTAGTCATTGATTAGCATATTCTGTCTTGATAATCTATAAATCCTGTTCAGGGGGCGGGGTTTATGTAAATTCTAGGGTTAATGATGTCACTAACCAGGGAGGAATGTCGTGTAGTCTCGACCAGCCGTTTGTTGTAGTCCTTAAAAAGCGATTTCTTTAAAAGCAAATATCTCCCTTTGCTTTGAACTTTGAGCGTTGTAACTTTGCAGATGTTGTTTATGCTCAAACAGCAACATTACACACTAACTAAAGTTAGAAAAGTGAAATCATAATCAACCACCCCTTTAAATTAAAAAAAAAAAAATAAGACACAGCACACACTTTTAATGACACTTTGTATTTTACATTTATTGTTATACCAGAATGAGCTAATCATCTGAGTTGTTCCTGAAGAGGTATTCAGCCTGAAATGGAGTAAAGAGAATATGAATTAAGTTGAAATAATTTGTTGTTAAATAAAACACAGGATATGAATACCATTATACAAGTGTTACCAAAAAGTCCACAGGGTCATCAGGCTTGACCTTACAGCAGTCCACCAGTCCTTGTGTGACAGTGGGCATGACGTATTTCATCAAGTAGTGTCTCATGGGGACAGATCGTGTCTCTAATAGCTCCTGCTCCTGCTTCTTCACCTCGACCATGTTCCTGTTCTGCAAATACACATCCACAAGCTGAACAATGTAGTCGTTCCAAAGGGAAAGAGAAAGCTTTTGCTGCCCATTCATACACTACTGATCAAATGTTTGTGGGCAGTAAATGTCATGTCTCTCATATGGACTTTTATGTTTAGTTTTATTTAATAAATACACTAGAAAACTAGAAACAGGACTGCAAAACTAGAAACAGGAAATTTTAAGAATAAAAGTTCCGCCACAGAATAAAAAGTTTAAATCTTGCAATTGTGAGTTTATATCTTGTAATTCTGACATCTTTTCTCAGAATTGTGAGATATAAACTCGCGTGTTATAAAGTCCAATTCTAAGGAAAAGACTGACTTTTTTCCTCAGAATTGCGACTTTATATCTCACAATTTTGACTTTATAACACGCAATTGCGACTTTATATCATGCAATTCTGACTTTATATCTCCCAGATGTGTGTTATAAAGTCAGAATTGCGAGTTTATTTTTCGCAATTGCGAGTTTATATCTCACAATTCTGACTTTATAACACGACTTTAAATCATGCAATTCTGAGATTAAAAGCCATCATGTGACACTAAAGACTGATGTTGAAAATTGTAATAACATTTTGCAATATCAATGTTTTCACTGTATTCTTATTAATTAAATAGTCATGGTGAGCATAAGAGAATTCTTTTAAAAACAAATTTACCCATTCGTCCAAAAGAGCAGCCATTTTATCATTCTCCACGAGTTCCTTCTCAACGTCCTCCTTTTTCAGCTGCTGGTGCCATTCATCATCTTTCCTCTTCCTCTTTTCCTGCATTTCCTCTGGGCTCAGGCCATAGTTCATGGGCCGCCCCACCGTCTTAATTATCTTCTCCACTGTGGCCACGCTCTCAACGTCTGAGAATGACATCATGAAAACACTATTCTTAATAACAATACCACCCTGCTTATCCATCAGCTCATTTATTAATTTAATGGTGAGTGGCGTGCCATTATCTTATGTGAGCGCAAAAATAAGTGTGAAAGTTTGGGTTTTAACCAATGTGTTCGGGGTGGATTTCCAGTTCATCGAAATAGTCAAGCACGGACTCGTCTTCTGGCGAAGTCTCCCTGAATTTTGCAAGACTCTCTGTAAACTCTTCTTGAGTGTAGTGCATTTCCTCTGCCACATTCTGCGGGAGACTCCGAACGCGCTCCTTAAGAAATTCATCAGTGGCTTCCAGTGAGAAGACGAACCCTGAAGGAAAAAGCCAATGGTTGTTAACATAAAACACTGCATTTGCCAGCCCAGTTTTACTTCCGTAATGTGTCACACACGACCGTTCAAAAGTTTAGGGTCAGTAAGATATTATGTTTTTGAAAGAAGTCTCTTAAAGGGCACCTATTATGCAAAATTCACTTTTACATGGTGTTTGAACATAAATGTGTGTTGGCAGTGTGTGAGCAAAACCACCCTAGAATGATAAAAATCCACCCAGTAGTTTTTTTACTATCTCAATAAATCATAAGCACTGTCTCAGAACACCCTGTTCTAGATTTTCCTCATTGTGACGTAGAAATGAGCTAAGCCCCACCGACGTGATTTGATTGACATCTGGTTTTGGCATAGACCCCGCCCTCGGTGATCTGCATCCTCCATCAACGACAGCCGGTAATGTCTCCTAAGAAGTGTGTTGTGGGATGTAAGAATGGACATACTAGTCTTCACTGACATCAGAGCCACTGAAAACGCATTTTCATGGATTTTATTTATGAAGAAAAGGCACCACTTAAACTTCCTAAATACGAGATTCATTTTCTGACTGACTGTTTAGTGAACGAGGGTCAAAGTTAATCCTAGAGTGTGGATCGTTGCCTACAGTTCGCGATCCAACGTCACCTCCAGAAAAAGTAAGTGTATTTTATGATTTTTGAGCAAATAGTCATTTCAATCGATGTCAGCAAGTTCAACAACAAATGCGTCTAAAGCTATTTATTGTCGTCGTCATAGGATGTCTCAACAAACAACGTCAGACAGTTTTATGTCACGTAGGCATTTTTTGCAGCATTTACAAATGTAAATAAATTAAGGTCTGCTCTATCTCCATAGACAGTAGGCTATATAAACGTCTATCTCCCTCCCCTTAAGAAATAAATAAAAAATGCGTTTGTACTTCACAGTAGTGTGTGTGTGTGTAGTTTAAAAAAATTGCGCGAACGTTATCACAGTTCGTGTGTGTGTGTGTGTGTGTGTGTGTGTGTGTGTGTGTGTGTGTGTTGCACATCCATAATGGCAAAAGGGACGCGATTAAAACTTTGTAAGTACAGAAATGTATCAAATAACCATTCCGATACGTTTAGTCCATTCTCATTCGTGTTTATTCTGTGCCGGAGTCTCTTCATCATCTAGGTCCAGCAGCAGGGCGGGGATATGCAGCTCATTTACATTTAAAGTGGTACACACAAAACAGCTCTTTTTAAAACAGGCCCCAAAAATGACATTTTCAAATGGTTATAATAAATTAACTGTGGCGTATTTTGTGCTGAAACTTCACAAATGCATTCTGGGGACACCCAAGACCAATATTACATCTTCTAAAAAGGGGCATAATAGGTGCCCTTTAAGCTCACCAAATCTGAATTTATTTGATTAATAATAAGACTAAATTCAATCTGTTCATCATATAAAGTAATCGAGTCTCTTCAGAAAATTTGGACTAAATTGCTCAATTCATATGGTTTAGTTTTACGATCTCTTTATGAAGTTTTTGAATCGTCAAAGTGGTATTTGCTTAGCTGTCTATTGGTGGGACAGAAATCTCTTAGATTTCATCAAAAAGATCTTCATTTGTGTTCCAAAGATGAACGAAAGTCTTACGGGTTTGGAACGACATGAGTGTGAGTAATTAATGACAGAATTTTCATTTTTGGGCAAACTATCGCTTTAATAAAACAGTACAAACAGTAATATTTTTAAATATTATTACAGTTTAATACAGCTGATTTTAATATTATTTTAAAATGTAATTTATTCCTGTGATGCAAAGCTGATTTTTTTTTTGTGTGTCACATGATCCTTCAGAAATCATTCTAATATGTTGATTTGCTGCTCAAGTAACATTTGTTATTATTATTTATGTTCAAAACATTATTCATATTTGCTGCTTAATATTTTTGTATTTTTTTTCAGGATTCTTTGTACAACAGAAAGTGCAGTTTTCCTAACAATGTAAAAGTTTTATGTCACTTTTGATCAACTTAGTTCATCATTGTGGAATAAAAGTTTTAATTTGCTGAACACTTACTGAACTCAAACTTTTGAACAGTGTATTTCCGGGTGAAACGGTATTCAATAGGACAAAAATGGCATGTGGAAGCTGAAGAGTCTCTCAATGTTAATAATTATTTCCCGATGTATCATTGCCACAACTCTTTTATTATATGAACATTAACAAACATTATATTATTGTGATATTACTAAGAGGTTTGAAGGCTGCATCATGCAATTAAACATTTTTACCATCAAAAGTGGTGAAATATGTATGTTCTGAAACTAACCTGGAATCAACACTTTGCTATACTGAGGTGTTGTAGATCTTGCATCTTCTTCTTCCATGTTTGCATCTGGAACATTTTAGAAGTTAAAGGTGAAGACATTATGTTACCATTTTTTTTTTTTTTTTTTTTGTTTAAATGGAAGATAGCTGACCATGGAAAAGCTCTTTAGCCTGTGTATAGGTCTTTGGGTATCCATCCAGAACGAATCCTTGATTTCTGCAAGGCATTGAGTTTAGCTTCTCCCTTATGATATGCATCGCATGCTGCTCATCCAACTGGCCTGTGAGAAAACATCATCAAGTAACACTTACTATATCAGATCTGTTACAATCTTACAATCATATTTCTAGATACATAAATCGGATCATGTCGAAGCTTCATTCACTGCATACCATCATTCTGAAGCATGCTGTTCTTTATAGTGTTAAGCTGCTCTTCAGCACCAGTGAGCGTTTCCTCATTCTCCTGTGTCTTCTCACTGCTCTCAAGCAGTTCCTCCTGAAGAACACACACTGAACATTCAAAAGACAGCTTCATATACAGTGGGGCCAAAAAGTTTGAGACTGTTAGTGAAAATACTTCTACTTAATACTTTTTAAAACATATTACTCAGTATACATTATATTATTATCTCTGCTTGTTTGGATTCCTCTGTTTGCCCTGTGCTTTTGACCATTTGCCTGTTTGGATTACGTGTTTGGATAACCCTTTAATACACTTCTATGTTAGGATCCTCAATGTTGTGTCTCGGAGCAGTTCATAACAATTTCTTACTATCAGAAATCAGTCATTATCAAATGAAAACAGTTGTGCTGCCTAATATGTTAGTGGGAACTATGATATATATATATATATATATATATTTTTTTTTTTTTTTTTTTTTTTTTTTTTTCAGGGTTCTTTGAATATAAATCATTTGTAACACAGTAAATGTCTACTGTTACTTTTGATCAATTTTATTATTACTTGCTGAATAAAATTATTAATTTTAAAAAATCTTACTGACACCAATTTTTTTAAACCATAGAAGCTGTTATGTTGTGACAACTGTAGAATAAATGTACACACCCATATTTATTTGACTATATGTATTAGTTTTAAATATACATGTATGTAGATGTTGGATATTTGTCTGTAACTTATCGTTTTCCTCCATAGTGTTTTGTTATAATCAGTGTTAGGGTAACGCATTACAAGTAATGTGAGTTATTTAATCAGATTACTTTTTTCAAGTCACAAGTAAAGTACTATACAGGCGAGAATTAGCATTTCCTTCAGCCTAAGGTGTATTCATTTCACTTTTGGTGTAAAAGAGCCAATACATTTGCCAAAATTAGAAGTATTGGGAGTTTTTGTTATTATAAACCAAACAAGCAGGTGCAGCCAATTTGAGCAAAAGTAATGCAAAAGTAATGTAACACATTCATTTCCATAAAAAGTAACTAAGTAATGCAATTAGTTACTTTTTTGGGAGCAACGCAATATTGTAACGCATTATTTTTAAAAGTAACTTTCCCCAACACTGTTTATAATTAACATATTGTACATATATATATGTCTATTTAATTTTCTTTTCTTTATATATATATATATATATTCTATTTTATTTACTTATTTATTTATTTTAATTTTATTTATTTATTTTAGATCTATGGTTTGTATGCAACACAACAATTGTTCTTAATTTACTGTAGACATTGTTAAAATATCAATAAAAAAAAGAAGCTGTTATGTCCTCACTCACCAGTTGTTTGACTTTCTCATTGATGGCTTCATTGACATTAATATGATGAAGTTTGTAATATCTGCACAACTTTACAGCCACTGAGCTTTTGCCAACAGCAGGGGGCCCAAGAAGACAGATTTTTATTGGCTGAAGGAAAAGAAAAGCAAAATAGGAGCATGTAAACATATTTTCTTAAGCTATATTGTTAAGAAATGTCTTCAAATTATTAAAAAGCGACAAAAAAAAAAATATTTTTTTTTTTCTGATTCTTATTCTTACACATGCCTCTATCAGCAAGTGTTATCAAAGCTTACCAACAGTTGCCTTGACTGTTTGTATTCCTCCACCACACGAAATATGTTATCAACTATTCCAGAGTCATAATCCCAGCAGAGGTTTAATCTGTCCTTTAAGAAAACAGACTCAGTCTGAAGGTTGACACTGAGGTAAAGCAGGTCGGTTTCCTGTTAAAATACACAACAATTATATATATTACCTTCACATATTATTTTATGACATGGCAAAAAATGTGTGTTCAGCAAAAACAGCCTACTGTAATTGCCTTTGTGCCACAGGCATCCTCCTTTGGGACTTTTTCTATTTGTCCAGAACCCAGGGCAGAGGCAATGGCCTAAGGAAATAGACAGCTGCGTGTTTACTAATGATTTTTAGTGGTGTTTTCTCATAGAACGTTGAAGGGATGACATCAGAACCTGGAAGACTAAACACAGCTGATTCCTTCGAGATTTTCCTATGGGATTTTATAATGGGGGTTTTCGATTCATGTGAAAAATAAAGCCTGTGGTAAACATAACTTGACGATACTTTGGCGTTTTGTTCTACAACGTACACTGCACACACTCACACCTCAACCTGTCTTGTCTAGTTACTTATTAAAAACATACGTTTTCAAAACTGCTTTAAAAATTCACGTTTTCGCTATGGGTGTGTGTAATTTACATTGTAGAACAAAACATCAAAGTATAGTCAAGTTATGTTTTCCACAGGCTTTATTTTACATGTGAACCGAAAACCCCCATAATAAAATCCCATAGGAAAATCTCAAAGGAACCAGTGGCGAATTAGTCTTCCGGGTTCTGACGTCATACCTGCAGCACTTTATTGCAAAACTAAAGTGTGAGCATTATATTGATCAGTACATCATATAGCAAAATGTGCAATGATTTAATACTTTCACAATATCTTCAAAAGTGTTCTTGGAATCATCCACAGCGAGGAAGTAGTGTGTTTTTGGTTTGTGATCGATGATGTTTTGAACCACTCTGAAATGACAAATGATGACAAAAATATCAGATGAGAATAAAATTAAAAAGTTAAACAAAACACAAATCAACATCCCGGAAAAATTACATAACTGCAGTTTCTCAAACCTTGCAAGGTCGTGGATGTGAATGGCAGGAATGACGTTTGTCCCAGGTCCAAAAACAGGAATGCTGCTAAGCTCTCCGAGCCAAGCTGTCTGGGAGAAAGTGAACAAGTTAGGCAACAAAATGTGATTATGAATTCATATTGAAACATAATGTTGCTCTTATACTTTTGTAATTTCAGTACTTTAAAGAAGAAGTGAAACATGCTCTCGCCCATTCCATACTGCAGCCCTGATGTTACAACATAAGTAGACAGCTTTGACTTTTTCTGAAAGAAAAATACAGGAAGTTTGTTTCATATGTTATGGTATTAAGATTGTTTCATATCATAAATGATTTGAAATGTATTAGGCTGGATTCTGGATGGATCATTACAGTCTTCCCCAGTTTAAGCACATGTTTCTCTGTGCTTGTGTGTTCTTTAAAGTTTGGATGAGGTCTTCTTCTTTTGTAGTCGTCTTCAGTCAAGGGAATGTCAGGGTCATCCTTAAGATAAAATCAGAAAACGTAGCAAAATGAAAGATGTCGGGTCTGTTTATGGTCACTGGTACAGCACATTCTAACTGATAATATAAGCATAATGAAAAAGAAAGTGAAAAGTGTAATTTGTAAAAAAAAAAAAAAAAATAATATTTATTTCTAACTTTTTTAACAATTGTCACAAAAAAAAGAAGGTAAAAACAAGGATTTTCGATGTGGAGTCAAATTTCTGGAAGGTTTCTGCCACAGAATAAATAAAAAAAAGATAATTGTGACTGGAATTCTGGCTTTTTCCCGCAATTGTGTTTACATTGCACAATTTTTACTTTTTTTCTCAGAATTGCAAGTTTATATCTCGCAATTCTGTCTTTATAATTCACAATTGTGAGTTTATGTCTCATAATTTTGAGAAAAAAAGTTGTCTGAAATGCGAGATATAAACTGACAATTTTGACTTTTTTTTCTCGCAATTGCAAGTTTTTAATCTGCAAATTGTGAGATATAAACTTGCAATTGTCAGCTCACAATATGGACTTTGTGAGTTATGTCACAAATTCGGGAAATATAAGTCAGAACTGCGAGATATAAACTCACAATTCTGACTTTGTAATTCGCAATTGCAAGTTTATATCTCACAACTCTGACTTCATCAGAAAAGTCAGAATTGCAATGTATATCATGCAATTCTGACTTCATAACTCGCAATTGTGAGTTTGTCTCATAATTCTGAGAAAAAATTCTGCGATTCAGACTTTGTAACTCGCAACTGCGATTAAAAAAAGGTCATAACTGTGTGATAAAAAGTTACAATTACGGTCTTTATTTTTTATTCCATGGTGGAAAAAAGTTTCAATACAAATTTGGACCTCACTGTATGATATAAATATTTAAAAGCAACACTCACAGGATCAGCTGGTTTGGTCATTGCCCATGTCATGATTGTTGACAGCAGGATAAATATTTTTGAAGACCCAAAATGTTCAATTTCAGAGTGCAGGGCTACAGGAAACACAGATTTATTATACAGTTTTATAGATTGATATGAATAAAGAAATAAACAGAAAATAATTTAAATGGCGTTAAGGCTGTATCCTAAAACCTAGTGAGCTGCATATTGAGGCAGAATTTTGGTCATCTGAACGTGGTCATCACCATGTTTTGAGATGCAGCCTAGATAAATAGTCAGGAAATCTGAGGAATTGTTACCTGAAATGGCCCATGTTGCCTCATCTATGAGATCAGTGTGTTCAGTGATATTATATACAATAACATCACACTGCATCAGATACTGCAGGAGCTCCTCTCGACTCACAGACTGAAATATGATGAAACAAGATGCTCAAAATTGCTCTAGGTTCCCAGCTGTTTTAAGACGCAACTGAGACTTGTTACAAGGGTCAAGGACAAAAGGGTCATAAAAAGTCATTATCTGATATTTTATGAAATGTATTGACCCTCACACACAGGGGCCATCTATTATTTAATTTCTTGTTTTGTTTTCTTTGGGTTCGTCTCAATCAGTTCCCTAGCTCGTGAATCAGTATATCGTGTACATGAATTCGGGCACTATAAGAGTAACGTGCTCTGGGCCTGTGCTCATCGATGTTGTCATATGAACTCTTATTTTGAAATTTTCTGTGCCCACTGTCCCTATGTTCTCTTCATGTGTTTAGTTCCTGTTTGCCTTGTATGTCTTCGTAGTTTCCCTTATTAGTTTTCATAGTTACTTATCATCTACAATTGTTCATCATTAGCCCTTGTGTTCCCTGTGAATTTGTACCCATTTCAGTTGTCTTTTTTCAGTCGTTGTTCTTGCATGTTCCTCTTTGTAAGCTGTTGCGTTCCTGGTTTCCCATCTCTCGTTCCCCTGTTTGGATTATACCCATGCTATCTGACTCTGGAATTAGACTCTGGAATTTTATATCGATCTTGCACTGCCACTGAGTGGCTCTGCATTTACTGTGCCACGCCAGAGTCCCCAGCCGTCATGGAGGCCAAACCCAAAGCAGCAAAGGCTGTTCCAAGGTGTTTAAGACTGGCGTCCAGTGAGGTGGGACCCATCACTGATGTCGGTGCGAGGAGCCGGCATCCCGGTGGTCCCAGCGCATCCAAGTTCGGAGGTACCAGCACATCATAGTCTGGTGGTCCCAACGCTTCCAAGTATGGTGGTCCCAGAGGTCCTACCAGAAACGGCTGCGCTTTCTGTAATGCGCTTCCTGTAATGCGCTTCCAGTCGCAGTCTTATGTGTTTGGGTCGCACACATCTACAGCTTCTCCCGAGGTGGCAGCAACTGCTCCTGAACCTTCTGCCTGTTCTGATATGGCCAAGGAGGCCGTCCTTGAACTATCTGCCTGCCCTGACACAACCATGGAGGCCATCCCCAAACTCCTTGTCTTCTTTGACAAGACTACGGAGGTCGTCCCTGTACTACTTTTCTTCTCTGACACGACCACAGACGCCATCCTTAAACTCCCTGTCTGCCCTGACAAGACCACAGAGGTCGTCCCTAAACTCTGTCTGTTCAGACACAGTCACAGAGAACGTCTTATCCATCTGCCTTTCCGTCTGCTCCACCGTGGAGATCTTCAGTCTCGTCAGCTCCACCTTGGTGGCCACCTACTCTGCCAGCTCCGCCCTGTTCACTCTGCCTGCTACACCATGGTCCCCTGCTCTGCCGGCTCAACCCAGGCCACCTGCTCTGCCAGCTCCACCTTGGTCACTAGCTTCACTTCTGCCACACAGACCCGGCCCGACATCCTGCCCCTTGATCAGCCTCAGCTCCACCCCCCTCCAGGACTTATTGTTATGTTTTTGGAGCATCTGGAAGCTGCTCCTTTGAGAGGGGGCTCTGTAACATGTGCCCTGGGTCTGTGTTCATCGATGTTTTCATACTCTTATTTTGAAGTAATTTTCTGTGCCCATTGTCCCTAAGTTCTTTTCCCGTGTTTAGTTCCGGTTTGCTTTGTTGCCTTGATTGTCTCCGTAGTTTTCCACAGGAACTTATCTACACCTGTTAATCATTAGCCCTTGTGTTCCCTGTGTATTTATAACCCTGTGTTTCAATTATCTTTTGTCGGTTGTTTTTCTTGCATGTCTCTCTTTGTAAGTTTTTGTGTTCTTGGTTTCTTCTGTCTAGATAATGTCTCTGATTCCCCTGTTTGGATTATGTTCCTGTCTTTGTTTTGGATTATCTTGATTTGTGTTCTTTGAATTGTTTCTGCACCAGGATTCTCACCTCTCCTCATCCCTGCTTAAAACATAACAATAAGGTCCCTTGCTCACTACACATTGGGACACTCCATTTCTGGCGACATGAAAACATCTGTGTTGTACAGCCAGCATCACTACTGAAATTTATGAATAACAGCAGAACTGATGCTTTTTGCCTTTTTTCGTTATGCTATTTAAAGTAGCCTATATTAAGGTAAATAATTTGATTGTTACATTTCCCTTCAACATTTCAACTGTAAAAGATTTTTCACTACCTGTCTATCAATGTTTGTGTAATATAAAAAAAAAATTCAATACATCTGTCTTTGTTGTGTCATGATGTGTATTGAACTGGCTTGTGCAATATATTTGTGCTTCAGAATTTACTTATCTTGGACTTTTTAGGGAGCAAAGTTTCAGTGCAGTGGAATTTGTGATTGAGACAGGCCTTAAAATGGCAGATTCCCTGATCAGTGCCCTGACTACTGAACTAGAAAGCTGATTGAGACACACCTTTTTCTGCATGTTGTTTGCAGCACATGACTTTAATTTGGTGGACAGAAATTTAAATACTTTACTTTTATTTTATATTTTTAACAAAACTGCTTCACTGTTTATTTCATATTTTCTAAGAAATAATAAAAACTAAAGAATTTAATTATTTTAAGAATTCCATTATATTAATGATTTTTTTTCCCATAAGCACCATTGTATACAATATATCATGATATATCACCTACAAATGTTTTTATTTTTTGATTCCAAAAATTAATTAAGAATTTTTAGCTGTTCATAGAAGTGTATTGTGTGCGTGAATCTCACTTTTTTTAAAATGCCATCTACAATACCACAAAAGAAATGACAGATGATAAACTTAACTAACCCAATATTCCTCCAGTGCAAAACGTTGTTTTTTTGCACCTTTATTCGCAACTGTTCCGACTATCTGAAATCGTGCGCCTTCTGAAGCCTGATCTTGTTTGTCTTCCTCCTCTTCATTAGCGAGAGACTCTCCGACGACACACGACGACAAGAACTAAACAAAGCAACATTAAGCCACAGCGCTTATTATATTAATGTAATTTATGTACCTAATGACTCTTTTACCTGCGCGATATATTTGGATGAGTATGAGTCGATGTTGTTGAAAAAGACTCGTTTGGAGCAGCTGTGGTTGGCCATGTTTGTCGTTTGGTTGCTATGGAGACTTGGAAAGATCACACCGTGGACAAAACTTTTTGGATGGCACGAAATTGTCCTAAACATTTTTAATTATTGTTGTTGAGATATTTGTACACCTCACTATAAATGAATTAGGCTACATGACAAAATGTTTAAAAGTTTTTTGCATTTCAACAGTGGAACATGTTTATATTGTGGTAATGTGATTGAGCTTGGGGGGGAGAGACAATATTGACAACTGTGTCTAAAATGTAGCTGTAATTGCAATGACGGGACAATTAATTGTTAATTACAAGAAGAATTAATTACGAGATTTAAATACGAAACAACCTGTGCACAAACGAGTGCTCAATTTTTTATTTATTTTTTATTTTATTTTGTATAAAAGCCAAGCATTCATGAAGAAAATAAACTTATAAAATGTGCAATAATATTTAAGTGACTTGAAATCTAACCGTCTTTTAGTAGAGTTTGTGTGTTTGGTAGTACTTTCAGAGAAGTCAGAAATATCTCAAATGTTTTTCTTTAATTTATTATAACTTAGGATTACTATTATAAAAACGCTGATAAATCAATCTTTTGACTGTATGTTAGTCATTATTTAGTTTCATTTTGTTTGTTTGCAAGTTATTGCATGTACATATCAATGTTTTGCTGTTTCTGAATAAACGTGGTAAAAATTTAATTAAACATTTTCATTAAAATAGTCAAATACAATTCATAGCCAGAAACCAGTTTGCTTTGTAAGGGACTGCATTAGGAAAGTAAATTTAGAGATTCAGAAACGTATGCCCGGTTTCACAGAAAAAACAAGGCCTAGTCCCAGACTAAAATGCATGTTTGGGCAGTTTTAACTGAAACTAACTTGCACTGGCATATCTTAAAATATGCCATTGTGCTTTTATTTGCACAATGTTATTTTGTTATTTATCTTGCCGTACTACAGAGCCCCTAAAGGGACATGGTGGTGGGGGAAAAAAATTAGATGGAGGAAAAATAAGGCAATGTATTTGCGTTCTCTATGCGTCATGCCAGTAGACAAAACCAAATTAACCAATGTTTTTTTAATCAAATTTAAAACATGGTTAAATAAGTGCAAACATGTTGTCTAATGCCGAAACCATTTAAAGTAAGTGTATACATGTAGTGTAATGACATGCTGTTATTTCACACAGAGGTCAAGTCAAGTCATGTGCTTGTGACATGAAACAATGCTCACAAGTTTATTCAGAATCTTCATCATTTAAGCATGATCTCATTATTCTTAGGTTAAAGTCAGGTAAAACGACCTACTTTTTGTAAATTGTCTAGAACAGAGGTGCCAGTCCTGATCCTGGAGATTTGGGCACCTGTGCTGCGTCCCAACTCAGAGGCTGCATCGCGCCTGTGATGGCAGGATTTTTTTTGATAAATTGCGCATTACACTTTTAAATGTAAGTATTGGGTTTCAGTTTACTCAAATATCTAATGATACAAATGAAAAAAAAAAAACAGTTTATGAACTCTGTTTTGTTTTTAGACAGTTTAATATAACTTACAAAGCCTACAAACGTAAATGGCGCTCGTCAACAGCAGCTGTCGCAGTTGCTAGGCAACGAGAACAGTCCTCCATAGGCTAGACCGTACCACTCAACAATGCTCAGTCCGACCTTCACGGCCTTCGAAGGATGCAGCCTCTCAATTGGGACACAGCTCTAGAACATCATAATCTCTACGGCTGTGTCTGAAATCACCCCACACACAGCCATTTGCAGTAGTGTCCGAAACAATTGTAGACGATATCAAGTGCACTCATTCAATCTCATAATGCACTGCAATAACGAGTGTACAACCGATGTACGCTCAACGGCTAGAGAATTCCCATAATGCACTGTAAGTTGTACAAAATGAATTCCTGTGTCTGACCAGAAGATGGTGCCTGCACCTGGATC
This sequence comes from Squalius cephalus, assembly GCF_949319135.1. NCBI lineage: Eukaryota > Metazoa > Chordata > Actinopteri > Cypriniformes > Leuciscidae > Squalius > Squalius cephalus. The sequence goes on from NC_137133.1 coordinate 19,245,462, forward strand.
AAATCATCCATTTTTTCCAAACCACTGCTCCAATGTGGGTACAGCGTAATATCCTACAGGTATTAATAAATGCTTTTTAATTGATTATTAAATTGTTTAATAAGGTTTATACATGCTAGTTTCCATGACAGAGTTCAAGATAAATCGTTTCATTGCTACTGGAGCTGACAGTTTGCTAAATTTCAAATGATTATTAGACAGCAAGCACAAACTATGCAAAAACAGCAGCCCTTCCGGTGCACTCAGTGTACGAATTCACTCACTCGTTTTCATTCACTCCTTCAAGTGGACTATATTAGTTGAGTAATGTAGGGACAAGTGAATGAGGGTATAGGGGGCGATTTCGAACACAGCCTACGTGTAGACTGCTCTTGTACAAGTCAGGTCTCTTTTAACTTTTTATGTTGTACATCCTTTCTAAGCAGTACTGAAGGAGTCATTCAAACTTTTTTTTTTTCACAATTTTTATTCTGTATAAGATACAAGTACAATTTAAAACCGTGTAAAACAAATAAGTCCAGACTTTAAACTGGTAGTGCAAGTCATTCACTGTCTACTTCAACTTCATTGGCACAGAATGTCCCTTTTTAAAGATTAATATTTCATACTCGCATTCCTCATTTATAAATCCTCAATCATAAACCGATCATTCCAGTAAAAAAAAAGGCAAATCACCAAATAAAATAAAATAAGACATTCATCACAGTGTTATTTTTGCACTAAAATAAAAAAAGATATTAAGAAACCTGAACATGGTGAAAGGAGTCAATGCACCAATATGCTGTGTTCATGCCATGAAATTACCGTAATTACGAGACGACAACTTGTGACGGAGCTGTTCACATCTTCAGAATTGTGTGTTTATATGCCAACATTATCAACGGCAAAATGAATCTGCAGCAGTTAGATTGCAGAGGTCATGTGGTACAAGTCAGAGCTCTTGTTGTAATTGAGAGTTCTACGATGACGTAATTACGGTAATTCCGACATGGCGTGAACTTGTAATAATCAAGTAAACATGAATGTGAGGTATCAAAGTAAGCGGAAATCAATATGCATTGACATCAAAATTATCAAACTGTGCATATTCAAAAGAGAAAGTTCCTAGTGCAGCCCATCCATTCTTGGGTTCGAGAACAACAGCGTTCTCCCACAGCGGATAGCCATTCAGCATCCCTGAGGCAAAATATCCCTGCGGACCAAAAGATGCACAGTTTAGAACAAAGACATAATGAATAGTTAAAAGGTTGCACATAAGTGTGTCGATGTTACCTTGACACTAAGGGTTAAGGTATACCATACACCTTCCCTTGTTCCTGACAGCCCTTCAGCAAGAACTCTCTTTCCACCTTTAGTGTGAAAAACATAAAGATCAGTCACAATACAACAAAAAATGGTTAATTCAGGTATGAACCAAACTAAGTTAAAACAAAATTAAGATTGTAATCAGGATAAAAATAATTTCATATAGCTTAGTAAGCAGGGCTTGATATCAACACCCGCTAACCGCGGTTGGATTTCAGCGGTGGCGTGTAACGCAGTCACTCTCCTACTAGCCACTTTGGCGGGTTGAATTTGATTTATAATACATACATTTTTCAGTTGTGGCCTTTTAAAAAGGCATCTGATGTAATAAACTTAACGGGGTGGTTGATTATGATTTCACTTTTTTAACTTTAGTTAGTTTGTAATGTTGCTGTTTGAGTATAAACAACATCTGCAAAGTTACAACGCTCAAAGTGCCAAAGTTCAAAGCAAAGGGAGATATTTGCTTTTAAAGAAATCGCTTTTTAAGGACTACAACAAACGGCTGGTAGGGACTACACGACATTCCTCCCGGGTTAGTGACGTCACAAACCCTAAAATGTACATAACCCCGACCCCGGGAACGCGATTTATATATTATCATGACAGAATATGCTAATCAATGACTAGAAGATATCTACACATAAGCTACATAAATTCATCAACTAACCATTCAGAAATGTTGTCTACATGTTGTCACTTCTTCTTGAGTCTCTTCATCTTTGTCTGACTCCGGTTTGAACATAAAAGGCTAAAAGTTTTAGAAATTTTCAGGACAGACTGTTGTAGCTCCGCCCCCTGTGTCAGAAACAGCAGCTCGTTTGCGTTTAAAGGGACAGACACAAAAACTGTGTTTTTGCTTACCCTCAAAAAGTGACAATTTTAACATGCTATATAAAAATATCGGTGGTTTTTTTTTTTAGCTAAACCTTCACATACACACGCTGGGGACATCAAAGACTTATTTTACATCTGTAGTGTTGTCAAAAGTATCGATTTTTCGATACATAACGATACTGAAATATCTGAAACGGTTCCAATACTCATTTTACGCAGAAAACACGATACAAGCTGCACTTTCTTGCTCTCTCACCTCTCCGAGAGCAAGTTGACACACAAACCCACTTCTTTTATTTTATGGTGTAGCTTAAAGCTACACTGTGTGATTTTTACCCCCATCTAGCGGTGAAATTGTATATGACTACCCAGTGAAAATTAGTTTCTGTTCCTCTCAATTCCGAGGGCGTTTAAACTCCTACGGTGGCCGCATTATTCCAAGATTAACATGGCTTCCAGTTATCGACTTCGTCCATGACAATAATAAACAATACGTCTAAAATGAATAAAACTACAGGACAGATGTCAGGACGTAAACGTCACCCTTGGAATCGGCTATCCCAGCATAATCAGATTAGGCTAACGTTACAATGTGTACAAAGTAAAAGCAATTAAAAATAACTAAAATTTACAGTGTCCTTTTTTTTATATAGCTTAAAAAATTGCGCCTTTAAAACTATTCATTACCTGTGATCTGTCGCAGCACAGATTTATGTTACAAGGTAAACAATACTTTTTCACCATTGACGCGAGGATGAAGTTATACTAGAGGTCGATCTGGCGTTATGCACAACCATGCTATGGTTAGACAAGCAACTATAAAACTTAGAATTTACACAAATTAATAACAGGCTGAATTACCTGTCGAGAAGAAAGCAGGCAACCTCGGCGTCCGTTTTAAAATCTTTTCTCCTCATGAGCTTTCCATCTGGGGAAAGTTACTCCAATATTGACTATGGTCTTGCTGATTTGTCTGTCGCGTTGACGTTTTAATTCTCTCTTTCAAATGTGAGTACGCACGCACACACACACACACACACACACACACACACACACACACACACCACACTATCTTTCAAATCTGCCGGCACTCGCGAGCTCGCGAGTAATCTCCCCCTCGCATTCGTCACGGTGTCACTGAGTGAAAAACGCAAAAGGCGAAGCTTGAATTTACAGGCATGTCCCTCTTTGGCTAATGTAGTTTCAAGATGGAGGGGCAACATGGCGACCGGCATTCGAACCCCTCACCCGTATGTACTTTCAATGGCAGATTATAAACTTAAGAGAATACTTTATTACTTGAAAGAAGTAAATATATATTAATGAGCACATATATTTTTGAAAGAACTAAGTGTTTTTTGCTAAGAATCAACTAAAAAAGTTACACAGTGTAGCTTTAAAAATTGGCTGGTGAGAGAAAACTTAATTTCAAACCCTGTTTATAATGATATAACCAAAAATGAACACGCTGTACTCAAAGAAAGGGAAATACAAAATTGTTACCTATGTCATTTGTCACTTTATAGGTTCCATTTGCATAAAGCCAATAAAAGACACCCTTTGCTTCTCGGACGGATTCTCCAGCTTGATCAACCCTGACCGCCAGGAACACACCTCCAGTGATGGGCGTCTCAATGAGGACATCACAGGACACATTCAGGTCTGACCTACTTAGACATGAGTGAAGTTTGGTTATATTAATTATGAGGCAGAATTAATCAATGCCATTTACTATAGAACTGCAGTATTGAGTTGAACATCTCATAAAATATCTTGCAAAGTGTGTGTTCTAAAATATAGAGCCTCGAACCCCCGAATAATACGCGTAACGTGCAATATACCAATCAGAGTCTCATCTCCCATTCCCTTTAAAAGCCAGATGCGTTCGCGCCATGGCGGATTCGCTATTAACATGATGGAATTTGCAAGCGGAAAGACTGCACGCTTTCTCTAGAGAGGGAACGGATCTGCTCATGCACAAGGTTAAAGCGCGTGATTAGACCATCTACTACGGGACAAGCCGGATTCCACCATATATTTATGTACACAATAATAATCTTTTACATTGTAATCCTTTTATTTTTATTTGGCATGTTTGTGTGCTGCTACCCTGTGTGTGTAATAAGCAGAGTGTGTGTGTATAATAAGCAGAGACGCGCGTTATGGACCCACCTATAGACGCACATTACTAACGCACTCTTTAAATAACAAAAATAAATATTGCGCCATTGACTTTGTTTCAGTTAGTCAATGGCGCAGTCTATTTCAGTTGCCTCAAAATAGCAACGCGTCAACAATGCGCCTGAACCTCGTTTTCAGACCAGCACACCCATGGGATCACAAATAGGCACAAATGCATTTGCTATTTAAACAACATGGCACAGGACGTGAAAATGATAACTGCGTCGGACTGAAACTAGCAAAAAACACTTGTGTCGGGCCTGGTGCTGCATTGCGCCTGGTGTATGATATGGCCCATTAAGGGTCATTAAATTTATTAGCATTGTAGACATCCAGATCCATATTTATGTGCTAGTATGTGCTAATAAAAATTGTATGATGTGTGTAATAAAAAAAATATATATATATATACTGTATATACACTGCTCAAAAAAATTAAAGGAACACTTTGAAAACACATCAGATCTCAATGGGGAAAAATATCATGCTGGATATCTATACTAATATGGACTGGGTAATGTGTTATGAACGAAAGGATGCCACATCGTTTGATGGAAATGAAAATGATCAACCTACAGAGGATTGAATTCAAAGACACCCTGGAAATCTAAGTGAAAAAATGATGCAGCAGGCTTGTCAATTTTGCTGAAATTTCATTGCAGCAACTCAAAATGGTACTCAGTAGTTTGTATGGCCCCCACGTGCTTGTATGCATGCCTGACAACGTCGGGGCATGCTCCTAATGAGACGACGGATGGTGTCCTGGGGTATTTCCTCCCAGATCTGGACCAGCGCATCACTGAGCTCCTGGACAGTCTGAGGTGCAACCAGGTGATGTCAGATGGACCGAAACACAATGTCCCAGAGGTGTTCTATTGGATGTAGGTCAGGTGAGCGTGGTGGCCCTTCAATGGTATCATTCCTTCATCCTCCAGGAACTGCCTGCATGCTCTCGCCACATGAGGCCGGGCATTGTTGTGCACCAGGAGGAACCCAGGACCCACTGCACCAGCATAGGGTCTGACAATGGATCCAAGGATTTCATCCCGATACCTAATGGCAGTCAGGGTGCCATTGTCTAGCCTGCAGAGGTCTGTGCGTCCCTCCATGGATATGCCTCCCCAGACCATCACTGACCCACCACCAAACCGGTCATGCTGAACGATGTTACAGGCAGCATAACATTCTCCACGGCTTCTCCAGACCCTTTCCTGTCTGTCACGTGCTCAGGGTGAACCTGCTCTCATTTGTGAAAACCACAGGGTACCAGTGGCGGACCTGCCAATTCTGGTGTTCAATGGGAAATGCCAATCGAGCTCCCTGGTGCTGGGCAGTGAGCACAGGGCCCACTAGAGGACGTCGGGCCCTCAGACCACCCTCATGAAGTCTGTTTCTGATTGTTTGGTCAGAGACATTCACACCAGTGGCCTGCTGGAGGTCATTTTGTAGGGCTCTGGCAGTGCTCATCATGTTCCTCCTCGCACAAAGGAGCAGATACCGGTCCTGCTGATGGGTTAAGGACCTTCTACGGCCCTGTCCAGCTCTCCTAGAGTAGCTGTCTGTCTTCCTGGAATCTCCTCCATGCTCTTGAGACTGTGCTGGGAGACACAGCAAACCTTCTGGCAATGGCACGTATTGATGAGCCATCCTGAAGGAGCTGGACTGCCTGCGCAACCTCTGTAGGGTCCAGGTATCGCCTCATGCTACCAGTAGTGACACTGACCCTAGCCAAATGCAAAACTGGTGAAAAACAGTCCAAAAAGATGAGTAGGGAAAAAATGTCAGTGGCCTCCACCTGTAAAACCATTCCTGTTTTGGGGGTTGTCTCACTGTTGCCCATCTAGTGCACCTGCTGTTAATTTCATTAACACTAAAGCAGCTGAAACTGATTACCAACCCCCTCTGTTACTTAACTGACCAGATCAATATCCCAGGAGTTTAACTGACTTGATGCTATTCTCTGATTAAAAAGTGTTCCCTTTATTTTTTTGAGCAGTGTATATATATATATATATATATATATATATATATTCTCATCAAAATATCACTGTTCCGAGGACAAACATACCAGCTGTAGTCCCCTATGATGCTGATGGTCTGGTCGGCATCTCTAGCCCAGGTGACCGGCCGTTCAGTGATCACCTGTCGTAAGGTAAAGGCGTGCGAGCCATTATCTGAGCTGTTTCTGAAGTACTCAAACACTCCGGTTTGATCAGCAAAATATGGAGCCTCAGAGAATGGAGGGACATCTTGGAATGAAAAGAAATGCTGTTAGAAATGTCATTTGAGTCAATGCCAATAGTTTCCTTTTGACACTAATACTCCTTACCAATAGTGAAATCATCAGAGTAATTCTTCGGAAACGGGCGGGATTTGGGGGGCTCTGGGTTTGAACCTCTTTGTCCAGTGGTGACTGTTGTGATTGTGTAAACCTCATCGACATCCAGTTTTAAGGTGAAGGAACCATTATAGACCTGTGTGGAAACAGGAAGTTTCCTTTACTGCCAATCCTGCAATGTGTTAAGACATGAAACATGGACTGAACTGATTGAATTAAACCTTAACAGGACTCCTCCGCTCAAAGAGCGTGTCTTTTTTGGTCTCAAAATCCAATTTTGAGTACCACAGTTGAAGGTCAGTGAGATGTGCCTGAAAAAAAGATGAAAGCAGAAAACATAAAATTAAGCCTTAAGGTTAAGAAATAAATGGATTGAAATATCAAGAACGGACAGAACTGCACTTACAAAAGAACCTTTGAGCTGAAATGTGACTTTCTGAGGGGAAACGTCAAAGTACGGTAGAGGAGGACGAATGCACTGAGAGTGATTGTGTGTCTAGAAAAAGAAAAGTGGAGGAGTGTACATATTGTGCATAGAGGTCAAAATAAATGATTCACTGAAACTTGTGTCCTTCACAAGACCTAAGAAAATATTAACCACCCACCATGGTTTCAATAATAATAGTTAGGTTCCCTTTACGGTCTGTTAAAGCCACATAACTTCCTCCACTGGTGAGATTCCCCACCGTCTGTAGATAAAACCAGCCTGGCTGTGTAAATTGAGTTGTGTGCGCTACAGGGAAAAATAAATAAAAGATATTCATACAGGAAAAAGAAACAAAATTGAACACTCATAGAGGAAATAACTGACATTCATCTGCTACAACAAGCCATTCTCAGTCCCACCGGCTTACTTGGTGCGTGAAAACCAATGATGTTTGTTCTAGAAGATCAAGCAAGCAGGGTTGGGATTCATTTACCATATATAATGCATTTGCCGTATATATATATATATGTGTATACCATATATGTATTTGCGTTGATCAATGTTCACATGCGAATAAAAGCCTAAACGAAATCTGTTCATAATATAAAGGAATTGTCTCTTTAGAAGACTTGGATTAAACAGCTTGATTCATAGTTTGTAGGGATGTAACGATACCCTCATGTCATGATACTGAACTCACGAGATGATATAATTGCGATACTCCAAGACATATGATAAAAGGTTAACAAAATAGGCACTGTTGATGAAAATGCTAAATTTGGTATGACATTGTGGGTATAAATGAATAGGCTTGGATTTGGTGTTGGAAACCCAATGCACAGGAAAATAGTGACACCAGACTAAAAATATTCATGATTCTGAAGCTGAAAATACAGAATTATTTTAGACGAATATGCTTGCACTCTGTCACTGACTAAATATATATTTAAAATAATGTAGGCCACTTTTTACTGGTAACATAAGACATTTGGCATTATCAGGACCCACAAATATTCCCCCATTGCATTATTATACATTATATTCAACATTATATATAGTAGTTTAATGTAGTACTGGCACTAAAACTCTTAAAACGTGATTTTTTTTTCTCACAGTAATTTTCATTTTGGGTGAACTATCCACTATACATATTGTTGCATTTTTGCATTGCGATATATTCTTACACCCCTAATAGTTTGAAATACTTTTACGTTGTCTTTATAAACTTTTTGATGCTTGAGTATCATACTCCCATATTTCGCGCATCAAGGGGTGTAGGAAAATGGTGGATAACCCAATTTCTATGTGAATGGTTAGGTATACCACATATATATATATATGATCCTAACATGATCTGAAAACATAAGGGCAATTTTGAAAGAAAAAAAACAAGATGGGCAGCTAATTTAAATGACTATTAAGCGCCTTTCACAAAATACACCGATAAAGTGTATTCACGTGACATCAGGATGACGAACATAAACTTTGTGCAAAGTGAACGTTGATCTGCATTTAAAACCCCCAGTCAAAGTGTCGCACGATACCCAAGTAATTGCGACGACACATGCATCATCACTACGACACACCCCTTACAGAACTGGTCACACAGGGCATGTTCCGGGACTGATCCCAGAAATGTTACTTGGTCCCCATCCCAGGATCAATCCCGGAATGTGTTTGCATTCACACACAAGGCACTCTAGCAAATCTACGCCAATTGTTTTAGGGATCAATGCTCTGTGTGAAAGGAGCTTTGTAAACATCTTACCAGTCATCCATATGGGAGAATCCACTACATAATGTCCACTCCAGGGCTCCTCCGCTGTCATCAGCCCATCTCCACCAAAGGACAGATTCTCATAGTAACTTGCTATCAAATTCCAGGATATAGTCCTAAAACAAAGCAGACTTACTCTGAGCACATCATGTGTATCACAGTGCAGAGATAGCGAAAGTTTTCTGAAAACAGCTCACGAGGTCATTCTGCCGTTCACGTAGTTCTGGTTCAGAATGCGAGCCCAGCATCCGGCACCGATGTCGTCGTTAAAGGTGCTGTAGTCTTCAGATGACCAAAGCTTCCTCTCCGTCATAAGAGCTTCCTTCACCGTGTGGGTGCCTGGGTAGTGGACACTGTAAAAGACTGTAAACTTTAACTACACTTTAGTTTACACTCAGCTAGTTGGTTGATAATGTGGGTTTATAAGGCCAAATGTTCCAAACTGCTCACCCTATCACCTCAACAGCATCATTCAGATATGCATCTTTCAACATGGCAGCTGCAATTGACCAGTCTCCATCTGCAGCAATGATGCCGATATTTGTATAACCAGCTCGGTCCAACATATCTCTTAGCACCTATTGAAATTACAGACAGATAAATTTGGACTGACTAAAATCTTAATAATCGTATTGCCAAGGTAGTTAGGCTGGAACTAAGATTACTATTTCTTTACCTTAATGTATGCTGGATCACATGTTTTTTCATTCCATATCTGAAAAATATATCACAATTAGTTCAAATAAAGGTTCACTTTAAAAGAGACATCAGTAACAGACTAATTATAAGCAATACATACACCAATATAATCAATGTCAAGGTTGTGATGCTGCTTTGCTCCCATGATCCATGTAATAACATAGTTGGCAGTAACATTTGGAAAGAAGTAAGGCCATTGGGTTCCATATCCAACCCATCCTGGAAATGCCCAGGGAAGACCTTCAAAATCAAACCATTGAAAGTCAAATATCTGTAGTCTTCTCTACATTATTTCTGTCCTTATAATATAAATGGCAAATTCAGTATGGAACAAATAGATTACCTATCAGCTTGATGTTTGGATTTCTCTTCTTAGCTTCTTTCATAAGCCACCACTCATATCCCCGATAAAAATTCCCTTCATCCTTACTGTGCATGTGAGAGGGTTCTGTGCCATCTGTCAATCAAACGGGAAGAAAAAGGTCAGTAATCCAAACTTGAAGTTTCTCAATAGTGTTTCTGGAAACCTAAATTGCTGAGACTGGTAATTGTTCAACTGTTTGTTTTAGTCTAAAAATGTATTTCTAAGTGTGAAATATTTTTATAATTAAGTGTAAAAACATTTTTACATTATAATTGTTTTATAGTTTTAATAACTCCACACTATCCTTGCATCACTATCATTGGGTCAATCAAAAGTTAGAATTGTCTTATTTAAAAAACAACAACATATAGTCTACATAATGCAGAGTCTATTTGCTAAGTGCAAAAAGCGTTATTTTCATTGAGGGAAAACACTATTTTCGATAACACTATTTGGTTACACTTTATTTTAAGGTGTCATTGTTACAGTGTAATTATATATTTAAGTACTGATTAATATTAAGTAACTTACTATAGGGTTAGGGTATGATAGGATTCGGTTGAGGGTTTGTTGCATGTAATAATGCATAATTTACTGTTATTACTACGGTAAGTACATGTAACATATGTAACAAGGACACTGTAAAATAAAGTATTACCCACTATTTTAAGGTGACGAAGTTGCATGTTACAACATGTACTTACTATAGTAATAACAGTAAATTATGCATGATTAACTCAAAACCAAACGTAACACTATAATAAGTAAATGTAGTTAATTAATATTACTCAGTACTTATTTGAGTAAATACAATGTAACTACAGTACATCACCTTCAAATAAAGTGTAACCGTATTTTCTTTCCACTAAGTGTAAATATTTCTAGTTAGATGCTAATTATAGTTTTGCTATTTATACTATTTATACCTCAGTGTACTGTAGTACATTATAAACCAGAATGTAATAATAACAACAACATATTCAAGATACTATGCCCATATTGATCAATAAAGATGTCCAATAATGATTACCAACAGCATGGTAACAAAAAGTATTCTAAATATTCTAAAAGTAAATTACACTTTTAGAATGTTTTCTCTATTCTTTATTAAAAACAAAAACAAACAAACAAACAAACAAACAAACACCGGTTTGACTTTAAGTTGTCCTTGTTGCAGTGTAATTATACATATAAATACTGAGTAATATTAACTACATGTACTTACTGTAGTTTGGTTTAGGGTTAGTTGCATGCAACTACGCATAATTTAAATGCAAGCACATGCAACATGTTCAACAAGGACACTGTTAAAAAAAAGTGTTACCATCGGCTTTTGGTAACACTTTTTTTTTTGTGTGTCCCTGTTACACATGTAATTGCATGCAACTAACCCTAAACCAAACTACAGTAAGTACATGTAGTTAATTAATATTACTCAGTACTTGTATGTATAATTACACTGTAACAAGGACACCTTAAAATAAAGTAAAACCAGTGTTTGTTTGTTTTTGTTTAGGGAGAAGAATATGATTGGAAAAGGGTGGATTCAAACTCAGGTCGGCTGGTCCATTGAACTCCACTGTCCTTCCTATCCAGCCCACTGCTCCTTCACCGGATGAACTTTTGTTGTCATTTTGTTTGGCTCAACTAGACAATAGTGGAGTTCATGCAAAAAGCCTTTGCTAACAAGGCGGACTATATGCACTTAGTGTAAAAAGATGCTTTGTTATGTATACTATAATAGTATACACATCTTAATTGTTATTTTTTATAAAAGTTTATACATTGTACAATATTTACATATCTAATTCATTTTATGTTTTTTTTTTGGGGGGGGGGGGGTGCTCATCACATGACATTTTACAACCTTAATGAACCTTGATTTGTCATGAAAGGGTCAAATGTAAGAGAATTTCAGGAATGAACACTTCATCATCATGTCATTTCCTGTTTTATGTTTTTTTTGTTGTATTTGTCATGTTGGTACCACATGACTCGCATCATATGACTCATTCATGTAAAAAAAATTTTTTTCACATTAACAGCTAAGTTTGCTATGAATATATGGCCTTACTATGGCCTTATTGGAAAGAAGTAAAGCCATTGGGCTCATTTTTCTAATTTCTCTAATTATGGGTCAGGAATATATATATATATATATATATATATATATATATATATATATATATATATATATATATATTACTTTATGCTCCACCTGAATTAATTTTAAATCAGAAATCAAAAACATACTTATTATAGAAAAGGTGTGTTCAAATCTTTGACTGTATGAATTAATTGTTAATGCATTACTGAACAAATTAATCGATCAGGACAAGACAGACAACAGATTCACTTTATTACCTGTAGTTTGACCGTCGCCTCCTATTTCTACCTTTAAGATGTGCAGTGAAGCTCCAAAGTTGGGCTGAATAAAACCAAACCCAAAACATAATAACAACACATTCGGTTATTCAAAAAAATGTCCTTCTTTAAATGTCACACATCTGTGGCTCACGTGACCCAATACCTTGAATAAGAAATCCAATATCTGACTCCGATACGGCTCTTCATAGTTGACAAGAAGTCTCGAAGTGGCCTGAGAACAAAAGCGACATTTTGTCAATAGCACCCACCGACACAATTATCCAGACTCACTTTAAAAAGTGAACAAAACTTCACTTACTCCTCCTCCGCTTAATCCACCTATTCCATCAAACTCTCTCCCTAATCCAATCCGATCATCTATAACATAAAACTGAGCAGAGCACCCCAAAATACAGGAGATAATGAATAGCAGAGTGTATGTTTGCATGTTTTGATGAATGATTATTAACTGCTGCTGAAGCCTGACATCATGATGTTTATGTGCAGCTACTTCCGTGTCATGTGCTCCGATCGAACTGCAAGTGAAACTCCTCTTATGTCATTGTTCTTTATACAGACATGCAGGAGGTAAACGTGAGTTCAATGATTCAAGAACAGTGCATGCAAATATCTGAAATTATCTAATTTGTATTAAGTATTTATATTTCAGTATTAGAAAACGGAACGCGTCGCGCTCATATCGCGTTTTAATTGGTCACTGAACGCGTTGCACTCGTTTCGCTCTTTGATTAGTCACTGAACGCGTTGGGCTCATATCGCGCTTTGATTGGTCACTGACCGCGTTGGGCTCATATCGCGCTTTGATTGGTTACTGAACGCGTCGCACTCACCTCGAGCTTTGATTGGTCACTGAACACATACGGAAGTGAAAGTGCAGAAAGCGTTTATATTTTCTTCCTCAGCTGGTGATTAACTCGTAAAAACAGCATATAAAGAGACTTTCTGAACAGCATCGTCAATATGTCTGTCGCAAATGCGAAACAAACAATAGTGAATCCAGTAAGATTTACTCTACTTATACTTTTTCCTTCTATGGGTCTCTATGCAACGTTAGACGGATAAGTTAATTTAGACTTCAACTGTTTATCTGTCAGTGAAAGCGTTAATTGTTGTATCTTGTTGACTTATAAGGTAGGACAAACTGAGTCATTGTGTCTCATGTCCCAATTTCTGCCTGTAGACGATTCCTTATGCTGGGACCATCCTGGGCGGACTTCATCCCGGAGAGATGGTGCTCATCCAGGGCAGTGTCCCCAGTGACTCCGACAGGTGAGAACTCAAACAACCTCGATATAATTTCCACCTTAAAGGGTTTGTTCACCCAAAGATGAAAATTATCCCATAATCTACTCACCCTCAAGCCATTCTAGGTGTATATGGCTTTCTTCTTTCAGTTAAACACAGAGTTATATTAAAAAATATCCTGGCTCTTTAAAGCTTTATAATGGGAGTGAATAAAGCCTGATATTTTGAAGCCCAAAAAAGCGCATCCATGATCAGTCATAAAAGTAATCCATACGACTCCAGGGGGTTAATAAAGGCCTTCAGAAGCGCAGTTTAGGGTCAGAGGTCACTCTTCCGCCAGAACTAGACTTGCGTATGGCCGTTAAGCCAGTGATTATAGTTTAAAAAGTTTTAAATATGGATATTTTCTTACAAAAATGCATTGCTTCGCTTCTGAAGGTCTTTATTAACCCCCTGGAGCCGTATGGATTACTTTTATGATGGATGGATGCACTTTTTTGAGCTTCAAAATCTCAGGCTCTACTCACTCCCATTATAAAGCTTGGAAGAGCCAGGATTTGTTTTAATACAACTCAGACTGTGTTTGGCTGAAAGAAGAAACTCATATAAACCTAGGATGGCTTGAAAGGTGAGTAAATTACGAGATATTTTTTTACATAAAAAAATATTTTTGGGTGAACTAACCCTGTACATGTCACTGCAGTCCCCAGACTGAAAGTACTTGAGGTAGTCCTGTAACAGTTGAGGTGGAAGGGGTCTTTCTAGTTATAAGCCATCTTCCTCTATATGTTTAATATGCTGACTTTACTCACGCAGGGAAATATTATATCAATAGAAATAAGAGATGATAGAAGCACCAAACCTTTTTTCATGGCCATTAAAGGTGCCCTAGAATGTGAAATTGAATTTATCTTGGCATAGTTAAATAACAAGAGTTCAGTACATGGACATGACATACAGTGAGTCTCAAACACCATAGTTTTCCCTTTCTTATTTAAATCTCGTTTTTGAAAAACACCCCTGAAAAACAGGCGAATCTCCACATAACACCAACTGTGACGCAACAGTTGGGATCATTAATATGTACGCCTCTAAAAATTTGCATATGCCAGCCCATGCTCAGTGCCAGGCGGAACTGCACAGCCGAATCATCAGAAGTTCTGCAGGTGAAGAAACAAGCAGGAGGAGGATCATAGGGAAAATGGCAGATCTATCTATAATCTATCTATCTATCTATCTATCTATCTATCTATAATCTGATACCGCTACAGTTTAATTCGAAGTTGTTAGTTGCTCTGCCCGTTTCACCACGGACTGTTTTTCTAACCTGGAACAATATCAAGCAGCCAGGCTTCTCTCGGCGTCTCAAACGGACGAAGGGGGTAATTTCAACTAACGTTATATTCCCGCAAGCGGTAAGTGATTTTATTAACGATAATTTACACTGTGTTATCTAGATCCAGCGCGATATTGTTTTTTCCTCGAGAGACATCGTGGCTTGCAAACGAGCGAACGAAGCATGGCAGTTGCTCTGTGTTTGGATGTACAAATGAACACAAAAGTATTTTTTTAGTTCCTTCATCCGAGCCTCTGGAGAACCAGTGGGTTATGTGAATGTCTGATGTGTAATTGTTCAAGTTCAGACAGATAATCTTTCTCTCAAAGTCGTTCAACACTGTTTATGCATCAGTAAATCGCGTTGCAGTGATAAGATCTTCATTCACGCGATCAACAGGCTGTCATCAGCTCAATGCTGGAATAGATCTAAATACTTAAAAAACTTATCATGATTCGTTTATCCCGATAGCTGTAATAGTAAAAACGTATAAAAGCTGTAATAGTAAAAGTTTTCCAGATAGCTCTACATGTAATGCCAGATATTTCATATGCAAGCATGTCAGCCAATCACAGCAGAGGGCGTTTACACTGAAGTCTCACAGCAGACACGCCCCTTCAAACAGAGTGTTCAATCCAGGGAATGAAATCAGGCTAGGAAATATGCCTTTTATTTCTAAATTATAACAAATTTTGATCTAAAAAACATACTAACATTATAAGGGCACCCCAGGAAACATTATAAAATAATAAAATAATCCATTCTACGGCACCTTTAAAACATATTTCACACACTTTTACTGTCAACTAACTCTCACAGTGGAAATCACTAGATTTATTTCATTTTTAAATGCATCTCTTTTTTTCTGAAATGAAATGTCATTTCCAATCTTCCATCTCAAATAATTTTTTTGTGTTTTGAGAACATTCTGTGATGTAAATGACATTTTGGTCATACTTTAGATTAGGGTCCAATTCTCAATATATTAACTAACTATTAACTACAACTTTTGCTCTCCTAAAACTCCTAATTACTGCTTAATAATAGTTGTTAAGTTTATGTATTGGGAAGGATTAAGGGATGTATAATATGGTCATTTCAGAAATTAGCCAACTCTTTTGCCTAATTTCATGGCTAGCATTTTATGTATCTTATATACACAATTAATTGATATTTTCACATAATGTAATCTTAATTTTCCTCACGCATCACATGACTTGCATCTCATCTCCATCATGCTTATCATTTACACCATTGTCTCTTTGGTAACCAAGTACAGTAATGTTTGAAAAAACTTTATTAGTGGTAAAATTGTTGGTCAAAATAAAAATTATGGTACAGCTGAGGAACAGTTTGTGGAAATAAAAAATGTGGAAAGATTTATATAATTTTCACACAAATTGAAGTAGTTTACTTTATTCTTTGCTTAGATCATCAGTCATCGCCATATGTTAAGAATGAAAGTCTGCGTGCTGAACAGGCGTAAAAAATCTATTCATAAAAATAAATGATGACGGTATGGTCAAAGTTTCCAAGATGGTTAACAACCATATAACAAAAAGAATACAGCTGAAATCTGTTGAAACACCCTGGTATATGTTCATATCCACATGCAATCCAAACAGCGAGAATCTGTATACTGTCTTGCAGGTTTCAGGTGGACCTGACCTGCGGAAGCAGCGTGAAGCCTCGGGCAGATGTGGCTTTTCATTTCAATCCCCGCTTCAAGCGCTCTCCCTACATCGTCTGTAACACGCTGGAGAAGGAGAGCTGGGGAAAAGAGGAGATCCACTACCTGATGCCCTTCAGGCATGGCACTGCCTTTGAGATCGTCATACTCGTACAGAAAGATTTGTTCAAGGTTATAAACTTGCGTTTATTACTTTGCCTCCTCTGTTCAGTGGCATCTATCTCTGGTGCCATATGATGTCAGCTTTAATCTCTTTCTCTTGTTTGAAATGATACATTAGCAACTTTATATTAGCTGTATGTGTAAAGTTAAAGGTGAAATGGGTCATTTTTGGATGTTAAAGGTGCAGTAAGCTATTTTTATTATTATTATTTTTTTTAATTTTTTGGTGTTGAAAGTGGATCAGACTGAGCACCACTACACATTTGTAGCCAATCAGCAGTAGGGGGCGTGTCCACTCATGACAGGGGAGGAGAGAGAGTGAGCAAGAGGGAGATTTGAAGAAAGACTGTAGAAAGAGAGATGGCTGAGAGACATTACAAAAGAGAAAGGTCAGAGGATTATCTTTGGAAAAAGAAGGGTTATGATCAGGCAAGAACTTTAGGACCAGTGTTAATATTTGAAAAGCTTTCCAGCGCTGGAGAGACTGAAGCGGGAAGCCCTGAAAACGGACGCCGGGGTTGAGTTGTTTCTCCTCCATACGTGAGTAACATTGGCTTTGCTGTGTTTCACAGAACCAAGATATACTGTTGTTGTAATATTAGCTGTAGTAACAGGACAGTTTGCTGCTGCTGGAGACGAACAGCCAACTCTTGCTTTTATATACTCTTGTGGACTGTGTGTTATTTTTTTTGTTCTAGCTTGTTGTTCGTTTGTCATCTTCGCTTTAGCTATGATAAAGAGACATCTACTCTTGCATTGCATGTTCGTTCATTTCGGGGGCAGAGCAATGAAGGGTTTGTTCATTTGGGTAAAATACTTTCTCCTTAATATGCAGCAGGTAAGCTGTCCCCCAAAGTGTAAACACGGTGGCTCTGTGGATCAAAACATTAGACGTGTTTGAGATGCCAAACACCTTGAATGTAGACGAGAGTAGGCGGCTGCAGTCAGGGGAGGAATAAAAAATTCACGTAGTGGTATAGAGATCTATGCAACTTGGCAAAAGCAGATACTGCTTGTTCTTTATTACAGATGAAATTAATGTATTTAAAAAACTGCTGCTTTTGTACCTAATTCAGTGTTTCTAATATTTCAGTTCAAGGAGGTCAATGGAGTTTAAAGGAATAGTTCACTTCAAAATGAAAATTCTGTCATCATGACATTTACTCACCCTCAAGTTATTTCAAACCTGTATGACTTTCTTTCTTCTGCTGAACACAAAAGAAGATATTTTGAAGAATGTCGGTAACCAGACAGTTGATGGACACCATTGACTTCCATAGTAGGAAGAAAAAAATACTATGGAAGTCAATGGGGTCCATCAACTGTTTGTTTACCGACATCTTCAAGATGATGACAGAATTTTCATTTTTAAGTGAACTATTTTTTAAGTGAACTATTCCTTTAACTCTCAAAATCTGTGTCTTGTCCATCTTTTCAGCCAAATAAAGACATGATTTCAGAAATATGATTAAAATCTCATCATTGTAAAGGGATGTGGTAATTAAAGGAGATGGGGCTATTAAACTTCAATGTATTTACACAAAAAAACAGTTTCGTTTCAGGGTTAGGCATAATTGGTGATGGAAATAATATGAGATGGAACGAAAAACTATATTTCATATATTTTGCGAGCAAATTAAAAGTTTCTTTAGGAAAGGTTTTGAGAGAACGCAAAAGGTTTGCTAACTTTCTCGAGGGAATGCAAAATTGTCACGAGCAAACACTAAAGCATTGAAATAACATTTTTACTCCCATCTCATATTGTGTCCATCACTGTCCTTTTAGGAGCTATATATAATTCTATAGAGGTTGTACTTTATTCTCACACATTAAATATGAAAGTAGAGTCAATGGAGTATAATTTTAGATAAGATAAGTATTTCTAAGCCAATGAGAGCTGTGACATAAGCAAGTCATTTCCCATCATGTTTTTAATTCACATGCTTTCAGTTGATGGCACTCTCAAACATGAGTTTGTTTGTTCTTCAAAAAAAGTGGAAGTGCTCAGAAAAAATGCTTTGTGATTTCACAAATGACTTTGTTTAATCTCCTCCAGGTGGCGGTAAACGGCTCTCATCTGCTAGAGTACAGGCACAGGTTAGAGCTCAAGAAGGTGGACACGCTGGCCGTATCAGGGAAGGTTCAGATTCAGGCCATTGGGTTCATTCCCAGTTCAGCGAGTAAGGTAACGTGCTTTTTCTTTTTATTAGGATTTCCAACCATTTAAAGAACATTTTTGCATTTGCATTAAAGTAGCCTGAAAACTTACAGATAGTGGGATTGACAGATACTGTATATGCACAAATACTGTCAATATAGTATAGTTATATGTAGAGAATAGTATTAGATCAATTGTAGACTGTAGGTCAGGGGGACATGATGCACACACTGTTTATTTGATCAGCACATTTACTGTTTATGATGTGGTTGGTAGTGCATTTTTGGATGGAAACATGATGATGTGATATTTTTTTCAGAACCCCATCACACCTACAAACGTTGCTGTGAGCAAAAGATCACTGCCTTATGTAAGTGACTACGCTGATGTTGTTTTTAGTCATTGTGTTTTTTAATTTCTATATATATGCACACCACTGTTCAGAAGTTTGGGATTAGTAATGTTTTTGAAAAAAGTCACTTCATGATCACCAAGACTGCATTCATTAGGTCAAAAAGACAGTAAAAACAGTAATATTGCGAAATATTATTACAATTTAAAACAACTGTTTTCTCTTTTAATATATTTTATAATGTAATTTATTCCTGTGAATGCTAAGTTGAGTTTTCAGCATCATTACTCCAGTCTTCAGTGTCACATGATCCTTCAAAATCATTCTGATATGATGATTTGATGCTCAAGAAACATTTATTATTAATATCAGTGTTGAAAACAGTTGTGCTGCTTAGTATTTTTGTGGAAATACATTTTTTTCTGGATTCCTTGATTAATAAACAATTCAAAAGAACAGCATTTATTTGTACAAAAATTTTACAATTTTGATTAATGTGTCCTTGCTGAATAAATGTATTCATTTCTTTCTAAAAAAATACATATTAATGACCTCAAACTTTTGTACGGTAGTGTGTGTGCACGTGTGTTAGTGAAGTGATGTGTATCTTTGTTTTGCAAAAAGATAATTTAAATAATTGAAAATGAAAATAATTTTTCAAATAGATAGTTTAGCTGAAGCTGTTTATTTATAACGTTCCCCTCCTCTTTCATCCAATAGTCAGTCATGTCGGAGTCAGGTGACATGGTGAGTACATGTCAGGCTGAATGATTTCCTAAAGGGCAATCATGAAATTGTATTCACAATTTACTTTTGACTACAGATCAAACTGCATAACTTGATTTCAGAATGATTGAAATCAAATTGAGGTGGGTGCCTCACAGTCTGGACAGAAACCAGGTCACTTTGACCCCTAAATCAGGCCTTTACAGCAAGCACCTTACTGATCTGGTACTTCTAGGAAGACTACAACCTCAAGAAATGGTGTATTGTGTCTTATTGTTAATGGACAAGCATCACTATATATATATAACTATTGCTCATTCATGAATTTTCATTTTTGGGTGAACTAGAAGTGTGCCATTACTTTTCTAAGTAATCAGACTTACAATTTTCTCCTAGCAAATGATGACATGAGCAAAAATAATCCCTTAGACTAATACCATGACCTAACCAGGTGTGATTTGATAATTTCTTCCGTGCAAATCTGAGATTTGTTCTAACCAACCATGATGAAGGAGATGACATTTTGTCAATGGCTTGGTTTCTGTTCCTACAGCGTGGCTTAGGGATCAA
This sequence comes from Squalius cephalus, assembly GCF_949319135.1. Taxonomy (NCBI): domain Eukaryota; kingdom Metazoa; phylum Chordata; class Actinopteri; order Cypriniformes; family Leuciscidae; genus Squalius; species Squalius cephalus. The sequence continues at coordinate 19,266,017 of NC_137133.1, forward strand.
CCGCCAGAAAACTCTAACAACTGCCTAACAATGCCCTGGGAACCACCTATAACACCCTAACAGATACCTTAGCAACACCTTAGCAACCATACAGTATTGCAATGCACTTGGAACATCTTAAGGTAGAGATCTTCAGCCCTGCTTTGGAGACCCACTGTCACTAGAAGAAAATTGCGTCATCGTCCACCTTAAGTAAGGCAGATCAATAATATTTTTGAATATTAAATGTCCCCAACTAAGCAAGCCAAAACTGTCCTGTAAAGTTTATATCCAACCTGCTTCTGCACACCTGCATGTGATTTGCAAGCATTCCTGGTGGCGCTGTAAGGCTTTAAGCCTTCAAGGTAATACTGCGGACACCAGGAAAGGAGGCCAGAGGATTTTATTTTCGTTAATGGATGTCAATGGAGGACAGGCTCGCATAAGGTGGTTTTTCAGGCAATTCGAAAAAGAAATACTTCGCAAAACTGCAATGGAAACAGTTTTTGCGCATTTACAGGTCAGCTGACATAGATGACGCGGTATATTTGGACAGAATATGAGACAGAGTTCTTTAATAAATTCATAAAAGACAGAAGAATTACAGGAATACTAGATTCTAAACCTCAAAGAAATGCCACAATCAAGACCTCGAAGCAGAAACGAGTGAGAAACACCCAGAAACACCTCAAATGTGCCGCTCTCAAGTATAGGCTAAGGGTCTTTCCTTGCCATTAATGCTTGGATAACACACATACGTCTCCTTTGATTAATAATAATGGCCAGTGCGGTGGCTGAGATACATAAACCTACCAACATCCATTGCTATGATTTTTGGAATGACTTATCGCGAGAGGAAAAAATTACGTTTTAGTCGCATAACATCGGTTTATGGAAACGCCGTCATTTCGCAATAGTTTTTTGTCGGCATCTAGAAAATTTTTTGCGCAAATCTGTAATGGAAACGCACGTACAGACAAATTTGCGACAGGTTGGAATTTACGGCCACTCTCATTCATTTCTATGGTATCCCAAAGCGTGACTGACTCAACTCGCTCAACTCTAAACGAATGCGAATGGTTTTTAAGGCACACACGTTATGCTTTCTCCAATGGTAGAGCCAGGGAACCTCATATCTCTCAATAATATGGCATGGCTGCATCCAAAATCCCATACTCTCTTGAATAGGTACTTATAAGTACTCTGTGACCGCTAAAAAGTATGTTCTATATAGTATGAATGTAATCTGGACGTACTACATTCGCCATGTTGTCATTATCACGTGACCTACCAGCATCAGTTGCTTCGCTTCACTGCCGTTCATAAACCCTCTCCCGTGGCCTCATGGGATAGTAAAGTGTCCATCTTATACACACTTCAGGATCTCGCCTGAAGAAGTCAGTCATCTGGCTACTTTTTGCCTACTCTTTTATGAGAACTGTGAATTCAGACATACTTCTTTTGTCATATACTGTTTTTCGCATACTAAATGGGAAGTATGTGATTTGGGATGCAGCCCATCTCTGTCCTAAAGAACTTGATTTGCTGCTTCAGGTGTGTTTGGTTAGGGTTGGAGCCAAACTCTGCAGGACAGCGGGTCTCCAGGAGCAGGGTTGAAGACTGCCTTAAGGGTTGAATACACTACACGAATTTGCAGAGATCTTTGCCCTGTTTGCATTCTGGACGAGTCAGAGCTAGTTGTAGTTAATAGATTTCACAGGAAATCGTGTAGCTTATCAACATATTTAATATTTTGAGCAGATTTTAGAACATGCATTGTTTTTGTTTGTCATGCACCTTCTAGCAACGAGGCAACGTTCTGCGTTAGTTTGCAGTTGTTGGAACAACTTGAAAAAGTCTAGTAGTGTGTGATCCTCAGTTGTTCAGTGCATGACAGTTCGTGTACGTGTAGTGTATTCCAGCCTTTAGTGACTGGTAATAATAGCTGTGATTTATTTTTGTGGTTGATGGCCACAATAAAATCCAGTGTCACCGGTGGTTTTGGGTTGGGTAAATTGCCCTTTGTCTTTGTCCTGCTGAATCTGAAAGATGTGTCCCTTTTCTCTCCAGAGTCTTCCTTTTAGGAGCAAACTTGCGAAAGGATTGCGTCCAGGAGATTCCATTATGGTGAAGGGGCAGATCACTGATTCCCCACAGAGGTGTGAGAAGAAAATAACCAGCAGCAATACCACTGGAATATTATAGATATATTATATATAATGAATGCTCATTTTTAACCCATTTCTCATTAAATTATGTATTGATGTCTTCTATATCTTCCTTTATCCCCATAGTTTCTCAGTAAACTTGCGCATCAGTAACTCAGAGGACATTGCTTTTCACTTAAACCCTCGTTTCAAGACTGGAATCTTTGTTCGAAACTCTTTCCTGTGGGGTTGCTGGGGGTCCGAGGAGCGCTGCCTCTCCAGCTTTCCCTTCTCACCTGGTCAATACTTTGAGGTATCAGACATTTCCTGTCATTAATGGTGTGTTCACACTTGTAGTCACGGTTCTCTTGGTTCTTTTGGTCCGGACCAAAAAAAGAAAATTATACATTTAGTCCTGGTTCACTTAGCATTCAGTGTCATTTTTAACAGCAAACTGTAAGATATCTTTGAAAATACAGGATGGAGGTCATGATTTAGTTAGATATTTCAGCAGTTCCTGCTTGTGCATCTTATCCATTGTAGCTTTGTATTTTTGAATGGTATCTGCTCTTTGAACTCTGACTTCTACCTCATGCCCTTCCATGGCAGATGATCATCCTGTGTGAAGCTGAGGAGTTTAAAGTGGCAGTAAACGGGTTCCACCAGCTGAATTACAGGCACCGTGTGCAGGATCTGAATTGTGTGGATGTGCTAGAGATTGTGGGAGATCTAGAGCTCAAGGATGTCAAGATGTGGTGAGCAGCTCCAGCCTGAAGACCATTCCCATGTTTTCTCCAACCAAGTATATTTAATCAACCTGTGACTCCTGTGGCTATGCTAATCTCAACTATTTGAACTACCTTGTTCAAGTTGAAATATGAAAAGTGGACTAGTATGCTAGACCTGGAGTTTGGTCTGTTTACATTTTTATGCCACTATCACTGTTTAATCTGTCTTGAAATTCTACTCCTCAAATACTTTATCTAACTATTAGCACATTTAAACTAGCATCAATATTCTGCGACATGGTTGTAATGGTCAAACAAGGTTGTAGACCATGAACATAACAGATGGATGGAAAAAACTCCCATCTGGCAGGATATTAATGGTTGAGTGACAGTAACTACTGTCTGTCTGTCTGTCTGTCTGGCCATTTGTTTCGGAATCATTCCAAACTAATTCCAGGCATTTGCAATTACAGATTTACAGGGTAGATAAACATACCTATCCTGATCCACCCATAAACCTTTCCAGTAATGAGTATAATAATTGAAGTTGAGTTTCTTAAAACATTTCATTTTCTTTTCTGCAGAAGGTGTAATTTTACATCAGAGAAGCAGATAATTAGCTAATGAAGCCTGCACTAATGCATTGGCATGATAGCCTTAAAGGATTATCAAATCAATAATCACGTTTGCCATTAAGTTCCAGAAACTGAAGATCAGTAAATCTTTTTTATAGTTTTTGCAGATCTATGCAATATTCCAATGGCCTACAATTGCTTTTTACTACCAATAGTTTTAAGAATTTTCTGGTAATTTGTGATATATTATAATATATATATATATATATATATATATATATATTATCATTTGTTTTTGTTTTTCCTTTGAGATCTGTTGATCAATGTATTAGAAATAAGCAATATTATAATATAATAAAAATATAATATATACCTTTTACAATGTCTAGTAGTTACAGTTGTGTTTTGTGATGTTTTTTTCAGTCCAGGAAGTTTAGGAATCTCAGTAGAAAGCATTAACCCTGTAAAGCCTGACATGAAGTAAGAATCAGAAAAATCTCATGTTTTAAATATTTTTAAATATACTTCATGTGTAATTGAATACATTAAGTTATGTGAACTTGAAAATTCCACATAACTTAATTTTTTTAATTACGCATGGTTTATTTACTTAAAAAAAAGTATTAAGTTAAGTAAACTGATCAATTTACATTTACGTTTTTCAATCGAGGCAATATCAGCGATGGTTCTGGTGCTGGAGAATCTCTTCAGGTTGGTCATGAAGCAGCATCTGTTGTCACTGTTGTGGTCACTGATATGAAAAGATAAATTAGTGACCTCCCCAACTGAGGTCATTCAGAATGGCAACGCCCCCTTTTAAAAAGGCCTTTTTTATGCATTCTCTCCTCTTGTCTGGGTCACTTTTCATCCATAGCAACATACTTAACACAAAATAGTTATGAAGTTGCTGTAATGCACGTTTTCTTCTCTGCTTTGAGCACACACAAGTCATATGTAGAGCGGACTAATCCCTTTTGACCTTAAAGTCCCCCTGTAGTCAATAAATGAAACTGCGAGTTCCCTATCCCTTTAAAACTTCTTTGATCTCCAAAATAAAATAAAAATTGAAAAAAAATTCTTCATGCCTTAAAATAGCTTGAATGTAACTCTACACCCTTGCCTCATTTAGTATGCGCGGTTCTATGAATATGCAAACTATCCCCGCCTCCACTCACTCACACCAGCTCAGAGATCCACTCGTTGACGATCACTCATTGATCTGATTGGTTACAAGGTAGTTTGTGACATCAGAAACACCAGCTTTGTTTCACTGCAGTTTTAAGGAGAAAATACTATTTGTACATGATTTGTCTTAAAGCACATCAAACACACCACACAGACATATAAACAACATTAAAAGCTTGATTTTCACCACAGGGGGACTTTAAATTTAACTCTATACAGCCTCTTCTGCACACATATAACTCAGCAACACTCTCCAGCAAAACACTTACAGTACTACTGTGTGAATACTTTAATACTTCATACAAATGTTATATTCATCGTATTATGAATAAAATACCTATGTAACAGGTATATCATTGCCCATATAAAGCCTTTCCAGGAAATAAACAAAATAATAAACTATCAAAATATATTAACTAAATATGTCAAACAATGAAGCAGGGTAATTGTATTCTTACGCAAATTAGACAACCTATATATAAATAGGTTTTTTTTGTTGAGTATCATATTTGATACATCAGGCTTTTATTTATGGATCATACAGTATGATATAGTTAGATTTTTCACCTCAATTTTATTCAAAAGCAAAATATGCAATTTGGTGCATTTGCTGATATTTATTTGGCCAAAAAGTATATCCAACAAAATTCTGATAGCTCGCAATATAGATCAACAAGTTTTTTATAGCAGACAACTTAAAATACATTTAATACCAGTTGTTACTCTATATCTTCCAGTAATGTGTCTTGGTAAGATGAAATTGAAAAGCTTAGTTTTATGATTTTTAAACACAATGTTTAAACAATACAATGATAACTGAGAAATGTACAAATAAATGTTCCTCAAAAGCCTGATATTTGATACTCACATTTAACATTATACTAAATTTAAACGATGTACGGATAATCAAGTAAACCTAAAATGCTTCAGTCCAGTAAGTTTTCATATTGAAATATTACTAACAATATAAAAAAAATTATCTTACATTTACTTAATAACAATCAGTAAAGATTTCACAGCACAAAGAACAAGTAAATAAAGACCAATCAGAGCTTTTTTTGAAAAAAGTTGTGAATTTATTAACATCCACAATAATCCACTTTTGTAGCTGAAAACCAGTAAACGGCATTTTGGCACATAATCACATGACCATATTGTGGTGACACCTGGTTTAAATGTGATGCAATATATAACCAAATATATAACCAAAGCATAATTATCATAGATAATACCACTAATATTGTCGACAGAACCCCCGAGAGAGATAAAGGCAGTGACGTCGCATTAAAGTTTGTCTGTCTCTATCACTGTATGACCAAACGTGTCAGACTTTGGGACAGATGGGTTTGTGTGAGTCTGGATCACAGGCTGTACAAACAGACAAAAACCGAACTGATTCTCTGTCGTCTCACCAGTTCAGGGAATACTTGACCACAAATGAACTGATCACGAAATTATCCTGCTTATGGGCTGACTGACACCTCAAGAACACAACAGTCAGCTTCCAAAAGTAAAACTCCCATTTATTTTCTCCATAGAGGAAGTGAATTCTAACCCTAATAGCACAAAAACCTTTTAAGAGCCTTTCAAATGTCAAGACATGCTGCTGTAGGAGCCATTAGTCTGTGATTTCAATGTCTTTTTAAAAGATATTTTTAATAGCCGAATCCCACTACACTGTAATCTTGAACAGAAAGAAACCAACCAGAGGAGTCATTGTTACTATGGAAACGTAAATCACTGCAAAAGAGCTCAGCAACGATCGGTCACTGCAATGCAGCATTGTGAATTACAACAGAGTAAGAATATTTTGTAGTGAGCTTAAAAGGTGTTGTTTTATATTATACCGTAGATTATTTTTTGATTGTGTCATTCACAATGCTTCATGGGAGGAGTAGTTCATGCTCTCTTGTACCTTTCCATTTTTTCTCCAAATCTAAATTTGTAATGATTCATGTCAGAGCTGGTTGGTTTGGTTTAAGGCTTTTATTGATTGAAATCTTAATGGAGAAATGAATGGGAAAAATACTTGAAAAAGGTTATGTCAATAGCAGCCACTTAAGGGTGGCTTCTATTGAAAAAAACATGGAAGCTTATTTCTGCCACTGAATATAAATAAGGTTATCGTGACTTTCTCATAATTATGACAGTTCACACCTGTCAATTTAGACTTTTCTCGGAATTCTCAGACTTTTTTTCTTGGAATTAGGAGTTTACATCTCTCAATTTAGACTTTTCTTGGAATTCTGAGTTTACATCTCGCAGTTCAGACTTTTTTTCCAGACTTTTTCTCGGAATTCTGAGTTTACATCACGCAATTTAGATATTTTTTTCTCGGAATTCTGAGTTTACATCTCGCAATTTAGATTTTTTTTCTCGGAATTCTGAGTTTACATCTCGCAATTTAGATTTTTTTTCTCGGAATTCTGAGTTTACATCTCGCAGTTCAGACTTTTTTTCAGACTTTTTCTCGGAATTCTGAGTTTACATCACGCAATTTAGATTTTTTTTCTCGGAATTCTGAGTTTACATCTCGCAATTTAGATTTTTTTCTCTCGGAATTCTGAGTTTACATCTCGCAGTTCACACTTTTTTTCCTCAGAATTCTGTTTACATCTCTCAATTCTGACTTTCTCGGAATTCTGAGTTTACATCTTTCAATTTAGACTTTTTTTAGAATTCTGAGTTTACATCTGGCAGTTCAGACTTTTTTCTTGGAATTATGAGTTTGCATCTCTCAATTTAGACTTTTCTCGGATTTATGAATTTACATCTCTCAATTTAGACTTTTCTCGGATTTATGAGTTTACATCTCGCAATTTAGACTTTTCTCTGAATTCTCAGACTTTTTTTTGGAATTATGAGTTTACATCTCTCAATTTAGACTTTTCTCGGATTTATGAGTTTACATCTCGCAATTCAGACTTTTTTCTTGGAATTCTCAGACTTTTTTTTGGAATTATGAGTTTACATCTCTCAATTTAGACTTTTCTCGGAATTCTCAGACTTTTTTTTCTTGGAATTATGAGTTTACATCTCTCAATTTAGACTTTTCTTGGAATTATGAGTTTACATCTCTCAATTTAGACTTCTCGGATTTATGAGTTTACATCTCGCAATTTAGACTTCTCGGATTTATGAGTTTACATCTCGCAATTCAGACTTTTTTCTTGGAATTCTCAGACTTTTTTTCTTGGATTTATGAGTTTACATCTCTCAATTTAGACTTTTCTCAGATTTATGATTTACATCTCTCAATTTAGACTTTTCTCAGATTTATGATTTACATCTCTCAATTTAGACTTTTCTCGGAATTCTCAGACTTTTTTTTTCTTGGAATTACGAGTTTATATCTCTCAATTTAGACTTTTCTCGGGTTTATGAGTTTACATCTCTCAATTTAGACTTTTCTCGGATTTATGAGTTTACATCTCGCAATTCAGACTTTTTTCTTGGAATTCTGAGTTTACATCTCGCAATGCTGAATTTTTTTCAGAATTTTGAGTTTACATCTCGCAATTCAAAAAAGTCAGAATTGTGAGAAAGTTGCAATTACCTTTTTTATATTTTTATTCTGTGACGGAAATAAGCTTCCATTACAAAAAAAAAAAAAAAAAAAAAAAAAAAAAACAGCTCAGTTGAGTAATAATACAGCTGGAAGACTAGCTTTGGTCCTCACTTGTAACTCAGGAAGTTGTTTGGGGCGGCTGCCTCCATTAAAGTATCAGAAACGTCCAGTAGAAGCTGTTGTTCGTGTGTGAAGTAACGTATGGCTTGTGGTCCAGTTCAGCAGGACGGCATTAAAAACAGCTCACACTGAACTCAGCTTCACCAAACCCCGCACTGAGTCTTCATGAAGCGAGTCCTGGCTGACCGGGTTGAAGAGCTGTGCCGGGTGAACATGGTGACCCAGATGGGTGGCGCAGGGCAGAGCTGCGGGCGGGGAGGGCGTCTCCTCCGGGCTGATGAAATGTTGATGGTGTAGGTGATGGTGACAGTGGATCTCAGAGTCCCGCAGGGCCAACAGCTCTCCTCCACAGCTGAGGCCAGGGATAGAGGAGGGCAGCGAGGGCTGAGAGGGGCTCAGAGTGGAGCACGGGCCGCCCAGAGAGCTCTTAGCCTGCAGGGTCGGGCCGCCGCCCAGAATGATGGGCTGACTGTGGAGTAGCGGGTTGGTGGCGGCCTGCAAAACGAATTTGGTACTCTGAATGCACTGGTCTTGAGCACACTAGAAGGAAGGATGAAGGACAGAGAGAGAAAAGGGAAAGCCAGGAGGAAGTCAGACCCAACAAAGAATACATTTTTTACAGAAAAACAAGTCACAGGGCTCCAAACTGCTATGTATATGAATGGTACCTCACATTGTGCATATTGTTGAGAAGAGGTGTGTGATTACTATGGTTTCACCTGGCAGATGATAGAGTTTCATAAAGACTCTTCCCTGTTTAGCATATGTTGTGTTTTAGATGCTGGCGTCATTTTGTTCACGGTCAACCAGTCAAGCAACCAGTCCATTTTGGCATTGTGTATTTTGGATACCCTCTACTTAGTGACGAATGTATTTGTGCAAAAATACCATATGTATTTTTTTATATAGGTATTTTGTTGTTTTGGAGCCCTGGGTCAGATAAGACTAGTTACAACAAAATAATTATTAGAAGGTCAAGATTTAAAAGGTTAGAGAGTGTGCTGACCAAAAGTAGAAAGAAAGACAGAAAAAGAATACAGAAGTTAAGTTAGTAATATCTGGGAGAATAAGAACATGTTGAGGTCATATTTCATCTCAATCAAAAGTAAGTAGTAAGACATAATATTTTTCTTAATGGAAAAAGCCTATTTTTGGAACATTAGAGAGAAGGGTTTTTTTTCATGAAAATAAAGCATGGAAATTCTATAAAGAATTTTTTTTATGTTTTGATGCTTGTTTTTGAAGTTTCTTATGCTCACCAAGAAAACTACATTAAAAAAAAAAACATTATCATTATGATTAAATAACATTATGATCAAAAATCAGGATCCTTCAATGAATAGAAAGTTCAAAAGAACAGAATTTATTAGAATTTTAAATACCCCAAAACTTTTGAACAGTGTTTGTTTGTGTGTGTGGTTAACTGTCATGTAAAGCCACAGTGGGGGGAAAAAAAAGGAAAAAGTTTATAAAATAGGCTTTATTTTCTTCATTGATTAAGGTGAAATGTGACCAGGATCCATTTTTGTTAGATACACCCATCTAATCTTCTCTACAGATGATGGATGAATCTTTCCATAGATACAAGTATTATTTTTGAAAATGTCACAAAGATTTATGCTATAAAAATGCATTTTAAAACCTAAAATTGAAAGCTTACACGACACAAACACCGGATCCCTCAAGGGATTGAATAATTGCCATCAAATCAGTGGCTGATTTGATATGGCTGATGAAACTGAATCCAGACAGTGAGCCATCAGTATTCATGAGTGCTGATCTGTTCACACCAGCCCACACTGTCTCCAAATCACATTAATGCTGCTGTCAATGCATGTATAAATGGATCGGAGAATTACGTCACTGATCACCTCTGTGCCAAAAACATGGGTGTTTCATGATCAGTGCGTTATGTTGAGCAGATTCAAGTCTCCCAACCACTGAGGTTGCACAACTAGTGCAACCTGTCCCAAGGAAAATTGGGAGGGTTGTAATTAAAACATGTATATTTATATATGTATATTTATATATTTATATATGTATATTTATATATATATATATATATATATATATATATATATATATATATATAAGAAATAATAGGCTACTTTTATTGAACAGAAGTGGGAGTGGGCACTGTAAAGATTTTTTATTAATTAAAATAATTTTTTGTTTTATATATATATATATATATATGAATGGTAGTGTATTTTTTCATTATTTGAAAAAAATGAATATGAATTTTTTAGTAAGTCCCCCTTTAACAAGGCTGGGCTGGGAACTTTGTGTAAAACACTGAATTCCAGACTTTCAGTGTGGTCTCAGACTTTTAGACTCCACTATATATTTCAAATGCTTTGTTAAAACCTTGAAGTGGTTTGAACTAAATGGCTTCATTATAACGGCTGAAGTACAACAGACTGGACACACACACACACACGCACGCGCACACACACACACACACACACACACACACACACACACACAGGTCAGAGGACGGCCGGCCTACCATGTGACTCTGGACCTGATTGGGGGGGCAGGCGCCGGTGCCATTTGTCTGGGCCGCGGGCTGCGGGGTGTCTGGTTGTACAAAACCTCTTCTGTCAATCAAACTGCAAAGAGAAAGGAAGTGGATGATACATTCCAACTGTGAGTCAGGGAACGTGGGTAAAGGAGGCAGAGAGAAGAGAATCTGCGTGTGTGTGTGTGTGGAGTCCTCCTCCAACTCAACATGCCCACACACACAGAGCAGATGGCAGCCAGTGATGCTGTGCCCACTTCTGCTTTGTGTTCATGAGAAACTCATTAATGGCGTGCAGAACTGTGGGTGAGTGAGCAGGTTTCGACGTCAGCAGGCCTCCTCACGCACCATCTGAACCCATTCAGGAACATTTCTCGGTTATCTAAGATATTCGCATTTCCTGGAGCGAGAATGCTGATTGGTTTTTACCTCTCATATTTAAATGAATGAGCGAGAAACCTGCTGAGTTCACCAATCTTTTTACAAGATCAGCAGGAATCGCTTGACTGATATCTTGCCTGCATAATGATTTTCTAAGGAAGTTGATGACTCTCTTATTTGAAATGGACTTTTTCTGTCGACTGGCAATTAAATTCTCTGATACAGAGATATGAATGATGTAAAGAACACAAAGCTTTGTAGGGATGTAGAAAGAACAACGTAGCAGATCGGATAAAAACGTACAAATGAGATTGTACAAATTCACACAAATTACCCACCAATTCACCAGTACCTAAAATAGTTATGAACTTCCATTAGATTGTGTTGGAATTGAGCTGTTTAACCTCACTGGTTCTTGTGTGTCAAGCACTCTGAACCAAATGTAAAAGACTAGTCTTCACTGTATAAATTAAATATAATTAATGCAATTAATACAATTTATCTGTGTTAAAGCTATACAAGTGATTTTCTCTTTCTCTTTTGTTGTTTGATTAACATTGGATAAACAAACAGCTGCAGGTATATTAGACTGCTATCATTTTAAGACAAATGCACAGATCCAATGATACGCATCTGGTTTTCTTTCTCAATTGTTTATTACAGCATATAACTGACTGTGTTTATGAGGATACTTGCCAAGACAGGCATTTTGACTTAATTTTGTGTGCACGTGTCTGTTCAAGCCATGGTTCAAGCTCAAAAGAAGAGAAAGAGGCCTGAATTTGGCATTCATGTGCTGTCTGCGTGGCTCTGTGTGCACGTACAAAACAGCGCGTGAGTTCCAGTCTTGTTCTTACACTTAATGTTTAAACTGACAGGACTTAAAAACACATGCAAATGATAAACTTTAACTCTATGATGGGTAAACTTTGCAATTAATCTGCGAATCGCATGCGTTCCAAACCGAAACCGATCAACTAAGATAGATACCTATACGTGCATGACATCCTGCGATGTGCGTATCCGCAAAATAGTCACATCGCAATCGATGCTAAAAACGTTCTAAAATGCTCTATCGTGCTGCCCTAATCATGATTGCTATCTTCCCAGAGATGGAGAAAAATCCTACTCCGGCAAGTAAACGTGTCCGTGTCCCCAAAAATGCTGGTACTCAAAAGCGCTTCCCTCAACGTTTTCTGGTGCGCATCGTTCATTTTTACCAAGCATGTGCAACTGTGCACCAGTTCTTTGCACCCCTGCTTATAACGCTTTAATGAATGCTTTTTTTAAAAATCCCTATCATAGAATTAATGAAAAATATACTTCCAGAATTAACCATAGAAAAAGTGGAAGGGAAGTGTAGTGGCACTACATAGCATACTACTTTTAGAAAAGTTGGTCACTGCATACTGTCAAACTAAAAAACAACAACAACAAAACAAAAAGCAGTGTACAGTATATGCTGTGCAGTATGAAGTAAACAGTATACTAAAAAATAGCCTAGTTGATGTATTCACCTCGGCGGTAGAGGTCCGCACAGTGCAGCGCAGCAGTTGGTGATGAAGTTTCCGTAGCTGTAGGGGTTGTAGTTGCCTTTGCCTCGTTTGGATGACCATGAACCTTTGATCTGAAACAGTGATGTGACCGTTGAGAACTACAGTAGCTGAGAGGGACAAGCTGCCAACATCAGAGCAGACAGCGAGACACTGAGAGAGACGACAGGCAGCATTAATGAACTCAGGGATGAACCGGGGTGAGGATGGAAAGGAGGATCTTTTGCTACGGTGAGAAATACCCACTGATCTTCAAAACCAAGTCTTTTGAAGTGCTCATTAATTGTCTTCCTGTAACTTTCCCAGTGTCTCGTTTGATCTGGGTTTATATCCAGAGGGACAGATTTAAATAAACTTTATATTCAGGGTCCAAAATTAACCTGCAGGTGGGTAAGTGAGAAAATGTACAGCACATAAATATTTCCCTAGTGAAAAATAAATATACTAAAATGTATTTGAAATACATTTACTTTATGCTAAGTCTACTACAAATACATTTACATATTTATGTACTTAATATAAATACCCTGCAATTGCACTTTTGGTATACTGAACTGCTATACTTAAAGTCTGCTAAATTGGAACAACTAAAAGATATACTTAAGTATATTTGATTGTGTTAAAATGAAAATATTGCAAGTATATTTTAGGTACACTTTAAATATCTTTCATTTAAGGACTGATATTATACAGAGATCGAGGCACAGTGTAATGAAGAGTTTGCAAATAAACTTTCAAAAATGTGTTGAAAGATGAAGCAGCCGACTGTATTGGATCTGACAGCAGCTGCATCACAAACCATAATCAAATGATTTCATAATGCTTTGTCTGTAAATGAGAGTTTTATATGGTAATAATGTTTTTAAAACATTTACTTGCATGCAATAGTGAGTGGGCGCTGATACTGTTTCCTATGCAATGATGTTAGCCAATCATAACAGTGGCCGTTTACTGACCAGTCTTAAAGAAGCCGCCTCTTAAAAAGATAATTTCAGACAGAGAATGTGGGTTGAAAATAATTGTTTTTCCACATATACAGTCGTGCTCAGAATTAATCATACCCCTGGTAAATATGATCAAAAATGGCTGTAAAAAATAAATCTGCATCGTTTATCCTTTTGATCTCTCATTCAAAAAATTGGCAAAAATCTAACCTTTCATTGAAGTAAAAGAATTGAAAGTGGGGGGGGGGGGGGGTCACATTATGAAATAAATGTTTTTCTCCAAAACACGTTGGCCACAATTATTGATACCCCTAAATTTTTTTATGAATTAAATATCTCTGAAGTATATTCCCATTAATATTTACCTTTTTTAGCACACCAGGGTGACTAGGAACATGAAATTGTCCAGCTATGACTTCTTGTTTCACAGGAGTTTATATATGAGGAAACACAAAGGCCAAATTCCCTTAATCATCCATCACAATGAGTAAAACCAAAGAATATAGTTCTGATGTGCAGCAAAAGATTGTTGAGCATCACAAAATAGAAAGTGGCTGTAAGAAAATAGCTAAAGAATTGAAAATCCCCATTTTAACCATCAGGGCAATAATTAAGAAGTTATAATCAACTAAAGATGTTATGAATCTGCCAGGAAGAGGACGTGTGTCTATATTGTCTTAATGGACGGTGAAGATGAAAGTTTGAGTGGCCAAAGACTCTTCAATAATCACAGATGGAGAATTGCAGAGATTAGTTGATTCTTGGGGTCAAAAAGCCTATTAAAAAATGCTCCTCGATCATCCAAAAACAAACTCCAGCATATTCAGTTGTCAGACACAACTGGAACTTCAAACGGCACAGGGTTCTGTGGTCAGATGAAACTAAAAAAAGAGCTTTTTTTGACACGCTAGATGGGTTTGGTGCACACAAGGATAAAAAGTACCCCATGTGTACAATTTAATATACCATTGGATATTTAATGTTGTGGGCATATTTTTCTGCTGGAGGTCCTGGACTTCTTATTCAGATACATGGCATTGTGGATTCTATCAAATATCAACAGATAAAAAATCAAAACCTGACGGCCTCTGCTAGAAATCTTATAATGAGCAGTGGTTGGATCTTCCATCAGGACAACGATCCAAAACAAACATCAAAATCAACACAAAAATGTGTTAGGGAGCACAAAATGAAGCTTCTGCCATGACCGTCCCAGTTCCCTGACCTGATGAGTGGAGTGAACTGAAGAGAAGAAGCACAAACATGGATCTGGGAATCTGAAGGATCTGGAGAGATTCTGTATGAAGGAATGGTCTCTTGATCTCTTGTCAGGTGTTCTCCAAACTCATCAGGCATTATAGGAGAAGACTCAGAGCAGTTATCTTGGCAAAAGGAGATCGCAAAAAGGTATTTAATAAAAGGGTATCAATAATTGTGGCCAACGTGTTTTGGAGAAAAACATTTATTTTATAATGTGATTAGCTCCAGAGAGTTTAGCTCCAACCAGCTCCAACACACCTGTTTGAAAGTTTCTAGTATGCCTAGTGAGACCTTGATTAGCTGGTTCAGGTGTGTTTAATTGGGGTTGGAGCTAAACTCTGCAGGACACCGGCCCTCCAGGACCGAGATTGGTGAACCCTGAACTAAAGGAACTACAATAATACAAATATAAAGCAGATAAGGCTCTTTTTTTTACATTTCCCCTTTTCTCCTTTCCCTGTGCAATGTTTTACTTGAATATGTTGGAGTGTTTAGAGTAGTGCAATAAATGATTACATTTATGAGATCAGTGATAATTTGTTTTAATATTTCTTCTGTGGTACACACTATATACTATCTCAACATCAATGTAAAATCAGTTTTTAACTTTCAAATCAGTGGTTAAACCGAATGACTTTTTTGGTGACATTTTTTCCATCTTGTAAAAAATGATAAAAAACAGTGTTAATTGATTGTACAAACCACAAAATCTTAAACTAAAAAAACTAAGTAAACTAAAAAATGGTTTCAAATAGTTATATCTCCATTCTATTTTTTTACACTTTTAAAAACCTTATTCGTCAATGACCCATATACATATACATACATACACATATACATACATACACATATACATACATACACACACACACACACATACATAGAGAGAGAGAGAGAGAGAGAGAGATAAAGCATAAAGAGAGGTACTCACATCTTCATTGGTGGTCTGATTGGAGCTGATCAGGTAGGTATGGAAACCTGACAGTCCCACGATGGACCAGACGGAGAAAAAGCACACCACCACTTCCAGAACAGTACAGCCGTCAAGGAAAACACAAATCTACACATGTATTACAACAACCACTAATTATAAACGCTGACTGACAGCTTCAGAAATGGACTCGCATTAAAGGCCTCAAGTATGCTGGATATACTGGGTCTGTATAGCATCATTCAACCACTGCAATCGCATCTTTAAAATGAAAGTGCGCTTGACTACACTGCACTTCTGGACAGATGCCCGGGTATAAGCTTTTTTCTTTGTCATTTGATGAATTTCTATTGATCATGGCAGCAGTATATGTACACAAAAGTTTTATAGAAAAAAATTCTGTAAAGCACCTGCTTTCCGCAATAAGGCGCATCTGTGATGAGCTTAATATACACCAGCATTCAAAAGTTTGGGGTCGGTAAGATTTTTAATGTTTCTGAAATATTAATGTTCTTATGCTCACCAAGGCTGCATTTATTGGATCAAAAAGACAGTAAAACAGTAAAATATTGTTATTATTCAAAACAACTGTTTTCTATTTCAGTATATTTTATAATGTAATTCTGTGATACAAAGCTGAACTTTCAGCATCATTACTCCAGTCTTCAGTGTCACACAATCCTTCAGAAACCATTCTAATATGCTGATTTGATGCTCAAGAAACATTTATTGAAGAAACAAGCTGAACAAGAAACAAGTTGAACATGTAACTAGCATGAATAAGCACCTGGCTATCATGTTCCTTGCATGTTTTAACACATGACTAGCATGTTTTAGTATGTTTTCTTAGGCTAGTTTTTAAGCTTTGCTAAAGACAGACAGCTTAAATACTCTATAAAGGCCCGTTCACACCAAAAACGATAACTATAAAGCTATATAACTATATTTGCATCCACTCTAGCGGATTATATCATTTTGTTTATTCTAGGCGTGTGCTTTTGTCACTTTAAAGGTGAACTAAGTAACTTTTTTTACCTTAACTGAACAGCTTCGGAGTCATTGGAATGGTTATATTACTTATTTCGGGTTGAATGGTGGTCGTTTCGCACCCCGCTGGTGCCCGTGATCGGAAAATACGCACTTGCAACTTTGAGCCGGCGGGCCGCCGGCCGCCGCGTCAGGAAGTCTCGCGTGATATCAGGTCTCGCGATGTAAACAATTGCTTTACGGCCAAAAGAAATCTGCTAAAATGCTGTCATTATTGCGCTCCCTCACGCTGTTTGAAGCCGAATGAAGAAGACGTTTTAAAGAATGTCCCATCTGCTTTGATGTCGTTGATCTACTAGCCTCTGGTGTCCGAGAATCGCCTACGAGTTTTTACAACAGTGTTGTCAAATATCTATTCCGAAGCTGTGGGGGGAGCTCTAGAGAGAAACCTGCGAGCAAAAAGCGAGAATACAGCGAAGAAATCCCGAAGTTACTGAGCCCCGCTTTAAATGCTTGAGCCCGTTACAGCAGGATGGATTCTGATTGGCTGTCAATGTTTTTATCGTTCATCAGCTGGATTAAAAACTGATGAAAGTGATTCCAACTATATCATTTCTCTGTGGCGTTATCGTTATAGCTGTGGTGTGGACTCTACTTTTCTTTAATATTGAGAACAATTTTTAAAACTATATCTTTATCATTATCTTATAGTTATCATCATTGGCCTTTAGTTATTGTATAAATGTTTTGACCCCCTCAATAAAAGTAAATGGGAATTTGAGATTGTTCGGAAGTCTTGATATTGGAATTCCCAAAGTCAGATCAGTTAGAAAAGATATAGTCAGTCAGAGAAGTCTAAAGGTCTCACCCGAGTTTGGTAGTTTTAGCATGAAAGCTCTAGGACGAGCTAGAAGTCTGAGTAGAAGAAAAGCTCAGTATTTTAGCTTTCTCAAGAGAACAATTAAATTGATTAGCAAAAAAAAAAAAAAAAAAAAAAATGCTTGAAGCATAAATCTCACGAAATGTATATGCTTAAAACAAGGGAAAAAGAAACTCAAAATATATTCCTGAAAATAATTTACTTCACGACTAAATCTAGTTAAACTGCATTTAGATATTTTACTGTAAAACCAGACAAAAATAGGCTACTTAAGATAACAATTAGCAGTTGTACCCTGCAATGGTTGTTTTTGCTAGCACTAGCATGTGTTGACATTCTTGCTTATGAGAGTGAGTCTATCATGAAGCAGTAAATGATGCATGACCAGCTAATAATTGACCGTGAGCAGGAAGCAGGTCTCGCTAATGAAGACGACAGCGAGACCACATCCCCTCGCTAATTCAAATCACTGTTCTCTTCGGTTTCGCAGTTTTCCTTCTCAAGCTAATCGTAGATATGAAAAGACTTCCCACTGACCGTATTTAATAACATATTTCTTTCCATTGAAAAGAGAGAGGTGCAGACGCATAGCAATGAAGATGTGGATAAAGTCAGTGTGGGCTGCTTTTCTGCAATTGTGTTCTAGAGGTGTGAAAACCAGAAATAGACTCCTATTGCACAGCCTCTTCCCACACACACACACACACACACACACACACACTTTAGTGAAAGGATATCTAGCAGGGCTGTCTTTGAGAGCACTAAGAAAGCCAGTCCTGTTGGATCCTGCAGGAAAAGCACTGGTTATGTAACAAAGAAAAGCTGTCACAGGAACATGAAACACGTCTCGAATGAAAAAGCAGGCGGCATATTGAGCGCAGAGTCACTGCAATAAGAAATTAACCAGCTGCTGTCTTCCAGACACACTAAATCCTACAGTTTTGTGGAATACCTACATGCCACATTAGCAATTATCGCTAATTAAAGCAATGTGGCAAAGCATTCCTTGCCACCTCTTTTAACTCTTTCCCTGCCATTGATGGAAATTTCCGTGTTTTCATTGTTATACTGTAGGGGGCGCTATTACACATCTTCTGAAAAAGTACAGAATCTCCTGATAAAAACATGCGAAGAAGAAGCAGAAACAAGTGATAGCATTATGTAAGCATATGCATATGTAAAATAACACTATCATCAACATTAAACAGCATATAAATCAAAACTGCCTAGTGTTACTGAATGAAATGTGGACCCAAGACGAGCTATAGGACTGTGAAGCTTTGGGGTGTTGATGGACTCAATCTACTCCATCTGTGTTTTGATCATCGTTCTGAATCCGAACTGGATGTAGTCTTCGACAAAAACGAGATTTTCTAAGCTTTTTACTCAAAATTTGCTTTTTTATTAAACTTTCCCACTTTCAATATAAAAGGAATGCATGAAGCTAGAATAAAACCGTTTTATTTTTATTTATTTTTTTAAAGCAGATCATTTTTGTGAAAAATGATCAAATGCTGGTGCTGGCTAGCAATTTTTTTTTTTTCAAAAACACTGGTGGGGAAAGAGTTAAAAAGAACTTATTATGAAAATAATATACTTTAATAGATTATACTTAAGTGTGAACTGAATGTAAGGTTTTTGGACAATTGCATGTTATTTATAATTAAATGAAAATGTATTAGCCTATAGTTTAAATTCTTATCAAATACAATTAATTAACTGTGCCTTTTGGCTTTTGATGATATTAATCATATCATATAATAAAACATCATATTTATTTGTTTTTACTATAAAGCTTTATGAAATATTATGGAATCTCATTCAATGCTTTCACAATCTTTTCTTTTTTAAATAATGTTTTTTCTGTATTTTTAAAATGAACAATTTAATGAGTAAAGTAAAAAGTATTTGTTGAACAAAAAACGTATTATTTTATTCATCACAATAAACCGAAAATAGTACAAACTCTGCTAAAGTGATTGTTCTGAACAAGTATTAACTTAGATTATTAAAAACATATTATTTTAGCTAAGTACTTTTGTAAATACTGTGCGCCTTTTACCCCGTGCTGGTTTTACAAAGTATGTGGGGTAAAAGGCCAACCTTGCCACCTCATACATTCATAAGATTTTTAAACAAAACACCCACGTCTTCTTCTAAATCTGTTGCTCAATCAATGTTTAATAAAAGCTTATTTTTTCCCTGCAATCATGCGCTATGGGAATAGTGAAAAGCACATTTTTCTTAGGGTGTGCCTTTATCCCCATTGTACCCTACATAATAATACCATGTTTTCTGAACTACCTTGGAGAACCACAGTATATGGATATGTAATATGAGTATCTGTAAGTATATGAAAATCCTCCAGTATCACTCTAATTTCACAGTACAGTGATATCCCAATTTAATGTCATCACTGGTGCACCAGAGAGACCTGTGTCCAGACACTCCCAATGCAATCACTTTCTGGACCGCTTCAAAGTCAGTCACTGTGTTTAATGCTAATGGTTTCCAGAGGGCATCTGAGGAGAGATTCGTGGGTAAATAAAGCCGCACTGAGTGCGCCCTGTCCAATAAACATCTTACAGGATCCATTTGTCACTCCGGTGTCCCTGCCCTCACGGCCTGATTGATCAGTTGTGTGCAGTAAACAGCGCTGAGCTCAGGCTTACAGTCTCTCCATCACTTCACCCAGGGAAGAAACTGCACTGTCAGCAGACTCACGCTTTCCTCCCGCCAGTCAACAGCCCAGATCAGAGCCGATCGATAGGCATACATTACAGTGATGAAGCACCAGTACTAGAGGCATTTTGGTGCAAATAATTCACCAAAAATAAGATTCTGAAATGTTTTGAATATGACTTGTACACACGCTTCTGCACTCTCAAGTTTTGTGCCCCCAACTTCCCGGGAAATAACACATTTAATCATTTAACCCTCTGGTGCACTTAATTCATGTGTCGGTCAAAAATGACCAATTTTTTTTTTTTGGTCAATGAAATTAATGTACTATATTTTAGTTTGATAATGTTTTTTTATAAAAAATTTTTTTTTTCATTTTTAGGGGATTTTCTTATACTAAATTATATTTACGCTATATTTATAATCCATTTATTCACTTTTTGAGCATTGACCTGAAAGTACAATTTCGTAAATCTTGAAAATGTTGTCGTAAAAGTTTGATCTCTTTTCAAAGACGACACTTGGCAGATTATTGCTGAAGTGAAAAAAAAGTGAACAAGAAAAAAGTAACAGAATTTTACGTGTATTGTTCTGAAAAATGCACAAAAAAAAACTATTTTCAATTTTTATATGAAATATGTATATTTTCAAAATCACATTTTACTCTAAAACTTCAAGAAAATCAAAGCCATAAATCTAAACAAGTTGTGTCCCAAATTTGGGATGGATATCTCAAAAAATGAGCTTTCAGTAAGATTTTGTTTGGCTGCAGTACCAAAAGTTTTCACTTGTTAAAATTCGTCTCCCATTCATTTCCAATATGGTCATTTTGTCAAGTGTGACTATTTTTTACAGGACCATTTAACCTATTCGAATCATGCCCATGATTTTTATTTTTTTTTGTTACCATAGCAAGTGCCAAAACCTAACCAAGTTTCGTATCATTCCAATGAAGTGAAAAATTAGAGCACACTAAAAAAAAAAAAAAAAAAAGGCACCAGGGGGTTCATTCTGCTTAATCGCGGGGAAAAAACAAAACTTGTTTCTGCGATACAATCAAAATTTGTAACCCTGTCATTTATTTGCATAACCATATACTATCACTGAAAAGTAATTAGGCTTGTCACTACACAAAATTGTTCTAAATTGAACAACCTCACAGACTTCATAATTCTCAATATCACCACATAATTAATCTATAACTAATTATACCACTACTATAAGTCTACAAACTAAGTTCTTGAGATTTGCTATATCGCTCTGCGCAAGTAAGCAGAAAAAGTTACACACTTATATTTCCAACTGCATATGAAGCGCCTGCTAAGTCACGGGTTTGTTCTGACGAACACTGCTAAATGAATAAGGTAAGATAAGATCGGTCATGTGTTCTGGCTCTGAAGGCTGAAGTTATATAAGGAAGTAGGCGGTCGGCACTCTTACTCAGTATTACGTGCGTGATGACAAAGGCGAAGATGAAGAGAGTGAGGAAGGAGAGTGAGAGGATGAACAGGTAGAAGAAGCGATAGTTCCTCCTCCCCACACAGTTGCCCACCCACGGGCAGTGGTGATCGAATCTCTCTGAGGAGAAACGCACAATGTTAGCACTTCTTTGCATGATGCTGACTATTATATAAAGATATTTGCAGACACATACAGTACACACACACACACACACGCTTACCCACGCAGTTGTCACACAGGCTGCAGTGTGAGGCCCGCGGCGGGCGGAAGATCTTGCAGGTGAAACAGTATTTGAGCTTGACTGTCTGACCGTTGATGAGCACCTCTCTGGTTCGGGGGGGCGGTCTGTAGCCTGGGCCGCTCGGGCCGTTGGTCGCATCTGTGAAACCAGAACAGACCCGAGACCCATTCAGAGATCCATTCTGGCAGAAAAGATGAGGAAGTCCTCTATGGTGTGTCAGTATAAAGGAAAGAACTCGACTTCTGTGTCATGCTGTTGGTTACCACTACTAAGTCTATGGGACAAGATGTTTTGGAGCATGAATTATCTAAATCACATTATTTATTGTAAATATGTGTAATGCTTATGCAATCTTTTGTATAATGACTAGTGGCTGTACTTTCAAAATTGTGTGGGTTTTTTTTTTTACATATTAATCCATTGGTCATTTTGTCTTGCACCATAGACGTCCAATATGCAAGTAGAGATGCACGATATATCGGTCAGCATATCGGTATCGGCCGATATATGTTAATTTTTTATGTTATCGTTATCAGCCCGATATTAAAATTTGGCCGATATATCAAAGCGATTTTTTTTTTTTTGGAATTGCTTGAAATATGATTGGAATCACTTCAGAAAAGTAAAATAGAGTTAATGTCATATAGGCTACATTCATTTATAATGAGAACGTTATAATTGTGTGCTTGGGTTATGGCTTTTAATGGTGTGACTTTTGTTTTTGTGATCAGGCTCTCAAAAATTATATAAAAATTTGGATTTAGATTTATCGGGCAATATATATCGGTTATCGGCTTTTAAATGTAAAAAATGATCGGTATCGGCCAAAATTTTCCTATCGGTGAATCCCTACGTGCAAGCATTACTGTACATTCATGTTTTTACAAAATGAAGGCAGGCATTATCAAAAATCTAAATTATTGCCTATGGTAATCGACCGCATGTCACAGATGCTGAATCTGAGCAATTAGTCATCCTAAAATGAAGATCTTTTTTTTTTTTTTTTTCACCCTTTATATGAAAGTGAAAGGTGCTAATATCACACACACACTAATGTACATTAATGTACAAACACCATTAATGTAAAACTAAATTATCAAAATTATAATTTACATTATATAAGTTAAACAACTTATTGAGTGTTAAGTCAAGTCACATTTATTTATATAGCGCTTTTTACACTACAGATTGTTTCAAAGCAGCTTTACAGAGATAACAGGAAAATAATGCAACAAAGTTTGTTTCCAGAAGAAAATTGCGCTTAAGCCAAATGATAGCTTTGTGAGAGAAAATGTCTGAGATTTAAACCGTTATTCACTGAAAATGTTTCTCTGCACTTAAGCCCTCAAATCATATACACTGCCGTAAAAGTTTTTTTTTTTTTTTTTTTTGGAAAACATTAATAAAACGTTTTGTGTTAAGCAGGGATTCTTTAATTGATCAAAAATGAAAAAAAAGTAAAGACTTTTACCTTGTTACAAAATAAATTCATTTCAAACAAATGAAAAAAGTGAGGAGATTCCTCCTTCCATATGTAAAGCGCTTTGAGTACCAAGAAAAGCGCTATATACATGTAATGGATTATTAAATGTTGTCCTGAAAAAACCTGTAAAAATGTTAGTTTTCACAAAAATATTAAAGTCCCCCTGTGGTTAATATCAAGCTTTTAATGTTGTTTATATGTCTATGTGGTGTTTTTAATCTGCTTTAAGACAAACCATGTGTAAATTCATAAGTCAACACCATTGCTGAGTATTTTTTTCTTTAAAACTGCAGTGAACCAAAGACAGTCTCAAAAAACGCGGTTTGAAATTGCTGGTGTTTCTGACGTCACAAACTACCTTGTAACCAATCAGGTCAACGTGTGATCGTCAACGACTGGTGTGAGTGAGTGGAGGCGGGGCTCATTTGCATATTCATAGAACCGCGTATACTAAATGAGGCAAGTGTGTAGAGTTACATTCAAGCTATTTTAAGGCATGAAGATTTTTTTTTTCAAGGAAAAACGTTTAAATATGTAATTTTGGTGATCAAACATGAGTTTTAAGGGATAAATGATTGACTATAGGGGGACTTTAAGAAGCACAACTGTTTCTTGAGCACAAAATGATTCTGAAGTGACATTGAAGACTGAGTAATGATGCTGAAAATTCAGCTTTGATCACAGGAATAAATTACATTTTAACATGTATTAATAGAAATCAGTTCTTTTAAATGGTCATCTTTTTTCACAGTCTTACTGTTTTTACTTGATACTTGATTAAATAAATGCAGCCATGGTGAGCATAGGAGACTTTTCAAAACATTAAAATCAATGTCAATGGTGTTTGGTCACAAAATAGACACATATGTCATCAGTGGTGTCAGCTAGTCCATTTCAGAGCTTCGGTGGAAGAAGCAGCAGCTAATAACTTCATTTTCAGTCAGTCTCTCCCTCACACAAAGCTATCGCATGACTTCAGAATCCTGCACTACTTTTATGGAGCTTTTATTATCATTTCGCAGCTCCACGGACATTCTTCAAAACTTCCCATTTGTGTTCCATAGAAGAAGAATCGCTTGGATTTTAAAGGGGTGAGAAGATTGTGACTGAAATGTCATCTTTGAGCAAACTATTGCTTTAATGGCGTCACATCTTATGTGACCCTCAACACGCTATGCATCTTCTGAGCAGCACACAGCGTCACCGGGGCTCACAGCAGTGTTTACTTCCTACTGTATTATTCATACGAACAGCATGGACACATAACTCAAAATCCCGAGATAACAAACCTGAGCTAAAGTGCACTTCCTGGCTCAGCCCCAGTGATTTCAGTTCTTCACCACTGGGGTCTCAACGAAAGACCAGATAACTCATTATAGCAGTGACTGCATTCAATTATAACCAGCGATTCATATGCAAGCGAATTAAATCAATCCAGTAATTTGCTATGTTATGGCATAAAAATGGCTTAGCCTGCAGTGATTCCACAGTACAATTCTGAATACAGTAAGAAATTACTGTTCAATCTTCCAGTGTGGTCCTTTCTGGCCCTTTACCCAAAGCAACTTATGAACCACCATTAACTCGTGACTGATTAAACTATCAGACTGGATAACATGAACAAATACTTTAAGGGAGCATGAATCTTTGCTAGGGATGAATATTTCAGCAGATTTCATATTACTCTGAGTGTGCTGACAGCAAACCTGAGAGCGAGCAGCATGCATTATTCATATTAATCGAGAAAAGAGAATAACATCAAATGTCTTCTGTCTCCTTTAACCGAGAGCATTCCCTCAGACCTGCAACCGGCGTCTGCAAACTCAGCTCAGTGTGAAAAGAACAGAACCAGGAAAGACAGAGGAAGAGTGATGATCTTGTCTTTCCTCGCACCTATCTGCCTCTCGATGTCTGCCGCCTCCTCCGGTGTGGCCCGGGGCAGGACGCCCGGGTCGCTGAAGCTCGCCCGCAGGAGCATCCCCATCACAAACACGAACAGCACTCCTCCGATGGCCGGGATGGCAGGAGTCAGGTTTGATGCCAGGAATGGGCAGCTGGAAAAGGGAATGGAAAAACTGGCTATGAGTTTTTTATGCCGTGTTGCTAGTAAATCCCACCAGTAGTAAATACAAGAGATATGAAGGGGCCACAGCAATTAAACCCCAAAGTTACAGACCGCCCGTATGCTCATGACCGTGCAAAAGTGTCAAGGTCCTGTTTTTTGGCTGTAGCAAAATGCAAAACCACTTACAGTCAACCTACTATGTAATAACATTATAACTGTGTTATTACAATGTAATTAATACTTAAGTTGTGTAATAACGTGATTGTGAATATAGTTATGTTGGTAGGCTTTAGCGTCAACAAAACAGCACTGCAAAAATAAAGACTGGTTCAAAAAACGGTGCTGTTTACACAACAACGTTTTCAAAGTTTTCGTCGGTCAATTACACGACAACGGCGTTTTGGGTGCCTGAAATTGAAAACTTTTGAAAACGGTTTTCAAAGTGCAAGTTTTTGCAAACGGTCTCCGTGTAAACAACAAAAACGCAAATCTCTGAAGACGATGACATCATGCACATGGGTATTACGTGTTCAGTCTATAGTGTTTCATCGCCATCTAATTGCCTGGCAGCAGAATACAGCGTTTTTAACCGTTTCCACGGATCTGTGTGAATGTCGTTTTGACGATGGTCTGTACGCGGAAAACTCAAAGGAAAAACTTCTCTGTTTTAAGCACATCGTTGTCGTGTAAACGTACCCATAGACTAATGCAATTTATTAAAGCAGTCGAGACTCTGTTATTTCTTCTGTTATAGACTTCTGATATTGAACTTTTTTTTTGTATTACAGAATATTTTATGAAAATTTAAAATATATATATATATTTGAGACAGAAATTGTGCATTATTATTTTATAGGGATATTAGTATATTTTGGAACCAAATATGGGCTGATTTATTGCCAATCTATCTTATTTTATTTAGTCATTTTATGTTTCCTCTAGAAATATAGTTTCTGATGCCTACAATTTTTTTTATAGTTGGGCAGGGGTGCAGTGCAGTTATACGGTAAAAAGGTGTTTGTATTTATTTTATATTTAAGCACTGCTGGAATGCAGTTGACTGCATAGACATCCTGTTTTATCATAAGTAATAGACCAGAATCAGAACACAGGACTGTTCAAATTAAATCTGAACCTCATCAATGAATAATCTAAATGAGAATAACCTGAATCTAATGCCTTCTTTGTGACAAAAAATAAATCCAATCTAGCTTCTTTGTACACTTAGAAGTTAAATGAAATGTACCACCATCTGTTTCAAAGCATTAGCAAATGGTCTGTGGTACAATGCCCAAAAAATTGCCTGCCATAACATATAATGGTATTCAGACTCCAGGACATAAACATTTTAAATGACTTGCACTGCAATCTGATGGCTGCTAAATTGGCTAAGCACAACTAGGCATTGCAACTGAATTAGCCAAATTGGTCAGATGCTATCGACTAGCATGTTAAAATAGCAATCCCCTAAGGGACCCTTTAAGAACGCCATATTGTGTTTCCCACTGATTCTAGAAGTCACTGTCAGCTTTACAGCTCTGAAGATTACTTGTCTCAAAGGAGCAGTTCTGAGGTTGTTGTGACGGACAGAAAGGTTGTACAGGGTCACTACATCTCAACACACAAGGACTTGCACTGTGGCAAGAGTTGAAGTCCATTATTAAGTTACACTTTCTGCATGGAGATTAAAGTTGCTGAACTCAAAAGTCTAAAGTCTAGAGTATAGAAACAGTGCTATTGTGCTGAATTTGGAGTCAATACTAAAAATAGAAAAACCACTGCAGTCTATGTTTTTTCATGTGTATTTTCATCGGCACATTTATTCAAGAGACAAAGGAATCTTTGAGTATTTTTGAAAAATAAATATACCAAAATGTGTTTGAAATGCAATTATTTTATGCCAAGACTACTACAAATACATTTACATATTTATGTACTTAAATACCCTGCAATTGTACTGTTGGTATACTAAACTGATATATTTAAAATGTGCTCAATTGGATCTACTAATTTTGTACTTAATGCACTTTAGTTATCCAGAAATAGTGATGAGGTCCAACTAAAGATATACTTAAGTATTTGACTATTCTAAAATGGAAATATTGCAAGTATATTTTAGGTACACTTTACATATCTTGCATTTAAAGACTGCTTATACTATTGTCACTTTGTGGTTGCTTGGTGGTCTTTATTATAATCCACCAACTAAGAACGCAGGAGAAGAACAGAACAATCACCTTCACAATGACAATAGCGGACAACTAAACTTAGGAAACACAGGGCTTAAATACATGGAACAAACAAAGGGAACTAATTAGGAAACAGTTGAACAGAATGACTAATCAATGAGTAACCAAGGAGACTAATGAGAAATCAGGCAGGCAGGAAACAGAAACAAACAAAGAGCAAACTAGACGTAAACTGAACATAACTGGTTTACAGCTATCCTAACTGATAGTGATATTAAAACACATTTTAGGCTTAATATTAAGAAATGTGCATTGTGCAAAAAAGAAATACTCCAAATAAAGACTAAGTATAATATTTATATCAGCAAGTCTCAAGCGATATGTCAGTAAATACGTTAATGGATTTGTAGTATACCGAGTATGAAATAAATGTGTTGCGATTGGCACCGCGTAGCACGTGTTCGGGAAATGTCCCGCCCCTCCATAACTGCGAGTTCTTCACTAGTGTAAATATTAATGATGGCATCAATTTCAAACTATTTCAAACCCGATTCAGACCCTGACAATGTTAACAAACAAGAGGATAGAGCAGAACAGATTTCAAGCACAGACTTAGCAAGCACGGATTTCACAGGACATTTCAGAGTGGTATGTTTTTTTGTATTATACATTATAGATATGATATTATCCACCATTTAATCATGATATTTGTTGGAAAACTATGGTTATACAAACAGTAATCGAACACAAAACCATGGTTCATTTTCCTAAGGAGCGGTGAACAGCCTTACAAAAATGAAAACAAACTGTTCTCCATAAAATTTGCAGCACAAAGATAAACATTTGGGTTTTAATGTTCAGGAGCAGTGTTTAAAATAAATTAACCACTCTAAATTCGTCAGCATTAGGAAGGTCAAACAAATGAGTTTAGAAAACTTTGTGGGGGGGGGAAAACAGTCTCTTTGAAATAACGACAACACTGTCTTCCAATGCAGCTCAACCAGGCCTTGTTCCTTCTTTCTGCATATACCTTGGTCTGGGATTATTTAAACGAGTAACATTGTGACTTCATAAGATCCAGAAAAAAAAATCACATTGTAGTCCAAACGAGCCGTTCATTGTAGTTCTTGGAAAGTGGATTCTGTTAAATAAAATATCTTCCTTTGGAGAGGACTTTAGCTTTGTAACCTTGCAGATCTTTTTAATGCTCAAACAGCAACATTACACACTAACTAAAGTTGAAAAAGTGAAAAAGCATAATAGGACCCCTTTAGTTAAAACAGCTCAAACATGCATTTTAGTCTGGGACTAGGCATTAAATCTCCAGTCCAAAGCATGCTGGGAAAATGAAATCTGTAACTTTGAGTTATGCTTAATTTTATCAGTTACTGATTTAACTTTCTTCAACAAGTACAAATTAGGCTACTTGTTTTCAGTAGTACTTGAGTAAAATGAACTTGTTTCATTTAGTAAATTTGGCAACACTTTACAAGAAGTTCTCATTTGCTAACATTAGTTAATGCATTGCCTAACATGGACAATACATTTGTTACAGTATTTATTAATATTTGTAAATGTTAATCAATAAAAATCTAGCTGTTTATTGTTTGCTCGTGTTACTTCACAGTGTATTAACTAATGTTAACAAATACAACTTTTGATTTTAATAATGTAGTAAATTCTGAAATTAATATTAACAAGGATTAATAAATGCGGTAGAAGTATTGTTCATTCTTAGTACAAAATCAACTTTTGATTTTAATAATGTAGTAAATGCTGAAAATAATATTAACAAATAAATAAATGCTATAGAAGTATATTGTTCATTCTTAATTCATGTTAAAGTTAACTAATGAAACCTAATTGTAAAGTGTTACCATAAATTTAGACTGTTATATTTTATAGTTTTCATTTTCACATGATCCTACAGAAATCATTCTAACATAGTTTAATAAATAGATTAATAAATGCTGAAACAAATGTATTGCTCATGTTAGTTAATACATTAACTAATGAGACCTTATTGTAAAGTGTCACCAAATTTTCTTTCAAAACACTGAACTGTAGTTGTAGGCCTATGTGTTCACATATAAGGCTAGTTTGATAAAATCGCTTAGCCATGCAAAGCTCTACAAGTTACATATCAAACTTCATGACAAAGTTAAGCTGGTGAACATGATCATGAAAGTACAGTTCACAGTATTGACTGGGCAAACTGTGCCCAGTCAAAAGTATTGTTGGTAGCACATAACCAGACTTTCATCTGGCAAAAAAAGTAGTTGAAATACATTTCTGTACTGAAGAATTAATATGTGTTGTAACAAAAATACAAGCTGCACATTTCTGTTCTTAAACACTCTGGAATGTCTTGCCCCACAAAGTTATTTCCTGTGGTAAAAATGTCAAGGACGCTAGTGTTAATAGATCGTAACTGGTGGTTTTAAACTGAATATTGCTTTAATTTGAGTTATTTTTACTGCTTGCCCTACACTGATCCATCCTGTCCGCTGTCAACAAGTCTGACTGAATACTATTTCCTGTTTTTATTCCTGCCCATAACACAACCTAACCATTATTAACTGCTTAAAATGATTTACGAGTAAACGGCTTGCTTTGAACTGCGCAACAGACCACTGCCTTTCACCAACATTTTCATCTGTAGCTTCAGCTAACTGGGTTAAATGGCTCACAAAAACATTTGTAATGACTTTATAATCGTTTCAAAAAAGCATGACAGGACTAACCCTAAAGCACGGAAAATACAACCGTGGGCTGGGCCGTCCTGTTGTTTCCTAGGAGACACAGGGCTGCTCCAAAAGCACACAAAGATCGGGAAAAGGGAAACCGTTGCCATGGAAACAGGACCGCACCACGTCTGTGTTTTGGAAGTTGTGGTATGGAATGTATGGGCTTGGAGAGGTGGGGGATGGGACTGGAAAATCTCTGCTCCACACATCTCTCATCCACAGGATTCCACTGAGAGTCTTTAACACCCGTCCGAGGGTTACAGGCAAACATGCTTCGAGTGTGCAGGAAAAAAATAGCATTTTCATACCACCTGATATAGGTTTTTAACTGCAAACTCCCCCAAATACTCTGAGGATAAGGCTCTCTTGTCTAAAGATCTTCATAAAATGTCAGGAATCCAAATGTCATACGTCAATAGTTTCTACTCTAGGTTGGTTAAGCTTCACACAAGGAGTTCCTCACAGCCTGCAGTGTGTTGGAAGTTACGTGGACTGAAGTAATTCAATTACACTATATTTACTTCTTGTAAATGTGTGAATTACTGCACTGGCTTGAGTGGAGCTGCACTTCAGGATCACAGACCACATACAATTCTGCTGACATGCCCAGGAATAAATGAAGCCCAGAACTCACTTCATCAAGAGTAATGGAGAAAAATACAACAGAAGGTACTGATCTGTACTACTGATCTGTTTACATAAAGTCTTTATTAAGTTCATTAATACTCACCCTCATGTCGTTCCAAACCCAAGACTTTCGTTCATCTTTGGAACACCAATGAAGATCTTTTTGATGAAATCTGAGAGCTTTCTGTCCCTCCATGACAGTCACAACTACCACTTTGACACGTCAAAAAGTTGTAAAACTAATCCATATGAATCGAGTGGTTTAGTCCAAATTTTCTGAAGAGACTCGATCGCTTTATATGATGAGCAGATTGAATTTAGGCTTTTATTCACATAAAACATTCATCAACTCACACATCACTTGTGGTAAACAGAAGCTCGAGTGAGAACCAATGATGTTCATTCTCGTGTTACGCAGCACGTTTGAGCTTCAGCAAGAGGTTTGTTCTCACACGTCAAGCAGGTTCGGTTCTGTTTATGCTCACTGATCAATGTTTATATGTGAATGTAGTATGCAATGTACATATCTGTTAATGGAGGGACAGAAAGCTCTTAGATTTCATCAAAAAGATTTTCATTTGTATTCAGAAGATGAACGAAAGTCTTAAGGGTTTGGGACGACGTGAGGGTGAGTAAATAATGACAGAATTTTCATTTTTGGGTGAACAATCCCTTTAAGGTTCCTTATGAAACTATACATGCCAATAACAAACCTTTATTTTTAAGAGTGTACGTGGCCTACAAACATTTTGGTAGCGTCTGGGGAAGAGAAAAGATATGAGAACTCCAGTGGGTCAAAGTACTTACTCAAAGGCAAAGAAGAGGCCACTGGTCACCAAAATGAGAACCATGGTAAGGTAGAAGACCCCGGTCTGCTTGGCCATCATGATCCGCCCGTTGCAGTAAAACCTATTTCGGCCAGGAAAAACCTGCCATTTCCTTTTGCTCTTCCTCTTCTTGGTGTGCGGGGTGTCCATGGGTGAGGAGTTGTGTGTGCAGATCTGGTTGTACTGGCACTCACGGATGGGCTCCTCAACCCCAAGATGCATGTTGCCTGTCATTTAGATACACACCAGTAATAAAACAAAACTTTAAAGCAACACAAGTGAATCAGTATTCACTGAATTCAATTGAAATGTCCTCAAGGAACTAACGAGACAGCTGGGTCTTTAAGAAACATCTCTGATCTGATGGAGGAAGCATTAGCCTAAACAACCCAGTCAAGGAAAAGCGTGGGACTGGAATCAAGGAACCATTTTCTCAGCTCCATGTTTTATTGAGATCTTCAATTATTTAATTGCATTACATTAAAAATGCTAATATTTACATCCGAAACGATGGGCATGAAATAAGATCCGAGTGTTTGGTTCGCATGTTTGTTTGGATAACTCCTTCATTGCAGATGTCTATCCTCAACACAACAGGATGCGCTCCAGGACACAGAGGCATGTGGACATCATGCCCAGAAATGCAGCTTTATCAAAGATTGTTACTCCTTTGATGCGGTTCTAAATCCACTCAAAAGATTTGGAAAATAACGGCAGAAAAACGTCCTTCCGATGTCCTCGTAATCCCGTTCGCGAGAGGGTCTTTATTGCATGAACGCCATCTAAATATCTAACGTTAGTTCTGCCGCCGCGCGCTTGATATTACAACAGCAAACAAGCAAAGGTGGGCGTTTAATAATCTATATCCATAACGATGAAGGAGAGAGAGACTATCGCAGGATGTGGATGGAGTAGATCACCGCGTGAACTGCATGAGCTCACGGCACACGATGACCCTATAAACAGCGGCGCGTCTCAAATCATAACGAGCTGTCTATGTAGGCAGCATATTCGCATGCACTCGCTCACAACCAAGTGAGCTGCCTTTATACAGTATTTGAGGGTAGGTCTCAAAACCTTTTGATCTACGCCGCATTTTTGAGTACGTGTCTTAAAATCTACAAAAACCAACAACAAAAAAAAAAAACTACATTCATACATAATTTTTTTATTTTTTTTATTTTTTTTGCAATCATATGCAGGTTCCGAATGTACCCAGCCTGTAGTATCAATAAAAACTATGTAAGAAAAATAAATATTTACTGTAACAAGACATTACTAGACAGCTCTCTGTCCGCGATGCCCCGAATGCTGTCTAGGTAGGAAGCTCACTCAGTTTTGAAACAGCCGATCTGATCCGCAGAATCTCAGTCCTCCTCTCACAGAAACATCTAGTTCCATAACATTACGTTATATTTTGATTATATATTATTTATATACACACAAATAAACACACACAACTGTGTATACATCAGCACAACACAACCGTTGATCACTCATACATTTCTGAAGTATTATACCCTGCCTTTATTTTTATTTTATTCTTGTTTCAGTGAATAATCAGAAACAGTGCGCGCGCTTATAAGGACATTTTTGTCCAGTGAAATGCTGTAAATCAAATCAACTTTTTAATGCTAGTCGCTGTAATGTGAAAGGTTCCGTCTGACGTGTTTCCACCGGACTTGTGTGTGAGTCGCACCCGTTCAAGATGTCAGTGGAGCAGGCGAGCGCGAGCGCGAGCGGGACAGTCAATGACACTCTTGAAGACGACAAATCACAATTGATTAAAGGTTTGATATATTGATATTGATAGCATATGCGAGCATTGTTATGAACACGCAGATGCTTTATGAATTATCCGTTGACTTCACTCATGAAGCAGCAATTTGATTAACTTATCTTAGTCTGATAAGTCACATTACTAACGTTAAATCAAAAACTTAGATATACATGTTAAATGTCGTATGATGTATGACGACGGTAATGGTCCATATATTCGCTAGATTCTACATTTCTGGCACTTTTGATTCGCAAAATGATTCGTGATGTAGGATTCGCGAACAAATCTTTCTTTGAATCGATTCTTTTCAATGAACTGGTTAACGAGCCATGTTTTTTTATTTATTTTATTTTTTATTAAACATTACAAAGCATTATATCAATACAGATAAACATGAAAAGAAAAAGATAAACAGACACAAATAAGTTGCCAGGGTGAGCCATGTCCTAACGGTTCGTTCACGAATTGAACTGAATCGGTCCGAGCGATTTTCGAGTCAACAGCTCATTGAACTGAGAACCGTCTGTTTTGAGTCGAACCGTTGATTGTCCGAATGAAAAGATGATTAAATAAACAGCATAAATGTTACAAATTACAAACTACTGGAAATATGCTTAGTGACCAGGGTTAAGCGAGAATTGTATTAAACATTTGTATCAATCTTTTACACAGATGTAAATAATTTTTTGCGTTGTTTAATGTAAATGCAAACTATATTTAGGTGGATTTGGCACATTAAATTAATATTTAATTAACACCATTAAACATTTGATCAAATAATAGTAATAATACAATTCAGAGGCATTTTTGTAATCATGAAAAAAAAACTGTTAGCAGCATTTACATCTTAAATAATCAAATTCCTACATATTTCTAAATTATGGCAAATTTGAACAAATTTAATTCTCAGTGCTTTTTTACGCAAATGTTTGGTTAATTTGTTATTGTTATTATTATTATTATTATTATTATTATTTTTTATTATTATTAGATTGACTACACAATCTCTCCCCCCCCCCCCATATGCAATTCAAAAACTGTTCATAATGTTACTATAAGTAAAAAAAATAAAATTTATTGCATCAAAAGTTTATTGCTAAATATTCTGATATTTACAAATAAGTAGTTTGAGAATAGGACACCTGTGGAGGATGTCATTCCCATTTGTCGATCTCTCGTCAGGATTATGGTTATGTATTTCATCATTCAGCAATTAAATATGGCTTTCTTAAAATGAATAATAGATCACAGAAGCATATACCATTGATTAACAACCTCAAGACTCTTTATATACAGTACGTTATAACAGAAGATGAACGTACGAGTCTGGCTGCTCTCAGTCTCTATTACATCATGGCCCCTTCTGTTTTAAATCCAGTGGCTATTATGATATTGTCGAGGTGTATATTGTTGTCACGTTATTGTAGTAGTGTTAATCTGAGTGTGTTGTGTTCAGGTGGTGTGTTCCTGGCTAGCGTCGGCACAGCGGGTGTGATCGCAGGCTTCGGCTCCAGTCTAGCCATGGCTAAGAAGAAGTGTCCAGAGTGGTTCAGTAAGGTATCGGGATTTCTCAACTGGAAAAACTTCCTTCACTTTTACACCAGAATGCCATATAAAAAGTGGAAAAATATATTTCTGTCGTAAAATTGTATTATTATTGTTATCAACAGTAATGTTCATGATTAAGTAGAATATATTTTTTTTAAATCATATAATTATTTATCATTTTATTATTAGTATCAGCAATAATTTAATGCAACCGTGTTCCAAAAAAGTGTAAATAAAAAATGACCCTGTCATAATTAAGTGGAATAAAAAAATCCTATTATTATTATTATTAATCATAATGTTTTTATTAATATTATTGTTCTTAACAATAACAACAACTATAATATTCAACTAAACATTGTTCCAACAAAAGTGTTCCCTGTCATAATTAGGTGGAATAAAAAATCCTATTATTATTATTAATCATGTTATTATTGTTGTTATTAAAATTATTGTTATTAACAATAACATCAACTATAATATTCAGCTCAACAGTGTTCCAACAAAAGTGTAAATGAAAAGGACCCTGTCATAATTAAGTAGAATAAAAAAAATTATATTATTTTTATAATTATTAACAACAACTATAATATTTTACTCTACAGTGTTCCAACAAAAATGAAAAGTGACCCTGTCATAATAAAATATATATATATATATATTCTTGTTATTGTAATTATTATTACTTTTAATAATAATATTATACTCGAGCCTGTCACAATTAAGTAGACCAAAATTCACTTTTAAGTGCAGATTCAATGTGAATGCAAAGAAAACTGAGAGATCTTAGTTCAGCAGAGTGAGCAAAACATGAGATGCTAATCATATCTCAGTTCAAATTACAATATCCATATTTCATAAAACAATCACAGGATGGTTCAAAATAATCACCATTGGATTTTTGGCCAAATTGTTGGGTCCCATTTAATATTGTGTTATATTCAGTCATAATTCTGAAATATTTTGAAGATGTGCCATCATAGTGCTCCTCTGTTTCCAGTGAAATCTAGCTCTTTGAAAGCTGTTTTGTGCTCTGGTTATTCCTGGAATCAGCAGAGCACGCCAGGCTCACGTCGGTTAACTTAACACAATTAGACATTGCGTAAATGCTGACATCGATTCTGTTTTATCACTTGTTTTGAGCATACACCCAGAAATGAACAAACTCTTTTTGTCTGCTTTTTGCATTCCTATTTTTAGCCCATTATCCCACATCAGTAAACACGCGTCTTGCCAAAAATGTTTTTTAAGTGGCTAAATCCAATATAAGGGTGGTGAGGAGACAGATCATATGTCTTGTCCAGTTGCATTAATGACAGATCACTTGACTAGATCTGTCCTGCTCTATAGCTCTGGTTCCAGGGCAGTGTCAACATGGATGAAATCTCAAAATATGCAGCTTGTTGAGGATAAATGTGGTATTACTTTATATTAGATTTCCAGTTTTCACCAGGCAGACAATAAAAGGGTGAAAGATCTCACATATAATATATATATATATATATATATATATATATATATATAATGTATATATATATAATGTGTGTGTATGTATATATATATTGGGGCCAGAATATCATAATAATATAATTTGAGGGTGGGCATAGTAGCACCATATCATTGTACTACTCATTTTCTTCAGGAAGTGAAAAGAAAATTATATTAATTTATTAAGAATAATTTCATTACAAATAATTTAAAATGGCTATAAGGATTTTATCCGTATCTATCAAATTTTTATTACATTATTATAATAATAAAAAAAAAACCTGTAAAATACGACTGCATATTCTCAGTCGTAAAGAGCGTTCCTCGATGGCTGCAACATGCAAAGCTCTAATAACAGCTTATGTAATATGTAGAGCAGTAAAAACACTCAGTTACAATAAAGCAGTCAAAGTTGTTAATGATGACTGTCAGAAACATCAGTTTTGTTTTTGAGACTTCTGTACACAAACTAGTTAGCTGTTACAGTCAACATGAAATCAAAAAATGAACCCTATTTAATTTCTTAAAATATGTTCCTGATCTTATGCACAATTCATAAATACATGTCTAAAAAGTCTTTGTAATATTTCGTCAAAATATAATAACTTGCTTTTTGAAACGACTCCCCATTTCGGTTGGAAGATAGCTAAAAATAGCTAAAGATGCTTCAATCACTACCAGTCTGTTGCTTGCTGTGACCATCAACTCCCAAAAGGAATATTAGAGCAGTTGTAGTTGTCTTTGAGGCTTTTCACTCTTGAACGCTTCCAAAATCTGAGACAAAATGGGGTTTGGTGAAGCTCATTCCTTGAAATCAAAATTGACCCTATTTTGCACGTTTTAATACTGGGTTTGGTTGTGAAAAATCAATCAGCGTCTGCTATTCCTAAGAAAGTGTTTATCAAAACACAGCAGTGTGTTCTTCCTCTGAAATGACTTCCGGATGTTGTTATGAATCAATTAACGCTGTTTCCATGATCCATTTATTGCCTGATAGATAAAACCGAGGCCCTTATCACTTTTTCCTGTTTCATTCATAATGAATCAGATTACAAAAGTAAAATGGGTTGTGAACAGTTTTACATGTGGTACTTTGTGGTAGCATACTAGGGCTGCGTGATATTGAAGAAAAAATACAATAACACATTAAATAATGCTATATTTGATATGCGATACGATAATGCTTTAATATACTCAACATGCATGTTTCACATTCTTTTTTGTGAGAAGAAAGCATCCCTACAACTTCTGAGACTGAACAGCAGTGTTTTACTGTAGCATTACATAGCAAAACGCAAGTGTCATTTATACATCAGTGTGATCCAGGGGTTCATGTAGGCCTACATTAGGTTTATTTAACAAAAATTGGACAATCATGTAAAAATGAAGTACTGCTTAGTCTTCACTGTATGAATTAAATGTATACTAATTCTTATTAAAGCTACAAAAGTTATTCAGTTAAGAGCCGTTAGTGATTTTCTTTCTTTTAATTAAAGCACACAGATGCAAGCAGGTTTATTAGGCTGCTGTCACTTTAAGATCTACACAGATTCAATATATTGTTACACGTGCACTTTCTTTCTCAACTGTTTAGTCCACATAACTGAATGTGTTGAGGTGAATACTCACCAAGAATATTTTGACATAATTTAGTGTGTATAATATTGGCCATATAATCTGCGGAAGAGAACTGAATTCGGGATCACATGCTGTCCGAGAGGTGGCTTTCTGTGCGCGTGAGTACTTAACTTATTGCATTCAATAACCTTAATGGGACAGTTTACCCAAAAATTAAAATGCTGTCATTAATCACTCACCTTCATGTCATTCCAAACCCGTAAGACTTGCGTTTATCTTCTGAACACAAATTAAGTTTTTAATGAAATCTGAGAGCTTTCTGTCCCTCCATTGACAGCTACGCAACTGACCCTGTGATGCTTCAAAAAGTTCATGAGATCGTAAAACTAATCCATATGAAATGAGCGGTTTAGTCCAAATTTTCTGAAGCGACTCGATCGCTTTATATGATGAACAGACTGAATTTAGGCTTTTATTCACATATAAACATTGTAAGTATGTAACAATCATGTGTCCAGTCTACTCTCAGCATCAACCTAAAACTTTTGGAGAATTAAAATCATGCAGTTATCTAAAGCTGTTGCGATATGCAAATCGTGATATGTACATTTGCGATATTTTGATAAATTGTGCAAAGCATACTGAACAAAATATTTGAGTACAATGCGACAACAGATCTCTGGCGTAAATGCGGCTCTTTTGCTGTGGATGTTCTCAGGGTGTAGCGGGAACTGCTGCGGTGCCAGAGAGCGGAGCGTCGCTAGCGCTGCGGGCGTTGGGATGGGGTTCGCTTTACGCCTGGTGTGGAGTCGGCCTCCTCAGCCTCACCATTTGGAAGGCCCTGGGTGTCCACAGTGTAGGTACCTGATAAAAGTGATGGCTTTAAATGCCATGTGCCCACTTTCATTTATTTCCACTATAATCTGCAACCTTTGTTTGATGTATATCATTTCTCTATTGCAGCTGAAGGATTTTCGCCTGAAAATGCAATCCATTTTCCCCGCTATCCCCAAAAATGAAGAGACGAATTCTGCTCCATTTGACTGGAATTCCATCTTCAAGTCAAAATGAGTAGAAAGTGCAGTTTATTATCAAGAATGTGCAGCCTTAGCTGACTGTCTGGAAATATTGTTTATCAGATGGTCAGTCCTGGTCAAGTGTGAGGCAACGAGTCAGTTCAATCAGACATTTTTGACCCAGCAACTGGAGAACGCCTCTCTGAAGGCCTGAAGGACTCGGCGTGGTTGTGTTTGCCTTTGTTTCTTGTGCCACACTGGATTTACAAGACCTGAGCCAAAAGATTTGGTAGTATTCTGTTTGTACATACTGCAATACCAATTATGAGTTATTTAATTCACATCTGCCTGGTCAATTGTTTGCAGTCCAGCTAAAAGCATTGGCCTCGTCTTTTTTGTTTTGGTAACCATACTTTTGGAGCATTTGTGTGGTCCTTGCAAATAACATTACTGTCCTTTGGCTGGTGGTGTTTATACTTTAAACGTATCGAATTAAAGCAGCTATTGTGTTAAATTGGGGTCATGTGATTGCAAGGTCTAATAAAAGCATCTCTTAATAATCTTTGAAAGATGTTTCCAGGCTGTCCCTGAAAAAGCAAATTTTTCTAGAAAAGAGAGGCAAAGGACAAAAACATGTGCCCTGCAGCGACTAAAGAAAAGCTAAAAAAACGGCCCTCCCTTAGAGTATGCCAATGTAAGAGTGTTTTGTGCTGCTGCTTTTTTTTAGGGCATGTAATCTGGTTAAAATGTGG
This sequence comes from Squalius cephalus, assembly GCF_949319135.1. NCBI lineage: Eukaryota > Metazoa > Chordata > Actinopteri > Cypriniformes > Leuciscidae > Squalius > Squalius cephalus. Next base: position 19,306,260 of record NC_137133.1, read on the forward strand.
ATGTGACAAATGCAGCATTGAGCACGGGGTTGGTAGACCGGCCAAAAATATACCCATCAACCTTATAACTGCCAGGAATTAAGTTTTTTGCTTCTAAATAGTACAATATTGATGATGTACATACTTGTGACTTTTTTGGCCTCTCTGTGACACGAAAAAAATAAAAACAACACTGAAGAACAACGTTCACAGTGCTCGACCAAATTTCATGTACATTTACTTTTAACATGTGGAACATGTATAAAGACTTTATACTGAATAAACAATGGTCATCAAATCATATGGAGCAAAAAGAGCTTACATAAAGAGTTGTACATATTTTTTGTTAAAATCATTAAGTAATTTTGGGGTAACTTTCACATTGAATTACATTTATGCCATCAGACGTCTTTCAGTTAGCCTGTAATTTCAAAAATCTAAGGCCATTAGAGGGAGCCATTGCTATCTCTTGTCACACAGCACTTCATTATAGGACATACAGGAAAGTCTTTGGGGGCGTTCACACAGAATACATTCTTGAATTAAAAACTGAACTGAACAAGTGCGTTTACAGGCGCATTAAATCCCATACACAATTGCTAATGTACATACTTTAATCCACTGGAGATGCTTTTCCAGCACATAAATTCATCTGATTGGTCCATTGTTGTAAAACCGACATTGATCTGCTGTGTACCCATTCAAAATACTAACTATTTTCAACTTGAAAATAGCCGAAAACAACAAGGTGCAGCACAATGACCAAATGTGTCTGTTTGGCATGTGCACATATGACCAACAATTCAAAAAACGGTGCAGATCGAATGCAAGAACTCACCCTGTGTGAACGGCCCCTTACATGTTTGAAGACTATCCTCACCTGAAAACAATGACTTAATATTCATTTGCAAATGTCAATAGCATGTAGCATTAACTACTCACTTTGTATAATACCACATCTCTTGGAGGAAACAAAAATGTGAAAGGGGGCCCATTTAATGTACAGTTTCTATATACAAATTGACCCGTGGATATAGTATAGAGAAGAGGGGTAACCGAAGCACTTTTGAGTTTGCCGTCAGAGAGAGGAGCCTCTGCGGCTGCACTTATATGGAAGCAAGTCAGTTTAGAAACCAACACTCGCTTGACCCTCAGATACTGGTGTGGTGAAACAGTGCAACACTGGTGGTCAGATCAGAACATTGCCTGTGGTCATTCACATTTCATCATCTCCCCTCTGAGCCAGCTAAATCTATTGCACAATGCTTTTTTCAGAGCTGTATACATGTATGTCTTAAAATCAGTGTTTTTTTTTTTTTTCTTTTTTTCTTTTATCGCAACACTTTGCAAGAGAAGTTCTATCTACAACATGTCTCACAATTTAAATAAATCTGCATTCCCCGAATAAACAAAGTCCCACAAGAAAACAAACAAAACACTGCATCAAAACAATTAAAAACATTCTGAGAGCAAAATACTCTAAAAACGTGTATCAGATGCCAACTTTGGTTAAAACAAATGAAAGAAAATACACAGATGAAACGAAACAAAACAAATAAAAAAAAAGAATAGAAAAAACAAAAAGACCAAGTATTAAATATCTGTATTAAAATCATTTAAAAATCCAAAATGAAAACTGGGAAATGGGGCAGAGGAACTATATATATTCTCTATATATTCATTTGTATGTAAAAACAATTTTTGTTTGTGTTCTTTTCCTTAAATAAAAATATAACACCAACAGTTGTGTGTGATCTCTGTGGCTCAGCTTAGCCGCGCGTTCCCATGATGGCACTCTAGGCTCCTTTGTGGGTGTCACGAGCGGCCAAGCTTAAACAGTACCTCACACAGGATGGCCGCCACGCCAGAGTTCAGCACGGAGGACAGCGAGATATCAAGAAGCCTGCTCTCGAAGAGCACAAACTCAGGCCTGTTCTCTTCCACTTGGGCCATGGCCAGCAGGGCTTTGGCGGCTCGGCACATCATGTTGATGCTGGGCGGCTCAGGATGGGTGGAGTGTCCCATGTGCAAGAGACTGTGAGGGCTCTGCTGATACTGTGCCATGGAAACACTGTCCTCTAGGAAGCCTATCAAGGCTCCCACACTGCCCTTCTGCAGGGCTACGGCTCGGGCAGCTGTCGGGTCACCCTGTGCAAGATTGGAGAGAACAGCTACGGCCATCTCACGGCACACCTGACTCTTTCGCTCGCCGACATGCCGCACTAACGTGGCAAAGAGGCGCTCCTGTCTGCTAAAAGGAGGAGTGGCCAGCAGAAGGTCAACATTAGAGTCTTGGATGCTCAGTTTGCACAGGCACTCCAGCACAAGCCTCTGCGGCGTAAGCGAGGAGAAGCCATTCGCCGTGCAAAAGGGGTCCTGGGCCTCTGCTGAAGGGCACACCATCCAGTGGAGCAGCCCGTCCAGAATCGGAAGGCAGATACTTTCTGGATAAATAGACAGGTCTAGCTGTCCGGAAATGTTGGCAAGGGTGACCAAGGTGTTCTCACGCAAGGCACCAAGGCAGTCCCACCACCATTCATCCTTGCTGCAAGCCAGACCTCGCTCTTCCTCTCTCTGGTAGGTAGGCGCCATCCTTTTTCTTTTAGGGTGCTCATGGTGCAGAAGCACAAGTTTTCCAAGAATGAGCACTAAACCTGGGTGCCGAGCCATTTCGCTGTCATTGCCAGGGACAAAGGAGAGTCCACGAATGATATTGGACACACAGATGCAGCGCTTGGCCAACTCATCTTGCCAGCCCTCGGCTACTGAAAGAGGGGCTTCATCCCAGCATCGGGGCTCATCTTCCAGTAAAGTAATACTGCTGTTGTTCTCTCTGTTGCGGAAGAGGAATGTCTGAGTTTCACCTCCTGATAGCAACCCTGGACGAGAACTTAGCATGTCATCTACAGTGGCTGTCAAGTTTTCCTCTGAAGGGCCTGGAAGTTCTCTTTTCAGTTCCTCTTTCCTCCTGGGCTCCTCTTCAACCGTTTCCTGCACACCTTCCTGATTCTCTAAGGGCTTCTGTTCTTCCTCTTCCCCACGACTCTCTAAATGGGTCTGGATGTGGGCAGTGGAGTCCCCTCCACCTGCTTTCCAATGTAGCAGACCACTGGTGAACTCCCCGGCCAGGCCTAGCAGCTCTGATCGATCCTCCACAGAATCAGCCACAGCCTCTCTCTCCTCAACTTTCACTGGGAGCTTGTCAAACTTACTGGCTTGCTTGGGTCTGGGCTCCACTGGAGGACATGGCTCTGTACCAATTTTGTTCTCTTCTTCATCAGCCTTACCCTCTGCCAACTCTTCCTTTTTCTCTATAATGAGTGCTGCCGAGCTGCTGGGCTGAGGTTTCTCAGGCTCTGTATCTAATTGCTTCTCCACTTGTTCTGTAAGGGATTGGCTTTTTAGGTCTTGATTCGAAGGCTGCTCTTTTTCTGTAGGTTCTGAACAAGAGCCGAGGAGAGTTTTCTGACCCTCTGATCCAACTTCGTATTCCTCAAGGATCCCAAAGATCTCTATTAAGCACCTTCTGAAATATTCAACAATGAGCTCCAAGAAACCGGGCATCTAGAAAAGCAAAAGACACAAAATCTATTACATTATTATAGCCTATTATTTATCATAAAGTGCTATTAAATATTACCACAAAATTGCAAAAAGAGATACAAGACTTCTGCAATAATTTCCTACCCTTTTTACTTTTAAGCCTAAAAACCCAACAGTACCTGGTCCATACTTACCTGAGATAGGCCAAAGGAAGACACAGTGTTGTCATCATAGAGCAATATGTTTATAGTATCTAGAGCCCATGTACTCTCTGCAAGCAACCCAGACTTCAGGGACATCATCACACGCCAAGCCTCTGGTGTGCCTACAAGATTTACAAGCATTTTTAAGAACATTGCCATAACCAGGCCAATTAAAAAAAAATGTATCATTGGAAAAGGGTTTCATACCAATGTCTTTGGAAGTTAACCTTCGGCGGGGTTTAAGCTGTGGCTGTGTGGCCTCCACAGAGTCCAATGGGTAATCCCGATTGATTGTTGGGAAGCCTTGCCCAGGAATACCACCACTTTGAGTACTTGGCATGGACCCTGGGCCACCCGGCTTTTGCATCTGCTTCATAGAGGCCATCATGTGAGCCTTATTGGGTGACATAGAGCCACCCACAGACCGAGGGAATGGTGCAGGGCTTGGGACACGAGAGATGTGGTTTGGCATTGCTGGAGGAGACTGGTAGGAGGAAGATGGTTGCCGGCTAACCATGGGGGGCATGGAGCTGGAAGCGGATGAAGAGTGTGGTGGGTATGGTGATTGACGCTGACCAGGCCACTGACTGTCCTGACTAGCCCTGACTTCTGGATCGTCTCCACGGCTCATGGAGGGATAGGGGGCCCCATGACCCTGCCGGCCGGGGTAAGGATAGCTCATGTCATGCCTGGTGTGCCACATGTTCCCCTGATGCCCACCGCTGGAGTTAGAGGATGGGGGTGGTCCACCACTCATCATGCTATGCTGAGGAGGTCCCTGTCCACCTGGCTGCATGCGATCACGTCCATATGGATAGGGGAATGGGCTTTGCATGGGCCTACGTTCTGGGTAACCATATTGGTTATACATGTCAGGCTGCTGGCCCCCGTACTGCATACCATAAGCTTCACTCTCATGCCGCTTAGGTGGAGGGCCATACATCCCTTCTCCAGGCCGCTTATAACCCTGCAACAGCCAATAAACAAAGTGTCAAAATAAAGTATTAATATAGCATATATAATTACCACATTTAGGGGTGGGAATCACAGGGTTCCTCACGATACGATACATGGCTCACGATACCGATAATATCATGAAAAAGCAATTCTGCGATAATCGATATATTGGTAGACAAACCTATAATGATACATCACGATATCTGTCTAACTATGAAAACAAAATGCAAGTGAAAAGGTTAAGTGCAAGTTTTCTAGACTTTGGACTTAAACGTGGCAGGAGCATCTATTATTTTACTCACACTGCTGTCCGGCTAGTTAACTTATGTTCTAGTTTTCCTCATTCATGTGTTGAGTGCCACGTCGAGGAGCCATGAAGTAGCGACGCTGGGAGCAGGGGAATCTATTTAGAGCGCCTTATTTTATTAATGAAAATATTGATATTTGGCGCCAGCGTATCAATTCTCGTATAGCAAGGAGAAGGACAACGATATATTTCCCTATCGATATTTTGTCCCAGCCCAAACCACAATGAAATGAAAAATCATAAAGACTTATCACAAACTCTCTCTAACTCTCAGCATAAAAGAGGGATCAATTCTGATCACATTTGATGGCTGACCTGCTGTTGGGGGTAAATCCCATGTGCACCATATGGCATGCTGTGAGGGTACTGCTGCGCATAGCCGTCATGTCCATGTCTACAGTAAAACATATAATAATAAACTACAGCTCTAAACACTATATGCATTCATATAAACTAGTCAACAATAGCCACTTCTTACCTCTGATGAGAGGCATATCTACTGCCAGAGAACATGCTGGGATCACTGTTAGAATGTACCATGTTGTTCTGGTTTCCAGGGGGAGCAATTCCCCCGTCTTGTCCCATGATATGGTCTGGCCTGTGAACATAAACATAAAATAAAGTTGGCATACTGATTTTGATGTTTGCATTGTTTTTATGCAGTTATGAACTGACACCAAGGTGTTCTGTCTTACCTCCTTTCAAAAGCAGGGTTGTAGGAGTACTGGGGTCGTGGACCCATACCCATTCCTGAGGGCGGGCCACGTGGATACATATCTTGCATGCCGCTGCCTGGCATCTGCCCTGGCATGAAGGACTCAGAGCCACCTGAAAACAAATGAACACTTTTTAACTGCAAGGAAGATAAAGAACATGAAAGAGTATTTACATATCTAAAGAATATTCTATGAAACGTAATATTCAGGTCATTTTTAATTTCATGCTGGCTTTAACCTGCAGACACTAGATGGCAGCAATGTCCAAGAAAATAATGAATATGCAGCTCTAGTAAATTGAGCACAGGGAGGCAGCAGTGAGCAGAAATGTGAAACCAGCCCCATATGCAATAATTACAGCAGCAACAACACACCTTTCCTGGGAGCTCCATAGGGATCCTTACTGGTGTCAAACTGCATTCTAGAGGTGGCATCTCCATGCATGGGGCCTCGCTTTTGGAAGGCTGGGTCACTGCCTTCGGAGAACGGATCTTGCACACTAACACCACTGTTTCTAAAGAAGTGTGGGTGAAACAAGGACAACAAATCAATACATGCACACACTTGAGTATCAAACACCAGTGTTGGGCAGTAGCGTTGCTGAAAGTAGTTTAACTACATTTCTCAGTAGCGTGGTGGTAGCTCTTTTTGTTGATCAAGTAGTGCGGTAGAGTCCACACAAGCTACATTTCCCCAAGCATTTCTGAAGCTCAAGCTCAAATAGGAAATACAACTGCTAAGGATCACTGATCCTGGATCAGTAAGAGACGCCACCGCCATACACAGATGTGTGTAGCCGACAGAAGTACTTCCGTATGACGGCAACGACTTTGTGTTTTACGGCGGTTGGCAAACAGCTTTTTGGTGCATTACCGCCACCTTCTGCTCCGGACGGTGACATCACGTACCAATCCTTGGGCTGACATGCGAGAAATTTACTTGATGGAAAGATGCACACACTCTCGACACCTGGTTTTGTTATAGTTATGGTTTTCTATACTTATCTGGTTTTATATAGTTATGGTTTTGTTATTGTTCTTGTTTTCAAATTGGTTTGGAACAGTTTTTGAATAAACAATTGAACTGAAAAATGATTCCTGCCTATCTGTTTGCCTGAGTTTTATTTATCACTGAGATAGCATTGACTTGGAATGGTTGGTTTAATATAAAAATGTAATTACATTTTTTTTTTAAAATGTAGTCTATAGTTTATCTATATGTAGAAAAATAGTTTATACTTTTGCCATGGAGCTTTTCTTGCTACATTTCCCAGGGGGGTTGCTTCAGTGTTTCATTTAAATGTAGAGTAACTGCTAGCTTAGCTCACTACATTTTCCAAGTGCCCAACACTGACAGACACTAAAATATAATACATCAATTTAGCCCACCTGGCAGTTGGTAGCGGGGTCACATGTCCATGTGGTGTGGTGGCCGGTGTTGGTGGCTTTAGGTCCCCTGGCATCTCTGTCATGGTGCTGCTGCCTGTAGACTGAGGAGTGTGCGGCCCTTGAAGAGAGCCTGAGTTTGCTGTTGAACAGAGTAGAAAAGGGCTACGTTATGTGAAAGAATTATTGTACACAAAAATGAGTGTCCACTTTATTGAGCACTTTCATTTGTTTAGGGAGTGAAAAGTAAGACTCGGAAACTTTTTTATACACATTTCGATGCTCTCAAACTATTTTGCAAAGATGCAATTTTGCAATACGATTTTTAAATTTATTTATAGAATGATAAATGGTGTTCATAACAACATAGTGATTCCCTGAATCAAAATTGTTTCCCACCATCGTGAAACAAAGAACTACATATTACCAAAATTTAAATAATATGAAAGCCTCATTAAAATAAATATTTTATTATTATAATATTCTGATTGTGCTTTAATGGTATTTTATAAATCTACAAGCAAATGACAATGTCCTAATCAGTTCCTCCAAGCTCCAGGGAAAGAAACCCAAATCTTACAATCCCCAGACTGCATTTCCATAATCCAATAACATTTGAATACACCAGTTATTAATTTCCATAGAAATGCAATGGCATAAAAGGACACCGTCCTAATAACGTCTGAAATTTCTACGGTTCAGTTGATGCAAAGTAATAAAACCAATTTGCATTTTCCTCTGCAGCTCAGAGCAGTAAAATGTACTTCAAAAGATTTCAGCGCAGGGAACTAAAAGAATTGGGTTAGAATGAAAGAACGAGGGAATGAAAGAGTGTCTGCTTTACATGTCCTTGATCTGCTGCCAGCCACAAAACCATCTTTCAGCACTGAAAGTAAACAATACATGGTGCTATGCTGTAACACTTCCAGTCTGTGTGACCGCCAATGACCTTACGCATATTCCGGGAGTCGGAGAGGGCGGGAGAAAGCGGTAGAGAGATGGAAAAAAGCGCTGGCTCACTGGTCTGCATTGAGCGAGGGGTCAGACTGAGGTCACTTTTGTTTTTATCCCACACTCCTCCCCCATTAATCTACTTGGAGGGAATCCCTCCCCTGCTGTTTGACAGCTCTCTCTCTCTCTCTCTCTCTTCCTGTGACGTCATCAGTCATTAGCCTCAGGAAGGGGGGGAACGGGAATCCTTAAGCCAGCAGCTTGGCAGCTCTCTTTCTTTCTCACCCCTTCCCCCCTCCGTCTCAGTTTGACTCAATCACCTGTCAGATATTTATAGCTCTGTCTAGAGCCGCTCTGAATTCATTATAAGGCTGGCAGACCAGAGAGACATGTGAGTGATGCAGATGAATCTAAGAATTTAATGAAGATTATATTGGACTCCAATAGCATCACTATTACAGCTAAGTAATTGAGGAAAAAAAAAAAATAGAAAAACTTTTAATGAAAAATTGGCCACTAAGTTGCTAGGATGGTTGATATTTGGGTTGTTGTTTTTAATCAGTGAATTGTCCTTCAAGATTACAGTCATTTGATAAGGATAAGTCACTGGATAAGGTTTTCAGTCAAGAAATGACTTAAAAAAAAAAATTGTTCACAAATCTAGCTTCTCCATGGATTGCAAGCAAGTAGCTTTACACGCGTTTCCACCACAGGAAAGCGGGTCTAAATGAAGTTGCAGGTAAAAATGTCCCCCTCAGAAAGTCCCTGCTCACGAGGTATTACTTTATCAAAGTTCAGGAACTTTCAGGGGTGGGACTTGGGCGCTGAACATGCTGATTGGTTGAGTTCAGGTAATTTCGGTGGAAACGTGGCTTTTGAATGTTCTTCAACAAGATGGGTTAAATGCAGAGAACAGATATTCTACAAAATACTCCCAAATACTCCCATACTCAGCCTTCACATGTAACTTTCTTTTCACTTTCACGTTCTTAAACACTAATGAGTGAGTTTCTAATCAAATAATTTCAAACAAAAAGGCAAAATAAAGGGTTACACCTGAATAAACGACATACAGTCAAACCAAAATTTGGTCAGACACCTTCATTTCTCACATTATCACAGTTTATTCACTATAGTTTAAAAAATGGTAATAAAATATGTCAAGAACTCAGAGTTATCAAATCAGTTGATATTTCACTGGTTTTGGCCATCCTTCTGTTAGACTGTCTCACAAATGAATTAGGTTGAATAGCTGTCAGCTGTTAAATTTAAGTACACAATTAGATAATACCAATTTAGGTTAACAAATTGCCAAGCAATGATTAATTTTGTACAGTATGTGGTGTAAAACGTTTGCATTAGCAATTAAAGAAAAAAACACTTAAGCAAAACAAGTGTCTGAATAATTTTTGGTCTCAAATTTTTACAACTTTTACTGGTAGTCCACTGAATGAAGAATTTTTGGGTATAATATGTCACAGTTTACTTATTATTCTATCCTCACTTACATAAATGAACTATAGTGTCCTGCACCCACTAGTAGAAAAATATCAAACATTTTATCTGGTGTCTGAATAATTTTTGGTTTGACTATAGTCCATAAAACATGGAGCATAGTGATTTGATGGCTATAAGCCTTCAGTCTACAGTCTAGCAGTCTGTTCTCCCCACAGTAATCCTGTAAAGTTGTTCACCAGGTGAGGGTGGCTGGATCTTGGCCTGCTGTGTCTGCTTCTTGCCGTCCCCCATGTTGAACGCATCAGGCGGGGGTTCCTCTCCACGCTCCACCTTGCACTCATAGGCAAACAGGTATTGGATGTACTGCTTCTTGAGGGAGCTGGCAGAGCTGCTGGATGTTCCCACATTCAGGTGGGTGGACAGCTCTCTCCATTTCTTGTTCTTATTTACCTGTTCAAGGAGAGATTTTCAATCAAAACCATTCGAGAAACAATCAATTCACTAAGTGGTTCAACCATCTAACCCTGTGACTGATTTGTGCGCGACCCCTAGTTTAGCATATCCAGGCGCTATATGTGTCTAAAAAATTAATTCATTTTTCTTTTTCTTTTTTTGGATAAACATACCTATTTCCTATGTAAATGAGGCTCATTATAGAATGCGCAGGATTCACAAACATCATCACTGTTAGCCAGAAATAATTAGCATTGTGAGATTACCGCCCACAGAAAGCTGGCGGTAAACAAAAGCTTTATTTAAAGCAGGGGTCTTTAACAGGGGGTCTGTGGCAGTTCTGCTGAGGGACTAGTTGATCTCTTTTTTTGTAAAAAAAAAAAAAACAACAACATTTGTTAACCTTAAAGATAAAGCTAGAGAAGCTAAAGTTTAGCTAAATGTTTCATTGCCCCCCTAAATTAAAAAGTAATAGTAAATAGTGCATTTAAAATGTACAAGTGTGACTAACAGTGTACATTAAAGGAGAACTTTAAAATTTGCACCCTGTTGACTTCAATGGGGCTCACAATGGCTGGGCACTTGTAATGACACATCAAGGATGTTAAGAGGCTAAAAGCAGGTTTAAAACTTGCCCCATTGAAGTCAACAGGGTGCAAATTTTAAAAAGAGGATAACACGGTGTAGGCAACACCGATTTTTGTCGTTGTTCTCTGTACTGACAGCACTACATTAGTTAGCATGAACAATGAACAATACTTCTACAGCACTGAATAATTTTTGTTAATTTTAACATTTAATAATAAAAAAATTTAAATCAAAAGTTGTATCTGTTAACATTAATTAATGCATAGTGAACTTGCATGAATAAACAATGAACATTAAAAAAAAAAATCAATGAATGCTATAATACACCTTATTATATATTAGATCATGTTAGATAATGCATTTACTAATATTAACAAATGAGACATAATTGTAAAATATTCATATTTAAGATTTTAACATATTACATTTGAGATTACATTTAACAGTTATTAAAATATTAAAGATTATTGTAATCACAATAAAAATCACCTAAATGTAAAAAGAGAAAATGAGCATGCACAGTTAAATATTCAAAATAAGCCAATGTGGTACTTATTCAATGTGCATCAATAATGTAAATATGTTTATGTAGTCCTTGTTACAAAGTAATTAGACAAATACTGAGTGATATTAAAAAACATGTACTTACTATATGTTTGCTTGGGGTTAGATTTAGCCTTTGGTTTAGTGTTAGTTGCTTGTAATTATGTATAATTTGCTGTTATTACAATAGTGCATACATGTAAAGTCTAACAAGGACACATCGATATGTTACTAAATACATGTTATTATCTAGACCAGGCATCAAATGTAAAACTGTCCTGTTTCATCTTTTTTATCCACCAATTTGGCCTGAAAAAGGTTGAAGACCCCTGATATAAAAGGATGTTTGTGTACTTTGTAATAATCTTGTCAGCGGTCAATTTTTTTGTCTTTTCTGGAATATTTTGTCTTCATGAACCTGCGAGATCCTAGGCGCAAACCCAATGCAGAGAGCATGTGCAAATAAAGAACACCATCAGCAGGTGCAATGTATTCTTAGCCAATTCCCTTCTCTGTTTCTTTGATGTCTGTGATTGATGGTTGAGGCAGATATGAGGAAGAATACGAGAGCTTTCGCCGTTCTTTAACATGCATTTCACAGCTCTGCTCCTTTAAAACCCCAGCACGAACAGACGGCAGCACTCTAACAGAAACCAAAAGAACTGCTCACCATAGCCAAGCCTCCGATTTCTCGAACACAGAGGTAGAGGCGGCACAGATCCAGCGGCTTCTTGCCCACTGAAGGCAGGTTCGGGACCGGCGTGCCCCTCTCCTCCATGAAGGAGATGTAGCGATCCACCCATGCCCTCCTCTCAGGCTCACAGCCCATGTCGTACAGTCGTGTTATCTTCTCATTCGTCATGTTCCCCGTGCTGAGCTTCTGGGGTGGATGGATACAGAACAGAGTGAGATATATATCGCCACCGACACACCCATACTGTGAAGCCCATCGTTCTTTGTCCTGAGTAAAAGTATTATCCACATTGCTCAACATGTCCCATTCTGACGGTCTCATGCAAGTAAAGTTCACCATTTAACCTTTTCGGACAGGTATGAGTATTGTGCACAGACATTAGTGAGGGCAGGTGCTCAAGTCTCTCATAATTACTATAAAAATTACATTTCATACTGTAGAACATCTTTAAATGATTTGCACATTTAAATAAATATGTCCTCTGTTGGCATTATGCTGGAATTGGTAAATGAGCTAAATCAATGTTGTGCATTACAGACAAAGATTACTATATGTTATGTTATGCTATTATTATTTAGATGTATTTACACTGCATTACAGTTGCATGAATAATGTTATGAGATTACTGTTTTAAATCATAAATATTTTGAATATATATGAAATGTTGGAAAATTGGAAATTATACACTCTTAATTGTAATGGTGGCAACAGCCAGGATAACAATTAAAATCAAATTAGACAAACTGACCTAATTAAAGTGTTCGGGCTCCAGGATAAACCTTCAAAACTTCAATAAACCCAAGATAGCTCTAAAAGCCACCGGTTACATACAAAATATTTTTCTCTTCACATCAACAATAAATGCACAAGAAAGGGTTTTTGTGAGGCAAAGAAACATGAATTCACAGATTCGTTCATTTACTCTGAGTTGCGAGGAGACGCAACTTCTTTGTTCGGAACTACTATCATTGGTTAAATAGAGCAATTGGTTAAGTCAAAATTGACATTACTGTGTTTAGAATTTTAAATGAATATTGTTTATTGAACTGTTTTATTAAAATGAATCTCACATTTGCAATCGTGCTGATATTCAGGAAAACAACACTTTTTCTCGTGTGACACTGCCTAGACATATCATATGGTATAAAAGACAAAATCTCATACAGGGACAATTCATATCTTAAATTTTGCAGCCATTTTTATTAATTTTGGTGGCATTTCCAACCCTGCACAATGCTATTTTACACCAGACTCGCTTACTTCTTGTAAAGCTTAACGGAGGTCTATTGTCTACGTTAGACTGGCACTATGTAGATTGTAATAGTGGTTTAATTTGACAGCAGTGACAAACAACGCAGAAGCTAAGGGTAAAAACTATCGTAATCTGGTTGTCACCAGTGAATGCAGGTCAGTGAGACGTGAATGCTGCTCTGCTCGATCTGCGGGGCGGCTTGTGACCACAGATGTAGCAAAGATGCCATGCGGCAAATTTAAATCAAAAATAAATATAAAATGATAAAAAATGTTTTGCAAAAAGGGCACTAATCAAGTCAGAGAGCAAAAGGGCAGGTGCTTGGGCAGCACTATCTGTGCCTGTGCATGACACGGTTTGCTCAAAGAACACTGCTTATACAATGTATGGTAGAGGTACTCAAGTTCAGAGGCCAAGAGGGCCACATTTAAACCACAAAAAAATTGCTTGAAATACTTTAAATAAATTTGGAATACTTTCCGATTATGTTTATGCATTTAGGAATCAGAATAAGTTTTACTGGACAAATGTGCTCACGTATTTAAGGAATGTGTTTGTTGTTTGAATTGGTGTTGTCAAAACTAGCGGTACATTTCGATACTGAAATTGTAAAAATGTGATGATATCAGCCTTTCTGTATAGTAGGACACCAAGTACCGACTTGCTGCTTTCAAACGGTACCATGTTTATCTGTGTTTGCGCTGTGTTGCCTTATATTTGCGCTACTTTTTGGCCACAGATTATAATAAAAATATGAATAATTAGCCACAATGAGTACAAGACTGTGACTGGAATTACTATTTTACTGTAAACACAGCGAAATGTTAAAAACAGATTTAAAGGGTTAGTTCACCCAAGAATGAAAATTCTGTCATCATTTACTCCCCCTCATGATACTTTATGTAACACTGTAGCTTGCCATTTTGTTCGAGTTACCAGTTGCCACGAATCACAAAACCAATAACTGATTAAAACTTTTGTGAAAAGCTGATTCGCCATGTACAAGTTAGCTGTGAGCTCTTCCCCAATCCCTCTTCTTAAATGTGTTTTAATAAGGATATTTTCTTTTACAATGGTGTTCTTTGTCAAACGCAAAATGAACTGAGTTTGAATGGCACTATATCACACAAAAATTTTTGTAGCTCAGCAGTTCTCAAAATAGAGTAGCTTTTCCAGTGACAATGTTGTCACATTATATTGACAGCCATGCAATAATTAAATCAAGATGTAATAAACTGTCCCGTACCCTCATATGTAGCATTGCAAAGTCTGGTTTGCTGCAGTCAATCAGTTTGCTAATTTATTTCTTGAACCAACAGCTGATGGTTTTTGTGCCTTTTTATGGCAAAATTGTTATTGTTTATAATGCTATTACCTAATAATGCTCTATATAATGCTGTTACCCAAATTAATATTTTCAAAAAATATTCAACCATATTTCAACCATTCAAAAAAAATAAAAAATACAAATCTGGGCCAGAAAAATACTGGTCTGATTAAAGTATAATTTATATAATTGTTTAATTTAAAAAAACATCCTTATGTAGTTTCAATGCAGTAGCTTGCAGTTGAGATTCTTATTATGAGCAGCTTAGCAAGAGACAGTTTTAAAGACGCTTCCCCAACACAGCATATAATTGAAAAGAAATTGGGGAAAATAGAACAATCTTGTGGTAGAGTGTCATAATGAGAAAGTCTAATTACATCATATCTGCGGTCAAAACAGCTCACACCATCAAACAGGAGACCTAAATAACCACAGAAAGAAGAAAGAGAAGCAGGAAAATAAAGAGAAGAGAGTAAAAGTGCATGAGGCACTTACAGGGCTGCTGGGGTTCTTTGGCCAGGCAGGGCTGCTAATGCTATCGCTGTCGTCCCCCTGATAAGAGGACAGACTAGCTGGGCTGGGGGACAGAGGGGAAGGGGTGGGAGGCTGGGACACACACTGAGAACCGTAGTTGTCCTGTGATGGGAGAACACATAGGGAAGAAAGAGAAACCCACACACATGGTGAATGGTGAGAGACAGCTTTCAAATCACCTTTACTTCTTGTCCATCGAAACGATGCGCAATACTCTCCCAGAACTGGCCTATGTTGTTTTTTTTGTTGTTTTTTTTACTAAGAAGTAATTTGCAAAGTCATTTGAATCAGCTTTATGCCATCGCAAACTAGCTTTGAAGTTATATAAACAAATAAAACGAATAAAGATTTGCAGGGAATGTACAGATTACACAAGCAAGAGGGAATTGGTGGTAGGTAATCACAGCTGTGCTGATAATCAGACCAAAAGCATGATTTCAAGTGGGATCCTGCTTTTATACAAAGATTCAATAAATAAGAAGTTTAAGGATTAGTTCACTTCAGAATTAAAATGTCCTGATAATTTACTTGCCCTCATGTCATCCATGATAATCATGTCTGTCTTTTTTCAGTTGAAAAGAAATGGTTTTTGAGGAAAACATTCCAGGATTTTTCTCCATATAGTGGACTTCACCGGGAATCAACGGGTTGAAGGTCCAAATTGCAGTTTCAGTGCAGCTTCAAAGTCTCTACACAATCCCAGCCGAGGAATAAGGGTCTTAATCTAGAGAAACCATCGGCCAATTTATAAAAAAATAAACATTTATATACTTTACAACCACAAATGCTTGTCTTGCACTAGCTGTGATGCGCCACACATTACGCCCTCACGTTGAAAGGTCACGCGTGTTCCGGTTAAAAAATGTAGGGTAGGGTGAAAAACTCTGTCTCATTTTCTCCTCCAACTTCAAAATTGTCTGACATTGTTTCATTTACCTTTTATTTATAAATTGTTTTTGTAAAGGGTGTTTGACTTCGTTTTTACACGTTCGCTTTGTAAACACTAGGTCGGTACTTCCTACAACCATGTTTCGCCTAACGTGACCTTTCAACGTGATGGCATAATGTGTGGTGCATCACAGCAAGTGCAAGACAAGCATTTGTGGTTAAAAAGTATATAAATGTTTATATTTTTATAAAATGACAGATGGTTTCTCTAGATAAAACCCTTATTCCTCGGCTGGGATCGTGTAGAGTCATTTGAAGCTGCACTGAAACTAATTTGGACCTTCAATTCCGGTGAAGTCCACTATATGGAGAGAAATCCTGTAGTGTTTTCCTCAAAAACCTTGAAGAAAGAAGAAAGACATGAACATCTTGGATGATGTGGGGGGTGAGTAAATTATCAGGAAATATTCATTCTGAAGTGAACTAATCCTTTAATACAGAGTAGGGGTGGGTAATATACCGGCAGACACGATTAACCGGTAGGAATTTGTCAACCGGTAGAGATTTTGGACTATTGTCTCTTATCGTGGTTACGCTCACATGAAGTTGCTGTGCTACACAGTCTAAAGCTTATCGTTTGCAGGCGTTCTTAAGTTTTGGGGTTTAAAAACAAGTGTTTTTAAAACGTTGAAGCGTCCTAAGCAATGAAAGACAACTCATTTCGCTACATGCGCGTGCTGTCAGAAAGACTGTTTCTCAGCGCTGTCAAACTGAGTGCTTTTTGCCAACTAATTGGGCTTAAACGGTTAAATACACATACTTGTGAATCAAAAAATAATAATAATAATTGGACAACTGTTGTTGTGCGAATGAGTGGGCCGGAGCGCGTTGAGGGTTTTCTGTTAGAACGGTGTTGTGTAAGCGGCTCCTAAGTTAATAACTAATGATCTTTGCAACGGAAGTGAATCAATCAATCAAAACTAACTTTAGCTGGACAATAACTTTATTCTAGAGCTGCTGTAAAGCCTAAACAATCTGTTATGGTAATTTCCAATTATCACCATAAAGCTGCTTTGAAACAATCCATATTGCTAAAAGCGCTATATAAATGAAGGTGACTTAACTTGACTTGACAAAGTGACCATGTATTTGACAGTGAACACAGTCATGTATGTCTTAATTGAACGTAAACAGTTGAGAAAGAAAACGCATGAGTATATTGGATCCATGCAGTCGTCCTTAAAGTGACAACATCCAAATTCACCTGCTGTCGTTATTAATGTTAATCAAACAACAAAAAAGAGAAAATATCTCATTGCTCTTGACTGTGTCATGGACTGAGGATGAAGACTGACAGAACCAGTGATAATTACATGAATGTCCATGACAGCAAATGAGACACTGAAACAAGGAACACACGAACTACTGAATACAAACATAATCCAAAAAAACTAAACATAAAACAAACACAACTGAATATCTGTAACAGTCCGAATCACTTAAGTACTTTGTTCTTTCTTTATCACAGTTTATTTGTCTTCAGTGTCTAACCTGATTGATTGCAGGCTATTTATCATATATATTAACACACTCCCGTCTCTCTCCATTATGAAAACAGGTAAAACAAGAAAATTCTCAAAAAATAAAACTAATACTAACTAAATTCCTAATGGTAATTCCAATAATTGCAAATTACATTCATGTTTTTTTCTATTAAAACAACAGCAAATTTAGTTACCACAAGCAATATAGTCGAGATTCATGTTTGGATTTATTACAGTTCATCACTGAGAATGTATGTAATATTTTGTCTCCTCTTTTTTCCGACAAAAATAAAGAGAGATTTTGGTAAAGTTTTATTCTTTAATTACATTTTAGTCTCGTCTTTTTTCGTCAACGATATTGCATGTTGATATAGTAACAGTTATCGTTAAATGACCTCGGCGGAAAAAGCTCGTTAGCGAAATTAACACTAATCAGCAGGAGTACTGGCACCCTGTCAGTGGAATAGGATAGCTTGATCCGCAATAGGTCGAAAACATTCTCCTGAAATTCACGGTCCTAAAAACCTCCCATGCAAAGCCTACTGTCTTTAGCATAAGAAGCATTCAGAAAGTTTGTCAAAAAACCGGCAAACTTTGTGTATAACTTCAAATCTTTGTCTGTCACACTCTTTTTGTACTCTTTTTGTGGCTCTTGTTCTGGCTGAAGTTGGCACCACTCTGAGCTGGACTCAATTCATACCTTTCAAGTAGCTCTGTGTTATATTGCATGACTTGTTATACTTGTTACAGGATTGCACGCGCACACACACACACACACACGCACACACGCACACACACCAGAAATAGGGAGAGCAACACAAAGCTTGTAACACAGCCAGCTGGACAAGACATAAAGGTCAACGTTTGAAGGCACTGTTTGTTGTGAAGTTTTCTACACGTTAAATTAAAAAGCCATGCTCTACTGCCGACTGATGCCATGAGGTAAAAAAAGTACAAAGATTATCATGAGCTAGCAAGAAAACAAAGGACATTTTTTGAGAATTATTTAAAGTGACAGAACGATTTCCCTCTGATCAGTAAGAGGACAAAACAAAACAAAACATCACATCGAATTACAAATGAAAAAAAAAAAAAAAGACACATAAGCAAGAATGGTAAGATGAGTTCAGAGAGAGAATGCTCTGCTACTGCGCCATATCTCAACCAATCAAATGAAAGCTGAACTTAATGACACAATGAAGTTCTGATGAAAGTAAGGGCAATGACTGAGAAAGAACAAGTTAAGACAAGAAAGATTTGAAGCAAGGTCTTCCAGAGCTTAGATGTGCGCTCATTAGGACACATGAGAGAATTATATTCCTTGGGTTATTGAATAACACAGTGAAATTGAACAATATTCAAGAACAGCATACTTTCAGTATTCAGTTTAGGGAGTGTAAACAACAGAATGATAAACTAGAAGAGCTACAAGCAGTAGGATGTAAATATTTACCATGACAACAATTTGATTACGACTGGCAAATTATTTGGGGAAAAAAGTAAATTTGGTCAAAATCTGATTCTATTTCAATGCTCTGATGCAAACGGTAGTTATTTAAAACAATATGTTAAAGTTTCATTTTCGGGCCGTGCTCCATTGAACATGTCTGTGCTGGAAGCAAATTGGTGATCTAGATTTGGTGGATTTGGTAATGGGTATTATTATAATAATCAGGCTATAACCAATTATTAAATTCCATAATTATGGTGTTTAATTTTCACTCTCACACCGTGTCCCAAGTACAATGCAAGATTCCAGCAGCAAAAAATAGATGAAAGTTAAAATGCAAGTTAAAACACAATCACAGCCAAAGATGTTTAATTTACAAGAATGTGAAGCAGGAGAACCAATGACATTTCAAAGTGGACTAAGACTTTTATCACTGGTTAGGACACAGTGTCAGACCAATGCACTCATTTTAACACCTTTACTGAGCAGATATTAACAAAGTTATGGTTGAAGCAAAGGTCAGAGACTGTTTGTAGGCTGTAACAGAGAAGGTTTTGGAGTAATGTTACCATTTACAGGGATTTAGAGTTATCTGTTAGCATCTTCAATGAGTCAGAGAGAGAAAGATGTCTTCATACCTTTGGCTTAGGGGGATCTGTGGTGGGTGTACTGCCCTCCTCCTTGTGCTCAGCTCTCTGTTTGGGATCGGTGGGCATCATGGTGTCCCCTGAGCCTGTCATTGGCCCTACAGGAAATTCAGACCCTTAGACCTCACCTTGCCAAACATCTGATCACACCCTCCAAACAAAGTATATATTCAAACTAGTCAATTAATAACTTTGTACTGAAAGAAAAATACTGCAATAAACTCCAGATTTATTGAATATTCTCAATATACACCACCATTCAACAATTTGGGGTCAGTAAGATCCCAGTAAGATAAAGAGTTTTAAAAAAATAATTTAATTAAAGAAATACATTTATTCAGCAAGGAAGCTACACGATAAATCGTATTTTAATCGTGATCCCAATTTCTGTTTCTCTCGATTAATTAAAGTCCCCCTGTGGTGAAAATCCATCTTTTAATGTTGCTTATATGTCTATGTGGTGTTTTTAATATGCTTTAAGTCAACACCATTGCTGAGTATTTTCTCTTTAAAACTGCAGTGAACCTTGTACCTTGTAACCAATCAGATCAACGTGTGATCGTCAACGAGTGGATCTGAGCTGGTGTGAGTGAGTGGAGGTGGGACTCATTTGCATATTCATAGAACCGCGTATACTAAATGAGGCAAGGGTGTAGAGTTACAGTCAAGCTATTTTATGCATGAATATGAATTTTTTTTTTTTTCAAGGAAAAAAAATTCTAATATGTCATTTTGGTGATCAAAGATGAGTTTTAAGTGATGAAATTATTGACTACAGGGGGACTTTAAGCATAATCGTCTGCAGTATTTGCCCTCTGGCTATTTATCCTAAAAACATTTAATTTTTATTTTACATTTGCATAATCTTGCATTGGTAATGAGTTTGCTCAAGTTTTCATGCATTAAAACATTTGGAACATTTCTTGCATTAAATATTTGGAATCTTGGAATCTTGTCGCATTGAAACACTGAGACATCAATGAAAACTCTCACGCTTACCGGTAGGCATTGTGTTGTAGGAGGGTCCTTGAGGGGTCATCCTGGCTGAGCTGTTGCTCGGTGGATGGTTGTAGGGGCCTCCAGGAGCCATTCCAAGCATGTGGGACCCAGCCTGGTACCCGCTTGGCCTATGGATAACAGGACACAAAAATAAGGACACAGACATTTAAAAAGAGCCTGTTTAAGATGTGAAGATTTCAATGATAAGTTGTTAGTACACTTATTTTCTTTTCTTCTTTACTTCTAATAGCTGGCAAGCAACAAATATGCAGGGACAGTAGAGAGGGTTAAGACATTCAGGATTAATACACAAAGGAAAAGGAAGTGCTGTTGCTTTGTGCTGTGTTGTTTGTAGTCCATAATTACACTTTAAGTCTTAAATGAGGTACAATCTACAATCCATCAGTCAAAGTTGTACACTGCTGCTACCAAAACAACCAACAATTCTGCGAATCACACCTCGACTCGAACTAGAAACTGCACTAGGGCTACCCAATTATTAATTAGAATAATATAGCCTTATGAGATTATTAAAATGGCTGTGACACCACACGTAGTTTTTACACTTGGTTCATTTCGGTCTCAACAAAATGTCCACTTTTAAATCCAGAAACAGAAAATAAGTGAGCGAAACATGCTTAGTTTGGAGACCAAAGGCATTGTTATAATTTGTAGTAGTGAAGTATTTACACACCCTGTTGAACATGAGAGCTGCTGTTTCAATACGCCTTTTAGCCTTTAAAAGCAGAAATGAACAGTGTTTATTTAAATGTTTATGTCAGCACTTGCAATATTTGTAGAAGTAATTGCAATATGATTTGTTTTAAAGGTGTAGTAAGCAGTTAAACTAAAAAACTAAAAGTTAATCTGATCAGAAAAAAAAACCTCTTTGATTATATCTTAAAGGACAAGTTCACAAAACTGAATCCATGTTTCTCCAAACTCATATCCTGTTCCATTTTTTCATGGAACACAAGTAGAATTGGTAACATTTTATTTTAGTGTCCCTGTTAAACTTCTTATATATACTTAATTATAACAGCATATTATGCAAAATCACAAGCAACTAACCCTAACCCAAAACTTATTATATAATAGTACATGTAGTTAATTAATATTACTCGGTATTCTTTGTATAATTACACTGTAACAAAGTGTTAAAAGTCTTAAAATAAAGTGAAACTGTATAATTGTATGTAGAAGAATCTTCACACAGATTTTCTCCAGTATATTCCAAGTTTTGTGAAGTCACAGCAATAACCTCACATAAGTAACAGACCAAAATATAAGTCATTATTCACTGAAAATATTCCCTTCTATTATAGTTTCTCAACATGTGATAATCGGTGCGGTATTGCTTGTTGATGCGTCAATTTTAAATCTGAATGTAAACCATTGTTATTTTAATGGAAAGAAGTTGCGTTAACATTCTTCAAAAAATTCCCCTTTTGCGTTCCACAGAAGAAGAAAAAACAGTTTACAGATTTGGGAAAAGACAAGTATTAGTACATAAAGAACAATATATTTTTTTTTATTCTTGGGTGAACGATTCCTTTAAACATTTTTAGTCGTCCACTCCACTTTATCTCTGAGCTACACAAGCTGCTGATTCAGTTCTCCAATCTACAGAACATTTTGCTGTTTTCTCCAGAGGATTCTTCTCCTGTCTTTGTGAAAGCTATATGATTAGTCTTCTTAAATGCTCAGAATAAAACATAGGCGTGGTGGAGAAGAAAGGAGAAGCTAATGCATAGCACTTGGCTTGTGCCATTTCTAGCGGATGCGAGCAGACTCAAGCAGAGTGAAGCCATCCAGCCAGGGGTCCAATCTTAAACCTACCCAAACAGCTCAGTGTGAGGCTGGCCCTGGCCTTGCGCAGGACTGTAGTGAGGGTGATGGGGATGAGGGATAGGGAAGGAGGCTGGCCGCCCCCCAGGCCCAGACAGGCCGGGGTACACAGGGGACCTGCCAAAGGGAGGCCTGAAGCAGGGGGAAGAGCATAAAGGTCTCTTTGGTGTCTGTTCACTTTCAATACAAATGAAAACTCAAAGGTGCACTGAATAATATCTTGTTTGGCCCTGTCCCAAATCCTGCCCTTAGCATTATTTGGTGACATAAAATCTACATTGACTGTCCAGTAGAGGCCAACCAGTGAGGGATAAGCAAAATGACAAATTGAGGGAGCATAAAAGTTACAAAGCAGTACCGTTCTGAATCATAAATGCTTCTGGAGGGTATAGGGAATATGACCAAATAAATATCTATCTGAATAAATGGCATTAACAGCACTCGACCACACATATTTGCTGTTCTCTCTTGCCTCACATGAGAACACGTTCCCCTTATTGAATCACAGGAAAACAAATAAAAGGGGTTATCAATATTAACAACATCCAGTGAAAAGGTGGTGAATGCTATTGTAAATTAAATGACTGAATATGCAGTATTTAGGCATTTTAAGCTAAACCATGAGCAGAGAGCTTGCAAAATTGGTTATGACAGAGCTCCTGATAAAAGCTTAAATAAACAGTATCGGTATCAATCAGCAATAAATTGGTATTGCTATAAGAATCTATTTGGAGCGCAACTAATAATTTAAATTTTATATGTCCAAAATATTATTTATTTTGTAATGTGTAAAGAAAATTACAAATTAAAAGAAAAATTGTTTTTTTCATTAATGCCAGATTTCCCCAACTGGAATTGAATTGGAATTAATTTGTTTTTAACTGAGGGATTATTTTGTAACCTTAAAGGGGTTGTTTACCATAAAATAAAACCCATATGACTGTATTTCCTCTGTGAAATATTTTAAGAAATGTCTCAGTTATTTTTGTTGTACATACAATGGAAGTCAATAGTAACCAAATCAGTTTGACTACCTAGATCATTCAAAATATCTTATTTTGTGCTCCGCAGAAGATAGTAAGTCATACAGGTTTTGTAATGGTAATTTTCATTTTTGGGTGAACTATCCATTTAATTATGGATGAAATCTAGACCAAACATGACCAAAACATCTTGTTCTAGTGAAGCAGAAAGGCACTTAAAATGAATGAAGGCTCTTATTTACCTGGCCTGGCCCGAGGGGACTGGGTTCTGCTGGGCAGATGCAGGGCTACTCTCATGGGGTTTGCGGCTGACGTTGAGAGGAGGTGGGCCCATCCCTGGGCCAGCCGACTGAGGCATGTTGGGAGAGGTCGGAGCCACACTGCTGGAGCCTGCGGTGTAAGGCCGGCCACCGGCTGCATGCCCTGGTCCTCGAGCCGTAGTCATAGAGCCACAGGGTTGCCCTGGACCCTGCCCATGCATTGGACTGCTGGCATTCATGCCAAGGCTGTTGCTCATGCCAGGCCCGGGGCCACTGTAGTTGGCACCTGGTGCTCCACCATAGTTAGGAGGCCGTGGGTAGTTACCTGGAGATATACCAGACAGTTTTTATGTAAAAGTCCTAATACCATCAAGTACATCTCAGCAAATATAAAAGAAAAAATGCAATGCATGACCTTGATGCAAAACACATCTTAAGAGCCCTGCATTCTGTTGATAACATTCCATATTCACTTCCTATAGGTGTTTTTTAAATGCAAAAAAATAGGTTGTGTGTGTTTCCAAACTGAGTGCTATTGCTGTGCTGAATTTACAGTTACCTTTCCCTTCTCTTATTCTTACAGACAACCAAGCAATTGTATTCACAATGTGCTTCAGTAATGTTATCAATCTTGGCTTTGGTCAATTTCAAATTTTGGATCCCTAATGAATGGCAATAATTTTACTGGATTTTTTTCCCCAAAAAATTGGGAACATGGACGGAAGCCACAATTTTAACATAAAAATTGCTTAAATATCAGGTTGCTTTTCACCAACACTTTTCATGGAACGCTTAAGCGAGCCCTATGTAGTTTTTTGCTCACACTCTTGGGAACTTCATTAAACGGCAAAGTGATTCACAATGTAATAGATATTCATGAAATTATACAGATGGAATAATTTCATGAGGATTGGAATGACATGAGGATGTGTAAATAACAGATTTTTTGGGTCAATTTTCTCTTCTCTTTGAAGTCTAAATTATGCATACATCATTCTTTTCTTTCTCTGTTCCTACTCAGGAAGTCAAATTATCAGATCTTAGAGGGAGAGTATTGGAAGCCAGTGAAGGCTGGACACATTTCAGCCAAATTGACATTCTTCAAAACTAGTGTGGGACCCCAGCAAGCCATCAGAGAGCCCGTTGTTAATGAAGTATGTCTCCTCATGACATGTTTCAAGATCAACAGTCTGAGGACATTCAACCCACTGGACGCCAAGTTTCTCAGGGGACGAGACATCATGTCCACCACGTGGAGTTCCGTCTAATATGCTGATGTGCATAATGGGCATAAATTTAATCGTGCCCAGATCGCTGCTTGGCAGGAGGAGCTTGCCAAGCAACGTTTCAGTCACAATTAGAACTGGGATTTCCATTCCTCAAGCTGTCGAAACATTGAGATCTCTGGCTCATTCAGGTTTCAAGAGTTCCCAGTGGAAATCAGAGAGTCTTGGCATGTTTTCCACTTTCCCAGTGTAAAAAAAGGGGAGCTAAAAATGTATTCCAAAATCACATTAAACAGGTTGAGAGGAAAGGAAGGGGGATGCTGGCTTTTTGCCCCTGTTCTGTAGTTACACTGAGACCCTTAACAAGCTCCTTCACGGTGGGGAGGACGGACACTCCAGTCTGCAAGGATGTAGAAGTGGACCTGGAGCAATGCCAATTACACAGAAATGTCGTACTGCTGTCAGACACTCTGTGGTGACTTTCCTCCAGCCCTGTTAATCCCAACATTCCCTCAGGTGAAAAAGAGGAAAAGATGCCATGAATCTGAAGGATACAGGCGGATGCCCTTCTGACAGTGCCGTGAGCGATGCATAGATGACAGAGGGTTTGGGACATGGCAACACAATTTGATGCCTACTGTGAGCTACAAAGATGTGCATCTCACCTTGTTTTAAAGACCCATGTTTCTGTAATTCAGCTACACAAAATGCCAAAGCTTGTTCTGACACAACAGGACTTCCCACTTTCCCTGCCTTCAACTCAATTCAATTCACATCAACAACTAAGCTTTGAGTCAATGACAATTCACTATTTAAAGGGAATGTATAATGGAAATGGGGATTTTCCTTGAATCTCTGCAGATCAAATACACTTTAAAATCCATAAGCCCAGCCTTATGCTAAAATGCTTTTAAATTACAATTGCAATCCATACCTCGTAATGACAAAGCAAAAACTAGATTTGTGCTAACGTTACAAATGTAATAAAAATAAAAAAATAAAATAAAAAACTGAAATATCACACTGACTAAAGTATTCAAATCATGTGCTATGAAAATTTAACTCGGGTACTTCACATTTCTCCAGATCATCTTTGAGGTATCTATGTATCTACCCTCTGATTGAAGTCCACCTGTGACAAATTAATTCGATGGGACATAATTTGGAAAGGCACACACCTGTATGTGTGTATATATATATATATATATATATATATATATATATATATATATACAGTGAGGAAAATAAGTATTTGAACACCCTGCTATTTTGCAAGTTCACCCACTTGGAAATCATGGAGGGGTCTGAAATTGTCATCGTAGGTGCATGTCCACTGTGCGAGACATAATCTAAAAAAAAAATCCAGAAATCACAATATATGATTTTTTAACTATTTATTTGATGATACAGCTGCAAATAAGTATTTGAACACCTGTCTATCAGCTAGAATTCTGACCCTCAAAGACCTGTTAGTTTGCCTTTAAAATGTCCACCTCCACTTCATTTATTATCCTAAATTAGATGCACCTGTTTGAGGTCGTTAGCTGCATAAAGACACCTGTCCACCCCATACAATCAGTAAGAATCCAACTACTAACATGGCCAAGACCAAAGAGCTGTCCAAAGACACTAGAGATAAAATTGTACACCTCCACAAGGCTGGAAAGGGCTACGGGGAAATTGCCAAGCAGCTTGGTGAAAAAAGGTCCACTGTTGGAGCAATCATTAGAAAATGGAAGAAGCTAAACATGACTGTCAATCTCCCTCGGACTGGGGCTCCATGCAAGATCTCACCTCGTGGGGTCTCAATGATCCTAAGAAAGGTGAGAAATCAGCCCAGAACTACACGGGAGGAGCTGGTCAATGACCTGAAAAGAGATGGGACCACCGTTTCCAAGGTTACTGTTGGTAATACACTAAGACGTCATGGTTTGAAATCATGCATGGCACGGAAGGTTCCCCTGCTTAAACCAGCACAAGGCCCGTCTTAAGTTTGCCAATGACCATTTGGATGATCCAGAGGAGTCATGGGAGAAAGTCATGTGGTCAGATGAGACCAAAATATAACTTTTTGGTCATAATTCCACTAAACGTGTTTGGAGGAAGAAGAATGATGAGTACCATCCCAAGAACACCATCCCTACTGTGAAGCATGGGGGTGGTAGCATCATGCTTTGGGGGTGTTTTTCTGCACATGGGACAGGGCGACTGCACTGTATTAAGGAGAGGATGACCGGGGCCATGTATTGCGAGATTTTGGGGAACAACCTCCTTCCCTCAGTTAGAGCATTGAAGATGGGTCGAGGCTGGGTCTTCCAACATGACAATGACCCGAAGCACACAGCCAGGATAACCAAGGAGTGGCTCTGTAAGAAGCATATCAAGGTTCTGGCGTGGCCTAGCCAGTCTCCAGACCTAAACCCAATAGAGAATCTTTGGAGGGAGCTCAAACTCCGTGTTTCTCAGCGACAGCCCAGAAACCTGACTGATCTAGAGAAGATCTGTGTGGAGGAGTGGGCCAAAATCCCTCCTGCAGTGTGTGCAAACCTGGTGAAAAACTACAGGAAACGTTTGACCTCTGTAATTGCAAACAAAGGCTACTGTACCAAATATTAACATTGATTTTTTCAGGTGTTCAAATACTTATTTGCAGCTGTATCATACAAATAAATAGTTAAAAAATCATACATTGTGATTTCTGGATTTTTTTTTTTAGATTATGTCTCTCACAGTGGACATGCACCTACGATGACAATTTCAGACCCCTCCATGATTTCTAAGTGGGAGAACTTGCAAAATAGCAGGGTGTTCAAATACTTATTTTCCTCACTGTATATATATATACAGTTGTCAAATGAACTGACAAGACTGTGTTGAGGCACAGATCTGGGGAAGGCAACAAATAATTCTGCTGCATTAAAGGGTTCTTTAATTTTTCTGAATTTTATTAATTAAATAATCTTCCTAAAGCTTGCAGCCCAGCCAAACTGTGCAATCAGGGAGAAGGGCCTTGGTGACCAAGAAACTGATGGTCACTCTGATTGAGCTCCAGAGATCATGCATGGAGACGGGATAAAGACAACCATCACTACACCAATATGCTTGGAATTTGCAAAAAGGACACCTAAAAGACTGTGAGAAACAAGATTCTCTGGTCTGATGAATCTCAATTACAAGCATCATGTCTGGAGCCACAGTGGTTGTAGTATCATGCTAAGAGGGTGTTCATGAGTGGCAGGGACTGGGGGAATGGTCAGGGTAAAAGGAAAGCTGAACACAACAAAATACAAAAGATATCTTTAAGAGTCCTAAGGAGCACAGATGGGTCAAAGGTTCACCTTTCAGCAAGGCAATGACCCTAAGCACATAGCCAAGACATGCAAGAGTGGCTTAGGGGCAACTCTGTAAATGTCTGGCCCAGCCAGATCCCGGACTTGAATGTTCCCCATCCAACTTAAGAGCGCTTAAGAGGATCTCCAGGGAAGAATGACAGAAAATCCCTCAAGTCCAGGTGTGCAAAGATTGTCTTGAGGCTGTAGTGCATAACAAAGGTGCTTCAACTTAAATAATGTGTTAAGGGTCTGAATACTTGCAATGAATACAATGCAATGTGATATGTCAGGTTTTTCTTTGTAATACATTTTCAGTTATCACAAATCTGGGTTTAGCCTTGTCATTATGGTAGTATGGAGTGTAGAATGTTGTGATAAAAATTAAGGAGTCTGAATACTTTCTGAATGCACTGTATGACTGCCAATGTTTACACCAGCTGCTTTTTCAGCAGATTTTCAATCATAATCCTCATTTACATAGTTGATGGAGAATCCGTTCTCAGCAGGGGAGCCTTAACAGCCGCAGTGACTCAACTCCCTGCTGAGTTAATGGACTTACTGACTAGAAATCAACTTCTGTTTCGGTTGAAATGATCGTTCAGTCGGTGGGGTGATCATTTGGCCATGGCAGTAACCAATGAGCCTCTGAAGAAGCAACAATATATTGTCCTGCTTGAGTCTGAGAGAGAAACTGTTGTCAACAAACCGTCAACAAGTAACAATCAGTTGTCCTGCTTCTTGGAGAGAGAACTCAAAGGGTGTCATCCCTCTGACATTTCTAATCGCAGTGTGTGACAGACCTCCAACAGAAGAGGGCGAGATTTCATCAAATACAGTTGGCAGGTGAGACAATCCTTACCAAAATCTAGTTGTTTTGGGTTGGCTAGTGAGACGTTGTCTTTACACATCAACCCACTATTCAACAAAATGAGTGTCCCTGATGAATGTCAGTGTGACTTACATTGGTCAGTTTCATATGTGAACAGGTTAGCAAATCATAAAGGTAATTAACATTTAGAAGTCTTAAATGTACAGTAGCTTGCTCATGTAACTTGATTATTATGAAAAATAATTTATATAAGATGGGGGTCCACATGTACCTATCCATCCATTTTCCAAACTGCTTGTCCTATTGGGGTTGTGATGATGCTGAACTCTACCACAGTGTCTTGGGTCATAAGCAGGGTAACACCCTGGACGGATGGCCAGTTCATCACAGGGCTTACACACATGCTTTCACACCTACAGACAACTTAGGCTACATTCAGACTGTCAGTCCAAATCTAATTTTTGTGCATATCTGATTGAAATCCGATCAGATTTAGCTAGTGTGAAAGGCAAAAAATCATGTGAAATGCGATTTTTACAAATCCGTTTCAAGCTACATCCATATGTGGTTTGAAATCCAGTCTGACTGCTCTGATCGGATTTTGCGTGGTTTATGTGACTTCCTCACGCCATGTAAACATCAGATGTTGTTATAGGAAACATGCTGAAAGTCGCTGCAGAAACAAGGCTGTGTTGTTCCAAAGTGCCGGACGAGCAGAAAATGACAATATAACATGTCATGTTGTACAATTTAAATAAGACAACATCTCTCTTGCAAACCCTTCCATGTTGCAGTTATTATTGTATTTGGCGTATTCAATCATTTTAGATCAGATTCCAATCGGATACACAAATAATCGGATTTGGACTGAAAGTGTGAACATAGCCTTAGAATCACCTCTCATTCACCTCTTGTCTTTGGATTGTGTTATACAAAGAAAGGCCTTCTGGCTCAGCCAAAACTCAAACCGAGGACCTTCTTGCTGTAGCGCTATCCACTGAGCCATTATGCCCCTGGGTTATAAGAGCATTTCCACCAAGTTTGCCTGAGTTCAGGTTGTAATTCGTGGCAAAAATAGGCCTAACACCAAAACTCTTGCATGTAATGCTACTCCTGTTAATCAGCACCAGGCTACTGATGAACGCAGTGCAAGCCCTGCTGCCTGTTAATATAGGCGCCAAAATGAATCAATGTAAAACAAGATGTATGAAACAAGTCTAAGGGTGTGAGAGGGAGAGAGAGAGAGAGAGAGAGAGAGAGAGAGAGAGAGAGAAAATGGAAAATGGTTAAAAAAAAACAAAATTTTGTTTGCATTATAAGTAGACTTCAGGAAACAATAAAATGCTTAATTTTATGTTCTTCCAAACTATGAATTGACTGAGGCATCTTTTCATGGATCCCATCAATCTGTGTAAACAATTCTGCGGTCGACTGCCGCTATAGCTCAGTCAGTGTCAGGCCTGCAACAGCGGCAGCACGATGCACCCCTGTTGTCTTGAGCTGGCTGTCAGTCATTTGAATTAGAGTACAGGACAACAGGGACTATCAATCAGGCAGAGTGGAGGCCATGACATTATAAAGGCATGCTTAGCAGCTATTCATTTATTACATCTGCACACCATAACATTCATGATGAATTACTGCTGAGCCCTGTTAATGGGGTCTCTTGCACAGACACACACAGCTGAAACAACAACAGACTTTCCCCCGTTTTCACAGACAAGGCTTAAAGCCTGGTCCCAGACTAAAATGCATGTTTGAGCTGTCTTAACTGAAAGCAACTTGCACTGACATATCTTAATATATATGTCATTGTTTTATCTCCAGATGAAATGTTTTTTTTACCAGTAATGTTTTTTCTAAGGCATGTTTATAAAAGCTACTTAAATGTCCTAATTGAACTAAGGCTAAATCCTGGCAAATCTAAGCCCTGTTTGTGAAACCACAAGTATTAGTTTCTGTCATTTACTCACTCACATGTCATTAAAACCCAGATTACATTCTTTCTTCCGTGGAACACAAAAGGAGAGTCATATATTTACCTTTGGTGCCTTAAACTATTGCGCTAGGTTTGTCGTCAATGATGTACTGTATAACAACATTGGCTCTCGCATGTCTTATCAGTATGTGTGAATGTATGTCGAAGCGATGACAAAAAATACATTTATATGTGAATACAAATTTTTTGTATGTTCATCACATAAAGCTATCGAAGACTTGTAATATAGTGCACAAGATGTATGGACCATTTTAGTGCATATTCACACCAGACAATTAGAGGAAGAAATCCTCACCTAAACAAAAATTTCAAATGTTTGCAAGCAGAAGAACTGGGAATGCGAGTGTGTTACCTGAAGGGCCATACTGGCCACTCTGGGGCCCATAAGAGGGGCCCAGCTGATAAGAGCCCACATTATGCTGCATAGGGCCAGTGGGACAGGAGTGTGGGGACATAGAAGGTCCAGCCTGCTGGCCTCCAAACTGGGGACCAGGTGCATTCCGCTGCATGTTAGGTGCAAATCCTAAAAAGTAAAACCAGAAAAGATTACTCATAACAACAAAAACAAGTGTTTTCTCTGTAAATAGTTTAAAGACAAGTGTTCAAATTAATATAACTACTTTGCATAGGTGTATGGTTTTTATTCAGTATTATTAGTATATACACGTTTTTCAGTATGAATCAGCCAT
The DNA here is from genome assembly GCF_949319135.1 of Squalius cephalus. Classification (NCBI taxonomy): domain Eukaryota; kingdom Metazoa; phylum Chordata; class Actinopteri; order Cypriniformes; family Leuciscidae; genus Squalius; species Squalius cephalus. The sequence continues at coordinate 19,337,844 of NC_137133.1, forward strand.
ATGCAGTATGTTATAATAAATGCTACTTCGAACTTACCAGTATCATATATATATACAGTATATATATATATATATATATATATATATATATATATATATATATATATATATATATATATATATATATATATAAAATCTGTGACGGTCTTGCAATTATTAGTCAACAACAGCCTGTAAATGTATTCAGATTTGACTTTTTTTGTTTCAATGTATTTGCCTTTGTATAGTCAGAAAAAGCAAAACCGTGACAGGGAATTGGGGTTAAAGCTGGGGTTTTTTAATCGTCTACTAAAATGTCTGATCATTAAGTCAGCCAATGTTTTGTTTTTTGTTGTTTTTTATTATATATATTTAAAGGGGTATTTGCAACCCATTTTATTTCTGCAATTTGTTATATATATATATATAACATATAGCGAAACAAAAAAAACGAACAAGTAACATATGACTGGATCATTATGAGCGGGCATTCAATATAAGACTGAAATCAGATCTGAGTGTAAGTTGTGGATGACTACTGCCCTCCTGAAACACTGCCAGCACCAACTCATTTGACCTGGACAGGGAGGCAGGTCAAAATCTTAATTTGCCATCACAAGTTTACAAGGATTTTCTTTAGCACAAGGTGCACTGGTAAATTGTGCACAATAAGATGGGACAATGTTTTCACAAAGTATAAATTAGGGTCAACTTTGATTTCATGTTGACCTTCTGGTGTCAGTAAATCTTATTGTGATTCACTTGCATAGGTGAAAATAACTGAAATTACAATAATAGTTATTGCTTACAGCTCCGAACAAACACATTTTCATACTTGAGCTCTCAATCAAAGCACCAGCACTCTCATAGCTCCTCATATCAATGGAGGAGGAAAATATATAGCAGGTGTTAATATACATCACACAATTGAGTTTATTCCTCTGAAGTGAATGCTGGAAAGCAAGCGGACAGATGTTGGATATTAGTAAAAAATCTCCTTTTCTTGATAGCTGTAAATAGAGTCAGTGTGAGCCGCAATGTTACAGCGGGAAATCAACTCACCTCTCTCCTGAGACATGGGCGACTGACTGTGAGAGGAATGGGAGCCCACGTCTGGAACGTTCCCTGGGGTCTGAGGGGCCATCTGTGTACCTGTGTGTGTGTGGGGGGGGGTATGTACACGTGTGCGTAAACCCAAAATCTTTCAATGTACACTCATTATTTCCTTAATCAGTGTTTTTGTCTAGTTTAAGTTTAAAATATCGAATTATCAAAACAAGATAAGATAAATTTACTTCAAAAGTTGTTTTCAGATTTTCAAGATACTGTTTCTAATGTTTTTAATTATTATTATTATATATACAATTAAATGTAAATTTTGTTGGATTTATTGTCTAAAACAATTAAAAAAAAAAAGATAAACTTACCCCATGATATATTCTCTAAAAAAAGATTCTAAACATCTTTATCTTGTTTTAAAAATACTGATCAAGACATATATTTGCAGTGCACATGCACAAAACCACAAACACAGTTAGTGGTCTCATAAAAGAGCTGCTTTTCACGATAAATATCAGACAAATTAGCATTGAGGGCAGAATATCAAACCAAACGTCCCATGGGAGGTGTTTAAGGCTCATTGTTTCTCTCCCGGGAGCAACTTTGTGCGCCTGTATGTACAGAACGCGTATGTGTGTAAATGCGGAGATATTCATTCTCCAGTAATGGCACACAGATCACATGTCAGGGCCAGCCTTGTATGCGGTTAATGGCCAATGGTGCTCCCAGTAGAGATGAGGCAGTTTTGTGTGCAGCGGGGTAAACGCTCTCCTGTGGACCTTGTTAGTGACATTCAGAACGGAAAGGAAAAACAGCAGTTTCAGCTGCACAAAGCCCTCCGCTGCCCGGCTATCAAAGAAGCCCGGCTAACAATGCAGCGCACAGCAGGACAGTAATTGTGTCAAAGTGACTCCAAACTGCTAACAGACTTTCAAAACTATTTTAATGATGGAGCGACTTGTTTTAAAGCCAGCTTGAATCCTGCCGCTGACCCACTGCTGAATGGAGCTCAAACAACTCGCCCTCCAACTGCTCCACATTGGAAGGAATTAAACGAGAAGCATGTGACGGCTGCAGCTAATGGGTATGTCAAAGTTAGCATAACAATAATATGTTTTTCCCAAAATATCCACAACAGAATATTCAAGAATATGTGCCTAGTTAGAGAGAGAATTTTAGTCTGTATTTAAAGCGATTTTAGCAGCTAATTTTCAGAAGACTTTGCTAAAGCAATGTCAGCAAACCAAAACATGCACAGTGAAAAATAACTATTTTACTAACTAAATAACTATACATATTTTGATTTATAATGTTTTTAAAATAAATAATCTTAACTATATATAAATGACAGTCAGTAACCCCTTCACACTTAAGTTTATATTTATAATATAATATTTATTTACATATTATATTTACAACAGTGGTACCAGCTGAAGCACTAAATCACATTTGAATTTAGCAGTTGATCACGTGACTCACTGAACGTTATTATCACACTGGTGTGATCGTACGCGTCAAAGGGTTAATACAATTCAAATGAATTAATTTTAAATAGCTATTAAAGATTCTACATCTCCAAATAAGTTTAAGGGAACAAACCAAATAAAAACATCATTCTACAGATTAATATTGGCATTATTAATTTTATTGATTAAGCTTATTGATTGACGATTAATAAAAAAAAAAAATTGGGGGGGGGGCTATCTTTTGTATCTGTTCAGTTCGATACGAATATATGTACCGTTGCTGTTGCCACTATGTGACCATGATATTTGGAGTTCTCCAGGTGTTTTAGTAACGATTAACAGTAGTAACAGTAACAGTAACGATTAATCGATTAATTGGTTGTTGATTTTAATGAAAATTAATTAACAATATTCCTGAAAATTCACGTCCCTACTACAGAATAATCTCATACAATTCAAACATAACATACATTCAAATAAATGAAACATAAAAATAGAGAGTTTCAAACAGCAGATATCCTCCCTGAAATATTTATGAAAAAACAAATCAAAAAATTATATCTCACACAGAATCTTTTACCTGGCCCACTGGCAGGTGATATGGGCCCAGATCGTGATTGGCTGGAACCCACTGGTGAACCGACGGGCGAGGGCGAGGGCCCGCTGCGCATGCTGGGGACTCTGGGCGAGGCATGGGGCGAGAAGGGCGACTGGGCAGGGTTACTCTGCTCGCCCTGGCTACTGGTGGACCCGGAAGCGCTGACGGCTGAACTGAGACCCGCCTCTGTTCCAGTGGGGAGGTCATCTATAGAGCCAGATAGATCCTGAAGTACACAAACAGAAATAGGGAGAGTTGAAGTTCAGGGCATTTTCATACTTATCAAGACTCCAAAAGACTCCATAAGGAGCAAAAAAACATTATTGGTTAATGGACTTGATGCCATGTCTCATTTGGAAGTGAGCAAATGAATGGATAAAATGACATCAGCTCTGAAGCAGCGAACCTGTAGAGACTCTAGTAAAAAATTAAAAACTAAGTCAGTCTGAACATATTGCACTAATGCTAAGTGTATGTTGCCAAAATTACAAACCTGTGCCAAACTAAACCCTGTAAATACTCCACTAAAGCCAGGCTCAGACTACAGGAGTTTCTAAATCTTAACCGATTTTCCTCTTTTCAATCTCAAACCTACACACACCACATGATTTGAAAATCGTGGCACATCACACGCTACAAGATATTCTTAAGATTATCATGCCAGATTTTATCACCTCACGTGATCTCAAGGGGAAGCGGCTGTAAAAAAAAATGAATACTGTGTCGCGCGCTGTAACTTCTTGTACACATTATAAAGGCAAATTGTGTTGTTGCCACATTTCGACCAGACGTTCCTCCCTCTCTGTTGTCCACCGGACCTGTACAGCTGCTTATTGTTTCGCGTCTCCTCGTAAACTTGACTCTCATTGGCTATTGTGGAAGTACTGACGTAATACCATAGTCGTAAACATCCCGATTTAAAATCCTAAATATCAAACATGTTTAATATTGTCGGGGCGGCCCCAATGTTTCTACGAGCAGATGGGGAGGTTCAAGATTTGATCTGTAAACGCCTCACATTACCAGATAATCTGGACCGAACATCGGAATGGACACGATTTTTTTCTCAGAATGTCGGGATGGGTAAATCGGCCTGAAAGTCCTGCAGCCTGAGCCCGGCTTTAGGGGGCTATGGGGCCCCAGTCGAAGTTCTTTACCCTACAGGTGATCTTGCAAGCAGCCAATACCACAGTCATGCCTCTGAGTTAATGTCTGCAAATAACCATAATCAACAGTGGAACTGGCATTCGTTTCCCGGCGCTGAGGTGATAACAACTCCTGGCCTGGATTGCAGCAAAAGAACTTTGGTAGAGTGGTTGTTTTACGAGCTCGCGACGATCACTCATTGTTATTCCCCGTGGTCTCAAATGCAATGATGATACTGGAATACACAGCATCAGAAGTACCAACAATTTTCTGTAACTAATAAGCATCATGGCAAATAAGGGGAAAATAAAACTGATTTCCTTTGCCGTGTAGTACAACAGGCCCAGTGGTGCTGAAGGACTATGGAACAAAACTTTCCAATGAGGCCTTAAATTCCACTACAAATGAGCCTGTGGTTCCAGCTCGAGCAGTGTCATGGAGTTCAATGAATGATTGTGATGGAAACTCACACAGTTTTCAGAAAAGACTAACTTCACGTTGCAGGCTTAGCGGTTGATGACCTAGTTGAGGATGAAGAGGAACATATGCTCAGCTTTACGCAATACCACATATCGGTCTCGATGACGGAGTGTCATGAAGACTGTGGGTCAACTACTTCCAGCAGTTACTTTCTCCACTGGAAAGTCTCGGCTTTTCCAGATACACTAGACAGCTTGATGGTGTTATCAAAGATTCTTTTTCCAGATGACTCAAAGGAGTGGGATGGCTCACATTTCGTAAAAAGTTCACTCTATGAAGCCAACATGTTTAATCTCAGTTTGCAACGTAATTCCAGTTTTAAAGGGATAGTTCATCCACCAAAAATCTAATCCCTGTTATTATTTACTCATCATGACCATACAAAAGATGTATTATATAACTATATAATAGTGACCAAGGGATGTTAAGCTCCAAAAAGGACCAAAAACAGATCATAACTATATCATAAATCATAACATAATAGCTTAAGTAATATGGACCAAATTTGAAGTCGTTTTTCATTGAAAATATTTGACACTACTCTCAAATCTCAGAGCAATATGAATATGTTCCTATTTAAATATGGCACGTTATGATTGGTTCCAAGCCACTGCAAAAGGCACTGACATTATTGAAGTAAAACCTAGTGTGACACATTGACGAGCCATATTTGAATGCAAGTTGAAGTCAGAGATTTGAAAAAAGAGGTAGAGAAAAACATTTTTAGTGAATAATGACCATAGATAATGACTCATCTTTTCCTCACAAAAAAACTATAGAATGCCTTCAGCAAACTTCAGGTGTAACGCAAAAGTCACTTTTATTTTATGGTGCTTTGTTATTTTTGGAGCTGGTCACCATTAATCTTAACTGCGTGAAAATAAGCTGCATGAATATTCTTTCAAATGTCTCTGTGTTCGACAGAAGAAAGCAAGTCATTTGGGTTTGGAAAGTGGAGTGAATGATGACAACATTTTTAGGATAACCATTCTAAATTGTAGCATAGGTGACTTTTCTTGTTTTAATTTTATACGTTGTAGACACAATCAAGCTTTTTTTTTTTTGCAGAACTCCTAGTGGTATAAGTCAAATCACTTGAACCTTGTACAAATTAGTCAAGGCTGGAGCTTGCTTGATTTATGTCCATAATTAGTTATATTCGTTAAGTCTCTGACTTCTTTAATTGATGAACGCAATTATTCAGGCTCATTGGCCATTCAAAGTTCCTCTCTTTCCATCTCTCACACTCCAAATCTCAGCAGAGGAGAAAAGACAGAGAACAAAAAAAAAAAGGAATACAGTGTCTCTCTCTTTCTCTTCTGATTGGAGAAACTGAGTGATGCTCATCCTTCATCATTTCACATGACAGCCTCCATACTACCCAATTAAAACATGGAGGAATTATGAGAGGAAAATTGGGGAGCCAGGCATGGCCATCTGAAGCCTGGACTCTTTAAAACAGCTCAGAATTCAAAACCTAGATTTATGGACTTTGTTGAGGCGGGATTTTTTTAATTAAAAAATTGTAATTAAAAAAAAAAATTATATTATTGCATATACATAATACATACCTATACACACACACACACACACACACACATACATATATATGTATATATATATATATATATATATATACATACATACATACATATATATGTATATATATATATATATATATATATATATATATATACATACATACATACATATATATGTATATATATATATACATACATACATACATATATATATATATATATATATATATATACACACACACACACACACACACACACATATATATATATATATATTATATATATTAGGGGTGTGCCGGCGGTTAGTATATAACCGTGAGACCGACGGTTATAGTTGAACACCGTCATTAGATCTCTATAACCTATATATATTAGTCTCTATATATTAGTGTTTAAACACTAATTAAAAACAATTGTTAACAGTCTGTGTCATTAATGGTCTACATCGTTTCCAACTGTATTTGATTCTTTCTTTGCCAAGTACCAACGCAAGTTTTGTTTTGTAAATTGTCAGACATGATTTTTACCACTTCATTAAGTATTTCTTTGTAGAAAGCCTTTCTTTAAAGCGAATTTCGATTTGTATAAATTGTATATTAATTTTAATAAATGTTTCATCAACCAATCGCATGTATTTAATAAATAAAAAGCAAATATAGTAGACAATATAATAACCGTGACATTGAGGCGCCAGCGCGCTGCGTTCACTTGCATTGCATTGTTAAAAGCCTTTCTTTAAAGCGAATTTCGTTTTGTACAAATTTTAATAAATGTCTCATCAACTAATTGCATGTATTAAATAAAAAGCAAATGACAATATAATAACCGTGACATGGAGGCGCCGGTGCGCCACATTCACTTTCATTGCATTGTGAACTTGCGGCTCGCATCAGCAGAGCATTGCATCGTCCATAGACCGCAAAACAATCAGCGGATGGCGGGCGGGTGCGGCTTTGAAATTTGGTCAAAAAACGTTGGTGCGGATGATGAGTTTTGTGATGCGGTTGCGGATGAAAAAATACCCCATGCGCGTATCTTTATCGATAACAACATTGAACACTTCACAAATATTAATTTTATTTTTTTTAATTTAGGCGATCAAATAGCTAATCAGTGTCTGCTCGTTTATTCAAACTAAGTTGTCCTATAACAGACAACGTCGCAACGCCCCCCCCCCCCCCCCCGACGACGGTTATGTTACCAACCGTCACATTTGACTCATGTCATAACCGTCATCACCAATTCTGAAACCGGCACACCCCTAATATATATATATAAAATAATATTGGGATAGTACCTAGAATTTCTATTTAAACTGTCTATAGGCGGACCAACATATAAGTATAGGCTTAAGTTTGTCAGACAATATGGTGGACTGTAAAGGCCCCAATATACTTCAAGCTAAATCGAAGAACTGATATGACATCAATTTGAACAAAATCTGGCCAAAACAAAGTTCGTCTTCTGTTCATTTCGGGAGTTCAAAACAGCCTGCCAAATCAAATTTTCTGGAAAGTTTTACTCTGGCTGATAAACACCTTTGAACTCCCGTTGGTCCGTGGCTAGCTGTGGCTCTGAGGCTCCGCCCTCTTTGGCGTGGAAATCTTCATCGGTTTATTTCTTCTGTTCTGTCCGTCGAGGTCGGACATACGCACGCAAGTAAAAACATGAACACACTAGAGAGCTGCTTTATAGTAGAAATTGAAGTTGTAATTCTACTGTAATTCGCTGCTCTCAGTAGCGTGGGTGGCGTCAGGATGTTCGCTAACAGTATACCGCTGTTCACGTATTTCGATTTTACTCCAAAGCGAAGAACGAAAAAGAACTTCGCTGTGAGTATATTGGGTCCTTAACAGATGCTATAGTACAGTGGTTCTCAACTCCAGTCCTCGGGACCCGTTGCTCTGCACATTTTGTATGTCTCTCTTATCTGACACACTCAGTTCAGTTCATGGAGTCTCTCTTAACGAGCTGATGATCTGATTCAGGTGTGTTAAATAAGGGAGACATGTGTGCAGAGTAACGGGTCCCGAGGACTGGAGTTGAGAACCACTGCTATAGTACGATTGGTTAGTAACATCTTAGGGTTCGTTTACACGACAACGATATGCTTAAAACGGAGAAGTTTTTCCTTTGAGTTTTCTGTGTACAGACGACACCATTGTCAAAACACGATCCCCATTCACACGTATCCGCGAAAACGACTAAAAACCCTGTATTTTCTGCTGCCCTGCCATTAGACGGCGATGTAACACTATAGACTTAACACAAACTCCTTTTGTTCCAAAAATAAAAGTGGCACAGAAATCAACCATGATTTTTGTCTTCTGATGATGTTGAAACCACAGAAGAAGAAATCCCAAAAATGGATGCTAGAGCACTTTAGGGCTTTGTGCTCCAGCCAGTCATGAGAAGAGACAATAGATAGTCACACATCAGTGAGGGAGTGGGGCCGTAAGGCAATACGGGTACACACACACGCACGCACGCACACACACACACACACACACACACACAATGCGCTGACGGAGGAATTCTCTTCCCCTGTTGTGATGCCTGACAATCTGAAAAGAGGCTGACATATTGGGTTTGACGAGAGCGTTCCCCAGACACAGACAGCGTGCTGGAGCCGGGAGTGGAGGTGGATTAGGCAACCGCAAGGGAAATGGAGGAAAATATATGTATCTTTCTGACAGGAGCAGCAACAATAATAAGTCTTCATACTAAAAATCATTGTGACACAGATAGGCTCTATACTTCTGATGTAAAAAAACTCTACTATATTTCACACAACTGGTGAGCTGGTGGAAGAAGTCTGTAGTTACTCTATGAGCTTGGAAGACAGAACAACAAAGTGGCGCTTGCCTATGCGTGAATGGCAAAGACTTTAACCACAGTGGGTGTGATCACACCAGCAGAGAAACACAGCAGGGTTCAGGAAATAAAAAGGTCATTCTAAATCTCCATAGTGAAATTGATTTTCAGTGATAAAGTTTAAACCTTTCAAGATAGACCTACCCTGAGCTCAGAGATTAAGTGATGATGCACTACCATTCAAAAGTTTGGGGTAAAAAAGAGTGATAAAAAGTAGTAGTGTAAGATGGGGGAAGATACATTTTTAAATATTTAAATATAAGTTTAGCATACATGCAGGATGATGATGCATCACCCAATGTGTTGTTATAGGAAATAAACAGAAAAAATTGCCAATTTAGTAGTTGTAGTAGTAGTTGCACAAAATGTTAAATATTAAAAAAGTTGTAAGATGGCCCCTACTGCGGTAAGATTACTTTAATTTACTTTTGATATGATTCTTATTAATATTTACATATTTTTAAACTGTCATTAAAGTAAAATACTAAAACTATTGTATTTAAAACTTTATTTTGACAATTTATTTGAATAATTGAATAACCAATGACAGACAAAGCAGAACCCCAGTAAAAGAGATTCATCTGAAAGGTAAAATTATTCTATGACTTATATACAGGCATATGAATATTTACTTTATTTACCCATATTTAAATTGAAGATATGTCATAACAGAAGGACTATAAATGCAAATTGAATTTCACTCAACTAACCTAGAGGTTTTTAATGAAAGCAAAGATGTATCTAATTCATGGAAATATTGAATAATAACCCCAATAATTACAATAAGTATTACATTTGAAAAATAATACCAAATTAATAATGCGTAACAAGATTCCACTCAGGGCCTTCTGTGCCAATTCTGGGTGGCTCATCTTACCCCAAGGGTCTAATTTGATCTTTTTTACTTCAAAACAAAAACTATAACTTTTACTTTTTTCCCTCAATAATAAATAGACCAAAAAATATATTCAACATAATACAATGTCATAGACCACTCCAGAGACACAAAATTATATAAATTAATCTCAAAACGGTTTCACTTTACTTAATCTCAGAAATGTTGATATTCAAATGAAATGACATAATTAAAAAATAGCATAGCCATTCATCAAAAATGCTGAGATGAGATTGTGTGCCATCTGTGGTCAGGAAAAAAAAAATGAAGGTTATGCTACAAACTGTAATATTATTAAAAATTTTAAAAATATATAATTTGTTCCTATGATTGCAAAGCTGAATTTTTTGCATTATTACTCCAGTCTTCAATGTCACATGATCCTTCAGAAATCATGCTAATAAGCTGATTTTGTGCTAAAGAAACATTTCTTATTATCATCAATGTTGGAAACGGTTGTGATGCTTAATATTTTTGTGGCTAAATTGTACGCTCAACAATTAGTTGGCAAAATGTAAGCTAACAACAACAAAAAAAATCAAAGAATGAGAAATGTTTATTGTTATGATCTATAGCTTCGATTGTATACTATTATATATACCAATTAGAGAAGATTAATGGTCATAATTACATAGCTACAAATTTTTTTTTAGGATTTCTAATCAGCCCTGAAAAAAACATTACCAGTTCTTCAGCAATAACAAAGTACTGACAATAAAACAGAGAAATTGGTAAAGTTGCCCGTTTTGTCTTTATACTACAGCTTTGAGACTCAATTAACAGAACGTTTTATTGTCTGCAGTCATAGATATAAAGTATCCGATACGTGAAGATACGATTTTGAAAGGAGTGAAAGAGCATAAAAAGGGTGAAAATGAAGTAATTCTTTATAACAGAAGTAGTTCATTCATTCAGTAAGTACATAGTTCCTCTGTGCATTTTGTCTTCCTTTGTTTCCAATGCAATGTTGTAATGTGATAAATTTTGGAGCTGGTTGGTTTGGATCAAGTATTTATTGATTGTTTTGAAATCCTTATGGGGAAAATGAATGAGAAAAATACTTCCAAAACCAAGGCCGAAGAACAAGAGTGCGGGCACTGTTGAGCTTCATGCGCTGTTTACTTTAAAACCCTCTTTAAACAAATCATTGCAGTATAATCAAACATTTGACATGTTTAATGACACCATAACAAAGGCACTGGCTGAACACTGACTCCATTTACATTCTGGACCAGATCTACTTTCTTACATAATTGGGATGTGCAATTAAACAATGAAATAGACCAACTGCCTTATTGTCTCAAAGGGATACTAGTTTACCCAAAAATGAAAATTCTGTCATAAATTAAAGATGCAGTCCATAACTTTTTTGGGTTAAAAATTATCCAAAATAAATTTGAGCAAGTACATAACCAGCCAGTGTTCAAAACTATCTGCTTGCCTTAGCTAGATTCAAAACGGTAAGCTTGTAATGATGTTTTTAATTCCAGTGGTACTGGTGGATTTCCGCGGGACATTCGAGCATGTCTTTGCGTCATTACGTCACATATAAAGAAGGTGTCTCGGCTGGTAGGCTATATTGCGTGTGAGGATGTTGGAGGTGGAGATTTATAGCCTTTTCTCACAGCACTTGATATAATTAAACTTATCAATTTGATGGCGGATCCAGAAAGGTTCAAACGACAATCACCAGTGACAACTGGAGATTCACCCGTTGTAAAATGCAAAAACTTCGGACTTTGGAGTGTCTACAGAAAAAAAGAGACTGCAACCGGGCCCATGCGAAAACAAGGATAAATATCGGAAGGGTATTAAATGTAGTCACGCAATGCTGATGTTGTTAACATTAACAATTTGAGAACAAAGTATAATTTGCACGGCTTAACATGATATGATAAGCAAACGTTATATTTAATCAGCGCAATTTACTGCAATGCTTTTTTTCCCTTAGTTGGTCAGAACAAAAGTGGATATTACTTGTTCAGATGACATTTTCCGGTGAAAACTCTTATGCTGGTAATACTTCCAAAAAGTAGAATATGTGATTGCGATTTTGCGAATGACAGTATCCACACCAGCGACTGACAGCCGCACATTCTCCTCAAAACATCGGATTCATCCGCGCGGCCGCGCTATGCCGTGCCGAGGCACAACCCATGTAAAGTTGATAATTCCGTGAATAACTGCAATTGCAGATTTCGAACAGACAAAGAGGAAAAACTACGGACTGCAGCTTTAATTAATTCTCATGTTACGAAGCACGTTTGAGCTTCAGCAAGAGGTTTGTTCTTGTGCGTCAAGAAGGTTCGGTTAAGCTTCTGTTTATGTTCGCTGATCAATGTTTATGTGACTAAAAGCTTAAATTCAATCTGTTCAACATATAAAGCGATCGAGTCTCTTCAGAAAATTTAGACTAAACCACTTGATTCATATGGATTAGTTTTACGATCTCTCTATTAACTTTTTGAAGCATCAAAGTGTCAGTGGCGTAGCTGTCAATAGAGGGACAGAAAGATCATCAAAATTTGATCTTCATTTGTGTTCAGAAGATCAACAACATGAGGGTGAACTATTTTCCTTTAAAGAAGCCATGAATAATTAGGCTGGTTCTGAGATCACCTGACCAGATTCTGCACGTTTCTTAGTAAGCGCTTACATAATGCATGTTGCTGCGTTTAAACTAACAGTAAAAACTAGCAGCAGATTGAAACAGAATGCAAGGTTCTTTATAAAAAAACCCTACTTTTTACTTAATGGTATAAAAATGCAACACTCATGGTGGGACGCTAAAGAAACAACAAAAGACAGGATGCAACGGCCGGAGATATCTAAATGATTGAAAGGGACTTTGCAATTTAAAGATGCAAATTTTCCCAAGAGGGTTTAACTGTGCAAACTGTCTTATATCTAAAGAACAGCATGCCGGCGGCACGCTAATTAAAGCACCGCTGCTTAAAACGTCAAAACTAAAAATATATATTTAAGAAGAAAACATGTCAAACTCAATCTATTAGTCGCTTGTTGGACAACTAGTCAATTAGTCGAACATGGTGATGCATCTCTATTACATAATGTTAAAACTGTGAAGGACATCTATAGAAAAGTAGCGACATAGAGACAGTCAGATCATTACAGCAAGAGTGTGTGCCTCTGTGTGTGTGTGTTTAGAAGGAGGAATGAATGAAGCTGCCTCCCTTTTAAGACACAGATAAAACGAAACAACAAAAAAGGATGGACAACAAAAGATTACTTTATCCGCACTGCGTGATAATGAGAAATGCTCTGTGTGTCTGTACGAGGAACCGAACTGACAGAAGTGTGTGAGAGAGTAGATGTCAGATCTCCCGTCACCTCATCATATCTCATCTTGTCAGTGGTAGCATCAAAGAGCTGTCTGATAGAGCATGTAAAATTGCAACCATCACGTCACTGTGTGCGGATCCCATTCGCAGCCCATTAAACACTGAAGTGTGACAGTGGCTTTCTGTTGTGGCTGATGTCAGTGCTTCAGTTGACAGCAGTGATAGGAGACGTCTATGGCGGATCAGACTCGCTCAGCAGGTGGCCTGTCAAACTCGTCCCTGCCATCATTTCTCACCCAGAATGTCTGAAGCTCCACTCTCACATGCAGGGTTTCAACTTGTATAACTGAGCTCTGTGGTGAAGGAAATGGGCTTTCAGCACACAGTACCCAATGTGAGGAAGTCCATAGGAATGCATTGTTTCAATTTAATTTGTGTTCTAGTGGCACAAAATGGAATTGCAATTGCATTTGTTTAAGCAGACCCACTGGTCTGGACATGATGACATTGGCTCAACCAGTAGCATGAGGTTGGTGAGACTATTTGCCTGAAAGTCAAGTAGGTTTAATACTGTTCGGATCAATGTTGAGATCAATATGTTTGGATTTCTTACAGTTCATTACTGAGAAGGTTTGATCACAGATTTTGCAAACAGCACAATGTGAAAAAACACAGACTGGCTGTATTAAACATTCATTTGAGCAGAGTTTCTCAGTGGAGATTGCTAAACTCGCTTACATGTCGGGTTTACCAGGTTGTGAGTATTACATAAAACGGAGTATAAAATGTATCCTTTTAAAAGAAAAGCTCTGATTGGGGGATTTAAACTCTTGACATCTGGCAACCCCAAGCATGAAACTACATTTTAGTGTCATCTTTTTTTTTATCTCATCTTTACATGTTGATACAGTCGCAGTTAATGTGTAATGATGTCATGTTGGTTCGTCTTAAAGGTGCTCTAAGCGATGTTGGGTGACGTCACTTCTTGTTGACGTTCAAAGTATTGTCAAACAAAACGGAGGCAAGCTCGACCCTCCCTCCTCCTCAAAATTCTCAAGAATATACATTTTTAATGTTAGTCGTTGTAATTGTCTAGGACATCTCTCCTCTAGCTAACTTCCCTATTCATGCTTCTCTCTCCTCCACTCCCCACACCCCCCTTCATGTGCACGCGCACTAACCCCCCAACCCCCACCCCCAAATCATTCTTGTCGGTTATTGGCTGGAACACTGTTTGTTATATTTAGTGGTCCAGGCTGGGCCAGTTTGTTTTTCTTGCCGTTTGTGGAGTCTGGGCTGTCTACAGAGATCACGTTTTTTTAGTGTTTTCAGGGGATAGGCAGCTAGCGGATAGTGAGGAGATGTTTGCTGTATGTGACAAAAAATGTTTAGGCATTGTCGGAAAGTCTTTTATTTCCTGTCATTTTATTTTGAAACTGTAGTGACGTCATTTTCTTTCCGAGCGCATCACATTCTCATTTCCGACTCCGCATTCTGTGGGATGGTGGCTCTCGTGTGCGTAACCTAAGCGAAAGTAAGTTTCATCCTGCACTAAGATGTAAATATTGCCATCGGACTTGTTTAGATGTTGTCTACTTTCACCTGTTTTCCTGTTAAGTATATTATACGCTTGGTTTTGATACTTTCGTGTGTATTTCTTTAGTTAATAGGTATCACGTGGCTATGTTATAAGCCGTGTTAGACTGAAGATTGTTTCCTTTACATTATTTCAGCCTTAAGCTATATTCTCGAGTGCCATATTTCAGTTCTTATGCCCTTTAGTCCTACCGTTAAATCGTGTTTTGCTTCTGTGTCGCTATCAGACGCAACTAGAGTGTAGTTCGGCACTCCCAGGCCATGCGCCCCTTACGTGCTGGGCGCATGGGGTGCAGTTGCGCCCGCTTCCACTAGAGGGAAGCGAAGACCACCAAATCTATTTAGTATCTCTAAATTGCCTCATTAACCCTTTGTATGCCTGTATATTAGTTGTTTGACTCTTTTCAGGTTATTCGACCAAATTATTATATTTAAGTATTCCTATTCAATGTTTATTATTGTATTGGATATTACTTTATACTTTTGTACATTGTGATTAATGTTATTTTATTCTTTGTTTCTTTTATAGACCACACACACACATACACATACATTTGTACAACAATGCCTGTACCCAAACTTCAATAATAAAGTTTGCTGGAATAATTTCTCCGTGCCCTTCTCTCTGACCGGAGCCCTGTCAAAGGAAACTGTCAGACCAGTATTATCCCCTTCAGAGTGTCCCACTCTGTCACATGGTCCTTCGAGCCGGATCTGACAGCTTTCTGGAGACAATATGGAGCCAGGACAACCATCTGCAGATCCAGCAGTGCGTTCTCGACCCCAGCGGGAGATACAGTTACCAGCATCCCTTGCAAACTTTGAAGTTGGGTACACACCGAGAATCACAGTACTTCCTTCCACCGAAGCTGAGGAACTCGGAGCAGCAGCCCCAGCTCACGACATCCCAATCCCTGATCCTCTTTCACTGCCATTTGTGAGAGCAGATTCATGTCGATCCTTGGTATCTTCTCATCGTAGCGGACCGAGATCTCGAGCCAGTGCTACCTCATCAACCAAGAGGTCCGTTGCAGAAGGGCTATCCGAGCTACAGAGTGCCATGTTGGAGGAACAGGTCAAGCGGATGGAATTAGCAGAAGTGCAGCGCCAGATTATGGAGCAGACGCTAGTGGACGAGCAGTGTACTCTTCTAGACAAAGAAGCCAGAGACGCCCTTGATGAGAAGGAGGAACTTCTCAGAGAACAAGAACGGCAGAGACGTCGACTGGAGGAGAAAGCAGAGATGGCATACAAGAGTAAAGAGGCTATCACCAGGCATCAGATGTTGCGACGGCGACTGAAAGAGAAAGAGATGGAATTGGCACAAGCAGCTCTTATCACATCTTTCCTGAAGGAAGAAGGAATTAAGAGTCCCAGTTCCTCCAGGCCCCTCAGTGAATGTGAGTACAACCTAAGGTCCTCATCAGAAAATCAGCCTCCCCTACTCCACTCACAAGGTGCAGAGGGACTGCTCCATTCTACTCCATCTATTCATGTTCTGCCACCAGTCTCCAGTGCAGTCATTAGTCCACCTGTCTCGACCAGTCTACCATCAGTCCAGCCCGCTTCACAAGTGAGTGCTTATACTACTACTAGTATACTCGCCCAGCCGCAGCCTACGTATATTACCATGCTTCCTCCTCTTGCAATCAACAACCCAGCTTCACAGTCGGCTCCCAGACCAGCCGTGAGTGCCGTTACCTCACGTGCTCCGCCACTGTCAGTCGAACAGTATATGGCCCCACTTCGCCAGCCACATATGGACTATAGCCAAGCCCAGGTCCAATATGTGCCTCCACCTGTTACACCTCTACAGCCAGTGCTATCAGCTGCTAACACGCTGTCCTATCCTTACCCCGCTATGCCGCCACCTCCACGACAGGGCACAGCGCCTCTAGATTACAGGGCAGCGCCGGGTACAGACCTCATGGAGCTCCTAGTTGCCACATCTTATGGCCTTCCTAGACCTACTCTACCTCACTTCACCTCAGGTAAAGAGTCAGACTTTGCCCTGCTCAAGATGGCTTTGGACAATCTGCTCAATACACATGCTCACCTCACAGAGCAGTTTAAATATCAAGTCCTCCTCGATCATTTGAAACTGCCAAGCGCCTACAAGCTAGCCCAAGCCTTCATGTATCATCCAAAGCCGTACACCTCATCCCTCCAGGCTCTCCAAGATAAATATGGGCAACCGCGTCAGCTCGTGCAGAGCGAGCTGGGTGCCATCTTAAACTCACCTCATGTAAGATCTGGAGATCCAGAGGCATTTGACAACTTTGCTCTATCAGTACAAGGTCTAGTTGGCATGCTCCGCTCTCTCGAGGGTGAGAATGGCTACGAACTGCGATGCGGCTCCCACGTCGACAGGCTGCTCAGCAAACTGCCTACTAACTATCGAGACGCGTTTGTGGAGTACAGCATAAACCGAGGCATCCTCAGGACCGGCACTGACCAGACCTACACGCTTGAAGACTTCTCTGTTTGGCTTCAGTTAAAGTCACAAGCAAAGCGCATTTCATCTCGAGCAGCTCTGATGTTCCAAGACCAGCCTAAGCCAGTTAAGGGCCAAAGGAAATCCCAGGGTCCTTCATCCAACGTGTTTTACAACACTGAGAGCCAAGCTAAGGTAGCCCCTCCAGATCCTGCTCGCAGCACAAAGTCACCCAAAGGTAAACCCAGTGTGAAGCCTTACTGCCCGTACTGTGACGCCCGTGAGCATTACCTCAGCTTATGCCCCAAATTCAAAACGCTCACTCCATCAGAGATTTCCACCTGGATTAAAGACAGAGGCTGTTGGAGGTGTGGCAGGAACCATAAACCTGAGGCATGTACTCTCAAGAAGCCTTGCCAAGTGTGCAAACAGCAACACCTGACCGTGCTTCACGAAGTGTGTTCCCAAGAAGCTAAGAAAGTGTTAATGGTCAGTGCTGCTCCCGACACCATATACGTTGACCGTCCTAGTCGTCCGCAGAGAGTCATGTTGAAGCTAGTTAAGGTGTGCCTGTACAATGCCGAGCACTCTCTGGAAGGTTTCGCTATTCTGGACGATGGATCAGAGAGAACCCTCATCCTTCCCTCAGCAGTCCGGCATCTCCATTTAGCCAAAGAGCCTGAAAGCTTGCCTTTGCGTACTGTCCGCCATGAGGTGATCCATCTACAAGGAGCCGCTGTCTCGTTCGACATCTCCCCAGCTCATTCTCCCAAACAAAGGTACCACATCTTTCATGCCTTCACTGCTGGTGAGCTGAGCCTGTCTGAGCATAGCTATCCTGTCAAGTCACTCATGCGCAGATACCCCCACCTGCAAGGTCTTCCTCTGCCGAAGGTTGACAAGGTCCAGCCGCTTCTGCTAATAGGCTCTGACTTTCCACATCTGCTGCTTCCCAAACAACCGGTTCGAGCAGGTCCTCCTGGGAGTCCTGTAGCTGTGTGTACTGCTCTTGGTTGGACACTGCAAGGCCCCGCCAACCTCAACCTCACTGGTGAGCACTCTCACTGCTACTTCACTATGTCTCCTAACTCAGAGCTGCAGCGGCACGTTGAACGACTGTGGGAAGTTGACATAACACCGTATGCCAATGCCAAGACTGTGACCCGCTCCAAAGAAGATCAGCAGGCCCTAGAGCTGCTAGAACAGCGCACAGTCAAGGTAGAAGTGGATGGAGTAACAAGGTATGCTACTCCCCTACTTAGGCGCAAAGCTAGCCTCACACTCTGGGCTCCGAAGCACACATTGCTCCCACAGCTACGGAGCACAGAACGCCGTCTTGCCAAAGACACTGCTCTAGCCAACACCTACTGTCAAGAAATACAGAAGCTTGAACAGTTGGGCTACGCCAAACCTCTACCTCCTGACACAGTAGACAGCTCCACAGAGTCCTGGTATCTGCCGCACCACGTTGTCCACCACAACGGTAAGGCGAGGATTGTCTACAACTGTTCCTACCAGCACAACGGTCAAAGTCTCAACAGCCAACTGTTGCCCGGTCCGACCTTAGGTCCTACTCTCCTCGGTGTACTTCTTCGGTTCCGAGAACACAGTGTGGCTATCAGTGGTGACATCAAAGCGATGTTTCATCAAGTTCGCCTGCTACCAGAAGACAAGCCCCTTCTCCGTTTTCTCTGGAGAGGTATGAAGAGGGAGGAGGAACCAACAGTGTATGAGTGGCAGGTTTTGCCATTTGGGACGACATGCAGTCCCTGCTGTGCCACGTACGCCCTTCAGCGGCATGTGAAGGATAACAGCAGCGGTCATGAGGACATCCTACACCTTGTGGAGACTGCCTTCTATGTCGACAACTGTTTGACCAGTGTCACGAACGCTGATGAAGCCAAGACCATCATCAACCGGATGCGTAAACTGCTCTCAGTCGGAGGCTTTGACATCAGGCAGTGGGCCAGTAAGACCCCCACAGTTGTTGAACATCTTCCATTGGAAGCGAAAGCAGCAAGCACCGAGTTGTGGCTCTCTCAGCCTCGACAAGATCCCGAGGAGCCAGCCTTAGGCCTTCGCTGGAACTGCCTTACCGATCGCCTTGGGTACCGCCACAGACCGGTAGAGTATTCACAGCCAACTCTGAGGAACGTCTACAAGGTGATGGCAACACAATATGATCCCCTCGGATACCTAATTCCATTTACCACACGAGCAAAGATCCTTATTCAAGACCTGTGGAGAGTGGGAGTTGGCTGGGATGAACCGATCAGACCAGAGGCTCTTCTGGATATCTGGACACAATGGGAGAGTGAACTAGTCCATCTTCCACAAGTGGAAATCCCCCGATGCTATGTCCCATCAGTAGCAGACACTGGGCCACCCAGACGAGAGGCACACATCTTCTGCGACGCCTCTGAAAGAGCCTACGGGGCCGTCGCTTACCTCCGCACCCAAGACAATCAAGGTGAAGTCCACGTTGCATTTGTGATGGCTCGGTCACGAGTGAGCCCTCGCAAACAATTATCCATGCCACGCCTCGAACTGTGTGCTGCTTTAGCCGGAGCCCAGCTGGCTAAAGTCATTATGACAGAACTGTCACTCCCTTCCCAGCAAGTCACTCTCTGGACTGACGCGATGACAGTTTTAACGTGGCTCAATTCCGACTCGTGTCGCTACAAGGTCTTTGTAGGAACTAGAGTCGCAGAAATTCAAGAGCTCACTGAAAACTCGACCTGGCGGTACGTCAGCACCACTGACAATCCAGCCGATGACCTTACTCGCGGCAAACCCTTGCTCGAGTTCAGCCAGTCGAACCGGTGGAGCCAAGGTCCACCATTCCTCCGACAACATCCAGACTCCTGGCCAGTGCTTCAGTTAATAGAAGCCCAAGAAGCTGACGAGGATGAACTTCGGAAGACATTGTTCTGTGGAGCCACCACCTGCTCTCCGACCACGACACTCAGGTCTGATATAGACAACTGGGATAGTCTTCTCAAGGCTACCCATGAGAGCCTTCACGGGGCGGCTGATGACCAGAGCAGTCCTACCATGACAGCAGCTGACGTCCAAACAGCAGAGCTCCATGTCCTCAGACAAGCCCAGAGTGAGTCCTTCCCTGAAGAGGTGGAAACTCTTACTGCTGGTAAGTCCATCTCGAGACTGAGTCGCCTGCTCATGCTTGCTCCAGAGTATGATGAAGCTGTTGGCCTGGTGAGAGTGGGAGGTAGACTACGCAGAGCAGAAGATCTTGACCCAGATGCGATGCATCCTATCATCCTCGATCCCAAATCTCATGTTACGAAGCTGCTCATTAAGAAATATGACAGTGAACTGCTACATCCTGGTCCCGAGCGGGTTTTCGCCGAAATGAGGAGAAGATATTGGATCCTCCGGGGTAGAGAGTCCATCAAGCGTCATCAGCACGGCTGTGTTGAATGTCAGAAATGGCGCGCTACTCCAGTGGTGCCTCAGATGGCAAACTTACCCCCTGCCAGACTCCGCTTATACAAGCCACCTTTCTGGTCGACTGGAGTCGATTGTTTCGGCCCTTACAACGTCAAGGTGGGTCGGCGCACAGAGAAGCGGTGGGGTCTGATTTTCAAGTGCATGACGACGAGCTGTGTGCATCTTGACCTACTGGAGAGCATAGACACTGATGCTTTCCTGATGGCTCTCCGCCGCTTCATCGCTCGCCGTGGCAAGCCATTTGAGATCCTGTCTGACAGAGGAACCAACTTCCGAGGTGGAGCTGCGGAGCTGCAAGCCAGTTTTGCCGCTTTAGAAGTTCCTCTTCAAGAACAGCTGGCCAGACAGCAAATCGAGTTCCGTTTCAACCCCCCTGGGTCTCCACACTTTGGGGGAACGTGGGAACGAGAGATCAAGTCGATTAAGTCAGCTCTCCAAGTCATCCTTCAGGACCACACCGTCGCCGAACCTGTGCTGCAAACTGTGCTGATTGAAGTGGAGGGAATACTCAATGCTAAACCGCTTGGGTACATCTCCTCCGATGCTGCGGATCCGGATCCCGTCACACCAAATCTACTGTTGATGGGACGCCGCGACGCATCACTCCCGCAGGCTGTTTACGCATTTAGTGACCTTCTCAGCAGGAGAAGATGGCGCCACAGCCAGATCCTGGCGGACCATTTCTGGTCCAACTTCATCCGTCGCCACCTCCCGGACCTTCAGAAGCGGTCGAAGTGGCACAAGGACACAGACAATCTGACTGCTGGCCAGGTAGTGATGGTGGTTGATTCGCAGCTACCCAGAGCCCAGTGGCCCATCGGGAGAGTGGTGAAGACCTGTTCAGGTTCGGATGGACGAGTTAGGGCAGCTGAAGTTAAGATCAAGGGACAGACCTACCTACGGCCAGTCGTGCGCCTTGTGCGGCTGCCAGCCTGGGAGGATGAAGATGACGCCAACTAAGTAGACTTTCCTTTGGGATTCAAATTTATTGCTAAATTTGGGGGCGGCTATGTCGGAAAGTCTTTTATTTCCTGTCATTTTATTTTGAAACTGTAGTGACGTCATTTTCTTTCCGAGCGCATCACATTCTCATTTCCGACTCCGCATTCTGTGGGATGGTGGCTCTCGTGTGCGTAACCTAAGCGAAAGTAAGTTTCATCCTGCACTAAGATGTAAATATTGCCATCGGACTTGTTTAGATGTTGTCTACTTTCACCTGTTTTCCTGTTAAGTATATTATACGCTTGGTTTTGATACTTTCGTGTGTATTTCTTTAGTTAATAGGTATCACGTGGCTATGTTATAAGCCGTGTTAGACTGAAGATTGTTTCCTTTACATTATTTCAGCCTTAAGCTATATTCTCGAGTGCCATATTTCAGTTCTTATGCCCTTTAGTCCTACCGTTAAATCGTGTTTTGCTTCTGTGTCGCTATCAGACGCAACTAGAGTGTAGTTCGGCACTCCCAGGCCATGCGCCCCTTACGTGCTGGGCGCATGGGGTGCAGTTGCGCCCGCTTCCACTAGAGGGAAGCGAAGACCACCAAATCTATTTAGTATCTCTAAATTGCCTCATTAACCCTTTGTATGCCTGTATATTAGTTGTTTGACTCTTTTCAGGTTATTCGACCAAATTATTATATTTAAGTATTCCTATTCAATGTTTATTATTGTATTGGATATTACTTTATACTTTTGTACATTGTGATTAATGTTATTTTATTCTTTGTTTCTTTTATAGACCACACACACACATACACATACATTTGTACAACAATGCCTGTACCCAAACTTCAATAATAAAGTTTGCTGGAATAATTTCTCCGTGCCCTTCTCTCTGACCGGAGCCCTGTCAAAGGAAACTGTCAGACCAGTATTATCCCCTTCAGAGTGTCCGACTCTATCACAGGCATAAAAAACGTGTGACATCGCTTAGAGCACCTTTAATCATGGAAATAAAGTTTGGCAACGAATATTTTACGTCAAAGTTTTTGTTAACAAAATGTACACTAATTCACATATAGCGCCATTACTGTAACTTATCAGACTGGAAAATTGCCAAAACTGATTTACTGATATAAAAAAAATTTAAAAAAAGATCCTGTTCACATATTACATCTAAATAGTAGTTTACCATTAATTTACCAGTAAAAACTGTATGTGTGAAAGGGCTATTGGCAATTGTCCAAGGTGTCTGCTGAGTTAAGAATTGAGTTTTTTTTATGGATAAGCTGCATTTATTTGATTTAAATTATTATATATATATTTTTTTTTAACTCTGATCACACCCACCCTCCACAGTTGGAGATGGCATCATGCCGGCTGGGGGCGTCGTCTGCTGTCTGGTAACAATTGCCGGGAGTCTAGTGATGGGAGTCACTACTGATGAGCTACATCCTGGAGTGCACATGCTCCATTCTTCAACTGAATCAAAGGTGGAAGCACCATCTGTCTTCAAAATATGTTTTGACTTGTATAACCATAGCAACCATATTCTAGGTTTCAAGAGCTCTAAAAAGCCAGTGTATACTTCATTCTCTGTGTTTCGCTTCATTTCTTGCGCATGGGTGAGCATGCAAAACTTACAAATACTGTGTAGATCATGAGCGTGGATGGACGACACTGGACCCTTTTTTTTTGCACATGCACAGACACAAAAGCGGGACAGTGTGAATGGACATCAGCGGACTGTGCTGATGATGTAAATTACATCACACTGACTTCTGTAAGCTTCCCAGAAAGGGGAGTTCGATTCTTGCTTAATCCTGGATAAAAATATCAGTTACAGCAGGTTCCTCAGATACAATAAGAAAATGTATTAAATGAGCATTAACTTTTATCACTGAGGGGATTTACAAATGAAGCAAAGGTTGTGTTTCTTTGGTCTCTGATGTGGATTTGACAAATAAACGATCTTCATTTGGTGAAGTGCGCATCTGCTCACTTGTGTAGCTTTCACACTAAGGGTTTTGATGAGGACCTGTGTTCGATAAGTGGCTTAATGATGATGCTCCTTTTTTTGTCTGGATCTACTCATTTACTCTGAAAAAAACTGCAACTCATACTAACACATGTATGTAACATGTTTTTGATTTCAGAAATAAAATTTTAAAAACTTTCCCTTTTTTTGAGACTGGTGTTTACTATGCTAATATCATAATGGGGGGGGAAGCCTAATTAAAATGGTGCGTTCAAGTCCTCCTGGGTAGTTCGTACTTACGAGGTGGGAAGTTGTGTTTATGACGGCATGTGCGTTCAAGTCACTTTCGTCGGAGTAAGATGGCGGTGTAATTTCTCTTAATTAATTACACAAAAATAGAGCAAGTTTCTTAAACTCTAGTTCTAGAAAATGAAGAACAAAGAAATGTGCATCAGGTGTGCTTTGTTTTTTTTAAATGTTTTTAATTAATTTATGAAGCCACGTGCAAACGTTATCGTTACATATTACATTGTATAATAATGCCATCATATTCTGTGCAGGCAATTAGGTTACTTCACTGTAAATAGAAAAGTCTGCAATATCACTGCTAAATACCTTTAAGTTTTGTGGTATTCCGCCATGTTTCTCAGTGACACGCACCCAACTCATAAAGATCGAGGCTTAAAGAAAATCCGAGCTTCCCACTTGTATTTACGACATTGTGGTGTCGTTCATGTGCGAGATGACTTGAACACACCAACAGAGTGCAGTTCTTAAAAGGGAAAAAAGTAGTCTGCCATAAAGTAATGTACACTGTGAAGACCCTTATGATTGTATGTCAAGGTCAACTTAAAAGTATCTTAAAACATTAGATAATCTGACATTTAAATTACATGGTTAGTTTAGTCATGACTCATGATTTGTACACATTTTAAATATGTTTTTACTTTATACTTTGTTATATCCAGGCCCTGTGATGAGAGGAGCCCACTAAGGTGCTCTAAGGCAGTGGTTCCCAAACCCCCTCCAACAGTGTCTCCTTTATCGGACACACCCATTTCAGATTTTGGAGTCTACTAACAAGCTGATGACCCGAATAAGGAGTGTTTGATTAAGTAAGGCATACAAAATGTGCACTGTTGGGGGCGCTTCAGGAACGGGTTTGGAAACCACTGCTCTAAAATATACCCCACTCATCGGGCTCAGGGGAGACGGGGCCGACTCAAACCAATTTTGGCCTCTGAGAATTTTAGCGACAGTACTGTATCATAGTCATCTGAAGCACATGCATAATCCTGAGAGGGTACATTTTATTCTGCCCCAGAGCAACACAGAAATAAACGGATGAAAGAATACAGAGATGAAGGAGGCGAGCACACTTCACCTCAACTGCATGGCGCACTCCAGCTCGGCTGCTCTGAGACTCGATACTACAACGAAAGGGGGCTTTTGTGTGCACACTAACATTCGAGAGCTTTCCCTCTGTGGCCCTCAAATCCGATCTTTGTTAAAAGAAGACATTAATCTTTAATTTCCTGTCAAAAGTCAAGAGGTCCGCAGAGTAAAGCTACAGCAAGACAAAGCTCCAACGTCTCGCTGGCTGAACGACTTCTTGTCAAGATCTTGGCTTGAGAAAGCGACTAGGGTTTGGGGTTCAAGCAACCGTACAAGGAACGATTGCCTGTTGGTTTTATATCTCCCCAGACAGTCTGAAGAAGGTCACAGCTGGGGCATGTTTCCATTGGCATTTTAGCTTCAGTGGTGTTCTCGTTGACAGAGAGTCATCCATCTACAGTGGACCACAATTCCCTTATCATCAATTAACAAAACAAGACTGTTTGAAACTCAAATTAAAAAAAGAATTGGATCCACTGAACCAATTAGCATTGTTAATATGGGCAATGAGAGTGCCTGAAGGCACGAAACAGCTTTCAGATTATCTTTTCTTATTGACAAGCTGTAATGGGACAGCTCGTCATTTATGTGGAAAGTAGGGATGGGTCAACTAATAATTGATTAGTGAGATTCACTAGTTTTTGTTTTGCATATATTTTTAATTTAGCTGATATTTAGGCAGTAGGGCGTGGCCGCTGCAGCCATACACTTTAATATTCAGCGATAATATCTCATGTTGTTTTTTGACCAGTTAAAAATAGTCCAACTTCCACATTGTTTAATTTCATTGTGCTCCACCTAGCTAGCTTTGTACGCAAAGCAGGACTTACATAAAAGCCTCAGAATAAAAGTGTACGACTGGGGTTGAAACCAGCCTTCTATCACTGATGGAGAATTATTTAAGACAAATGGGTTGACTAGCCGTTCAGACAATGCACTGACTAGTTGAATTTGAAACTATGTCGTTTTGCACATCTCCAAAGAAGGAGAATGGAAGGACAGATAAAAGATTTCGACAAAACATAAAAGGGCTTCGTCTTTCATCTCTCACGGAAGCAGTGACTAATGTATGCGCCTGCAGAGCGAGTGAGACACAGTAGACAACGGCAAGGCTGTGCTTGATTTGATGAGCTGTTGATGAGAGCAGCCTGGATCCCTGTAGAGGCTTCAGAGAGAAAATGAGTGCGAGACGCACACACACAGCTGAGTTAGGCCTCAATCTATGCTTTACTTCCTCCCCGAAGAGCAACTTCAGCCAATCGCGGTGCAGATTCCCATCCCCCCCTTACGTCCCCTGCCAACGGCTCAGCCAATCAGACGGATTGTTCGTCTGCCTCATCAGCACGGCCCTGGCGCCTCTCTCCCCTCCCTCATTTTCCATCCCCTACGTGCTCGTTCTAATTATGGAGAACAAGTTGTGGAGCACGGAGAGAGGGAGTGGAATCAAAGGAGCACGGGAAGAGAGAAAGGAGTGAAGGAGGAACGTCGTAATGGAGGGGGAGAGGGGCCGCATTGACAGGATACAGATCAGCCTGCAGGGCTCGGGGATAAACAACAATTCTTTCAAGCTCTCAGTAAATTAGAGCGCTGCAGAACGGCGGTGAGAGTGAGTCGGCCGTGTGTGTCTCACTGCAGCTGTGTTATTGCGGGAAAGACACAATCCTCCCCTTCCAGCCGGTCTGTGACAAGAGGACAGGCAAAAACGAATGAAGGGTAGACAGCAGGACTTAAATGAGAAAGGGTAAAGCAAGAGAGGACAGAAAGAGAGCTGCTCTTTAGATGTGGAAATGATCAAACCAAGCAGAGATCAGTGAAGCACCAAAGTGATACAGCAAAAGCCTTTGTGAATCCCAAAACCTTGTGAGTTGCCTACGTAGGCAGAATTTTAAGGCATCAGTCATGCCCCCAATAAAAAGGCTCTTCCAAAAAGTAGATACCTTCTTTTGGACAAATTGTAAGACAGCATGTCTCGTTTGCTGTTTGGAGACGGCAATCAAACAATGCACTGCGTCAAACTCAGTGAAAAAAATCTACTCAAGATGGTGAAGCACAATTTACAAATTGCTGTCTATATCAAAATGGTCACTTATGAGGTTACATTTTAATTCGGATGCTGCCATAGAAGGCAGCTCATTAGTTTTTTTTTCCCATCACAAGGAACAAACCTTTTCCTTTTTTTCCTTCCAACCCAGATTCAGTCGTGCTCTGCCTTCCCCTTATTTATGGTTCTTAATATTCAGCTTCTCTCATCTGTCTTCCCAGCTTTTTCTCATTAACCGCTTCAAATTCTCCACTCCGACACTTATATAAACATTTGTTGGCTAGACTGTGTGCAATTCAGAGGCATATCTCTGGTCTCAAAAAAGCTCAGGACACAGAAGAGGTCAATAAAGGAAAAGACACACACCGAGGATGAGAACACACACCGAGTGCCTGAGTCCTTGAATCAGATCTTTCCATCTTATTTCATCCTGGAATTGGGACTTATCTAGAATCTGTGATTTTGACACTTTGGTATTGATTGATTTTCAACAACTGCACACTAATTAAGTGATTAGACCACCCAAGACAGATGTTAGTACCATGAGAAAAAGGGCCATAAGGAGCACCAGGTGAGTTTACTATGCAAACCCTCCACTGGATCCATTCCTTGAGAATGAGATATAAATGGGAAGCCCTCAAATATTTTATGACACCAACAAGTATCCTTAAATAAACGCTCTTTCTAACAATCCTGGGCATTTACAGCACTACAGCTGGTAGTGGAATGTATTAGTCGTGTAGTTCAACAGCAAGGAAACAAGATAAAAACCATTAGCTGAACAACTGAATCCACAACAAAAAGAAACACAATCATTAAAATTCCCACCCACTGTTCCTTGTGATATGAGGCAGGCTAAGATTTTGAATAAATCTGACTACCACAGAGGAAGCAAAATGTATTTACTACAAATCCAAATGGTTAGTGATTGTTAATGTTACCATGGTGAAACGACTCCAAAAGGGCACACCGTATGCATAAGAGGGCTTTCCTGTTGCTACCTGAGTTTGGCAAGATGATACTAGTAGTTTTACTAGATTTATTACGTTCAGCCGTACACCGATTACATTACTTGCCCACCACGGCACTGTTGTTTTGCTTTTTTATAGAGATATAAAAATAATTTTGTTCAGTTGGACAACAGACACTACAATTAAAAACAGAAAGCATCTGCTCTGCTCCACACAGCACGAGCTGCAGAGTCGCAGCAGAGATTTCACTTATTAAGTGACAAGTATAGGAGAAATGAGATGACTGACAAGGATATTGGCGGAGGATTTGGTGTATAACAGATCCTGAGCATCATTGACAAATATGTAATCTTGTAAAATGTACAGTCACTACCACTGCTCCCTATACACATAGGCCTAGCACTTGTGATTGCAAACTCGAATTTAAAAGCGATTTCAATACCCCACACATAGATAGCGGCTCCCTGATGTCCGCAAGTTATAGGCCCATAAACAGAGTGCCATTGCAAAATCAAATGTGGAAGTGAAAAGCGAGCGCCCATTTATAAGCATCCCCACTGTTATCTGTAATACCGATGTTGTTGCAAGTTTATATATCAGTGTGAAAATTTCCTCACCGTGACATCCCTAAGCATCAGTACAAATTAATATAAAATATTAAAATATAAAATCTAGGTCAACCTCAGTCACCTGGTCACTTCATCAGGGTGAATAACCATCTCATAAATTTACAATTCGTAATTCAAAAGCCACACAAGTCCTCGGCCACCTTCACTGTCAAGGTAAATAGAGGGACAAACCTGTGATCCCATGGTTCTACTAGCTAGAGAAGAGCATCTTTAACAGAAAAGGCAAAAAGAAGGAAGAATTGACTAGGAAAGACCAAAAGGGGTCTAATTACGTCTGCAAGGTCCAGCACATGTTTATTTGATTCGTCTTTTAAAGGAAGTGCTTGATTAAATAAATAGAGGCCAGGAAGCGCATTTTAAATTCTCTTTAATGGAAGATGATGAAAAAGCCCACGGCTCGAAGCAGAGCGTGCAAAACCCACCACGAGAGAAACCCAGGCCATCAATCTCGCTCTCGCTCATACGCACTTTACCTCTTAATGTTTTTCCCCAACTGCAATGCATTGAAGATCAGAACGCAGGCAAAGAGAGACTTTGAAATCATCAGGTAAAAAAGGGATAAACTGTCGAGATTCCCGCCAGCCCATAATACCCTAGGCACGTACAAGAGGTTTAAAAAATAAAGCAGAACACCAAAGCAATATTTGTCTAGAAAGATGACACAGGGGGAGACATGAATAAAATGTGTGTGAGTGTGTGTACCCAGCTCCGCTGCTGAGACAAAGCCATTTACGATTACAGCAACACAAGGGCTGCCAAAAAAACAGCGTTTTACCCTTCACAGAGGTGAGCGTTGAGCAAACTGCAGGTGACAGAAGCTTTGATACACAGATAAACAGCACTGAGGTTGTTCTTATAACCTCCCTCTCTCTCCAACACAAAAGATAAGCCAGCTGTGATGAGCTCTTACAAATGTGAAATCCTTTTCTCATAGACACATCTTGGCAGCTGACACACTTCATCATACTAACAGAAAGGGTTGTGTGTACATGGCAATCCGTTCAAAAGTCAGTGGACATACAGGGTTTATTTCCTTCAAACTAAAGATTATTTTTACTGGTATTCATAAAAAATAGCTACAATCAACAGTAAGTAACTTATTTAATGTACTGTTTGGAGAAATAATTTTCTTTCTTTTTTTTATTATTTAGCATCACTGAACATCAAAGATAATTTGTTACTCCTAAATAACAGTCAAGTCTATTCAAATGTAGGCTATTTATATTACAACAGTCTTTTCATTGTTTGTATCACTCTACTTGTCTGTGTTTGCGCCATTCTAGACAGGCTCACCGTCTGTGGGTTAGTGCAGTCAACAGTGTTACTTAAGTGAGTCATTTGAATCATTCACTCAACCAGTTTGTTCAAATACACTGACTTAAGAACAAAATATCTTCTGAAAGAGTACAGAATCTCCGGATCAAAAAACAGGCAAAGAAGAAGCAGAAACAAGTGATGTCATATGTTAATCAGATGAATATGTAAAATAACACGATCATCAGCATTAAACAGCATATAAATCAAAACTGCCTAATGTTACTGATTGAAATGTTACTGATTGAAATCGACCCAGTAAACTAAGCTGGAATTAGATTTTTTTTTTTGTCTGTTTAAAAGCAGTCTATGTTCTTTGTTTAGATATATTGCATGTTTAGATATTCATACAACAAAATATTCTGGGGGCCATTAAACTTTTGTGAAAATGATCAAAAATGGTGGCTGTCAAAAAAACAACAAAAACAACACGCTGGTGGGGAAAGAGTAAAGATACATACTGAACAACCTACACAGTACATGTGAGATGTTTTTAGTGTTATGGATGTAGCACACACATTTTCAAGGCTGTATCCCATTTCAGAGGGTTCTTTATATGAGATGTCAGGAGCTCCAGATCTCCAAGGGTAAATGTAGCCACGTTTGAGGCCATGTCAGCTTACAGCATCATACCTTACTTCAAACATGTTGCACAAATAATTTTCAAGGACTTTCTGCAGTCAGGAAGCATGTCAGCGGATTAACACTGTGCAAAGCTCACGCCGTTTTGATGCCAGCAAGGTGGATTACATTATGCTTTCATAAAAAAAGACAATGAGCAAAATGTGTTTAAAAATCACGTCAGATTTCATGGGGATTCCGCAATTAGGATCACGACCCGGTGGAGAAGACCAAAGGGCAAGTTTCCTCAACCGTTTGATATGTGGAGCACCAAACATTCTTCATTGATTTTCTATTTTACATAAATTTCATCATAGGAACAATTCTGTGAAACATCAGTTCATATTTACAGTCAATATGTCGAGTTTAGTAGTTCACTGTCTTCCAATTGTTAACCAAAGTTCCAGTCCAAACTTGCACCATTGTAAGGCACTTCTTTTTTTTTTTCTTCTTTTTTTTTATTGAGGTTGTGAAGAATACGAGCACAGCCTGATCCATAGGTTCTCTTCAAGTCTTGGGAACTAATTTTCAACCCATGTTTTCTGACATTTTTCTGTGTAGTTCAGGCTACACTGATCTGTGCTCCTTTGTACTTTTCTTCCGCTGATCTGGTGTAGACCTTTACTGTGCGAGAGACACTTTGAGATAATTATTCAAACACACACACGGTGGAGACTGGCCGTTCATTGCGCTGTTATTCTCTTTGTCCTTGGCTGGGAGTTCACTGGGCCATTGTGTCAGACACATCTAAAAATAGGTCTGCCGGCATGAAACCAGCAGCCGCCTGGGGCTTTTAAACAACATTACCTCAGTCATCAAACCCCTGCGGGAAACCTATCATGACAGCACCAGAGGCTGCAGCTCCACTCGTTTAAATACCCATGCAGCGTCTTCTAGAAACACTATGAGCTTTTTATGGGGGCAGCAGGGCTGGGTGACTATTTTTAGGAAATGGATGGTAACTGGAATTCTTTTCCTCATAAATCATTAGAGCCTTGTGAATATCTTCACGGATCACTGAGGGAAGGACAATATCGCAACTTTAAGGAGTAGTTTACCAAATTTAAATTAGTCACCCTCATGTTCCTCCAAACCCATATGACCTCACTCTTCCATGGAGCAAAAAAGCAAATGGTTCCTACTTTGCGAGTGAAGTTCCATATCATTTCACTGGTTCCCATGTATTTTGTAACCTAAACTGTATGGAAAAGAGCAACGTGAACATTAAAGTCCCTGTGAACCGGAAGTTGCAACCGACTTTACGTCAGTGTTGTGCCGTATTTCCAAGTGAAACGGAATTTTAAATCGAGGGCAGGGTTTTATTTTAGCGCACCGCCATCCCTCGCTCGAGTCGTAGCAGACCAAGCGTGCCAGAATAAGTGCTGAGAATTGAAGCCAAAGGTGGAAAAAAGATCGCCCCCCAGGTGGTTGGTCCTAGTACAGGTCGTAAACCCCAACCTCACCATGAAGTCTAATGGAGGCGATGGAAACTAAATAATCAAATTACACTTCAAATAAATTTTTTCCAAAGATGTTTTCTGTCATTTTAGGTTGTTTTTATCATGCTGATTTAAGTTTAAGTGTTAGTTTTTTTAAATAGGTTTGATGTTAGTTCGTTATTTGATGCTATAAAAACGGGAATGTGACATCATGATTGACAGCTGTGATTGACAGCTTCTCTAAACGAAGTAGTCACTGAGGCACCGACAGACTTTTTTTTTTTTTTTGGGAGGAGATTGGAGCTTCAACTTTAATTTCTACATGTCCATAACTGTTTATTTCACACAGTAAACTTTGTACTAACCGTTTCTGCGGGAGTGAGGGCGGGAACTTGATATCGCGGCTCCACTTCACGTTCACTACTGCGCAGAAGCAGGTCCCAAATCTGGGCAAGATGTCAGCGCCATATAAGGACTTTGGCGGCTTCACTTTTCACCAATGGAAGAGAGTGAAGGGGCGTCGTCCATCTTTTTTTACAGTCTATGTAGCAGACTGACTGATGGAGGGAAGCGGTTAAGGATATTCAAACCAAGTCATCAAACTGACGTCATCAGAGAAGGAACGTCATTCCAGAGCGGAAGCAAATTTTCTGACTTTGATTAAAGATCACTACAGCAAAAAAATGTTTCTGTGTATTAACTTGCATGGGTTAATTGTTCACCACAAGATCAGTCGCCTTTGGCTTTTGGCTTGCTTAGTTGGGGACACTTAATATTCGACAATATTATTGATCTGCTGCATTGACACCAATATATGACAACTGAACTGAGCTGGACGATGACATCACTGTTTTCTCCAGAGCGGCTATATAGATAAATTAACAACTTTTTTACAACAAAAATGAACCATCACTGAACTCACTTAAGCTGGACTAGTATTTTTGCACTATTTTATAGTTGGATTATTTTTCTGCTATTACTGTAAAGCTGATTTGAAACAATCTGTATTGTAAAAAGCGCTATATAAATAAAAGGTGACTTGACTTGACTAGTAATGTGCGCTAACGAAGTAAATAGTGTCAATTTTGATTCCATGATGACTTTAACAGCTCTTTATTTAATGTTCCAAAGAAAAAAGAAAGTCATTCAGGTTTAGAATGACATGAGGGTGAATAATTAACTTTCTTTTTGGGTGAACTGTTTCTTTAATAGGAGGTAAAAGGTTTTTACAAAATAAAGTCAAATATACATTTTATGAATCTAAAGAAAAAATTATAAAAATGTTATAAAATTAAAATTATAAAAATTATAAAAAACAAAAACCTTTTTTAAAAATTTTAATAACCATCTGGTAATGGCTATTTATAATCCAGTGAATTTGGTTGGAGATGCGGCCATCAACAACAAAAAAGGTATTGAAAGCGTTTTCTCTCCCCTTTTAAAATATGATAAGCCCAGTTATTTTTTATATGGTAAGTTTCATTATATCATTTGCATTTAGCATTTTTTCCCCCACTGTCCGGGACTCCATCAGAAAAGACCTGCAACCAATTTTTGGTCAAGACCCACCAGTTGAGAATAAGTGGTGCAGATCATTTGAGTGAAACAATGCAAGAGAAACAGCAAGAGAGGGTTCTGGAAAAGTGTTTCCAATTCCGATAAACAACCAGAGCGATGGAAAAAAACTTTGAGAAGCTTTGAGAAGGCCAGAAGATATCTCTTCAACTACTATATTCACTTGAGCATCATCTATAGGGAACTCATAACAGCATTTCTAGAAAAGTAAGGCATTATCCAACACCTAGGGCAGACAGTCGCTAAAATCTCTGACTAATTTTGGACTGTAATGTCTCACCGGCAGGCTGGACGGGCGGTCCTGCTGTGTAAGGCCCATGTCATCGTGGTTTGGTTTCCCAGACTGGACCCTGTTACCATATCCCTCCTGCAGAGTGTCCTATAGAGAAAAACAGAGAAACAGAGAAAGAGGGAAAGACTGATAAAGAAGAAACATGCAGCCATTGAAGGGCTCAAACAGCCCAGAGAGTCTGTGTTGTGGTTCTATGCACTAACAGGCCTTTATTCACATGGAATAAGGTAATTAGACAATTGAAGACAGCGTGATGATGACACCATCCCATAATTGTGCTTCATCCACAGACTCTGATTCACACGAGCAGAACAGCTGTTCATGCAGAAATGCTGAGGCATGTCTGACGGCTAAAATGCAGACTGCACTGATATCAACCATAAATTATGCAATCTGCATAAGGGGATGAAAAAAAATTACATTTAAGGAATAGTTCACCCAAAAACTATTTGCAGGCCTATTTATGTTTGGCTGAATGTCCAGATAAAAGAACTGGATAATAGTTCTGCGAGGCGTGATTCTACCGAACTGCAAGAAAGATGGCACAATCTTTATACATTTATAATCATATTTACATTTGTATTATGTTTTAATTGTTAAATAATTAATCTAATCTGTGGGGTAAGTACGTTTTTGTTTAACGTTTTTGAATGAAGCCTCTTAAGGCCAATTCACACCGCACAGACACGTTTGTTGGGTTTTGTCAGATCAGTGTGTTACCCTGTTGGTGTTGGTCGGGGTTTGTTTTCACCCGACTGAACATGTTCAATCAGAGTTTGTCAGTGTCTGTTGGGGCACTTTCCACATGACAGTTATTTTCAACGGCCGACTTGTTTGTTGGTATTTGTTGCCGTTTGTTATATACAAAAGTTATTTTGTGAATTACTGTTTTCTATACAAGGAAATTTGAACATTGTCAGCAGCCATTACTCCAGTCTTCAGTGTCACATGATCCATTAGAAATTCTAATTGCTGATTTGGTGTTTAAGAATCATCATTATCAAAGTATAGCGTATATTATAAATACATTGTGGAAACCGTGCTACTTTTTTTTTTTTCAGGTTTCTTTGATAAATATAATGTTTAAAAAAAATATTACAAATGTAAATGTAAAGCGTCACTTTTGATCAATTTAATACATACTTGCCAAATAAAAGTATAAGTTTTCTTAAAACTAAATCGGTAATGTATATTTTCACAAATCCATATATATTAATATTTGTTATAATGTCAATCGATTACAAAAAATTACTAATTAATTACACATTTTTTTTATATATAGTTTTATATTGTATTACTGTATCACATCAAATCTTCACACTATCGGGTCCATCCGGTACCCGCTGATAGGCAGTTACTTTCAAACGCTTCCATGTGTATTTGTGTGAGAGATCTGTGAAGAGCGTCAAAGGTTTCTATTTACAATGTGCTTTTTGCAACATTGAGCACTGTAGCCTATCACATGTTTTAGGTAGACAGAATCAGAGTGTGTTCAGAGTGTTCTCCACACTTACAAATCACTTAGTTATAACCAACTAAGTGTAAAAACGATGTAAATAAGAGATTCATTATGTAAGTGCTTAATGGTGTGAGATTCGCAGCAGACTCATTATATCATGAAATTGCGGACTCGTAGGAAGACCACAAGTGTTTTGGGTGCCATTTTGGATAGGGCATGTGTTAGTCAATTTCAACTGCAGAATTCACAACTAAATGTCACAACAACATAAAAAGAAAAAATGTAAATCTCATTTTGTGTTCCACAGAAGAAGAAAACAAATCATACAGGTCTGAACCATCCTTTTTTTTGCAGCAATATACCAATAACACTGTGGGTCTCAAGCCAAAATAAAATTAATTACAGGATCTTTTCTGTAAGTGGATACTTGACTTTCCAAAGCAAATACACTTCAGAAAAGGAAAACCAGAAAGAATTTTGAAAGTGTGGCAACTAAGGTTGCCCTGCCTGCAATTCACTCATGTATACAAACATCACCCAGAACTCCCTTCCGCTCACTTCATTCAACTGTGGGAAAAAACACTGGGCAAAAAAAAGGAAAAAAGAAGGGGGGCATTCCCGAGCCAGACGGAGATGTATGTGTGTGTGTGTGTGTGTGTGTGTATTGACTCTGGGTCATGGCCAGGCCACACACACAGACGGCTGTTTACAGTTGGGCCATTACATCAGCGCTCAGGCATGTGCTGATTCAGAGCCGTAACAGCTGCTCCACTGCGATAACAGACAGAGAGACCTCCAATATTCACAGCAGAACAATGTGATACCTCCCGAGTGACACGCTTTTCCTCTCAAATACTCAAAATTCACTTTCACCATTCTGTGTAGGGTTGTCAATACAAATACTGGGGAATTTTACTACACATGCTATAATGATTTCAATACCACCGCAAAAATAAATGTGTCCATTAAATGCACTCCTTTATTTATTGAAGTTAAATATTAATATATGTTAAAGTCCCCCTGTGGTGAAAATCAGGCTTTTAATGTTGTTTATGTGTCTATGTGGTACTACGTGGTTTTTCTCCTTAAAACTGCAGTGAACCAAAGACAGTCTCAAAAACGCGGTTTGAAATCGCTGATGTTTCTGACGTCACAAACTACCTTGAAACCAATCAGATCAACGTGTGATCGTCAACGAGTGCATCTCTGAGCTGGTGTGATTGAGTGGAGCCGGGGCTCATTTGCATATTCATAGAACCGCATATACTAAATGAGGCAAGAGTGTAGAGTTACATTCAAGTTATTTTGAGGCCTGAAAGGAAAAAACTTTTAAATATGTCATTTTGGTGATCAAAGATGAGTTTTAAGCGATACAATTATTGACTACAGGGGGACTTTCAATTTCAATTTAAAAATTACACTTAACTTTCATCCGTTTTAAATGCGACAGTGCTAAATAGAGGTGTAAACAAGGGTCCAAAATGTTATGAAATTTTCCCTCTTCAATCACAAATCAAAAACACGTGACCAGACTGCATTCTGTACAATTGTGGAGGGGCAGGGTTTAACCAGAACAAAATAATTGGAGAAGTCCGACATATGTCACCGAAGATCTGTTATCTTCACTGGAAACTCGAGCTGTGGAATTCTGATTAAACATCACAATGTATATTTAAAGAGAAACAAACAAACAAAAATGCATGAATGAATTGTTCACAGTAAGATCTATACCATTTGCTAACAAAATAGACAGGGTGAAAATTCATATCATGCTGACTATCCTCATTTAACATATTATGGTCTATATCATACAGAATGATGTATTTGCTTAATAAAATACCATTTTAATAATAATAATAAAAATAATGAGTAAACAATGTTTATTAATGTTTTCTATATGTAGTTTTTGTGGCTAATTGAAGATTTTTTTCAACCACCTCTATTGCTTTTTATGGATGTTTGATGGGATTAAAAAAAATATATATATATATAAAAAAATAAAAAAATAAAAACATCAATGGAGTAGCTCCAATTGCCTGAGGAAAGAGTTTTGAGGTCAGTATGTTCTGATTCGAGTCAGAGCTCAATTTTATTTCTTCATTTCTTCCTGTTTTCTCTCAACCGAGGGGCCGTGCTGAACAAGACGTGTTTACACAGGGTGTGTCTAGATGAAAACGTCGCTGTAAGAAGACAAATGCATCTGAGACTCGTAAAACTCAACATGTCCATGAAAAAATCAAATCCATCTCTTTATGGTTTTTTGAGTCCCTTGTGCCTCTACGGTTTCAGCACAATGATTAACGGATCGTTCTTTGAGCTACAGATAAAACGAAAAACATCCCTTCAGTGTGATTAATGCCCTATTGTAATGGCTTGTCTGAAATTGCATCATGCCTGCACAGTTTAGATGTTTAGTCGGTGCGTGAGGGACATAATGTCTCTTTAAAAGATGCCATGAAACCTAAATTGACAGTATTTACTTTCGAAATTGTTTTTCTGCTGATTGTCACCAAGTCCATACGGGCAGGGAACAACAAAATTAACGAATAATATCATAGTAAGCCAATATTGAGGCAATCAAATTTTAAACTGGTCTACCAGTAATTGTGAATGCTGTTTTCATGTTGTCTTTAAAACACAAACTCATCCTGAAATCAACATGACTT
The DNA here is from genome assembly GCF_949319135.1 of Squalius cephalus. NCBI lineage: Eukaryota > Metazoa > Chordata > Actinopteri > Cypriniformes > Leuciscidae > Squalius > Squalius cephalus. Next base: position 19,376,005 of record NC_137133.1, read on the forward strand.
TTTATTAATGGTATGGTCAGCAGATGCTCTGAGATTGGGCCAGCTAGATGTACCTTTCATGGCCAGCACATGGTGCTAATTGACGATATACGCCAAACAGAGGAGAACGTCAGGTTAGGGGTCATGAAGAGACCACTCTGAGAAGCTCTAATGAAAGCCAAAGCTTTGATTTAGAGGTTGATTTTAACCAGACCAAGGATGGGGACTCCGGGGATGATGAGGAAAGCTTGTTCCCAAGCTAACATTAAACAGTCTTCAGGCACTGATGATGAACCATCATTTTCAGAATATCACGCCGTGTCCTAATTCACGTACTACATTTTATTATTGTTGTCACGATACTGGAATTTTCAAATTCGATACGATACCTTGAAAAATATTGATATTCAATACCATTTTCGATACCGTGGGGGGAAAACTGATACAGATAAGTTTGTTGTTATCTCGCAATTTTTTGATAATTTGGGTAATTTCTTACACACAGCACAGGGAGGCTTTATTTGAATCATTGAACTACATTTACAAAAAAAGACAAGTAAACAGAAACAATAAAATAAGAGAAAATAAACAAATCACAAACGATAGCACAAATAAATACAATAGAATAAAGACACAAATTAAATAAACATGGCTTAAAGTTTTTCAGGTGGGTATTCAGGAAAGAAATAGTACAGAAATTAAAGTAATCAAATGTAAAATAACACTGGATTTTTCATTGTAAATATTAAATACAGATTAATGCTTACAATTAAAGTTACAAAAGTTGTTCAGTTAAGAGACTTGAGTGATTTTCTCTAGGTCTTTTGTTCTTTGATTAACATGACCGACAGCAGCAGGTTTATTAGGCTACTGTCACTTTAAGAGCTTATGCACAGATCCAATATACTGTTAAACATGCGTTTTTCTCTCAACTATTTACGTTCCAAAACTGACTGCATTCACCTGAATACTCTGCAAGACGGCAATTTGCATTCAAAATGTGCATTTTGACAATTTTGGCAATAAGCATTGGGGAAAAAAAGTCAATTTTGTACCCGCAAGCTGTTTGTGTGACCGTGAATCCTGCGGGAATGACTAAAATTATGCGCAATACAAGCACTATTCAACTGGAGCGAATGAGACGCGTGAGTGAGAGGAGGCGGGTGTGTGTGTCAATTCGCTGTCGGAGAGAAGAGAGAGTGATAACGTGCAGCTGGTATCAGTGTATCGATACAGAAGAAATGAGTATTGGAACCGTTTCAGATATTTCAGTATCGATACACATCGAAATATCCTAAACTACATCCTAAGTAGTATGTGAGATAAGAATTAGTGTGTCACAAAGTGTTACGCTGAAAAATGTATGCAAACTTTAAGTATGCTTTTGAGACTTCCGTAAATATATAGTTTATATACAGTGAGGAAAATAAGTATTTGAACACCCTGCTATTTTGCAAGTTCTCCCACTTGGAAATCATGGAGGGGTCTGAAATTGTCATCGTAGGTGCATGTCCACTGTGAGAGACATAATCTAAAAAAAAAAAATACAGAAATCACAATATATGATTTTTTAACTATTTATTTGATGATACAGCTGCAAATAAGTATTTGAACACCTGTCTATCAGCTAGAATTCTGACCCTCAAAGACCTGTTAGTTTGCCTTTAAAATGTCCACCTCCACTTCATTTATTATCCTAAATTAGATGCACCTGTTTGAGGTCGTTAGCTGCATAAAGACACCTGTCCACCCCATACAATCAGTAAGAATCCAACTACTAACATGGCCAAGACCAAAGAGCTGTCCAAAGACACTAGAGACAAAATTGTACACCTCCACAAGGCTGGAAAGGGCTACGGGGCAAGGGCGTAGATTTGATTTTGAAATTGGTGGGGATGGGGACATCCCCTGAAGTTGAGCTGCATCTGTCATTAAAGGGACAGTTCACCCAAAAATGAAAATTCTGTCATCATTTACTCTCCCTCAAGTTGTTTTAAACCTGTATGAATTTCTTTCTTCTTCTGAACACAAAATAAGATATTTTGAAGAATGTCGGTAACCAGACAGTTGATGGACCCCATTGACTTCCATAGTAGAAAAAAACCTCAATACTGGTTACCGACATTCTTCAAAATATCTTCTTTTGTGTTCAGTAGAAGAAGAAAAAATGCATACAGGTTTGAAACAACTTGAGGGAGAGTAAATGATGACAGAATCTTCATTTAAAAGTGAACTTACAGAAATTAACTGTTGGCATATTTGTTTCACATCAATAATGTCCAGTTTGTCTTGTTGGACATGACACACAGCAATACTGTTAAGTGTCACTTGTACCATTGTTTTGAGCCATGTTTTCAGTGTCCTAAGAGCACTGAAACTTCTTTCAGCCTCAGCTGATGAGACTGGGATGACAAGGGTTTCAACTTCATCAAACATTCCTCTCATTTCAACAAGACCAAGCAATGTTGTGTTTTTATGTTTTATGGGGACTTTTTACAGACATAATAATTTTATACTGTACAAACGGTATATTATATCCCCCTACACTAACCCTGCCTATCACAGAAAACCTTCTGCATTTTTACATTTTCAGCTGTTTTCCAAAAATAAATAAATAAATAAATCCCCACAAGGACAAGCATTTCAGATCTTTGTGGTGACATTTTGTCCCTATAATGTAGTGTTACACACACTTATACACAATCTCTCTCTCTCTCTCTCTCTCTCTCTCTCTCTCTAACGATTGTCAAACTAACGATTGTTCGCCATTTATCCCGCGATTGTAATACAGTAGTAAAAACTGATCATTTTTCTCAGAACGCTCTTGTAAGAGATTTTAATCTAAATAAGATGTTTCCTGATTAAATAAAATAAGCCTAATACATGAAAACCACAAGACACAACCGGACAACAGTGGTTATATATATATAAATATATATTTAAGTTTTGATCGAAATTATTGATAGGGACATATCAGTGTCACTGGATATTGGTAGGGACACGTCCCTAGCGTCCCTACTAAATTCTACGCCCCTGCTACGGGGAAATTGCCAAGCAGCTTGGTGAAAAAAGGTCCACTGTTGGAGCAATCATTAGAAAATGGAAGAAGCTAAACATGACTGTCAATCTCCCTCGGACTGGGGCTTCATGCAAGATCTCACCTCGTGGGGTCTCAATGATCCTAAGAAAGGTGAGAAATCAGCCCAGAACTACACGGGAGGAGCTGGTCAATGACCTGAAAAGAGCTGGGACCACCGTTTCCAAGGTTACTGTTGGTAATACACTAAGACGTCATGGTTTGAAATCATGCATGGCACGGAAGGTTCCCCTGCTTAAACCAGCACATGTCAAGGCCCGTCTTAAGTTTGCCAATGACCATTTGGATGATCCAGAGGAGTCATGGGAGAAAGTCATGTGGTCAGATGAGACCAAAATAGAACTTTTTGGTCATAATTCCACTAAACGTGTTTGGAGGAAGAAGAATGATGAGTACCATCCCAAGAACACCATCCCTACTGTGAAGCATGGGGGTGGTAGCATCATGCTTTGGGGGTGTTTTTCTGCACATGGGACAGGGCGACTGCACTGTATTAAGGAGAGGATGACCGGGGCCATGTATTGCGAGATTTTGGGGAACAACCTCCTTCCCTCAGTTAGAGCATTGAAGATGGGTCGAGGCTGGGTCTTCCAACATGACAATGACCCGAAGCACACAGCCAGGATAACCAAGGAGTGGCTCTGTAAGAAGCATATCAAGGTTCTGGCGTGGCCTAGCCAGTCTCCAGACCTAAACCCAATAGAGAATCTTTGGAGGGAGCTCAAACTCCGTGTTTCTCAGCGACAGCCCAGAAACCTGACTGATCTAGAGAAGATCTGTGTGGAGGAGTGGGCCAAAATCCCTCCTGCAGTGTGTGCAAACCTGGTGAAAAACTACAGGAAACGTTTGACCTCTGTAATTGCAAACAAAGGCTACTGTACCAAATATTAACATTGATTTTCTCAGGTGTTCAAATACTTATTTGCAGCTGTATCATACAAATAAATAGTTAAAAAATCATACATTGTGATTTCTGGATTTTTTTTTTTAGATTATGTCTCTCACAGTGGACATGCACCTACAATGACAATTTCAGACCCCTCCATGATTTCTAAGTGGGAGAACTTGCAAAATAGCAGGGTGTTCACATACTTATTTTCCTCACTGTACGTTTCAACTAAGTTTAATTGTGCAACGCAAAAATATTTAATAGTGTGTAAGTTTTAACTTAATGCCCCTTTACGTCAAAACTAGGCTGGTACAATTGGCCCCAAATGCCTACAAGTGTACAGTTGCATAACGCAGCCTTACTTTTACAATCCTTTGCGTTTTTTTCTCTATGTCCTTGTAACACCCCAAAGATTGTAACAGTTCTATTGTGCTCCCACTCTTTTTAAATGTATAAACCTAAAAGTCAAGTAATACTGAATTTATATCAAATAAACTTAGATGGGTCTTGGGTACAGAATTTTGTGACATTGCAGTTATCCTAATATAGACATACTGACATCTGACTACACACCAAGTTATCACAGTTATCACATTTAGCTAGCCTGGGTTTCCCCATGCTGCCTTGCACGCAGCGCGATTTTATTCACGCTGCTAGGCAGCCTGGATACCATGGACCAGATTTTCCCCTCAAAAAGGGAACCAATCACGGGGAGGGAGCAGCAAGACGATGACGACGTCAATGCGACACACCGAAGCAGTTTGTTTATATCTATGGATCCAACATGGCATCAGACGCGAAGTTACCTTTCGATGCAGCCTTAGATAGTGTTCTAAGTAGTTTAGAACGCAAGTTTATTTCGTCTACTTCTTCGTCGAATTTCTGCCGCTCTACATACGTCATCTGGTATAATTGAAACGATTGGCTATGAGCTACGTACAGGCGCATTTGATAGACATTCGTAGCGCCCAATAAACGGCTCTGGGCATTCGTAAACCACGCCTCAAATACGAGAAAATGAACATATGGTTCCCAGACCACGTCTCAATGAGAAAGACGTTAGCCAGGCTAACATTTAGCACCAGAGCAATGAAAAAATTCACCTGATGCACTTCCAGTGGCAAAGATGTTTTCCTATACAAATTTTGTATCAAGTTCCGTGCCGACCAATAGCAAGCCTCTTGATTCAGCAGTATGGTTGGTTTGTTTGCTAGCTGGCAATAGCTTGGGATGTTTATTATACATTATATCGTCACTACTCCTATATTTCATTCATCGTATTTTGTCAAGCCCAGTTCCGCTTTCTTTCGGCTGTGAAATTTTGATAAGCAATGGTAAATGTGACTGCAGCTTTAAAAGAATGTACTTTCCCATCACCAGTGAATAACAGCGTAGTGCCTAATATTAGTATGCAAATTGAGACACAGCCAAGTTCTTAACAATTTGAAGTTCAAAGTTCTGCCTGAAGAAAAAGACCTGAAAATACAGCGGCTCTAAAAATCTGAGACCAAAGGGAAAATGTCTTTCATTCTCTTCTCTAATTAAAAAAAAATAAAAAAAATAATTTACAAATTATTTCTTTTAGCATAACAATCTGAGCGGAAACTTGTCCCCTTCTTGCTTCAATGACAGCAGCACTCGAGCTGCATGAACATCCTTTCGACCAAAGGAGTTCACATGATCAGTGTCACAAATACATTTTATACTCATTTTAAGTAACTTTTCTTTGTTTAAAATGAAAATCCTAAAACTTTCTCAGATATTTGGAGGCCACTGTATCTCCCACTTGCTGCAGTTTTCCTCCTCCCCACAATCTCTCCTGTCAGAGACACTGGAAGCAACGGCACAGAGGAAGAAAATGAAACCGTTTTTCTCAATCAGCCTCAGTGTCATATAAGAGAAAATGAAAATAATGCCTTTAAGGTCCAGGGAATAAACAGAGTGTGATAGCAATATGAGGCGCATGGCAGTGCTGTCCTCACTGATATTACACACACACCCGTGAGACATCCACTCAAGGCCAGTTTCTTTTACCGCTTTCTCCAAACTATTTGAGTGAGTGAGTGAGTGAGTGTGTGTGTGTGTGTGTGTGTTGCAGCCTGTTAAGAACAAGCTGTGTGTTTCTCTAGATACTCAACTGTGTGTGTGTGAGAGAGAGAAAAAGAGAGAGAGAGAGAAAAAGAGAGAGAGAGAGAGAGAGAGAGAGAAAGAAAGAATGAGGAGAGTGTGTGTGTGTGTGTGTGTGTGTGTGTGTGTGTGTGTGTGTGTGTGTGTGTGTGTGTGTAAAGGGGGTGGAGCTAATTATTGTATTGTGATTTGGGAAAAATATAAACTGCATTGAAATTTTCATTACTATAATCCAGAAAAATCTAATTCTCATTATAATGTGAAAAAGCAATTGACCTTTCGCCGGCCCCTCCCCCAAAACGGCCATTGTCCAATCACACATCATAGCAACCGTTACTATGTGAGCAGGTCCGACAAAAATTAGCAAGATGGTGAAGCGTGCGCCCATGGCGTTTGTAAATCGGACACTACATACCCCGAGAGATTGTCTGGAGGAGTTATGCTCTTTCCATTCCCAAAGCCGAAAACACAACGTGAGCGGTGCCTACAATGGATAAAACAGTGTGGACGGCCCCAATCCCAGTTAAATGTGTCGAACATTACGAAGCATAAATACGTCTGCTGGCTGTGGTATCGATGGCTACTTAAAGGTTTTTTTGTTTTGTTTTTCTGATCTGAAAAACGATCCTATCTGTAACTCAAAAAACATAATATTGTCTGAACCGCGAGTTTTATGATCCGTTGCCCCACTAATAAATATTATGGTCTCAACCGCGATTTTTGTGATCTGTTGTCCCCCTAATAAATATTATGGTAAGTGCATTATGAAAGACAATCAATGAAAGTTATTTAGATGCAAATTAAGGCTATGTCTGGTTAAACAGTTATTGTGTGATTTCGTTTATTGTGCTTTGTCAACTTGAAGCATGAATTTGAGAAAGAAAATCATTTTTGGAATAAAATGCACCACATACTTTTGTCAATGATATAGGCCTAAGTTATAGCTATTGAAAAGCTTTCAGTTCACCTGCCTAATTGTAGTTGAAAAGTCAAATTAATGATATACTGTGACTGATCAAATAAACTACAGCATCGGCAATATAACTCCCATGTGTTTTGCAGCATTTAAAATGTTAGTCGTGTTATGCGAAAAAACACACATAAGAAATTATTTTTATTTTTTTTCTTTCTTTTATATTCTTAAGTATAAGAATATACTTTTATTTTCAGAGACAGTTTTTTCTTTCACACAAAAACACAACAGTAAGTGTCTTACAATGCTTTTAAACACTTGTTTCCTTGTTCTTTGTCATAATCACAAATGATGTGTATGAACACAGGTGTGGTGTAACGTTAAGCATTAGCCTCGATAGAGACGTAGATAGTAGTCGTGTCTCCTTCATTGCGTATTTTTATATTATAATATATCCCTCCACTGCATACTGTAAACCTTTTTGCCTCAATCTGGAGGATATCGCGGAGGTATTGCTCCAAAAATGGTCACTGACACGCACGGGTATACCTCTTTCCGTCATGGCAATCTGTCGCGCTGGTCGTGTTTGACCATTTGTTTGTCGGACGTAGCAACAGTAACTAAGGGGGGCGGGGCTCGGCGAAAGGTCAATTGCATTGTTTATTTGCATACTTAACTGTCATGAAAATAATGCCCCAATAAAAAATAAAATAAAATAAAAAACTGGTCCTAAAACATAGGCTTCTTTTTCTTTATATTTTTCTTTTTCTTTTTTTTGTCGTAAAATATGACCTTCAGGAGATTCTACCAATAATATCAAAGGCTCAACGTATATCAGGAATATTGGTTAGGAACACACAACTCAAAAGTTGATATCTTATTGGTTGGAGAGTTTTTTTATGAAGGTGTTTTGCAACAACATAAACAAAAACATGACTTAGAGTAAAATGTAGGGTTGCCACAGTACCAAAATTCCAGTAGTCTGTACCAATACCTTTAAAATTTCACGGTTCTTGGTTCTAATTTTGGTACCATAGCAAAAACTGTTGGAACTATTTTACTTAATATTATTTAACTATTTGAAAATAAAAATATCAATTAAATTAAATGAGTTTATCATTTATGATGATAATAAGTATAGTAAATAATACATTTAAACAGCATGTAGCATTTAAATGTTTATAAGTAAAAATTATTTATAACAAGTGAAATATTTGTAATAAAATAATGGACAAAGAAACACATGCACATTACATGGAATAAGTAGCAGATCTCTCCTGCTCTTATCAAAAAAGCTGTGTGACTGCACAATGAATCTCTTATTTACATCATATTTACACTTTGTTGGAAATAATGAAGGATTCGCGTGTGTGCACAACTCCAAAGCACGTGGTGAAAGAAAACTGACTAACTTAAACACATCTGATTGGCCATTGCATTCACGCGCTCAACAGAAATGTCTGTGATTGGCTACAATGACTACGTTTACATGCAGCCAATAACCCGTTCAAAACCGGGATATTAGCAATAACCCGGTCGCGCACGGCCATGTAAACACCGGCAAAAACCCGGATATGCTCATATCCCGGTTTTTAAAAACCCGGATATTATACCTGGGGTACCCCTTTTCTAACCCGAATATTTGGTCATGTAAACGCCTATCGGCATATCCCCATCAAAAGGAACATTGATTTGTGTTCTGCGCATGTTCAGTTCGCAAGGAATCTTGGTCTTTTGAGTAGAGACGGCGCATACAAAAACCCGCGTGCAGTATACCGGAAGTAAACAAGAAGTAGAGGCAAACATGGCGAGACACAGCACAGCACCACACTTTTGGAGCGAGGAGGAAAGCGCAAACAAACGCGATCGCTATCTGCCCCGAACTATTCATTATCCGCGTGCTGCTGCTGTTGTTGTTGTCTTTGGATACATGAAGAAGAATCGGAAATGACGCATATTGCGTCTTAAGGTTGTCCGTGCGTCGCCGTTTACATCGGGATATTACCAATTGATTACAAATTCCATGTATACAGGAGTAACTCTCTCTGCTCACGCATGTAAACGGGTTATTCCGAATGTTTCAGAAACCCAAATAGTGACCCTAACCCGACCATAACCTGGATATTGGCTGCATGTAAACGTAGTCACTGATACACGCTTTAAAGCAGTGATCTCAAACTCAATTCCTGGAGGGCCACAGCTCTGCACAGTTTTGCTCCAACCCTAATCAAACACACCTGATCCAGCTAATCAAGGTCTTCAGGATTACTAGAAACTTCCTTGCAGGTGTGAGTTGGAGCTAAACTGTGCAGAGCTGTGGCCCTCCAGGAATTGAGTTTGAGATCACTGCTTTAAAGGGTTAGTTCACCCAAAAATGAAAATGATGTCATTAATGATTCACCCTCATGTCGTTCCAAGCCCGTAAGACCTCTGTTCATCTTCGGAACACAGTTTAAGATATTTTAGATTTAGTCCGAGAGCTTTATGTCCCTCCATTGAAAATGTATGTACGGTGTACTGTCCATGACCAGAAAGGTAATAAAGTCATCATCAAAGTAGTCCATGTGGCATCAGTGGGTTAGTTAGAATTTTTTGAAGCATCGAAAATACATTTTGGTCCAAAAATAACAAAAACTACGACTTTATTCAGCATTGTATTCTCTTCAGGGTCTGTTGTCAATCCGCGTTCACGACTCCGCAGTGACGCTGCTGACGTAAGACGCTGCTGACATTAAAAATATATTAAAAAATATAGCAATACCAAAATACAAACAATGTAGAATAGCTTGAATACAGCGTGCGTCTCCCTCAGACTGTAAACGAAGCTCGGGCACACCAGATAACACGTCAGCAGCGTCTTATGTCAGCAGCATCACTGCGGAGTCGTGAACGCGGATTGACAACAGACCCAGAAGAGGATACAATGCTGAATAAAGTTGTAGTTTTTGTTATTTTTGGACCAAAATGTATTTTCGATGCTTCAAAAAGTTCTAACTAACCCACTGATGTCACATGGACTACTTTGATGATGTCTTTATTACCTTTCTGGACATGGAAAGTATACCGTACATACATTTTCAATGGAAGGACAGAAAGCTCTCGGACTAAATCTAAAATATCTTAAACTGTGTTCCGAAGATGAACGGAGGTCTTACGGGCTTGGAACAACATGAAGGTGAGTCATTAATGACATAATTTTCATTTTTGGGTGAACTAACCCTTTAAAAAACACATTGTTAATAGAAATCTTTGACTCTCTTTACAAAGCGCTTACACAGATACACACAGAAGCATTTGAAAGCAGGGTACCCGGTACTCTGTACTACAGAAATGCTGGCATCGTCACATTTTTAACATTTCAGTGCTGACTTAGTACCAAAGTACTTTTGACTTCATTTCGAAAAGGCAGCGGCTATTTGCACTAAATGAAAATAGCGATAGATTATATTTACACTATGTAAAAACAGCAGTATTTTAAGTGTAAATAGTAGTAAGATGATATTTATACTTATAAATAGTGGCAGACACTATTTGCGGCTCAGTGTTGTTGTACATTAAACGGTATGCAATAATAACAATAATAAATGAAAGAGTGTAAATTATTATATTTATCACAATTATTAAATGGATGCTGCCTTGACAATAAAGCCCTCCATTCACCAAACCGATAGACACTTTGGGCCCTATCTTACACCCGGCGCAATGCAGCACCAAGTGCGACGCAAGTGTTTTTTGCTAGTTTGTGCCTCCATGGGCGGGCTGGTCTGAAAATGATGTGTGTTCTGGCACATTGTTGGCGAGTTGCTATTGTGAGGCAATAGAAATAGACTGCGCCATTGACCAACTGAAACCTGGTCTAAAGTCAATATTTTTTTGTTATTTAATGTGCGCCTATAAGCGGGTCCACAATGCGCGTACACTCTTCTTATTAAACACACAGTGTGCAGCAGCACACAAACATGCCAAATATTAAAAATAAAATGATTACAATGTAAATATTATTATTGTGTACATAAAGATATGGTGGAATCCGGCTTGTCCCGTAGATGGTCTGCTTGCGCACTTTTACCTCACGCACGAGCAGTTCCGTTTGCGCTCTGGAGACATGTTCGGTCTTTCCACTATCAAATTCCGTCATGTAAATAGCGAATCCGCCATGGCGCAAGCGCAACTGGCATTTAAAGGGAATGGGAGATGAGACCCTGATTGGTTTAACGCACTTAAATCCCAAAACACACCCATAACTCATTAAGAGAATAGGGACAACCCTTTTAGACCATGCGCCGGGAGCGCCAACCATTTTTCCCGTTGTTAAACTAGCAAAAGTGGATTCGGACACGCCCTAAGTGAACTTGCGCCGTGCGCTTTAGACCATGCACTAAGATCATTAAAATAGGGCCCTTTATCGTTAAACAAACATTAGAATTTTCACATATTTTCTTCCTTTTTATTGAAAATAAATGCCTTTCCAATCTGATATGTGATGGGAAAAGGGAGTAGAGTGAGTTCGGAACTTTCTGCCACGCGTCTTACCCCTACACTATAGCTATTGTATAGCATCTTCCGTAATTTTGGAGTTAGTGTAAATAGCCTCTGCCAACAAGGCGGGTTACCTGCACTTAATATATATATATATATATATAATCAAAAATCTAAATAAAACAAGGTGAGAACAAGGACCCTTTGGTAGCCATGTAGTAGTGTAAATGCGTACCTGTTGTGTTGGAGGGCGCTGCTGCATGTAGGGGGGTTGCGAGGGGGCCGCGGACTGCTGTTGTGGAGGACTGAAGTACGGGGGCTGCCCCTGCTGACAGTAGCCGCCCATCCCCTGTGGCCCGTACTGAGCAGGCATCTGGACACAAACATGAGAGTCAGCACTCGTTCACAGACCAACCATCTCAAACGCTTCTCAAACGCTTCACAGGGCATGTCACGGCAGGGAGGACGATTATTATTCATCTCTGAAGCATTTTAAATAGTGATCCGCCCCGGAACATTAACCGACTACTTTACAATGCTAATCCGTTCTGAAATTTCTGCGTCTGGGGCGTGACGTCTCAAGTCAGGAGTAAATGATTCTCACAGTGCTGGAACAGGCTGTGTTTTGGATTACCAGACATATTTATTAACAGGTGTGGAGAACACGCTCAAATTGCCCTGTACTACATGCAGAACAGGAGAGGATCGCATTACACCAGCATGAACAGAAGGTCTGGACAATATAGCTTAAAAAAAACTTTTTTGTGTATAATAATAATAATAATAATAAAAGATTAAAATAATAAAATATTTAAATAATACTAATAAATAATAATAATAGATTAAAATAAATGATAATCAATAATGAAAATAATAAACAAATTTTACAGTTGATAGTTTCACGTGTATGATGGGTTAAATAATGGATTAAAATGAATTAAATTATATTTGCATTTTTGGATTTTCCTCCGATTAATCGACTAATCAAAGAAATAATCGACAGATTAATCGATTATCAAAATAATCTATAGTTGTGGACCTAGTTGTGAGTCACTTTGGTTATAGAATGCGGTCAGTCTCTTTTAAAACCGAACTGTGGATGAACACAACACCCCAAACAGGACCGACAACCGTATTCTGCTGCAGTGAGGGATGATGGGAGACATCTGATCACCGAGGGTCCCCGTGGGTGTGTTAGTGCTTTAGTAATGCACAACTGTTCCCCCTCCTTTGATTCACGACAAGCTGTTATTGTGACGCTCTTATGTAAGAGTTTTTCAAGGCAACAGCTGCTATTGGCACGCTGTCCTCCCATCTGAGCCCCCCGTTACCCGCTCCCTTCATCCGCTGTAATTCTCATTTGTCATTCATACCAAACAGAAAACAAATCCACGAACCATGATGATGTGTTTTTCCCGCTCATCTCTCTAATACATGCAAAAGTATGTCAGCGACGGTACGTGCGCATACACTCACGAGGCTCGGATGGGAATTGTATTGAGAGCCGTGTTCTCTGAGCTTCTTTAATGAGGAAACGGAAGTCAAGCAAGGACAAACCCTAATCTAGACTGCAAAAAATATTTTCTCAATCAAGTTTTTTTTGGTCTCATTTTACATTAGAAAGTAAGTTGAAGCCATAGCCTTGTGGAAAGCAATGCCTCGGGTGACCCGAGTTTGAGACCCGGATTGAGATCCTTTCCTAATCCTGTTCCCCTTTCTCTTCTCCCGTTGCTTCCTTCTCTCTCGTCACTTTCAGTGTGCAATAAAGCAGAAAAAAGCCACAAAAAAACTATATAATATTATACATTATTATATTCTAGGGATGCACCGATTTGAGCATTTTGGCCTATACCGATAAATCTTTATATTTGAAAGCCGATAACCGATATATTGGCCGATAAATCTGAATCAAAAATTTCATATAATTTTTGAAAGCCTGATTACAAAAAAAAAGTCTCACAATTAAAAGCAATGTCCCAAGCACACAATTATAATGTTCTCACAATTTTATGTAGCCTTTATGACAGACTTGCACTGCACACGTTGCACTTAACTGTATTCTCCTTTATTTAAGTGATTCCAATCATATTTCAAGCAATTTCGTCAGTGCGCATCTGAAGTGTCTCAGCTGAAGGAAATAATCCATTATTTATCGGCTTTGATATATCAGCTAAATTTTCTTATTGGGCCGATAATGATAACATCAAAAATGAACATATATCAGTTAATACCGATATGGTGGCCGATATATCGTGCATCCCTATTATATTCAATATATATTAGGGCTGTCAAACGATTAATCGCGATTAATCGCATCCAAAATAAAAGTTTGTTTTTACATAATACATGTGTGTGTACGGTGTATAATTATTTTCTATATATAAATACACACACATGCATGTATATATTTAAAAATATTTGCATGTATATACTGTGTATATATATTTATATTATATATAATTTATATTATATATATATATTTTATATATAAATAACACATTTTCTTAAATATATATATGCATGTGTGTGTATTTATATATAGAAAATAATTATACTCCGTACACAGACATAAATTATGTAAACAAACTTTTATTTTGGATGCGATTAATCGTGATTAATCGTTTGACAGCCCTAATATATATATATATATTATTTTTTTTATTTTTTTTCAAACATAAAATGTTTGTTAAATATATATATATATATATCCCCATTTTAACAACTGCACGTACAAAATTGAGACAGCTTTTCTTTAGGATTTGTACTCGTCTGTGTTATTTGAGGGAAATGTCAAAGGATAACAGCCATGCATTTCCAGTCTTTCCATCACTGAAATAAAACAGCAGGATTTAACAGGAAAGTGCGGAATTGCTCCAAAATCCCACTAAGAGATTGTGTCCAAACACAAAGAGCACATTTAATCCGTTTCTCTGCCATGTACGGTGCTTGTCAGGAACGTGGACAGCAGGGCAGGTGAATGTCGGTCAGATGGTCAGAGGCAGTGCCTCAGGGGAGATGGCTTCTGCTGATTGTGTTGTGATAGGACCTGTCCTCTTACAGAACCCTCAAAACGCCTGTCAGGACCAGCGGCCCCTGCCTCGCACCTGCTCCTCATACACCTGAGCTCACACACGCTCATTAAACACACCTAACGCCATCATCATGCTCTGCAATGTCTGACTGGACAAAAGAGCAGTCACTAACGATTATTTTGATGAATAATCGGCAGATTATTTTTGATGAATAATCGAGTAACTAATCGGTCAATTATTTTTATGAATAATCGAGTAATCCGATTTTTTGTGGTAATAAAAATAGACCTAAGCAAAGACCTAAGCCTTTCAAATGACATAAAATAATAACATTGATGCAATAATACTTGGTTCAAATAAAGTATCTAAAGCAAGTAAACATATACTTTCAGCAAAACTGTTAAAATACATAATATACATACTCTAAACAATCATCATTTACATTATGTATTGTAATAAGCCGCTCTGAGACGCACGCAAGTAACCTACACGCATGTAAATAAACCGCATGTCAAACCCGCTGGGCAAATAGGCTATGCCTTTGTGAATTCAAAATAGCACAACTGTTTTATAGTATGATGTATTGAAAATGGTTTTAAAGCCTTAGAAACTACACCAATGTCTATGGAAACATGATTTAAACAACTTAATCACATTTTTATAAAATGACAAGTCTAACATTTCAGCTTAAAATGGTTAAGTATAACAAAAATGTCAGAATAAAAAACAAAATCAATTAAATGATTTTCAATTTCAATGTTAGAACAACAAATTTCACCCGAAAGGCGACGAGTTTGATACACAGTTCTTCATAAGTATATTTGACATTGTCTCCATTTTCCTCTGCCTTACAATGGTGCTTTTCCTCTGAGTTTTAATCTTTGTCTTCTTCTATTTTTTTGTACAGAAGATCAATATAAATAACACAGCAGGAGTCCCCTGGTATCAGACCAGATGAACATCCAATTTCAGGTATGGTTGTAAAAAACACACACACACACACACACACACACACACACACACACACACCATCCTCTGGTCATCTTGGGTCTCCTGGTATATAAAAGTCATTACAGGATCCCTTTCGGTCGAGAACGCCGACAACTAACAGCTGCACAAATGCATGGCGCACCCCTCGGGTTAGAGATTACCCCAAAACTCTCTCCTGTAATGATCTCATTATGTGCTGACCGCGTTCGGTGATGTCTTCCTTGATTAGTGCCTCTCCTACATTCCTCCGTGCCAGGAGGAGATTGCTGATTCTGATCTTTCGCTCTAAAAAGGTCACGTCCGTACCCAGGGGCAATCACAGGAGGAAACTGCTCACGACTGCTGTCCTGCTGATCTTGTGTCAGTATAGCTGACCAAAGATCAGTGTAATGGATCTGGAGGTAATGAAAAGAAAGTGGCTGAGAGCTGAAATAGCAGTTTGTGTTTCTAAGATCCAAAAAGACGCTAAAGTACGTGAACCCAAACACTCGATTTCACGCGTCGCTGTTTTCCCCAATTTGTGTTAAAACAAGGAGGTATACAATAGCTGGAGAAGTCTATCTATTAGCATCACCATTCATCTCGATGGCAGTTGCTAAGCTAGTGCCGTAGTTAATAATCTGTCAACATGTTAATAACTAGCTACCTGAATAATAGTACAAATTGATCACTTTCTTTCTTCAAATAATACTGAGTAAAAAACTATTGTATGCGTAACTGCTATAACTAGGCCTGGAATTGCTACATTGCTATAGACAAGCAGTCAATAACATTGGCCAGTTAACAGGCTAGCATAATGCTAACAAAGCCATGCTAGCGATAGTGGTTTAGGTTAAAAAGATAGAAATGTCAGATTTAAATAAATACAAATTAAATATTGTATTCAGATTCAGATTGCAATCTCAAGCCTTCAACAATAAATTATTTTGCCATGGCGTTACAGTTTCAGTGGCTTGCCAAGCATTCACATCTGTGTTTACGTGAAGTGTGTTACTTGCTTATTGCTTAAGCCTTCACATTTTGGCAAAAGTTAAACAAACGAAAAGATTAGGTTAGAGTAATACTTTAAAGACAACATGAAACAGCATTCACAGTAATGTGGTAGAGAATTAAACGTTTGGTTACAATACTACTGGTTTAATTCCCGACATTTCAGAGGCAATGGTGCTGAACTTAACACAGTCCAGCTTTCCAGTCTAAATTTAGTAGGGCAGTCTGTACCCAGAATAGGACGGCCCAGCCCAGCCAGACTGCCTGCCAAGCTCTTCTGACAGACACGCGGCGCATTAGACTGTCAACATCTCTGCTACACTGGGAGTGCTGTGGCTCCACGCTGACAGGCACAACAGAGTCGTTCCTTCTGCACCACACTCTGCGTTTCCCCTCGGGCCGTCACTATTCAGACCGTCGGCCTGTGGGACACTTCAGTTTCCTGTGGACTCAACAGCATGAAGAGCACCGTTGCTATATCTTTTTGAGAGCTATGAGTCAGTGTTGCTAATTCTGGAAGTTGAAGGTAGCTGTGCATTGAAAGTAGATATCGTAGAAGAATAGTGGCAAACCTCATGTGGCAGCCAGCTTGGGGAGAGTAAAAACATTCTGGTATGGTAAAAAATGAAGTATTGCCATCAGACAAGAAACACTTCTAGGCCCAAGCACTTTTTTTTCATCTTTTGTGCCGATTGTGAGGAAAGTATGTTGAATTCATGTGTTAAAAGGAGCTGGGATACGAGACAGCATACAAATTATATTTAAAGACCCCATGATATTATTCCCAATCATTTCCTATTGCGGTCATTTTTGACCGCGAACAACACAAGTGACTTTTTTTACAACCATTTAGCTTTTTCAAATTAACTTGGCCAATTTTTTTTTTTTTTTTTTTGTGGTCACATAGCGACTGCCGCAAA
This sequence comes from Squalius cephalus, assembly GCF_949319135.1. Lineage (NCBI taxonomy): Eukaryota > Metazoa > Chordata > Actinopteri > Cypriniformes > Leuciscidae > Squalius > Squalius cephalus. The sequence continues at coordinate 19,393,421 of NC_137133.1, forward strand.
AGGCACAGAGTTTAATACTATTTCGTTGAAAAGGCGATTTTTTTAATTAAATACAAATTTTAAGCAGTGGATTTTAAGTGAAACAGATAATATTAATTGGTTCCAGGTCAACAACTCAAGTAGTTGGAGTAGCTTAATTTTTTAATCAACTTATCAACTTAATTTGATTTGTTATCAACTTAATTTGTGTTTGTTACAAATGATTAAATTCCTCTAACTAATATTGTTTGTTGGTTAAACAATTTATTTCAAAGTTGTCCTAACTCAAAAAAATGTGTTCCGGTATCATTAAAAAATCAATTCCCCTTTAGAGAAAATTAACTGAATTTTTACTTCCAGAAACCGGCTGGCCTTAAAAAAAAAAAAAAACAGAATCCATTTGAAATTAGAGGCAATCACTGCATTTTAATCACAATCCAAACAAAGATGCTACATATGTAGCATGAGCAGTTGTTTTTGATTTCAATTAGATTGTATAATTTCGAGATTTAAAGCAAAAACAGAATGGTCAGACTTCAGCTTTGTGAAATTATGCTACATAAACAATACCTGCACAAAGCAAACAGCAGACGGACTGAATGGAAATGCACATTCACTCTCTGAGAGTAGACAGATGATCGTGTGTTTGGAGCAAAACCCAGCCGGTTCCGATCGATGGCCGGTCGACCGGTTCATCTCTAGACAAGGCCCTTCAAAATGTCATCCCACAACTTCCTGTTTCCATTGAAAATCTTTCAACACAGGACTAAAACTGTGCCTGTCAAGCCATTTCTTTGGGTCCAAGGCTCGTCGTTAACGCTTGTCTGCTTGTCCGGGACAAGTGGATTTTTTTGAAGGGGCAAGTGAAAGAGAATTTATAACATTTAAAACATATGATACAGTTAAGCAACATCACACGACCAAGAGTGCTGTCTTCCTGAATACCATCACGATTGAAAATGTGACACTGATTTCATATGACAGTTCAATTAACAAGTAGTTAATATTAAGTCACTTACATTTTAGATGTAATATTGACTGTTTTTGTACTATTTCAGCAGTGAAAATTGTTCCAATAAAAGATTACAGCAGAACCATTGCACATCTCACAGCAACACTCAGCTGTCTTTCATTACTGAACGATTCAGTGTTTTGAATGAATTGGTTGATTCAAAGATTCAATGACCCATTCATAAACAACTGCCTCATTCTTGAACAAATCAGCTGTTTGAACGAATCGTTTGAATGACTTAATGACTCACTCATTAAGACGGTCACTTGCCGCCACGTACTAGACAAATTTCTTATTTGTATTTTCAAAAAATATTTTAAATATTATTTAATGCAGTTGTAATTTGTAAATGTTTGAATTTGATTGGTAACAGCCCTGTAGTGTATTTTTCTATTGATCCAATTTAAGAATTTAAATTAAAGATGAAAAATAATAAGATTAGATAAAAATGCCCACAGGGTAAATATCACACATATGCAGATTTAAATATGTCAAAGCTGATAGAATACTGATAAGAATATGGTTTCAGAATAAATTATATTTACACCAAAAAAACAAGTATTTTTTCCAGACAAGCAACTTTTTTACTTGGACAAGTGAATGACTGATTTACTTGTCCGAAGGACAAGCACATGACAAGTCTTAATGTCGGGGGACACACTATAAGTGTAGATGTTTTTTAAATTAGTAGATGCAAGTTAAATCTGTGGCACATTCAGTAGAATTCTCCACAGGCCTGGTTATAAGTGATTTATTGTGCATTTAAAAATACCAACAAAGACCCTTTTCACATCATTTGTTTCAACATTTCCTAATGCACGGAGCTCTACGGACCGAAGCACCAAGCACATGACATTACGAGGGTGGTTCTATCAACCATGTAAAATAGCCTTTCCATGATAGTATCTGCAAAGCTTTTCAAGTGGAAGTCAAAGCTGCATGTGACAGTTGCATCTAAAAGGGACTTCTGCAATGCTGAAAATCATTAATTCTACCTGTTGCTGAGGGTACTGCATCCCTCCCATGCCAACTTGGCCACGCCCCTGCATTCCCATTGGGTATCGGTGAGGAGTGGGTGATCCGTATGGCTGTCCTGGATAAGATCCGCCCGGCTGAGAGTAGGGACTGTTGCCCATCCCGTACATCTGTGAACGCTTCATGGCCATAGGGTCCATTGGTGACACCTGTTGAGAAGGGTGTCAACACTTTACCATGAAGAACAGCAATAGTCATTTTCAACGTACGGTAGTCTGTCACACATTTATACGACTATTATGCCTGAGCAGACTGGAATACAAATAGCAATCATAAGGTTGAGCAGTTCAGTAAATGGAGAGATTCAGGGCAACGTGCCATCGACTGATATGGGGAGGGGGGAGGGGGGAGGGGGGGGGGGGGTCAGGTTTTCTCTCAAGTGTCTCATCTTTGCCAGAAAGACTGAGAGCCATCCAAGCTAATCTTCTCATGCCACTGCCAAATTCAGGCCAATTGAAGCAGCACTTACAGAAAATGTGACCAATTTGAGAAAGCCTGGGAGGCCACTATAAATGAACATTTTGAGCGTCAGCAGTCATGCCAGAGTGCTGTGCTGTCTCACACACACACACAGGCACACACACACAATTTTCTCTGACTAGACAACTATATTGCCAAATTAGAGTTGCTCTAGTTTAGAGCAGAAGGAGTTTGTGCACCATTAGGCCATAGTGGAACATTGTTTCCAGGTCATTCTTAATCAAGGTGCAGTTTACGGCATCAATGACAAGTGTACTATTTTATATGGTTATAAACCACTTTCTTCTCAAATTTATTCTACAATGATGCACTAAAATCAAGTCCATCATTAAATCAGCAATCAAGAACAAGGTCATGCTATACTGTGTAAAAAAAAAATAATTTTTTTTTTTTAAAAGTCACAGCTAAATTACTTTGTTGGCATAATGTGCACAAAACAGTACAGCCCAGAGTGCTTTCTTGCTTTATAAAATGGTTAATACATAATACAAATATTAAGAACACAAATTCATAATTCCAATAGATTATAACTACTACATAACCACTACTACTACTACTACTACTAATTACTACATAGTTTGCAACTAACAACTAACCTATTTTTTCTCAACACAGAAATTTGTACTTGCAAACTAACTGCTACCATAATAACCATTCAGTATTTTCTAAAAATTATAACTCAAAACTTATGCTTGCACTGTTTATTCTTAACACGCATTTTTTAGATTTATTATTTTATTTAGTGTCTAGAATTTCAACTCTGGAAAATTGCACAAGAATGGGAAATACTGCAAATAAATGATCATGAAATATACAAATTTTAAATACGTACAAAACCATTCAAACTTTTGGAGTACCTTTTTTTTTACTTTGAATCAGCAAGGATGCATTCAATTCAGCTTTTGTTGTTATTTTGACATTTCTATTCCATCAAAGAATGTTGAAAAAAAATCATCACGGTTTCCTCAAAAATATTTAGCAGTACAACTATTTTCAACTTTGATAATAATAAGAAATGTTTATTGACCACCAAATCAGCATTAGAATGACTGCCGAAGGATCGTGTTACACTACACAGGATAAATTACATTTTAAAATATATTAATATAAAAAGGTTATTTTAAACATATCACTGTATTTTTGGTCAAATAAATGCAGCATTGGGACTTTTCAAAAACGTAAAAAAAAATTCTTGCTGATGCCAATGTTTTGAACAATAGTGTAAATGATAACGAACCATGTGTAAATGCATCAGGGGCAGTAAATAGCCAAAATACTAATATTATTCTGGAAATTATATTTTTGTGTGTGTGTGTGTGTTGAACCAGGAACACACCAAGTTAATATTTAAAAAAAAAATGTCACAGTGCTTGTAAAACCTTTCAGACAAATTAACATACTGGATTGGTGAATTTCTGTCATTAATTACATTTTGCATGGAGCCAGTGGCAGAGCAACGCACACTTGGAGGCCTGGGGAAAGTGCACCGCTTAAATGGGCTTCATGCTGAAGATAAGCCATTAACAACTCAAGTTATTCTCATAATGCCCTTTCTCTGAAAATGCAAATGAGTATAAATGTCAACATCATCCTCATGTATGTCTAAAGAATTGAAATCTGTCACACAAAACACAAACTCATTGATGTAATTCAACCAGTCTGCCATTTTATTTCAACCGTTGTTCCTGATCGAAGGCTTCTGTAAACATTCAGATTATATGCGTTTCAAAAAACTTGTGGTGCAACACTTAATATCATATTATATTAAATATTTGCACTAATGCAAAACACTCACCAATCAGCAAGAAAAACAGGAACTATCCGTTTTATAAAATAGCAATGTAAGGCAGGTTATATCAATTACAGTAAAATTCCTTTAAAAATCATGCAACAATTTCATTCGGTAAGAAAAAAAGTTCTAACTAGGCTAATACTAAAACAGTGTGGCTACATTGCTGGAGTTTATGTGATGAGGTTGACACAAAAGTGACGAGTGATGAGTACAAACTACTCATAAGTTAAAGTAGTTAAGATACACGCTGCATCCAAAAGCGAACACTTAGTATGCGAAAAACAGTAGGCCAACAGAGTAGTTAGTATGTTTGAATACATTGTAATTCGAAAAACAGTAGGCGAAATGTCCCCGGATGACCTACTACTTCTAAAGTGCGCATTCGATGGACACTTCACTACCCCATGAGGCCACGGGAGAGGATTTATGAATGGAATTGAAGCTACGCAACTAACGCTGGTAGGTCACGTGACAGTAACAACATGGCGGATGTAGTACGTCCGAATTTCATTATTTTAATAATGAATTAATTTAATATATTCACATTTTCAAAGTCCAATTTAGTCCAATTTACAATGGCATTGTATATTACAAATAACTGAATAATTGTTAATAATTTTGTGGTTTAAAACAACGTAATGCAATACAATTGTGATTTCAAAGAGTATTGTTTTGTAAACTACCCAAAGATAGCCTGCACTAATACTCAAATATATATCTCAAACTGATTGTTTGTCAAAGTCAAGTAAGAAGTTGCAATAAATCATTTCAAGTACAAAATGTATGCAACTTAAATTGGACACAAGAGAGTAGTCGAAAATGTACGTTAAATTCACAGCACATGCAGTGATGGAGCTTGCAGCCTTTACGGTGAACGGAGCCGCTCTGAGACACGATGTCACGGTTCATGAATTCACTGACTCTTTCTCGCGCTGTGTTGTGTTGTGTGTGTGTTGTGGGCGTGGTCGCTGATCAGTTGCTGATTGTCATCAGCGCCAGCTGATTCTGATCAGCGATCTCTATATTAGCTCATGGTCTTTCGTCTTGTGTTTGTCAGATCGTTGCGAGAGTTCTCCCTGTGCTGTTGGTCTTCGTTGGTGTTCCCGGTTCCCGTTTGGATGTTCACGTTGAGTTTTGCCTGCCTGTTCTTGTTCAAGGATCCTGTTTCGTCTCTGCACTTCACTGGTTCGTGTTGTGTTCCTGTCAGCCCACGTCATCTAAGGATTTATCTCTTCTCATCACATCACCACGGGATTCGGGTTGCCCATCTGCTCCCTGCGCTACCAGGGATATATGGACTGAGCCTTGAGTGTTTGACTACTCTTTCTACGTGTTCATTCAATAAAACTGAGTTCTTGCATTTGCATCTTCTGTCTTCATTTCCCGTAACAGAACGATCTGACCACCATGGATGCAGCGAGAAGCACAGACCTGGCAGAGTTTCTGTCCCGAAGCACGACGAGGATGGACCAGCAGGAGGAGAATTTAGCCCTGACTGGACGCGCTGTGCAAGCCTTGGTAGCGCAGGTGACCGAGCTCACCCAGCGAATTCAAGATCTAACTCCTCCCACTGCGCCACCCACACCGCCAACCCCGCCTACAACCCCGTCAACTAACCAGCCACATGAGCCCAGAGTACCAGCTCCTGAGAGATACAGCGGTGAGCCACATTTATGTAGAGCATTTCTAACCAAGTGTTCCATGTTTTTTGCTCTGCAACCCCAGACTTTTGCTTCGGAAGACGCAAAGGTAGCTCTGGTTCTCACGCTACTATCTGGACGTGCGGCTCAGTGGGGAACGGCGGTGTGGGAGAGTCAAGATCCATGCTGTTCCTCGTTCCAGTCACTCGCGGCGGAAATAAAGAGAGTGTTTGATCGAGCGGTGGCTGGAAGAGAAGCTGCACGTCAACTAGCTGACCTTCGCCAAGGAAGCCAATCAGTCACCGACTACTCGATTGAGTTTCGCACTCTCGCCGCGGAGTGTAACTGGAACGAGGAGGCGCAGTGGGATCGCTTCCTGCATGGGCTGGCTGACCGTATCCAACGAGAGATATATGCTTTGGATCTCCCGAAGGATCTTAATGGACTAATCGAGTTGGCCCTGCGGGTGGATGCCCGACTGCAACGGGTGGAACAACATTCCCGCAGGACTCTGGTTCCGGAGACCTTCGCAGCCCCTCGAGCCAGTGGTGGTGATACGGTCAGCCATACCTTCGATCACGAGCCCATGCAGGTGGGTAGAGCTCGGCTCTCCCGGGAGGAGAGAGAACGACGGAGATCCCGGGGCCTATGCCTGTACTGCGGTGGGGCTGGTCATTTCATCAATATCTGCCCCGTAAAAGATCGAGCTCGACAGTAAGCGGGAGGCTACTGTCGGGCGGGATCTCCACCAACAAGACCTCCTCCACTCTCCTCCCGGTGAGACTGCAATGGGCAACCCGATTTTTCAACTGCCACGCACTTCTGGATTCTGGGGCCGAGGGGAATTTTATGGATTTATCCATGGCACGTAAGCTGCAAATTCCCATCAGATCACTCACCAGTCCGATTTCTGTCAATGCACTTAACGGACAAGAACTACCGGTCATTACACTCACCACTGACAAGCTGACACTCATAACCTCAGGCAACCATACAGAAGAACTATCTTTCTTACTCCTGGACTCTCCTCATTCCCCGGTGGTCCTCGGTCATCCCTGGCTCACACAGCATAATCCCAGGGTTGACTGGGGTCACAATTCTGTGTCTGCTTGGAGCACCAATTGTTATGCGTCTTGTTTAATGTCTGCCTGTTCTTTGGTGTCCAGTTCTGTCTTGCAGGAGGAGTCGGTGAATTTGTCTAACGTGCCCGCGGAGTACCTCGACCTGAAGGAAGTGTTCAGTAAGTCTCGGGCTGCTTCTCTTCCTCCGCATTGTCCCTATGACTGTGCTATAGATCTTATGCCAGGTACGTCTCCGCCTAAGGGCAAGTTATACTCTCTTTCTGTTCCTGAGAGGGAGGCCATGGAGAAATACATTTCTGATTCTCTAGCTTCCGAATTCATTCGTCCTTCCTCTTCTCCAGCGGGGGCGGGGTTCTTTTTTGTGGGTAAGAAGGATGGATCTCTGCGACCGTGTATTGATTACCGGGGGTTGAACAACATCACGGTAAAGAATACTTATCCTTTGCCGTTGATGTCTTCAGCCTTCGAGCGGTTGCAGGGAGCCTCCATATTCACAAAACTGGACTTGCGCAATGCATATCATTTGGTTCGCATCAGGAAAGGGGATGAATGGAAAACCGCTTTCAATACCCCCAGGGGCCATTTTGAATATTTGGTCATGCCCTTCGGGCTGTCCAACTCCCCAGCGGTTTTCCAGGCACTCGTCAATGACGTGCTGAGAGATATGGTTGACCAGTTCATATATGTTTACCTGGATGACATATTGATTTTTTCGTCTTCTCTCCAGGAACACGTTCAGCATGTCAGACGAGTGCTTCAGAGGTTGCTAGAGAATGGGCTTTTTGTCAAGGCGGAGAAATGCGCTTTTCATGCACAGTCTGTTCCTTTCTTAGGTTACATCATCTCATCTGAGGGAATACGCATGGATCCTGACAAGGTTAAGGCTGTGATGGATTGGCCAAGTCCAGATTCCCGTAAGGCCCTACAGAGGTTTCTGGGGTTTGCCAATTTCTATCGGCGTTTTATTCGCAACTTCAGCCAACTAGCCGCACCTCTGACTGCCTTGACCTCCCCCAGAACGACGTTCAGGTGGTCGGATACAGCCGAGGCTGTGTTCGCCAACCTCAAGAGCCGCTTCAGTTCAGCTCCCATTCTGATTGCCCCTGATTCCTCCCGTCAGTTCTTGGTGGAGGTCGACGCGTCAGAGGTGGGGGTAGGTGCAGTTCTATCCCAGCGTTCTTCCTCAGATGACAAGATGCACCCTTGCGCGTTTTTGTCCCATCGTTTATCTCCTGCCGAACGTAACTATGACATTGGTAACAGAGAGTTGTTGGCAGTCAAGTTAGCGCTGGAGGAGTGGCGTCATTGGTTAGAGGGGTCGGGGGTACCTTTTATCGTTTGGACCGATCATAAGAACCTGGAATATATTAGATCTGCCAAAAGACTCAACTCCAGGCAGGCTCGATGGGCACTTTTTTTCGGACGTTTTGACTTTGTTCTCTCGTACCGCCCGGGCTCCAAAAACATCAAGCCCGACTCTTTATCTCGTATTTTTGACCCATCCGAACGCCCGGTTACTCCCGAGTGCATTTTACCTGAGAAAGTAGTTATCTCCACACTCACATGGGAGGTCGAATCGAAGGTCAAGACGGCCTTAGAAGGGGTAATGCCTCCGCCCGGTTGCCCACCGAGTCGTTTGTTTGTGCCAGAGGGGGTTCGGTCCGACGTTATTCGATGGGGTCACTGTTCCAGCGTAGCATGTCATCCAGGGGTTAATCGTACCAGTTTTTTGGTCAAGCAACGATTCTGGTGGCCATTAATGGCTCGCGACATTCGGAGTTTTGTTTTGGCTTGCTCGGTTTGTGCCACTGGTAAGACTTCCAATCGACCCCCAGATGGGTTACTCCAACCTGTCATAGATCACGTCTTTCGGTTACATGGCCTCCCGACTGATGTGGTTTCTGACAGAGGGTCCCAATTTGTGTCCAAATTTTGGCAGGAGTTTTGTAAATTACTGGGCGCGACTGTCAGTCTGTCTTCAGGTTACCATCCCCAGAGCAATGGGCAAACGGAGAGGGCCAACCAAGATCTTGAGAGAATGTTGCGATGTTTGGTGTCCAAGAATCCTTCCTCCTGGAGTCAGCAACTTTCATTAGTGGAGTACGCCCATAACTCGTTACCAGTGTCATCCACGGGCCTATCTCCGTTTCAGTGCAGTTTAGGGTACCAGCCACCAGTTTTTTCTAGCCTGGAATCCGAAGTTGCGGTCCCCTCCGCTCACGCCTTCGTCCAGAGGTGTTGTCGCACATGGACCAGAGCCCGTGAGACTCTTCTCCAAGTGAGGGCACGCACCAAGGCTAAGGCCGATCGCCACCGGTCAAGGCCTCCCGTATACGTCGTGGGTCAAAAGGTGTGGCTTTCTACTAGAAACATTCCGCTCCGCTCCGTGTCTAACAAACTAGCTCCTAAATTCATTGGCCCATTCACTGTCACCAAGATCATTAGTCCGGTGACAGTCCGCCTCAAACTTCCTCCAGCGTACAGGAGAATTCACCCCGCCTTTCATGTCTCCAAATTAAAGCCCGTGTTTCATTCTCAGCTTAATCCGCCAGTCCCGGTTCCCCCACCGCCGCGACTCGTAGATGGGGAACCTACGTATTCGGTAAATCGTATTCTGGACTCAAGGCGGAGGGGACGCGGATTTCAGTATCTGGTGGACTGGGAAGGTTATGGTCCGGAGGAGAGAAGTTGGGTTCCTGCCAGAGACATTCTGGATCACTCCCTTATTCAGTCCCTCCAGGATTTCGCGATTTTTTTGTGTGATTTTTGCGATCAAAATGACTGATTTTGTGGTGGTAATTTCCAGAAATTTGTGAAAAAATTTGCGATTTTTATATTTTATAATTAGGACATCACATTTACCATAATAGTATTATGTCAGATGCACAATAGTCATACATGACACAAATCACAAACAAAAATTCTAATGAAATTCTCATCAAATGAAAAACTTTTGAAACAGCCTATATTAAATATTATTAGAGCAGGTGTAGTAATCAGGCATGTGATTGGTGAAGGACAAAAAAGCAGGAAAATATACTGAAATTCAGTCAGGCAATCATACATTTCACAATTTTATATTTATATATGAATGTCAAGAATTCAGAAGTGTGTATATTTATATAGCCTACTACACTACACTACACAGAAATAACATACAATCAAATTATGCTTATTTTAAATGTATTGTGCAGGCTAGGTATACAAAAATATAGGCTTTTAAAAATCTTTCAGTGCGCAAAACCATGAAAATATGAAACGCTTCAAAACAGAGCGTGCAAAGCGCGTATGCGCATCGCGGGCGCAGAATGATGTGCTCAAAGCAACATGGAGTCACAGTGTGCAGCGCTGCACAAGTGCGCATTTAAAAGTTCACGGCACAAAGCGAAGAAATGTCGAGCGCACAAATCCTAGTGTCTATCTGTCCAACAGTTTATTGATCATTTGTTTCTTCACAGTTTTAAATTCCAGTTATTGTGCGTTTGATGCCGATTAGTCCTTGTGATGTGTGTGATCTAACAGGCAGACGGTAGCGAGTCGTTTAAAAACAGCAACACACTCCAACAAAATAAAGTCATTTTATGCAAATACACAGCCTTTTCTCTACAGATCAGGCATTATAATGTGAATATCATATTGGAGAGAGTTTTACCGTGCATGTATGCTGCTGTAACCGGAAGAGGCGCGCGCGCTGTTCCTACTGAATGGAGAATGATTGACAGCCGCAGAGGAGGGAAAACGAGTTTTCGTAAACTTTAATGATGTAAATAGACTTCTGTCCCTCACATTAAGCTATGAAATAGGCTTCAGATGATTGTCACCCAAACTGACGTGAAAAAAGCGGGAGGCGCCGAAAAGCGCGCTGTTTGCATCCCTGTACTTGGAAAGGAAGGAAAAATGCATCTCTTTGCCATCTGTAACCATGGTGACGTGCCGCCCGGTGTGCGGGTGTGGCCCTGTTGCGCCGGGACGGCGATTGTGGTTTAAATGCGTTTTACATTACAGGCTTCAGTAAATCGAGGAAAAGGAGTTTCCCCTTTTCCCGCAACATCTGTATCCACGTAAAAATGCATTGAAACTTTAATTAAACTAGATATATTTCAAATGGGTGATTATAATTTAATGTTTTGTGATTATTAATTTTTGTGATTATTTTGCGGTTAAATTAGGAATTATGCAGGATCGCAAAAAAATGCGACAATTTGTTGATTTTGCGTTGTATTCAGCGATCGCGGAATCGCGAAAAACTGGAGGGACTGCTTATTGATGATTACAATCAACAGGTAGGTCCTCCTGGGAGCGCCAGGAGGCGCTCCTAGGGGGAGGGGTAATGTCACGGTTCATGAATTCACTGACTCTTTCTCGCGCTGTGTTGTGTTGTGTGTGTGTGTGTTGTGGGCGTGGTCGCTGATCAGTTGCTGACTGTCATCAGCGCCAGCTGATTCTGATCAGCGATCTCTATATTAGCTCATGGTCTTTCGTCTTGTGTTTGTCAGATCGTTGCGAGAGTTCTCCCTGTGCTGTTGGTCTTCGTTGGTGTTCCCGGTTCCCGTTTGGATGTTCACGTTGAGTTTTGCCTGCCTGTTCTTGTTCAAGGATCCTGTTTCGTCTCTGCACTTCACTGGTTCGTGTTGTGTTCCTGTCAGCCCACGTCATCTAAGGATTTATCTCTTCTCATCACATCACCACGGGATTCGGGTTGCCCATCTGCTCCCTGCACTACCAGGGATATATGGACTGAGCCTTGAGTGTTTGACTACTCTTTCTACGTGTTCATTCAATAAAACTGAGTTCTTGCATTTGCATCTTCTGTCTTCATTTCCCGTAACACACGACTCGTGAGCACAGTGCGCTTCGCTCTGAAACCCGCCACAACAAACTAAGCTATATACCTTATTTAAATAAATCATAGCTTTGCCGTGTGATAAGCAGCGCACTAAGCTATATCGCAAATTGGTTTTCTATTAGATTGACAGATGCTTTGCCAAAGCAATGGTGCAAAACACAATGTTTGTGATCTTTAGGTTCATTACGGAATTGTGGCGGGACAGATTAGTCCAAGTAATTAATGGGAAACACTGATTGATCATTGTAATTAAAACAGAAATAGATATTTGATATAGAGTGCAATAAAGCAAGACAATTAGTCAATTTAAAATCCATTTGTGCTTGAAGTCTTCGCCGCAAACAGCGTTTAATCTTTGGTTTACATAGATTATACAAAAATGTAACCTTTACTAGTCGATTCATGTGAAAAATTAACCCACCCGTCCTTTACGTAATCATCAGGCGATCCTTTCTCAGGAATTATTTTCCTGTTATCACTGTAAAGCCGCTGTACTGTAAAAAGCATTGTATAAATAAAGGTGACTTGACTTAACCGTAAGCCGCAAGAGGCGTGATATAAACTAACAACAGATGGCAGTAATGCACAATTTTAGTTTGCGATATAATAAGACGACACTGCGCTGCTTCGATACATTGCAGGTTCCTCAAAACGCAAAACTGAATGTCATGCTACACCGCTATTTGCTGAAGTAGCCTAGTTAGCTACTGGAAAAGCTACTGGAAAAGCTACTAACAAAAAAATGTAGTTAAGTTAGTTGCATCACTACTTGTAGTTAGCTACTCCCCAACACTGGTTATTAACAGATTCCAAACTGTAGATTTATTTAAACTATAATTTGCCAAAGTAGATCCAAAATGCTCTCAGGGTGTTGTACAAAATTGGTCAAGAATGAATGGAAGGCGTGAGGGCTATCAGGTGTCTTGGCATCTCTTCAAGTCATGTTGCCTGTGCTCGCCTTGGGATTACCCTGGGCAATCCAGCACAAATGTTCTTCATGTGCCACTATGAAAGCATGGCTAATCTGCATGTGTGAAGGTCAGGACTGCTCATCCATACAGAGAAGGGCCCACGGCCAAAAAGCATCTGATCGCATAAGATGCTGGAGAACTGAAAGCAGACAGCTTTTGCCACTTGCATATGATAAACTATAAACTCGCGTATTTAACCAGTCTTTTGTCCACAAATACAGATTTAGAAATTAATGAGTACAAAATAGACAATATACATCATTTGGCACATACTGGTTATAAACAGTTAACCCCTAAAAACTTTCATCAAATTAATACATTTACACTAAACAAAACATTACAATTGTTCATTGTTTAACAAAGACTAAACCTACAGCATTTAGCAGGATGAATATTAATATAAACTATTCCAATAGATTCATCAGCTTTCCCTCTAGACCTGCATAAAAACATATTAAGCAGGAAAGTCAATTTATCACTAAAATCGAACGTGAAAAACTGTGATTTGGCCAGCTGGACTTTGAAACCCAAGGTTGTATCTAAAAAAACAAGTTTGTTGCCCAGCTAGACAACATTTTTCAATATTATAGTCTCAAAAATTAGTGAGCTGCAACCAGGACGGGATTTTAGAGCAGTAGGCTATTCTCAAAACGTAGTGAGCTTCCTACTTAGAAAGCAATTACGGGTATTACAGTCTTAAAACATAATAAGCAGCCTAAATAGTCAGCATTCTACCTAGACAAATACTATGACATTATATCTCAAAACCTAACGAGCTGTCTAGGTTTTGAGATACAGCTTTTCTATTCCGCCGTATAATATCTTTAACGTTAACCTTACATGGTTTGCGTTTAGGAAAACCAGTACATATAATATTTGAAAATATAGCTAGAGAATGTGAGGTGAATGCGAAAACATTCATTAATTCCTGCATAATGAAGTGAAGACAGACGGGCGCAATGGCGCTAACAAACACCAGCTAACAATGCTAATCAGTAGCGCTCTGCGCTGAAAACACCGTCTAGCCCTTCGTTTCAGACAGACAGTTCTTACTGGCAAACATACGTTGAAAACGACAACGAAATTTCATCCGGGCAGTATAACTAAATCACAAGAAAACGCGCTAGCAGCGTATTTTTATTTAGCAGCGGCGCAATGCTAGAACGTTCCGTAAATTTGAATGGCACCGAACGAGCTCTTAATCGAAACAACGGCCGATAATTTATTCAGTAGCATGACATTAATTTTTCGGTAATGCTTCTGTGATATTATACTGTGTGTATGAATACAAGCAGCCCAGTATATGTGATCGTTGTATCGGGAATCTCTTGTAGCAGAACTGAAGCCTCGGCGCCGACTAACTCATGCTAACACCGTTAGCACAGTCACCTTGGGCAGAACTTGACATGTTCTGCTGCCTGTCAACATCCACATTCAAGACCAAACCCCGGGATAATCTTACCTACACTAGGAGAACCCAAACCCGGCATGTTATTTCACCATTCATATACATGCAGTGCGTTCAATAAATATAAAAGCAGGACATTGAAAGCTAATGGTATGGATAGCATCAGGCCACAGCTAGACCTGATGCAAAGCTTGACACATACGTATGCTAAAACGCTCACCTGAGCTCTGCTGTTCCCGTTATTCCCAGGACTCATGGACGGGATGTTTCTTTGTTGTGCCCCCCAGCTGTGGCTGGCAGCGGGGCTGTACGGGGAGCTCATGTCTTTGCCCAAACCCATCCCGGACTGCTGCTGCTGCTGTGGCGGCGGGTTACTGTAGTCTTGATAGCCGCTGCCATATGCCCGCATCATCGGGCTCGGAGATGTCAGGAGCTGGTTTAGCGTGGGTGTCGCTCCAGAAGGGTGCTGTTGGTTCTGTCCGGGAAACCTCTGAAAGCCCCCAACATTGGCACCGGGAGCCGGGGCAACAGAGGCCATAGCAGCCTTGCCATGACTAGCAGCAGCAGCAGTGGGCGAATTGGTACCAGGGCCCATCATGTTCCCCTGCCGCGATGGGCTCATCATACCGTATCCAGCGCCACCGTACCCCGGCCGGTAGTTGGGATAGTGGTTGTATGGATTATTATGGCACCCTTCGTGGGAGTTTTGCACTTGATCCATGTTGCTCTGTGCCTGATGCATTAAAGCCGTCCTAGGGCTTTGTTGTCCGCCATGTTGATCAAAGCAAGGCCCTCCTCTTCCATTCCCGTAATAATGATTAAACTCAGAAACTGAGCTGCTCCCGCTTTGGGACGCGTTGCCTCCGCCGCCGCTGTTGTTGTTATTGTTATTGTTGCTCGTTGGTCCAAAGTTGGAGTGCTCGTACCTGCTGCCCATCCGTTCCCCCCCGGGTTTGGACGAGCGTTCTTCCTCGTCACTTGTATTCAGCAAACGCGGATGGCGATCGACCTGCGTCTCCAAAGCGTTTTCTTCCCCTCCATCCTGTCGATTCCCCAAATCTCCGCGCACGGGTGTGGGTTTGATGCTGTTGTTGTTGTTGTGGCTGACGGCTCGCTGCTGCTGCTGGGAATGACGGAATGCGTGCGACTGTTGCTGTGGAGGTGTGCGATGGAGAGGCGAAGGAGGGGGATCTCCGCTTCCAACATTTTTCACTTGATGATTCGCGACCAGACCCGTTTCCATGCTCAGAGTCGCGGTTAAATAAGCTGAAAAGGTTGTAGGTTGATTTCCAGCGTCCGTGTTTTCGCAGAGGCTAGAGACGCATGCTGATGCCCATCTACATTATTCATTGAGGTAGCGCTGCTGTACCCATCCACTGCCCCACATCACACCGATTCCTCCTCATTCATTTACACCGTTAGATTTGGGCTTGGAGGAGCCCTTTCCACGGCTGTCCTGTCATGTCAGTGGAAGGCTGTGTGTGTGTGTGTGTGTGTGTGTGTGTGTGTGTGTGTGTGTGTGTGTGTGCTGGGCAGTGGGCACGAGCTGTGAAAACGATTACTGAGGCATTGAAAGAGAGAAATATGACGACAGTTCGTCTTTCTGGTGATGTTTGGTGACCAGAGACATTAATATACTTTGACTTTATTTAAAAGTTTATTTGTAGGCTAATACCAAAGTTCCAATTCCCACGGAGGCCAATGTGAACGTGCGTAAATGTGCACTAGACCCCTACCGGAGCCCCTTTGCTCCAGCATGGCATTATAAGCGTCTCCTCCAGCTCTCCACTGCTCTGCGCCGAGGCTGCTGGAAAACACGGATTGGGCCATTCAGAAATTTGGGATTTCTATATTCACATTTTCAAAATTTTTAGTTAGATTAAAGTAAAAGTCGGTAATGCGTCTGCTACAATGCAAAGGCGGAAGCTGCACCTGTCATAGCTTAAATTCCACAAAAGGTGCATAGCCTTATACTGTCAGAAAGCAGACAACAAAAATACTGAAGTAATGTTGGGTTGTAAATATCAAATTATGGATACAGAAACATGAAATTACAAAGGCAAATATGAAATTACAAAGTATAATATGTAATAATAATTGCAATGTTTAGGTTTTTCCAAAGAGACTTTTGTATTTTCAGGATTTTGTACATGCATATAAGAAATAAAACTCATTATTTTGGGGTTGCTCCAACCCTAATCAAACACAATTGAACCAGCTCTTTTTTATTTTTATTTTTATTAAACAATATGTCATGTACAAACAACATGGCAACGAAAATAAATAATTACACTATGACAGCAGGATCAGGTGCAAAAGTGCATTACAGAAAAGAAGAAAAGAAAGAAAAATAGCTTTTCATCATTGGGCATTTGTATAAGAAAGTAACTCATTGTTAAATACACAGAACTTAGGTTTCACTTTCAGAAATTTAGATTTGTGTATATAAAATTGAACTATAAATAAGGATGCTGTTAACCAAAAAATCGTCTTTGTTGTTTACCATAACGAGCCCATAAAGAATGTCCTTGTGAGAGAAGACTTTGAGATGAGGACAACTGAACCAGCTAATCAATGGGTGCTTCTCAATTCTTATTTGTGCATCCTCGTTTCCTTTCCTTGCATTTCAGCTCCACCCCCTGTAGGATGCGAAGTTTGGTTATTTAAGAAATTGATAAATAATAAAGATAAAGCAAGATGCCCCATTGCTATATGTGTGATATATGATTAATTTAAACTGCAAATGTAAAGCATAAATTTAAATTATTGTGAAAGATGTGAGAAGGGGGAGGAGAATTTGAGACATCCTTCAAGATGGCTGAGCTCGATCGGTTTCCAGGTCATAGGATGGAGGACGGAGGAGTATGGAAGTAAAATAATGTCAAATGTTTTTGAAACAAAAAGCCTGTTGAATTGCACTTCTTGAAAAAAAATAGGCATTGCATTAACCATGCTTGCATTTTAATGCATTGTATTTTTAGGGCTTGCATTTTTATGGGCTGAAATTCAACATGGTTGAATATTTAAGCTGTGAATATTTCAATTAAAAACATTTCAAACACATTTTCATTATTAAAAATGCAATAATCCATATTCACCTTTCATATTTCACTTCCAAAATACTCAAACTGTTTAAAAATACAACCTATAATATTCAACAGGCAATTTTCGGTCCATTTTATTTCGCTTTGAAAATTCGCTTCCACAAATTCGGTGGTTCAAATTCGACAGAAAATATTACGTTGACATCCATGAACTGCAGGAAGAGCAGTAGATTACCGAGCGTACTCTATGGAAGTAAAATAATGTCAAATGTTTTTGAAACAAAAAGCCTGTTGAATTGCACTACTTGAAAAAAAATAGGCATTGCATTAACCATGCTTGCATTTTAATGCATTGTATTTTTAGGGCTTGCATTTTTATGGGCTGAAATTCAACATGGTTGAATATTTAAGCTGTGAATATTTCAATTAAAAACATTTCAAACACATTTTCATTATTAAAAATTCAATAATCTATATTCACCTTTCATATTTCACTTCCAAATTATTCAAACTGTTTAAAAATACAACCTATAATATTCAACAGGCAATTTTCGGTCCATTTTATTTCGCTTTGAAAATTCGCTTCCACAAATTCGGTGGTTCAAATTCGACAGAAAATATTACGTTGACATCCATGAACTGCAGGAAGAGCAGTAGATTACCGAGCGTACTCTCCATCTGCTGTTAGTCGGCTTCACCAGCAGGTGGTGCAAAAGCTCGTGTTGTTGACGAAGACAGAGCAACAGTTAGAGCAAGCCATTCATTCATAAAACTCATTTAACAGCAATGCAAGTGTATTTGTGATTATTATGACGGCGGTTTTATGTTAAATTCAGTGTCTTCACAGTTACTTTCCCTGTGTAGCCTACAAGCATCTTTCTCTACCGTGAACAAGATTATAATGTTATTCCCCGATGCGGATACAGATCCAATATTACATTTTTGAGGTTGACATATATTTCTCTTGGTTGTTTAGTTGCCTTAACTTTATATTGTGGCGATGTGCTGCATGCAAGCTATTAGGGTTTCCCTCAATACTTAAGGATTCACCAGCTGGACATATAAAACGCTTAACGTATAGCTTAATGGACTAATTACAGTGATATAAAAGACCAAACTCGTTTAATGCTGAGCGTTTCCCAGTGATCGACTGGCATAAAGTTGGCTTGACGTTGGACATTCGCACATTTAGGGACCGTCTCTAAAGTGTATACGACTTTACACGTTTCTAACTTCAATAGCATTTGAATAGAACGACTTACAGTCAAAAACCAACTATAAAGTGTTCATGTAGTGTCAGGCATAATGCGCACCCTTTGGATTTTTTATATTTATTCAATTAAAGTTTGCTATTGAAGTTAGAAACGTGTATGCCAGTGTTTTATGCAACTTTTGAGACGGTCCCTAAATGTGCGAATGTCCAATGTCAAGCCAATTTTACATTTATTAGGCTACATTTAGTCATTTATTTAGCAGACGCTTTTATCCAAAGCGATTTACAGTTAAACTAACAATAGGAGGACAACAATATGCAAGTGCTATCTCTTCCCAGTTTAAGCTAATGCAATACACGTAGGCATAGCCTACTATACTATACTATAGCCTACTGTAGAGAGAGAAGAGAAGAGAAGAGAAGAGAAGAGAAGAGAAGAGAAGAGAAGAGAAGAGAAGAGAAGAGAAGAGAAGAGAGAAAGTGTTGATTTTATGCCAGTATCACGAAACGCTCTGCATGAAACTTTGCGCGTTACGTTCATATTCTTAGTCCATCGAGCCTATATAGTAGCCTACAGCCTACATCCCCAATAAGGTGCGAGTTTGGTCTTTTATATCACTGTATTAGTCCATAAACTACGTTAAGCGTTTTGTCCCGACAGAAGGGGAATCCTCGAGTGTGAGGTATTGAGGGAAACCGATTATAATCCTGTTCATAGGTTGAGAAAGCTGATGACATGTAGGCTACACAGGGAAAGTGACAATGAAGTTATTGAATGAAACATAAACACAGCTTTTGTGTCTTTATCATCTTTTCCGCATATATACTGACACAGATAATCATTTTCATTTTATGAATGAATGGCTTGCTCTAACTGTTGCTGGTCTTCGTCAACAACACGCGCTTTTGCACCACCTGCTGGTGAGGTCGAGTAACAGCAGATGAGGAGTATCTCGGTAATCTACTGCTCTTCCTGCAGTTCATGGATGTCAACGTAATATTTTCTGTCGAATTTGAACCACCGAATTTGTGGAAGCGAATTTTCAAAGTGAAATAAAATGGACCGAAAATTGCCTGTTGAATATTATAGGTTGTATTTTTAAACAGTTTGAATATTTTGGAAGTGAAATATGAAAGGTGAATATGGATTATTGAATTTTTAATAATAAAAATGTGTTTGAAATGTTTTTAATTGAAATATTCACAGCTTAAATATTCAACCATGTTGAATTTCAGCCCATAAAAATGCAAGCCCTAAAATACAATGCATTAAAATGCAAGCATGGTTAATGCAATGCCTATTTTTTTTCAAGTAGTGCAATTCAACAGGCTTTTTGTTTCAAAAACATTTGACATTATTTTACTTCCATAGTACTCTCCATCTGCTGTTAGTCGGCTTCACCAGCAGGTGGTGCAAAAGCTCGTGTTGTTGACGAAGACAGAGCAACAGTTAGAGCAAGCCATTCATTCATAAAACTCATTTAACAGCAATGCAAGTGTATTTGTGATTATTATGACGGCGGTTTTATGTCAAATTCAGTGTCTTCACAGTTACTTTCCCTGTGTAGCCTACAAGCATCTTATTGGGGATGTAGGCTGTAGGCTACTATATAGGCTCGATGGACTAAGAATATGAACGTAACGCGCAAAGTTTCATGCAGAGCGTTTCGTGATATACTGGCATAAAATCAACACTTGATCAATACTAACACTTTCTCTCTTCTCTTCTCTTCTCTTCTCTTCTCTTCTCTTCTCTTCTCTTCTCTTCTCTCTCTCTCTCTCTCTCTCTCTCTCTCTCTCTCTCTACAGTATAGTATAGTATAGGCTATGCCTACGTGTATTGCATTAGCTTAAACTGGGAAGAGTCATAGCACTTGCATATTGCTGTCCTCCTATTGTTAGTTTAACTGTAAATCGCTTTGGATAAAAGCATCTGCTAAATAAATGACTAAATGTAGCCTAATAAATGTAAAATTGGCTTGACATTGGACATTCGCACATTTAGGGACCGTCTCAAAAGTTGCATAAAACACTAGCATACACGTTTCTAACTTCAATAGCAAACTTTAATTGAATAAATATAAAAAAATCCAAAGGGTGCGCATTATGCCTGACACTACATGAACACTTTATAGTTGGTTTTATGACTGTAAGTTGTTCTATTCAAATGCTATTGAAGTTAGAAACGTGTATACCAAAGTCGTATAGCCTACACTTTAGAGACGGTCCCTAAATGTGCGAATGTCCAACGTCAAGCCAACTTTATGCCAGTCTATCACTGGGAAACGCTCAGCATTAAACGAGTTTGGTCTTTTATATCACTGTAATTAGTCCATTAAGCTATACGTTAAGCGTTTTATATGTCCAGCTGGTGAATCCTTAAGTATTGAGGGAAACCCTAATAGCTTGCATGCAGCACATCGCCACAATATAAAGTTAAGGCAACTAAACAACCAAGAGAAATATATGTCAACCTCAAAAATGTAATATTGGATCTGTATATCCGCATCGGGGAATAACATTATAATCTTGTTAGTTGTTAACGGTAGAGAAAGATGCTTGTAGGCTACACAGGGAAAGTAACTGTGAAGACACTGAATTTGACATAAAACCGCCGTCATAATAATCACAAATACACTTGCATTGCTGTTAAATGAGTTTTATGAATGAATGGCTTGCTCTAACTGTTGCTCTGTCTTCGTCAACAACACGAGCTTTTGCACCACCTGCTGGTGAAGCCGACTAACAGCAGATGGAGAGTACGCTCGGTAATCTACTGCTCTTCCTGCAGTTCATGGATGTCAACGTAATATTTTCTGTCGAATTTGAACCACCGAATTTGTGGAAGCGAATTTTCAAAGCGAAATAAAATGGACCGAAAATTGCCTGTTGAATATTATAGGTTGTATTTTTAAACAGTTTGAGTATTTTGGAAGTGAAATATGAAAGGTGAATATGGATTATTGAATTTTTAATAATGAAAATGTGTTTGAAATGTTTTTAATTGAAATATTCACAGCTTAAATATTCAACCATGTTGAATTTCAGCCCATAAAAATGCAAGCCCTAAAAATACAATGCATTAAAATGCAAGCATGGTTAATGCAATGCCTATTTTTTTTCAAGAAGTGCAATTCAACAGGCTTTTTGTTTCAAAAACATTTGACATTATTTTACTTCCATAGAGGAGCAAGGAAACGATATTGAGCAGCACCCAAGGATTTAGGATTATACTTTGCCCATCCAGCCTGATCCAGGGGTACATGCATAAACACTCTAAAAAATGATGGGTTGTTTTTTAACCCAGAATGCTGGGTCAAGTCTGTTGGGTAATTTTGTTGGGTTATTTTATCACATTTTAAACACCTTTGGGTAGTTTTAATTTTCCAGTTTTTGGGTTAAACCTGCTGGGTCGCAACGCTTGTTTCACGAGCTTCCCGCCTTGGAGATGTTTAAATTCGCTCCCAAGCTGTCATTTTGAGAGGACAAAGGGGCAAAGCAGCTGGGTGCAACTGTTTTAAGGTTTTATTTTATTTTTTATTAATAATTAGTTTGAATTAGCACAATTATAACTTTTTTCGCACCAATAATTCTTAAACTTATATAGTCAGACAGACTAAAATTGGTGACGCAACTTGTACGACAAACAGTTATTACCTCAGAATCAGATATTGACTCGCATAGTCATTTTAATGTGAGACGACAGATTAATACAGTTAATGATTCCGTATCACACGGAACTATGAAATATGTGAATATCTGTGAAAACAGAGGAAAGAGTCGTTTCTGTCACTGACAAGCGAATTGAACAAAGTGAGTCGAGTCACTCAAAACAAAACAATTAATTGAGTGACTCGCTGCTCTTAGGTAAAACGCCTGCAATTGTCCTTACCGACATGTAAAAGGCATAAAAAGTAGCCTACGTAAATGTCGTGGGACCGCAGGTATAAAATAAACTACCATCTGGTTCAAATAAACCGGTTCACACTTGCAAGTTTGAAACAAAATGATTCCCGGAAATGAATCGACTTATCAGCACCGCGAACACTTTCAAAGTGCGTGCGTGCATCAGTGCCGTGGGTTGGACCAGTGAGGTGATTTGGTGTGGTACAAAAAGTATTTTTTACATAGGCTACATAAATTCGTTTTTGGTAAGTGATGTAATTTAAAATTTCGTTTTTTTTTTCTAGTTAGAAAACCATATGGATATGAACTCTTCTCTTCGAGTGGCAGTTACCCAGTCTTATCGACAAGTTTAACGGTAAGTTCATGTTTATTATACACTTTGCTGCTTTTACATCTATAATTGACTGCCTGTGATAATCAACTCAACCTCGCGGAACTTAATGCATATAAATTTGATCCGTGCTTAAATATAGGTAGCTCACAAGGCTGCCAACTTCTGAATTAAGCTTGTGGTTCGATTCCGATCTTGATTCAATGTCGATTCATTTGGATATCAGTAGCTACATGTTCATTTTTTAAAGTAAAAAATTACTTAAAGGGGCCCTACTATTCTTTTTAATTTTTTCAACTTTAGTTAGTGTGTTGTGTTGCTGTTTGCATAAAAAAGATCTGTAAGGTTACAAAAATCAGTCACTCCAAAGGGAGATAGCCTATTTTATGTAACAGAATTTTAAGGATTGCAATTAATTTAGAAAAATTTAATCAGTCTTTGGAAAATATTCCACAAGGTGATGTTTGTTGTTTTAAATTTTCAATACAACATAAAAGGCAAGGTATTTAGTATCATTATTGCATATTTATTTATGTCTGTAGCTTATTGCACAAATTTTAGTATATAGTATATTTGTTGTAGCTGGTCCTTTTTCTGAGATGTTATGTCTCTTTTCTGCAGAGAATAGAGGTGATGTTTCTCTTTTGGTCCTTCCCCTTCTTCTTCCTGCCACAGTGTATTGGTCAGAAGGTAAATCGGCCATCTATTGACGAAGCTAGAAAGGCTTTCATTGATCTTCATCTAGTAAGTATAAAACCGCATAACTGCTATTTAAATTGCATTGTAACCTGTCTGGAACTGCCTGTGCATTATGCAAGGGGTACATCCAGCCAGTTGATATTGCAGAATAAACTTCAACAGGGTAATCAACACAAAGTGGAGGGATCTCGTATCACCCTGAAGGAGTTTATTTTGTGATGAAAACTGACTGGATGTACATTACCACAAAACAATTCCTGTTAAGCAACTTTGATCCTAGACAAAAAAACAAGATCAAACAAGACATAATGTAAAGCATACCACTATTATATGGCTTTTCGCCAAATAAAAATATTGATTGTTGAAATCATGATAAACTCCATTTTATGATAAACTTCACACAGTTATTGAACTGAATTGAATCAACACTGAACTGACTTCAACTGAATAATGAAACCGTTGCCATTTAAACAATCTGTATTGTTGTGTTTATTTTCTTTTATAGGTCGGAACGAACATGGTGGAGTTTCTAAACCGGGCAGAGTCTACATAACCCGCGTCTAGAGTCCTCCTTTTCTTCGGAGTCAAAAAAAAAGTAAATTTCACTGTGTACATACTGTAAAATAGGCCTACAATTTTGCACATCTGTGAATTTCACTTTAATTTCCTAAGAATTAAATGATATAAATTACATTGTTCAAAACTAATTTTCTTTCTTTCTTAACTGTATTTGACTTTATTTAACTATACTTGTGTACATTTTTGCATATTTTAAAAATGATTTTGCATTTGCTGGCTTTAAAATGAATTGTCTGTTGATTTCACTGCATATTTAGACCGTTATACATGTAATAGTTAAATGTATAAATGTCATTGTTCAGAACTAATCTTCTTTCTTTCTTTAATTGTATTTGACTATTTAATACTTGATGTATTTTTAAATGATTTTGCATTTGCTGAATTTAAAATATAATTGTCAATGTCACTGTATTTAAACCGTTAAACATGTAATAGTTTTAGAACTAATCTTTATTTATTTATTAAAACTGACAATATTGAACTACTTTGATGTCAGCACTAAATGATTTTTGCATTTAAATTTAATGTGCAGTTTGTTGTCATTGTTGCCAATTTTAACACATTTGTGAATGTCAGTTGACAAGCATTAAAAATTATTTTAACAGTCTAAACATGTTCTTCATTGTTTCTTAATTCAAAGTTTTACAGTAAAGCACAGGTGAAATTATAAGAAAAATAAAAATAACCCAGCAAAAATAACCCAGAATAGCAAATCCATTAATGGTAAAAAAATTACTACATCTTGGGTTTCTAGACAACCCAGCCTGCTGGGTTAAAATGTCACTGGGTTAATTTAACCCAGCATGTGTTCTGTCCAATATTTACCCAGCACTGGGTTGCCAATTGGGTTGTTTTTAACCCAGCCAATTTTAGAGTGAATATGATGTACTAAAAAAACTTTTTGCAATTTTGAAAAGTTTCACATACAGACGACAACGTTGTCAAAACGAACCCCTTTCACAAAGATCCACGACAACGATTAAAAATGCTGTATTATCCATGCCAGGCCAATAGTTGGCGATGTCACTTTGTAAAAAAAAAACTCTACGCATCTGTAGACCAATTTGGAGTCGACGTCATGGTTACGTCATTTGCAGGTGCCCGCGCATTGTGGTGGCGGACAACCAGTGGTTATAAGTGGAGGAAAATAGGCAAAATATCTACATAATATTCACATATGCAGTTCATAGGGGCATAATTGCTTTACAGTTACAGCATAAAAATAATATTTAAACCTATAACATTTTATATAGGTAACATTTAAACGTAACATTTTTGTCTCACAATTCTGACTTTTTTCTCTCAAAATTGCAAGATTTAAACTGGCAATTGGAAGTTATAAAGCCAGAATTGCGTGATATAAAGTCGCAATTGTGAGTTATTAAGAGAGAATTGTGTGATATAAAGTCGCAATTGTGTTAAAAAGTCAGAATTGCATGACATAAAGTCAGAATTGCGTGATATAAAATAGCAATTTTGAGATAAAAAATCAATTACCTTTTTTATTTTAATTCTGTGGTGGAAACAAGCTTCATAGATACACATATTGCCTTTAAATAGCAGAAATATTTTACACAGACATTGGATTCTGACATTCATTGCTGCCCTTCTATATGGTATACTGCTGGAAAGGCAGTATTTCTCAGATTTGTGACGGACATAAACACTAAATCAACAATCAGCTCCCCTATTCTAGATAACAGCAATTCCATGCCAGATTTTGTGAAGCACCCTGCAGTTGGTCTCCATTTCTCCACAGCCCAACACATCACACAGATATGCTCTGAATCACAGGATATAGCGTTCCGTGCACAGAAAAAAATATTATGTAGTGCTATCACTATTTTATACTGTTGTTAATGACGTTTTATGGTGTTTTTATTTAAATGGCACCAGCAGCTAGTTTCTGTTACCTGCATATTTGTATCTCACCATTAACAATACATGCTTGAGGCTTCTCCCTCAAGCAACAAATTGCTGTAATATTGCTTAAACTGCTATATCTGTAAAATGACACCTCTTAATGGGGTGATATGTGTATGGTGGAGAGCTAGGCCTACTCTGGGGATGGCTCGGCCCGTTCAGTGTGAGCTGGATGAGAAAGGACCTCCCCCGGCAGCAGTGGCATCAGCTCAAGCACAGAAACTGGGTCAGACAAAAAAAAAACCACTCAGGCAGTCAGGCTTAGCTCCAGAGTGATGCTGTGACACTGCAAGCGGTTTCTCCACAATAGAAAAGCAACACATTCTAATACAAAGTAGTAAACGATGCTAGTCTTACGCTTTCATGGGTCAAGCAAATGATGGACTGAATTATTTTGAATGGACTGGAAACAGCCATGTTATAGCTATTAGTTTTATTATTACTATTTGTGATAGAATTGTGCATTATATATGCAAATAGACACGCCAGGTTTCAAAATGAGATCTTGTCATGGCAGTTTAAATTGAGAAAGTCGAGTTTAAATGGCTATGACTCCAGGTCTTAAACCCTAGACCTATCTTAGGGGCTGTTTACATGGAAAGGAAAACTTTTTATGCATTTTAGTCGATTATTTACACGACAACAGTGTTTTGTGGGCCTGAAAACGCAAACTTTTGAAATGGGATTTCAAAGTGCAAGTTTTGGAAAACGATACCGTTATTGTTTCCGTGTAAACTAAATAAATGTGAATTAGTGAAAACGATGACGTCTTTCGGTCTGTAGGCGTATAGTGTTTCTTCACAAAGTGACATCGCCAACTACTGGCCTGGCATGAATAATACAGAGTTTTTCGTCGCTTTCAAGATCATTTTGACAATGATAACGTCTGCATGCGAAAAATGCTAAGGGAAAAACGTTAACGTTTTTGGTACATCGTTGTTGTGTAACATACCCTTAAAAATACACTCCATAAGATGTTATTTTATACTAAACCATTAAAGATGAGGAAGTATAAGGTTTATTAAATGCACTGTAGAGGAACTTCACATCCACTGAAGGGTATCTCTAGACAGATAAAAAAAAAAAATACATGCATAACAAAAGGTAAATTTTTTTTTGTATCAATATCTTTTTTTCAAAAACTTTTCAGAGGCTCCTGGGGCATATGGCAGACGCAGCCGCATATAGGTCGGCTTCCTCCATATGAAGACCACTTCAGCACTGGCTTCATGGCCGAGTCCCAAGGTGACAAACGCCCGGCCTGCCGCCAAACTCTCAGCCGCGTTCAGACCTTTGCTTCTCCTGGCCAGACGCCCCTAGAACCAGTATCTGCTAACACCACCTGAGGGGCCACATATAACGGGCATGCAGTAACGGGGGTCTGGGCAAACCTCCAACTGCATTGGCATCCATTGCCTCAAGTTGTTAGCAGTTCACCTTGCTTGATGCCGCTGCTCAGCAAGCCTGCACTATTCAGTAGAGCGACCGTTGCACTACACTTCCTTTGCATGTCGCAACTCTTTGCATGCCGCCACCTCCTCCTATGGAGTCAGAAGCTTCTGATGTCGCTTCTTCCACTTTAAGTTCTGGCCTACTCAATCGTGCCACCGACGAGGCCTCACGACAGCCTGTGGCCGAGGAGAGTGGAGACTCCATCCCCAGGCAGTCTAGCTGTTCTGGGATCACTTCGGGGCCACACAGTTGCGAAGTTGATCACTTCGGGGCCACAAACATCTGTTTGCCTCTCCGAACTCATCCCCTTGCCAGTTGTTTACTCCCTGACCGAGTGGAAGACCCTCGACACGGAGACACTGGCATACAGCTGGCCCCGGGGTCTACGCAAAAATGCGTTTCCCCAGTTAGCCTTTCTTGCACAATACTGTGCTAAGTCAGGAAGGAGAAGGAGCAGGTCTTCTTAGTTACCCCTTAATGGCCCAACTGGACCTTGTTCCCCTGAACTTTTGCTTCTATCGACAGCCCCTTCCTGACCCTTTCCTCTGAGACATCTCAGGGACGGGGCACCGTTGGCACCCGCACCAGACCTCTGGAAACTCCATGTCTCGATGCGGTGATTCAGTTATCTACCTCAAAATGATCGTAGATACCATCACTTCTCCCTCTAAAAAGTGAGGCTTGCTTTGGACCTGAAGTAGAACCTGTTCATTGTTGGTGTTCTTCTCACGGGAAGACCCCTGAAGGTGTTCGATCACTTCTGTGCTT
Organism: Squalius cephalus; assembly: GCF_949319135.1. Lineage (NCBI taxonomy): Eukaryota > Metazoa > Chordata > Actinopteri > Cypriniformes > Leuciscidae > Squalius > Squalius cephalus. Next base: position 19,421,581 of record NC_137133.1, read on the forward strand.
TCTTTCCTGCAAGATGGGTCAGACTCAGAGCGAGGGCTGTCTCCCTCCACCCTCAAAATGTATGTTGCCTTTGTATTAACGCACATCATGATGTAGTGGATCTAATCCTGGGAAGCATGACTTGAGCATCCCCTTAGCAGAGCAGATAACTTATCTCTGGTGCTACTGCACTCAGAGACCTCCCCTTGAGTCACTGCAGGCAGCTGAGTTAAAAATCCTGTTTTTAAAGAAACAGTTCTCCTGCTTGCTTGCCTCTATCAAGAAGGTAGGGGACCTGCACGCATTTTCGGTCGACGAATTTTGCCTGGATTTCGGGCCGGCCAACTCTCATGATATCCTGAGACCCTGGCCTGGATACGTGTGCAAGGTTCCTACCTCTCCCTTAAGATGGGACCAGGTGGTGAGCCTGCAAGTGCTGGCCCGGAGGAGGCAGACCCAGCCCTGGCTTTTCTCTGTTCCTTCTGCCTTGCGGTTATACAGGACAGAATGCAAAACCTCAGGACCTCATCCAGCTCTTGTCTGTTATGGAGACCAACAGAAGGGAAGGCTGTTTCCATGCAGAGGTTGGCCCACTGCATAGTGACTGCCATCATCTTGGTGTCATTACTCAAGGTGCACCGTGCCCTCCTGGGTAGTGAGCCCCTCCAAAGAGAGAGTGTAGTTCCTTCCTGGGCGTTGACACAGAGTGCCTCGCTGACAGATCTTTTAGAGCTGCGGGCTGGGCGACACCAGCACATTTGCTAGGAAAATAGCCTATGTGTCGAGCCGGTTGCTTTCCGTGGGCTCCCTTCACATGAAGCCAGCTTCACTGTTAGCCCGGTTCATAGTGTCGACTTGCTGCACCATTCCCCTCCTATGGACTGGATACATTTTGCTCCAGTTGAGTTCCCCTTTAGCCGAACCCTGTTGAGTTCCTCCACACCCCTTCGGCGTTGGACGTGGCAGAGCGTCCGATGCTAGGCCTATCACTCGTATGCACTGGTAGAACTTGTGCTAGGCTGGTCCATATGTGGTGATCCTTACGGCGATCCCATATGTGTATTCTTCCACAGTACGGCTCCCTGCAGTGAGCCCATGTCTTCCCTTGGCAGAGCCTGCTCTGCCGTCACTGACCGGTTGCGTCTCCCCCGTTTTCGGTTGGAGCCACCTCAGTGACATTCCATATGTTGTACTGCCTGGTAATTCGCTCAGTCCATATGTGTTATTCTCCACATGTTACCTCCCTACGGGCAGGATGTGGCTTCCGCAGCGTATTCCTTTCAACGAAAGGTTAACGCTTTCCCAGTGGTCTTGTGGAACAGCAATGACTTTCCTGGCCTAAGCCCTGTCCTATCTCCGCCTCAATATGCGGGAGGACCAGGAGGCTTTTGTCTTAGCACTGGAAGTTGGCAGCACTAGTGGTGTTTTAATAGGGATCCCAATCTGTCGACATGTCGACTATGTCGAACGTGAGCAACTAAAATGGAACGTCTCGGTTACGTATATAACCCTCGTTCCCCGAAGGAGGGAACGGAGACGTAGTCCTGTCGCCACTATTGCCGGACCACCGCTGACTCCGGGCTCCGCTCGGCTCCTCAGCGAAAAACAAGTGGTGAGTGCATCCACTTCCGTATTTATCCGTATCCGCCTGCGAGGCGGAGCGTGTGATGCAATTCACACATGCCAATGTGCATTGGCTCGTTTTAACAATACTCGAAGATGACAGGCTCCCAAGCGTGATCCCAATCAGTCGACACGTCGACTACGTCTCCGTTCCCTCCTTCAGGGAATGAGGGTTACATACGTAATCGAGACTCTTTTTTTTTACAGTGAATTTCTTACTTTTTTGTGTATCTAGCATTGTGAACCTGCTGAACAGTATTATTTAAATTTATGCATTTGGCAGATGCTTTTATCCAAAGCGACTTGCATTGCATTCAGAATTTATATATACAGAATATATATATATATATATATATATATATATATATATATATATATATATATATATATATATATATATTTTTTTTTTTTTTTTTAGAAATATATTACATATTTCATACAAAAATTCAGAATATCACAAACAATGTACAAATAAATTCAGATTGCCATCCAATTTGTTGATGTAAACAAAATAGTTACTTCCAAGAACTTTTATTGTGTTCCAAGGAAGAGAGTCATTGATACAGGTTTAAAAATACATATTTTGTATAAGTAATGTAAGAGGTTGATGTATTTAATGTAATGTTTTTGTTATGTGGCTTCATTTCGACCAGCAGCACAAGATGGCAACCGTCCTTTCTTACCGAAACGTGTCTTGAGCTGAAGCTGGCACAGGCCCAAACTGCATTTAGAACAAGGCACGGTGTCGCTGATTGCATTTTTCCTAATTAAGCCTCGCCTGACCTTGGCAGAGGCAAATCATTAGATTCTCATTTTAATAATCACACCGCAGCGGTTATATTCCACTGGGTCTCTGACGGCACTGGAGCAGTCTTTAAGCTCTTCTTAATTTTCTTGTTTACAAGAGGACCCAACTTTATAGCGAGCGTAAGTAATTGTGTTGGCGGATATGATGACATAAACGACTCTCTAATTTAGGCCCACAGTGTATGTTTGAAGAACACAAATGTATAAAAGCTACTTATGTTTTCATAAGTGTTTAATGTAAGCGCACATTTTAACCAAAATTATAGAGGTATGTTTTGGCTGTTTTTGTTCGGTTTATTCAGAGGACAGCGCGTAATGATAACGTAATCACTAAATTACCTGATCATTATTAATTACTTAAGTAAAAACTTGCTTTAGTTATGCTAATGAATGGTTGCCTAGCAGCCAGTCTTACATATTCAAGTCACTATTCAAGGTCTATTTTAATATTAACTGAAAGGCAAAGCTGAAATCTTGGTCTGTTCTCTGACTGTGTGGAAATTCATACAAAAGAATAGTGTTGTTCCTTTTAGCAAGTATGAACAGAGAAACTGAAGAGATTTTTGTGGTACTAAAATGGAATGTTTGGCAGGTAATAGTAAAATAAATAGATAAACTTAAAATTAGAATTGTCTGCTGTAATGATAACAAGAACCAAAGTTATACTATGATACTATAAAGGTATCTATTCTGCAACCCCACTAAATCACAATGTGAGTTTGATGGTTTTTCAGGTCAACATGCTTGTGTCTGTGTAAAGCGACATTTTTTTGTTTACAGATTTACAGTCTTTGTCTTCCAGGAAAACAGATTTTTTATTTGCAGGTGTATTTTTTGTCAAATAACATTTTCTACAATGAGAATAGATATGTTTCCATCCATGGTGTGAATTTATGCAAAACAAACAATTTACAAATGGCTGCATCTGAAATTGCCTTCTTCCCTATACTTTACAGTAGACGAATAACAGTATGTGCTGTTAAAAGTATATCCTTATTCACAGCGGGATGATCTACTACTTCCGGGGAGATTCTGAAGTGTGCATATGATGGACACATTACTATCCCATGAGGCCACGGGAGAGGATTTATGAACGGCAGTGAAGCAACGCAACTGATGCTGGTAATGATAATGACAATGATAATGACAGTATGGCGGATGTAGTATGTCCGAATTACATTCATACTACAAACACTCATACTATATAGAATGTACTTTTTTAGTGGTCATGAAGTTTAGTTTAGTTTAGTTTAGTTTAGTTTAGTTTAGTTCCTTTATTGTCCACAAGTGGAAATTTGTCTTTGGCTTCACTATACACCACACACAAGGACACCAACACAGCATAACAATATACATTAAAAAAAAAGAAATTAAAACAATAACATTCCCATGTACATATACAATATGCACAGCCTACATACCACCCCTACTCATATTCATATCTTCTCAACATTAAAATTATAATGGCAGTTGGCACAAATGACATCTCGTGCACATTTTTACTCTATTAAAAATAAGTACCTACTCAAAAGAGTATGCGATTTTGGACTCAGCAAATGGGTACGTCTCAATATGCTCCCTTAACTTCCTGGGTTGTGAATCAGTATATTGTGTACACTAATTCAGGCACTGGTAAGGACAGTGAGGACCCTGGCTCACTACTCATTGGGACAATGATGACTCTATTTACGGCGACATGACAATTTCCTCATTGTACAACATCACTACTGGTATTTATGAACAATAGAATTATTATCCGGCATTATTATTTAAGGTTATTTTAAGTACATTATCACAAGTACTTTGCTTGTTACATATAGTGCAACATTTCAGCCGTAAATAAATGATAAATGTTAGCTATGTTTATACTGAAATAAAATAAAATCATGATTTGTATTTGAACAAAACACCTATCGTGAGTATCGATGCGCCCTGGTTTTCATGGTGCATTGTGGGACTTTTTAGGGAGCGAAGGTTTCAGTGCACTGGAAGAATTTTGCAATTGAGACAGCCCTAAAAATGGCCGACTCCCTGATCAGTGCCCTGACTACTGAACTAGGGAACTCATTGAGACACAGCCAGCTTATGTGTGGTTTATTCTTAGCGAATAAAAATGTATCCATCTAAAGTAAGCATACTCATAATGTACATTTTTTCAAATTAGATTTTTTTCAGCATTTTTATGCAGTATCCTAGCCTGGGTTTCCCCATGCTGCCTTGCGCGCAGTGCGATTTTATTCACGCTGCTAGGCAGCCTGGACACCATGGACCAGCTTTTCCCCTCAAAAAGGGAACCAATCACAGAACGGGGAGGGAGCAGCAAGACGATGACGACGTCTATGCGACACACCGAAGCAGTTTGTTTATATCTATGGATCCAACATGGCATCTGACGCGAAGTTACCTTTCGATGCAGCCTTAGATAGTGTTCTAAGTAGTTTAGAACGCAAGTTTATTTCGTCTTCTTCCTCGTCGAATTTCTGTCGCTCTACATACGTCATCTGGTATAATTGAAACGATTGGCTATGAGCTACGTGTAGGCGCATTTGATAGACATTCGTAGCGCCCAATAAACGGCTCTGGGCATTCGTAAACCACGCCTCAAATACGAGAAAATGAACATGTGGTTCCCAGACCACGTCTCAATGAGAAAGAGGTCTGACGTTATAGCCAGGCTAGCAGTATCCCTAAATTTGCAGAAAACAAGCTGTCCCTCTCCTTAATATCACCCACCTCTGCAAAAGGCTATTGGCATTTTCAAAATTAGGCCTACAAGCCCCAACCAAACTTCCTATTTCAATAGGAAATACATCAACATAGGAAAGAAAACTGTGCCTCTATAGTCATTTCATGCTGTCTTTAAATGTGAAAACATGCAGTTGATTTAGCATTTGCTGAGCACCAACACAATTACATGTAAAATATTGTTGGATGTGCCATTTCAATAATGATCTTCCAATCTCAGCAAAACAAGCTAACATGTTAACTTAGAATAAGTTTATTGTCACTCTGTGAATAAGGTAACTAACCAAACCTAATTGATCTGGAAAAGCTAAAGCACAGATTGGTAGGCCTTAACTGAATAAATCTGTCACACTGGCCACACACTTGAGCTTTGAAATGCCAACATTGAAGTTATTAATTTCATAAAGGCAAACAATGAAACAGAACAAGAGAGAAATTATAAACAATGGCTGTAGCTTCAATCAGTAATCATAAAACATGACAAATGTGCTGATTTGATGTGCCTTATAAATTTTGTGTATACTTTGAAAAGTAATTTGAATAGAGAAATTGATATTTCATGGTTCAAACTGAGAAAATATTTTTTTGTTTATAAAATTATTTGACTTAAAAGGATAGTTTTCTCAAATATGAAAATATTGCCAACATTTGTCAAACCTGCATGACTTTCTTCTGTGGAACATAAAATAATTTATTTGGAAAAATGTCAATGAAAATCATTGGGGTCCAGAACAGTTTAAACATTCTCCATGAGATCTTATTTTGTATCTTTTTTTTGTGTGTTCCACATAAGACAACTTGGTTATGATAGATTCAATAATAGATTACTTCAAGTTTTCTGCCTAGACAAACAGGTAATTGTAGGGAATCCGAATTTGCTTGATAAAACATCTTGTAGTGCAATATTCTAACAATATCTTGGAGGTGTGCATCGTGATGTTCATATTGAGCTATTTGTTCATTTGCTGATCAAATATATATATATATATATATATATATATATATATATATATATGTATATATATATATATATATATATATATATATATATATATATATATATATATATATATATATATATATATGTATGTATATATGTATATATACATATTATATATATACATACAGTATATAATTTTTTTTTTTTTCTTCAAGGCTTGCACCTTGGAACCTATTTGATGGTTTGCGTTCTCCAGCTGCCAGGCACTGTTGTTGTGTGAATGAGCGGCCGGGGCGCGTTAAGGGTTTTCTGTTAGAACGGTGTCGTGTTAGCGGCCCCTAAGTTAATAACTAATGATCTTTGCAAAAGAATTGAATCAATCAAAACTAACTTTAGCTGGACAATAACTTTATTCTAGAGCTGCTGTAAAGCCAAAACAATCTATGTTACTGTAATTTCCTATTATCACTGTAAAACTGCTTTAAAACAGTCCATATTGTTAAAAACGCTAAATGAAGGTGACTTGACTTCATTTTGTTCTTTTTTGTTCTTTTTCTTTTTTCTTTTTCTTTTTCTAAAAGAAAAGACTTTATATCTTTATAAGTAATTTTAAGATATACGGTATACCTTAAGTAATTATATGTTTTTCATGCTGGGACTAGCATGGGATGCTGGTTGCAGGTTTGCTTGTCTCAATGAAGGTGACTTGACGTGAATATCAGTCTCTTTTTTTCCCAGAATATTCAGTCTTTATCAGTTTGTGCTCAGTGTAAGGCAGACCATGGTACAATCATGCAAACTGTCAAACAGTACTGCCCTCTGCTGACAGTTATGAGAGCAGGCATGCTGTACATTGTCCTTAAATGGGATTTTGTTGCATGCATTTACATTAGAATATCAATAGCCCATATTACACATTACAGTAGTAAAATCTCTAATATTTGTATAATATTTGCATCTCAGTTGTGGTGTGGAGGTTATAAAACATTACTATCGTGTTCCATTTAACTCTTAAAGAATATATTAACCTTTTAAAATAATACATTAAATGCAATTCAGGGATATAATTAATTCAATGCACTCTTTTGATGAACATGTTAATTTGTCGAACTTTGACGAAATTTGTTTAAACCTCTGTGCTTCAGTTGTTCAGTCGTTGCTCCTGTATGTGTGTTCCTGTCGTTGCTCTCCTGCCTGCTCTCTGTGGATTCCTCTTGTTCTTGGATTATCTGTTTATGTTTTTTGTTAATAAACTTTTGTGCTTGCATTTGGATTCTCTGCCTCAACCCTTCTCACATGTTACAATATTAAACACAGTTTAAAATACAAAGTCTAAAGTGGAGCTGTATCCAAGACCCTTCTTATCTTATATTCTCTTACTTATCTTATGTCTCATTTGTCTAAGTACACACAGAAAATGTCCATTACTAAATTTAAAAGCAGAGGGCCAGCTTCTAATTATTATCTAACATATTACTTTTTAAGTTTATATACAAGATGTTCAATTAAAAGACCTTAAATAAAATACAATAAAACATGAAATATAAATATAGGTAACACTTTACAGTAAGGTCTCATTTGTTTATTTTTAAAACATTTAAACAATTTTGAATATATTTTTGTAATGCATTAACTAACCTGAGCTGACAATGAGCAATATATTTTTTAGAGCATTTAATGTTAATGTTAGTTAAAGCCCCATTATGTAGGATTTCCGTTTTGGTCAAACAACGACCCCTAGAGTCGCTGTGGACTACTTAATTTAACGTTACTGTCGTAAATACCACTCACGCAGCAGTCTCTTCACTCACTGATCCTGAGCCTGATGCCCCTGTATACCGGTCCCTGTTCAGTCGGATAGAAGCTGTAACGAGTGGCAATAAGGTGTGTCCCCTTTAAGAGCTGCGCGCGCCCTGTTTTACTGACTCGGCACAGTCTGTATTGTATGTGCGCCTCGAACACACCGTAAGCGGATTGTTTCTGTTTGATGCTCATTCTTGTCCTATTTTTGTCTATCAAGTAATGCTGTGGACGGTAGAACGTGGTGTGACAGACAGTTACACGAGTTCGATTGGGGAATAAACACAACGCGTTACAAATCGTCGGACATCGAACAAGCACAGCTAGCCTCCGAAGATGTCTACTAATCCATCAACAAGAACGCCAGGTGCTTTTTAGCTCACACCAACGAGTAAAAAGCTTGTCCGAGTGATATACAGTATAAGCAATATACTTACAAGTGCAACAGCATGCGAGGACTTGTTGGGGGAAGTGAGGTAGCCTATGCCGTAAAGCAGTCGAATTTTGTAGTTCTTTTTGTGCGCGGGTGTTACTACCCGAACCCCGAAGTTTAAAAGTACGATTAAAAACTATACAAACCCCATCAGGCTATGGCAGACGCGTCATTCAACCTATTTTAAGTCGATGTACCATCACAAGCGTTTTGGAAATATATTATGAAGGTTGAAAAGTTACTTAGTGTTACTTTAACAAAATGTTCATGTTAGTTTACAGTGCATTAGCTAATGTTAACAGATACAACATATTGATATTAAAAAATGTAGCAAATAACATTAACTAGAAGTATTGTTGTTCATTCTTAGTTCATGTTAACAAATGAAACCTTATTGTGAAGTGTTAGCCTATCAAAAAATATACTTACAGTAGATAGTAGTATAGTCTCTCTCTAGTTCTCTTACGAGAGTACTCTCGTGTTGCGTAAGTTTAGCTTACGCTACAGGAAAACTCCTTTTCTCGAGAATACTGAAGCAAAAAATTATCCTTAATTTTTAGAATGTAAAACGCATTTGCTGCAGCAGGCAGACATAGGCGAGACAGCTCGCGCGCCTATTGGCTGCTCTGCGGCAACTGCTGCAACCTATTAGTGCGTCTTGGCATGACTCCAGCGCCAATGGGAAGCCTTCCCGCGCTGTCGTCATAGCCCACCAAAATGGGGTGTGGCTAACCTATAAAACCCCCTCGCACAGGTTGCACAAGTGATTTCGCCACCTTCGCTCGCCGTACCTGCTGCGCTATTCAGCGCTCATATCCTTTTCAAATTTCTCACTGTGTGTGTTCGCCACTGCGACACTCACGCTTTTTCTCTCACAAAAGAGCAAAAAGGCATTTCTCAATGCCCATCACGTCCTGTGGCTCGTGCCGAGCCCTTCTCAGCGACGGGGACCGCCACGAGCTGTGCGCTTCCTGCCTGGGAAAGGACCATGCGGACCACGCGCTCGCCGAGGGCGGCTGCCGTGAGTGCGAATCTTTGCCTCTCTCGACCCTGCGGGCTCGACAGGCTTTGTTCGCCATCAAGCCCGCTGTTTCTACGCCTTCTGCTGGGCCGCGCCATAAAAAGCGCCGCTCACAAAGGCCACCAGAAGCCTCTGTGAAAGAGCACTCGCCGGCGCGTCCCCGCGAGCCTCTTTCTCTGAGTCCCCCATCTCATTCCTCGACGGCCACGCCCCGCTGCCGCGGCGCCCGACGAGATGGAGCGGGATGTCGCGGAGGATGACAGCTGTTCGATTCTGGCGTCCGGGAGTGAGGACTGGTCGGGTTCCATCCCTGACCCCGCCCCGTCGACGCAGGAATCCAGCGTGAGGGCTTCCGTCGATTCTGAGCTTCTCCGCCTCCTCACCAAGGCCGTAGAGGACCTCGGCCTTGATTGGTCAACGCCCAAGGAGCCCACGCCTAACAGGTTGGATGGCTGTTTTCTGCCTGGACGCCGCTCTGCACCTGTTTCAAGGCCCGCTCCCTTTCTCCCCGAGCTGCACGATGAGCTCTCCAAGTCATGGGGAGCCCTGTACTCGGCCAGGCTAAGATCCTCTGTCTCTTCGACGCTCTCCGCGGTTGACGGCGCGAAAGACAGGGGATATGTTTCTGTTCCTCCCGTTGAGGAAGCTGTCTGCCTACTAAAGCCTGCCGGACGACTTCGACTCTGATCGGTCGCGCCTACGCCGCCGCCGGTCAAGCTGCCTCCGCTCTGCATACCATGGCCGTTTTGCAGATTTATCAGGCCAACCTTCTCCGGTCGCTGGACGAGGATGGCCCATCTGCGGAGAGCGTGACGGATCTGAGAAGCGCGACGGATTTAGCTCTCAGAGCTACCAAGACCGCTGCTCAGGCTATCGGCCGCAACATGGCCGCTCTCACCGTCACCTTCCTCGACGCTCCCGTATCACCAACTGGTCTGTTCGGTCCCTCGGTGAAGGGCTTCGCGGAGCGATACACTGAGGTACAGCAAACGTCTCAGGCTATGAGACACTTTTTGCCGCGGCGTTCCAGTTCCGCAGCAGGCCATGCTAGGAAGCAGCCGCCCGCTTGGAAAACAGCGCCCCCACCACCTCCTCCGCCCGCCTCACAACAGCGCCAGGCTCGGGATGCACGTCAGCGCTTGCGCTCTACCAACCGCCGCAGACCGCCTCCCGCCCGGGTACCCAGGCACAAGCTCGCGCCGAGCTTTGAGCCTCCCAAGTCTTCCTAGCCACCCTAGGAAAGCGCCGATGGTCAAGTCCCGCTGCGGCCGGACCGCCATCGAAGTATGCATGAACCGCTCTCTCAGTTCCCTCAACCGAGGCGACTCGAAGGGAGTCTTCAGAAGCCAACGGGCCAGTTTCTCAACTTGCTCGCCTGCACACAAACGCCGTTTTCACAGCGACCCACATATTTCTTAAAAAGAGCATTATACCGGGTCATATTCCGGCTCAGGCCGAAGGTGTTTTAAATATAGGACAGGTGCCCACTGCCCAGTGCCCACCCCTGCACAAAAACACTACCCTCACTGTGTGTCACACTCATCCAAGGTCAAAAACAATAAAGCTGGCTCATGCCGCTCGACCGCTAAGTGTAGGAATAGTGCCCACATCCCAGTGTTCACTCTTACACACAAGCACTACCCATGCAGTGTCCCACACCACCACAGGGTTCATATCAGTCAAACCGGCTCATGCCGTTCATATTCTAAGTGTAGGAAATGTGCCCGCTGTACAGCGCCCACCCCCGCTTGTGAATATGACTGTATCTGCGCTACGCACACACATAGCGCCTCAGTGTATGAGCCCAGAGCGCGCTGGCAGTGTGGTGAGTGCAGGTCACGTGTCTGTATTAAAGCATCTTCCCGCTCACACGGCCGGAGTGCCAGTTACAGAAATACGGCGCGAAGCACTGTATGCCCCACTCGAAATGAACATGATGAACGAAGTACGTCATCATGGCTGGGTCTCCGGGTCCCCGAATCTGAGCGACCAGAACCCAGATTTCATTCTACCCCTGGCCATTCACGCGAGAGCATGGGAAAGCATCCCAGGGGCTTCGAAATGGGTGCTAAAAATAGTGAAGCAGGGCTACTCGCTACAGTTCCCTCGCAGACCACCGCGCTTCACAGCCCTGGTCGAAACCTCGGTGAATCAGGAAGTAGCACACCTACTTCGCACCGAGATAGCGAATTTACTGAGAAAAGGGGCTGTGGAAACCGTCCCCTCAGCAGAAAGCGAGTCGGGGTTTTACAGCCGTTACTTCTTAGTACCAAAGAAGGACGGCGAGCTCCGCCCTATACTAGATCTCAGACACTTGAACAAAGCCCTGATGAAGCGTTCGTTCAAAATGATTACAACCAGACAAATTCTCGCTCGAATTCGACCCGGGGACTGGTTTATATCAGTGGATCTGAAGGACGCTTATTTTCAGATCCAAATAGCAGCCCGTCACAGGCCGTTCTTGAGATTCGCCTTCGAGGGCCAGGCTTATCAGTACACCGTCCTTCCCTTCGGCCTGTCTTTGGCACCTCGTACATTTACGAAGTGCATGGACACGGCGCTCGCGCCCCTCAGACGAAGGGGCGTGAGAGTCCTGAACTATCTGGACGACTGGCTAATTATAGCACAGTCAAAAGAGGAATTGGTGTTACACAAAACACTACTGCTGACCTATCTCAAACAGCTGGGTCTCAGAGTCAACTGGACCAAAAGCATTCTACTCCCCACAGTCCCCAGCCAGAAAATTTCCTTTCTGGGAATAGAACTGGACTCCAGCTCTATGGGAGCGCGCCTGACACAGGAACGTGCGGCAGTGATACAGCACCTGGCAGCGACATTCACTGTGGGGAAAAATCTTCCCCTCAGAGTGTTCCAGAGGATGATGGGTCTCATGGCCTCAGCCTCGACGGTACTGCAGCTGGGTTTGCTGAATATGCGCCCTTTTCAACTATGGTTGAGACGGCGAGTACCAGCGCGAGCATGGACCTCAGGTCTGCTCCGTCTCACGGTGAATCAGACATGCGTTTCCGCTCTGAAACCGTGGATGAGAGCCGGCTGGTACCAGTCCGGCGTGAACCTGGGCATCGTCTCACGAATAAAGGTGGTCTCGACAGATGATTCCAACGCGGGTTGGGGCGCCCTATACGAAGGGAGACCTTCTATGGGCCTGTGGTCAGACGCGGAGAAGCGTCTCCACATAAACTGTCTAGAGATGAAAGCGGTCGAGAATGCCCTTCAGTTCTTCCTCCCTGCGCTAAGGAACCACCACGTTCTAGTCAGGACAGACAACACGTCGGTGGTGTCCTACATAAATCGCCAGGGCGGTCTCAGGTCCCGGAGCCTGCTTGCAATAGCAAAACGCCTCCTCATATGGAGCCAGCACAATCTGCGCTCGCTGAGAGCGGCGCATGTGCCGGGTGTCCTAAACGTGGGCCCAGATATGTTATCCAGGGCAAAACTCTCCCCAGGAGAGTGGTCCCTGCACCCCCTTACGGTGCGAAATATCTGGGACATTTTCGGCAGAGCAGAGGTAGATCTGTTCGCGTCGCAAACCAACGCTCACTGCCCAATGTTCTTCTCAAAAGAAAGGGATGCGCTGGCCCTAAACTGGCCCAGACGCCCTCTCTATGCGTTTCCCCCGGTCGCCTTGTTACCACAAGTAATCAAGCGAGTCAGGGAGAGCAAATGTTTGATACTCCTCATAGCTCCGCTATGGGAGAATCAAGTCTGGTTCCCAGAACTGATGGAACTAGGGAGCGCGGCTCCATGGCCAATTCCGCTGAGAAAGGACCTGCTGTCTCAGGCCCAGGGCGCGATTTGGCACCCATACCCCGAGCTGTGGGCTCTACATGTATGGGCAATCAACTATCACCATTGCACCTCCCGGAGGGAGTGCTGAACACGATCACAGAGGCTAGAGCTCCATCTACTAGACGGCTTTACACGTCTAAATGGTCAGTGTTCGCTGATTGGTGCTCAGCTCATGATTTAAACCCGCTAAAAGGTGAGGTAACGGTGGTTCTTTCTTTCCTACAAGAGCTGTTGGACAGCGGGAGAACCCCTTCCACGCTCAAAGTGTACGTGGCAGCCATAGCAGCGTTCACAAATCCTGCAAATGGCCAGTAGCTTGGAAAGAACGACCTCATAATTCGTTTCCTCAGGGGTGCTAGGAGGCTGAATCCTCCTCGGCCACCCTCGGTTCCGGTTTGGGATCTTTCCACGGTCCTCGAGGCCATGAAAGGCGAACCGTTTGAACCACTGCACGCGGTGGAGCTAAAATACCTGTCATTTAAAACCGCTTTTCTGCTGGCACTAGCTTCAGTAAAACGGGTGGGCGACCTGCACGCGCTTTCAGTAAGCGCTACGTGCTTGGAATTTGGGCCTAATGACTCTAAAGTCATCTCAAACCAAGACACGGTTATGTCCCAAAAGTGCTTGCGACTCCCTTCAGAGCGCAAGTTATCTCCCTCTCGGTCCTCCCTATTTCTGATAGTGAGGCAGGGGTTAACCTTCTCTGCCCGGTGAGGGCATTAAGGATTTATGTAGAGCGCTCCGCCACTTTTAGGCAAACGGAGCAGCTTTTCGTTTCGTTCGGTGGCCGCATCAAAGGGCTAGCCATCTCGAAACAGACCCTGTCCAGATGGATAGTGGACGCTATCGCATCAGCTTATGCATCCAAGGGTCTGAACTGCCCCTTGGGGGTGAGGGCCCACTCGACTAGAGGTATGGCCTCATCGTGGGCATGGTCAAGTGGGATTTCAATCCATGACATTTGTATGGCAGCAGGCTGGGCCTCGCTGTCTACATTTGTAAGGTTTTATAACCTGGAAGTACCCGCCTTACAGGCCAGACTGCTCTCAGTCTGATGATGCTATATTAACAGTGTCTACCCAACTCAGTTTGATTAGACTGTTGATATGCTGCAGGTCCTGTGGCCTATGCAGTTTAAGGTGGTCATACTGCCTTAACTGTATAGATATTATGTTTATGCACCTATCTCATAACACCGAGTCGTCCCGTCCTATTATGCCGTTGCGATCAATTCACTTTGCATGAGCCCCGGGCTACTGCCCTTGGGACATAAGTGTTTGAAATTCAGCACGCACGGCGCTTTACATAGGGTTCCCGTAGCATAAGCTAAACTTACGCAACACGAGAGTACTCTCGTAAGAGAACGACACTCGGTTACTAGCGTAACCTCGGTTCTCTCTAGAGAGGGAACGAGTGTTGCGTAGCCTGCTGTGCTTGTGCTGCACTTGGTTTCGGTTCTAGTCGACTGAAATCACTTGTGCAACCTGTGCGAGGGGGTTTTATAGTTTAGCCACACCCCATTTTGGCGGGCTATGACAACAGCGCGGGAAGGCTTCCCATTGGCGCTGGAGTCATGCCAAGACGCACTGATAGGTTGCAGCAGTTGCCGCAGAGCAGCCAATAGGCGCGAGCTGTCTCGCCTATGTCTGCCTGCTGCAGCAAATGCGTAGAGATCTAGTCAGAACTGATGTTTCTGTTTGCCATCTCAGTCTGCCTTCTAAAAATCAATATCCTTAGAAATGCTTATCCCAACTTTGAACGTCAGAGAAAGGCATATAGTTCATCAAAACATCGTAATATACGTAATTCACTTGCCATATTGCTAAACGTACACGAGTTTTCATATCGACAGAAAAATATACCAGGATAACATCTAGGTTACTAATGTAGGAAGAAGGGACTCTATCACTGAAATTCCCTGTTCAGTGAGACTATTGGATAACACTGGGAAAGCTGGCCTATTCCCACCAGAAGAAAAAAAAAGGAATGAATGGCGCCGAACAACACACGGGTAGACACCGGCTCCATTTGGAGATTGTAGAATCGTGCATGTGTTAGGTGTTGCCCATTCTACAATCTCCAAATGGAGCCGATGTCTGTTTTTCTGTGCCATTCCCCTCTGAGGATGGGATGTGAGCACCTATTCTGCTCCTCAGGTGAGTTCCCCAGCTGGTGAACCTTGGTGCAGTTTCTTTTCTGGTTGTAATAGGCAAACTTTCCCAGTGTTATCCAATAGTCTCACTGAACAGGGTTAGATGGAATGTCAGTGATAGACATTCTCCATCCAAAGCCCTGTCCCTTCTTCCTATATTATTAACTATAATAATGATAATGTTATTATCTATTATATTTGTACAGTTTTTGAATTCCAGGAGCAGCGTAATGAGCTATTGGATGATTTAATTGGTTTTGTTGTGTCTGTAGCAGATTTACGCATTCTCCTCCAGGCCTGCAGAAGGCGCTAATGCTTCTCCTGGTGGTTTAATGACGCACACTAAGTGCCGCTGAGAAGTGTCAGAAGAAGACCGAAGTAAATGGCCGCTTCCATGTCGTGAATGTGAGACTGACAAAGATTAATTTTACCTAACTGCCAACCTCATCGACATCACAATCGTGTCATATATTACAACGGTAAGATTAATGAATTTTGTATGCTATATGTGATTTATAAAATGAAGGATGAGTAATTGATCTGATCTTGCTCACGCTTTTAGAAGCGCTGAACTCCCACTGTCTATTATGTCAAAATTAATTGAGGGATAAGAGATTAAACAGCTATTTTCACATAAACATCACATTTACATGTATAATTCAGGTACGTTAGTAACTTAATATCATACGTGATCAGCGATATCTAAAATATTTGTATTTAATGGATTTCAGTGTGTGATGTCAACACGAAACAAAAGTGTTTTAAACTTTAAATGTTACTCAGACTCCAAGCTGATCGTATTTATTGTGAATTCCCTTTAAATAACGATGCTACAGCAATGATATCTAATGTTAATACAATGATATTGGTGGTATTTTATAAACCCTGTCAACTGGAGTATTTCCACATCATTCACCCACAAATTGAACTAAGTAAATAGAAATGTATGGTGTGCTTGGAGTAAATGACGCATATTTTAATATAATTTAGAATTTTAAATATTTACAAGAAACAGATTTTCTATTCTTACGATTTTAAAGAGCAAAATGAATGTGTTATTGTCATTGGAGTGTAATTCTCCTTTAATACATTGTTGCTGTACTACATTATTACTGTATTAAATGTTTACTGACAATACTAACTGCTGCATTTGTTTACTTTAATAAAGTAAAAAAAATCAATTAAAAAAAATCCAATAATAATGTCCTAATCTAATGAATCTTTAAGAATCTAATCAGAATCCAACTTGAATAATGGAAATTGCAACAGTTAGTTTAATGTCCAGAAGCTTTCCTGTAATGAAAATGTGGCTGTGAAATATGCTTAATTGCCATGAAAATAATTACCAGAGATGTGACCTGGACATGTTTTCCTGAGATTTTAACCTGTTACTTTCTCTTTATATACCATGTTATGGTACTGAATAATTAGCATGGTTTGTACCTTGGTCTTTTTCATGATATTATCTGAAGCATCTTGTTGTACTACTACGTCCAGTGAAAACATGTCCCAAAAAATAATGGTAATACATGCTGCTTTTGTGATTGATATTGAAATCCAAAATCTTTATTTCCAGTGAAAAGTCAAGTCAGATCATCAGATGCATTTAATAAAGCACTTTAATACAATACAGGTTGTTTCAAAGCAGTTTCACAGTAGCACACAAGACAATAATAGTGTTAATGCTGAAAAATTCATCAATTATGAAACAACTTTCAGCTGTGAAGCAGATCTACTGGAGACAATAGTGTTATGATTCAGTTTAATGTTGATTCAGTTCAATTGTTTGCATGTTTGCAAAGTTATGAAACAACTTTAAAAGCAGATTTTCCGAAAATTCAACTCAGTTCAAGTTTTTGTGTTCTCATTTGATAGTGTCAGTACAGTCAATAATATTTATATATATTTATATTGTATATTTATATATATTATATATATTATATTTATATATATATATATATAATGATAATATTTTCTCAATATATATATTTGTCTTTTCAGCATGTTTGAGGTTAAATAACGAACTAAATGATATGTTAAGTCTTTTGCAGTGCAGATTATTGCTGTTCAACGGCGGACTGTCCAATTTGGCATCAGCCTTCAATTCCTTCCAAATGAAGGACGGCAAGGAGAACTCTAACGCCACTTTTGGAAGTTTTGCCACAAATCTGGACCACACAAAGCCATGCTGGTACTGGGACAAGAAGGACCTGGCCCACACCCCGTCCCAGTCGGATGGCCTGGACCCAGCCACAGAAGCCCGGTACAGACGAGAGGGGGCCCGCTTCATATTCGACGTCGGGACACGTCTGGGACTGTATCCTCTTAATGCTGCCATTTCTACCTTTTTAATGCAGTTTAGTGCAAGTACATCTGTGTAGGACTGAGTTTTAAATACTGAGAGGAATTTGATATTATCCTTAACCCATTTTAAGACATTATGACACTCTGGCGACTGGAATAACATACTTTCATCGTTTTTACATGTTTCATTCTTTCAAGCAGTTCCCTAGATATGTAAGTACAACATGCTTTGAAAATCTAGTCATTGCTATAATATGAATATTTTACTTTAAAAAAAAATTATATATATATATTTTGTTTGGCAGGTGCTACAGGAATCTAGGAATATTTGTTCTGATTTTGTAGTGATAAAGCAAAAAGGCACTTGAGATTGTGTTACATTACAGTGATTTTATCATTTTAATTAAAAACGGCACACCCATTCAGATTCTTTGCAATGCAATGTAGGCTATAGACTACATTTATTTTAATATACTGTCCACCGTTTAATACCACAGTAGTAGTAGTAGATCTCAAGTACGGTTGAGGGAAGATGGGTCTTTGGTTAAAGCCAAATTATTGTATTTCTCAATAATTCAATTCTCATATTCCCTCAATTGCAAAAACACAGAGAGCTATGGAGACCCTGAAGGGACATGGTGAAGGGAAAAAATATGAGATGGAGGAAAAATTATTTTGTAAAAATGATTATGTTTTGCGTTCCCTCGCAAAAACTTCTGCGTTCGGCCGAGAAACTTTGTGTTTGCTCACAAAGAGCTCAAAAGGTTTTGTGAGCGAACACGAAGTTTCTCAAGGGAATGAAAAACATTTGCGCGAAAATGCAAAAGCATCGACCTTGTCCTTTTAGGGGCTCCGTAGAGAGTAAACCTGCAAATTATCGCCTTTCCATGAAATTCTCTGTTCTGACATTGAAAGGCAATTCATGTGATTTGTGCAAATTTTACATGAATTGCTAATCTTATACTATATGTATGTGGGTAAATATAGCTGTATATTGATATTCTTCAATTGATATGAATTTATTTTAAGTGGATTTTTACTTAAGATTTTACTTAAGTAAACACATTTAATCTACAAGACCATACAATTACTATTTGGTCCAATTTATGGTTATTTAGAGTTATTTGTAGTTTTAATTTTGATGGCCTTTAAAGTCCCCCTGCAGTCAATTATTTTATCTGTTAAAACTCATCTTTGATAATCAAAATGACATATTTAAAAAAAAACATTCTTCTTAAAATAGCTTTAATGTAACTCTTCACCCTCACCTCATTTAGTATACGCGGTTCTATGAATATGCAAATGAGCCCCGCCTCCACTCACTCACACCAGCTCAGAGATCCCCTCAGTCAACTTTACTGTAGTAAACGCTACACGATGACAAGTGGAAATACTGGTATAATTCAGCCATATATGTTTGAACCAGAAACTGATTGCGAAGAAGTGGAAGAGTGAATTATAAAGGCTCGTAAGTCGATGTATCAGAATGGTAATGCGTTTTATGTATCGCTCTCTACAATGTCAGATACATAATAGTAATTAATATGATTAGCCTTTTGCTTGACTATGTTATCAAACAGCTAATAATGTATTGCTAATGTTACTCAAACCATGTTCCCGTTCGCCATCTCAAGCCCCTTTCACACAAAGATTCCAGAAAATACATTAATAATGTGTCCCGGGATTGATTGATTTTTGGGAGCTAAAAGCATCTCGGTTGAAAGATATGGACTGAGTGACCAGTGAATGTTAAAGGTTAGCACTAGCAGTAGCCTGTAGCACACTCTAAAGAGAATCACGTTTGTTCATTTACGTTTCCCTCTACAGGTGACCGGGGCTTGTTGTCTCTTCTTGGCTGGTAAAGTAGAAGAAACCCCCAAGAAATGTAAAGACATCATCAAAACCGCTCGCAGTCTGCTCACCGATGTGCAGTTCGCACAGTTTGGAGATGATCCGAAGGTTTGCAACCCATTCAACACACAAACTGTCAGTCTTGTCATGGCAGCACTGCATTAAACATCACTTGTTTTTCGTGGGATGTTTCCACAGGAAGAGGTCATGGTCTTGGAAAGAATTTTACTCCAGACTATCAAGTTTGATTTACAAGTTGAACACCCCTACCAGTTTCTGCTGCGCTACGCTAAACAGCTCAAAGGTATTTGTTTAAAATTTAATTTTGAATTTAAGAAGTCAATTCAAGTTGTTTTTTATATAGTGCTGCTTTGTGACGTCGTTCATTGGATGGTTTAATTTTTAGGTGACAAGAACAAAGTTCAGAAGCTTGTGCAGATGGCGTGGACATTTGTCAATGACAGGTTGGATTGACTTTATTTATTACCAGCAATGAAACGGTATTTTCATTATTTGTATGATTAATTATAGATTTTTTTGTCCCCATGATTCGGTTATCATTCAGTTATTGCCATATATCCATATCAGGGTTATTATAGTTAACTAAGATTAACCATAAATATTTTTTTTTAATCTGAAATGAAATAAAAGTTTAAACTTATTTTATTTCAGCTAGTTGCCAAATCAGCATTGAAAATGAATTAATTGAAATAAAAAAAATTAATTTTTAAAGCATTTAAATTAAATTTAAAAAAAATCTAACAAAAACTTGTTACTAAAACAACAACAACATTACTAAAACTTTAACTAAAATTAAAATGAAAACAGAAAATACAAAAATGTATCTAATTGAAAATATAAAATAAACTATCTCACTGATACTAAAATAATAATACTCTTTCTCTCTGTAAAAACTGCACCTGTCCAAAGAACATTAAGAGATATTGTGATTGTTTTTCTTTTTTGTCATTTATGTTCTTGCTCAATGCAAGCAAAAGGAAAACTTGCAGGAGATCTTAGGGTACGTTTACACGACAACGATATGCTTAAATCTTTTTCAAAGTTTTTCCTTTTAGTTTTCCGCGTACAGACGGCACCATTGTCAAAACGATCCCCATTCACACGGATCAGCGCAAACGACTAAAAACGCTGTATTCTGCTGCCAGGCCATTAGATGGTGATGAAACACTATAGATTGAACATGTAATACGCATGTGCATGACGTCATCGTCTTCAGAGATTCGAAATTTTGATGTTTACACGGAGACCGTTTTCAAAAACTTGCACTTTGAAACCCGTTTTCAAAAGTTTGCGTTTTCAGGCACCCAAAACGCCGGTGTCGTGTAAATTAACGGCCAAAACGCATAAAGTTTTACGTTTTTAGTTGAAAACGGTGTTGTGTAAACAGCCCCTTAGACTTCTAATGGTAAATTTCCATAAGTTAGAAGCTGTTAAGGGATGCACAATTTGTGACATTGCAGCTTTTCTAGTTTGCATGTCTTTTGATCACAGTTGCTTCGTTTACAACAGTGAGGGAACTATCAATGACATTGAAACCTTGTTATTTTCGGACATTGTTTATTTTGCACCAAAAAGAAACAAAAGAATGTGAAAGGCTTTGTTTTACAAGCAAAATATTTAATGTCATCGTCTTTGACTCTTGCGCAGTAATAACATGTTTGTGTGTCGCATGTTCCAGTCTCTGCACAATGCTGTCCCTTCAGTGGGAGCCTGAGATCATAGCAGTGGCCGTCATGTACCTTGCCGGCCGGCTGTGTAAGTTTGACATTCAGGAGTGGACGTCCAAGCAGTCGTCCCGCCGCTGGTGGGAGCAGTTTGTACAAGATGTGCCAGTGGAGTTGCTGGAGGGTGAGAGACTGGGTTTGACAAACTCTCTCTATGTCCCTCTGTCATAATAATCAATTACACTACCAGTCAAAAGGTTTGGATCAGTAAGATTTTTAATGTTTTTAAAAGAAGTCTCTTATGCTCACCAAGGCTGCATTTATGTGATTGAAAATACACAAAAGTAATATTGTGAAATATTATTACCATTTTAAACAGCTGTTTTCTATGTGAATATATAGTAAAGTGTACTTTCCTGTGATGCAAAGCTGAATTTTCAGCATCATTACTCCAGTCTTCAGTGTCACGTGATCCTTCAGAAATCATTCTAATATGCGGATTTGATGCTCAAGAAACATTTCTCATTATTATCAATGTTGAAAACAGTTATTTACATTTTTATTTCAGGATTCTTTGATGAACAAAGAGTTCAAAAGAATAGCATTTCTCTGAAATAGAAAGCTTTTGTAACATTAAACACCACTGTTCAAAAGTTTGGGGTCAGTAAGAATTTTTCTTTTATTTTTTGGGGGAAAGAAATCAATACTTTTATTCATCAAGGGTGAATTAAATTGATCAAAGGTTACAGTAAAGACATTTTATAATGTTTTATAAGTTCTATAATGTTCTATTTCAAATAAATGCTGTTCTTTTGAACGTTCTATTCATCAAAGAATCCTAAAAAAAATGTACACAACTGTTTTCAACATTGATAAAAATAATGAATGTTTTTTGAGCATCAAATCATCATACTGTATTAGAATGATTTCTGAAGGATCGTGTGACACTGAAGACTGGAGTAATGATGCTGAAAATTCAGCTTTGATCACAATGATAAATTACATTTGAAAATATATTAAAATAGAAAACAGTTATTTTAAATTGACATAATATTTAACATATTAGGGGTTCAAGCACGAAGTGCTGAAACCCTATTGTAATTGTCCTGATTTTTATTATTATTCTTCCGCCGTAAAACGCATCGTGCAGCCCAAACCGTAAGTGCTGGAGCCTTGAAACTTTGCCAGATGGTAGTACAAAAATCGAGGAGAGGTTATCAAATTATGACCCCGATTGGCCAATAGGTGGCGCTATAGTAAGCAAAAGTATGAAATTGCTAATAACTCCTAGACGGTTTGTCGTAGCCTCAAGTGTCTTATACCACTGTAATCCTTGGCTCAAGACGGACAAAACGTATATCTCCGATTTCATTTCTGGTATGCAAATTTTTCCGCCATTTTGAATTTTGTCAAAAACCTACTTTTGCAAACTAGTCCTAGGTTTTTCGCCCGATCGGAACCAAACCAGTGCAGAAATGTTCACTGGAGTCTGAAGATCAATAATTATCGAAAAAAAGTTGAAATTTCGATTCATGGTCGCTAAGGGGCACCAAAACGTACGTTGTGGGAGGAGCCTATTTTATTAAAATGGCTATAACTCCAGAAGTAAATGAGTTATCTTCACCAAACTCGGTACACATATGTAAGAGGTCCATCTGAGGTCACAGTAAAAAAATTGCGGCGATTGGCCACATGGTGGCGCTATAAAACGAAAAAAACGTATAGACACCTGACTGTTTTTCCGAATGACTTGAAATTTGGTATGCAGTGTCTTGGCCCAAGGTGTCATGTATGTCTAAAAGGATATTGGCGTATCTCAAAAAACATGGCCGCCATTGGCCAATGAGGTTTGAGCACCTATTAAACAAGGTTAACGAAGTCCGATCGGAACGAAACTCGGTGGGCATGTTTGGCTCAAGCCCCTAGAGGTCTGTAAGAATATTAAAAGAAATCGGCCACTAGTTGGCGCTAACGAGTTTTAAGGCTCTGTAATCACGTGGTGTAACAAATTTTGTCACAAAATTCATATCATTTGATAGATCTCCTCATGCTGAACAACTTTGCCTCAAGAACTACTGCTGTCAATCAAACCATTCATTAAATATGTTAAAAACCTACTTTTGCGAACTAGTCCTAGGTTTTTTGCCCGATCGGAACCAGACCAGTCTAGGACAATTCTCTGGACTCTCTAGATCAATAATTATCAAAAAAAAGTTGAACTTTTGCATTTGGATGGCTGTAATAGGGTTATTTATAAAATGGGCGTGGCAAAATACACTAAAAAGCCTATAAATTCTAAATGAAAACTCAGAACTTCACAAAAATTGGTGAGCATATGTGACATAACATCCTTAACAAGCATGCAACATTTCATGGAGATCGGACTATAGGTGGCGCTATAACTGTTAAAACACTTTAAAACCATATATTATATGGTAAATTGCCTGTATTGGCTGTAAATGGTCTTTTCCATCTATAATCATATAATGTTCATATAATAATGTTCAAAACCAGTGCAGTGCAATCTCTGGACTCTCTAGATCAATAATTATCAGAAAAAGTATAACTTCTTCATTTGGATGGCTATAATAGTGTCACTTCAATATGTAGCCTTGACCAAGTGTCTCCAAAAGCCTATATCTCTTTAATAAAAACAAGTCAGAACATGTGACTCTTAAGAACCATGAAAAATTTCAGACAGATCAGACAAAATTTGCCTCTATAACAGTTAAAAAGGTAAAAATGATATAACATGGCATATTAAGTCAATAAGTGGTATTGTACTGCCCCCTGCTGTCATTTCATCATACTACTCCCTAATATTGTTATATAATTCATATTTAGACTTTATAAAATCATTATTTTAACATTTACAATCACATTTTGTCAAAACTCATCTATTGAAGTATTACTATTGACAATTGTGTCAAATTAAGGAATGGAATCCTGAAACGAAAGTAAAAATGGAGGCCGCCATTTAGGCCACGCCCCCCCAGTACAAATTCACTCATAACTCGAAAACGGAAAGTCGCTGCGCGCTCAAATTTTGATGGTAAGGACCTCTCCGGGCTCTTGATCGAAACGTATGGTCGCGGGCCTCGGGAGCTCCACCCCCCCCCCCCCGGGGATCGCTAGTCCGCGGGACCCCCGACTTTGAACGGCCGTAACTCCCGACCCAAACCACCCCGAACCTTGTGTGAGAGCTCGTTGGAAAGGGCCCGTCCTTGGCTAGCTTCGATTCAAATGTGGTGTAATTTGCCCTGGGAATTCCAGAGATAAAAGCCCAAAAATATATGCCTTTGAACTGTCATAACTCCCGGGCCCAATCGCCCAAAAACACTGCAATGGTCTCATTCAACAGGACTCCTCAAGCACTATCTATGCTCTGAGTTTCAGAATTTTTCGCCTTCTGGTTCCCGAGATATAAGTGAAAAACTAAATTCCCATTCATTCATTCAAACACTTAAAGGGGGGGTGAAACACTCATTTTCAGTCAATCTCATGTTAATCTTGAGTACCTATAGAGTAGTACTGCATCCTTCATATCTCCAAAAAGTCTTTAGTTTTATTATATTTATAAAAGAAAGATAGGCAGTTCTGAGTCTTTCCGGAAAAAAACGAGCGGCTGGAGGCATGCCGTGTGGGCTGTGCTTACGCGCCGATAGCTAACAACACACAGACATTTGAAGCAGACAAGCAGTTTTACTCACGGTTCCAACGCACGACCGTGAACCTTTATCATTGGGACTGCATCCTTAAGTATTAGACGATCTGCAAATCCGGCGTCGAACTGGGCTTTGTTTATAAAACAATCATCGTCGAAATGCAGGGAACAAACAGTCTTGCACAACTCCGTTGATGCTCTGGAAAAACAAACTCCATCCACTAGTCCCTTTACGCCGGGTTCTTTGGGAATCTGTGCAGGGATGTCTTGCCCTGGCAACTAAAAACCCACTTCTTTGGTGACACTGACTTCCCTAAAGCCGAGCACAGCGCTGTGATGATGGGCGCGTACTGCTTTCGCTCTCTTGCTCTGGTCTACGATTGTGCGCGCGCCCGTGCTCTGGTCTACGGTTGTGCGCGCGCCCGCGCTCTACCGATAGAAGTGCCCTTAGGACCCGTATAAGGAAATTCCGCCCTATCTGACGTCACGCATGCCCATACTCGAAAAAAACTTTCCGAAACTTGTGACAAACCGGAAGGAGCATTTTTGCCACAGAAATACTCCTTCAAACGTACAATTTAATTTTTGAAACTTTGTCCATGTTTAGCATGGGAATCCAACTCTTTAACAGTGTAAAAAACTCAGTATGCATGAAATAGCATTTCACCCCCCCTTTAAACTGTAAGATGGAGGCTGTAATTCCACTGTTGTCAACTAGAGGGAGCAGCAGTATTAGACATAGTATCAATCTTTTTATAAGCTTTCAGCTTTGGCCAACAAACAAATGCTTAAAGCTATTTTTTATTTATTTATTATTTTTGGACTGATAATATAGATCACAATGAAATATGTGAAATGGTTAGACCATTAAAAGTTTTTTTTTCTTCACAATAACACATCCTAAAGACATTGAAAACATATTTGTCTTTGTGTGTGTGTGTGTGTGTGTGTGTAAGAATCCATTATTGAGTTAACAATGGAAAATGGAAATGGAAAAACTGGTTTGCTTTAGTGCAGAAAACTGGTGAAAATCATGAAGTTTAAAGTGAAAGTGAGCCAATAAGTGGTCTTCTAGTGCCCTCTTTCGGCCATTCTACTTATTAATGAAGTCTTTTCACATGTGAAAAGACTTGTGATTCATTCTTGTGATTCATTCTTGTGATTCAGACTTGTGAGTCATTCATAATTAGACACTAAAAATCACTTATATTACAATAACTATTATAACACAATCATATTTTGTCAGTGTTTATCACTTTATTTGCACTGACACTTCACATAATTGCTAGTAATGTGGTAAATCATGGTAAATAACGCTAGAAACATGATAAATCATAGTAAATAATACTAGAGTGTGGTCAACGTAAATCATGCTAGAACATGGTAAATCATTCTAGAACGTGGTATATCATGGTAAATCATGCTAGAACATGGTAAATCATGGTAAACTATGCTAGAACAGGGTAAATCATGGTAAACCATGATAAATCATGATAAACTATGGTTAATCATGTTAGAATGTGGTATATCATGGTAAATCATGCCAGAACATGGTAAATAAAGGTAAACTAAGATAAAATCATGGTAAACTATGCTAGAACAGGGTAAATCATGGTAAACCATGATAAATCATGATAAACTATGGTAAATCATGCTAGAATGTGTTATATCATGGTAAATCATGCTAGAACATGGTCTTTTCCATCTATGATGTCAGTGGTTACATGCTTGCTAAATAAACTTGATGTCTTTTGATGCTTTTGTGCTTAAAGGCCTTAAAGGCCTTAACTGCTTGAACCCCGATAAATGCTGCTTGCAGCTTTAATTAACATAATTTTTTTTTTTTAATCAAATGAATGCAGCCTTGGTGAGCAGAAGAGACTTCTTTTAAAAACATAAAAAATCTTGCAGATCCAAAACTTTTGGACTGGCAGTGTAGGAACATTAACCCTAGCAGTTAGTTTGTCATCATGATGTACTGCTCACTTCCTGTTTTTCTTCTTCTCAGTACTCTTTTCTTGTGTTTTACAGACATCTGCCACCAGATTCTGGATTTGTACTCACAGGGTAAGCAGCCGATCCCCCAGCAGCCTCAGATGCAGGATAAAGAGAAACCCCCGCCCCCTCCTGCGGCCCAGCCTGGTCAGTCAGGTGTGCCGAACCCTCCCGCTCAACCCCCCTCCAAGAAAAACTCCCCCCAGGCCAGCCCGCCCGCCAAGATTAAACGCCAACATGTAAGTTAAGCATTTACAGTCAGCTGATATATTTTGGAAAACACAAATTTGTGTTCCAAATTCTTTCCCGTCCCTTCCCTGGCACACAGCCGTTCATACTTCATTCCTGACTCTTAATTGGTGGGTCTAAGGTGCTTTCTCATTCAGGATTATGGGTAGTGTAGTTCTTTACCAGGAATTCAGCTAAAACTGATTTCATTTTTAAAAGTGGGAATCACATTAAGTTGTGGCTTTTACACAAACTGTATAGCACTGCGATTAACAATTTTGAAACTCTTGAAACAAATATTTGGCTGAAAATGAAATGTGCTTTGTTATTTGTTACTTTTGATATGAAACAAAGTCTCAGCTATGTAATGCAATGTAAATGTTTATATACAACTTGTTTTGTAGGTCTCTCCTAAAGATGAACCTAAAGCCCCAGCAGGTAAATCACTCTGCATGCAGAGGACATTTTATAGTATCATGATAATGAATGTCTATTGTGAGATGGTGAATTACCATTATTAAGTGTTAATTTGTCTTTGTTTCAGAGCAAGTTGGGTCTAAGATACCCCGCCTGGAGAGTCCGATGCCCCCTCTTCCTGTGTCCCAACCTCCAGGTGAGGCTTTCTGGAGTTTGAAATAGGCAGCAGAATAAATCATTGGATACATGTTCATTGCTCATCATAAACCAAAATATGAAGTAATCTGATTTCGTTTACATAACATTATTAGAAATGAGAAATGATCTTGATGTTACATGATCGATTACTCTGCATCCTAGTACTTCAGACAAACTGCTTTTAGTAATGCATTTACAAACACACACATACACGCACTACTGTTCAAAAGTTTGTGGTCTGTAATTATTGTTATTATTTTGACAGAAATAAATATCTAGTTTAGTCATGAAACTCTAGAAGGCGCAAGATGATCAGTCCTTTACATGCAATCTACAAGCAATCACATCATTACCACATGGCTCAAGATGATTGGCCTCTGCTGATCCTGCAGCTAATGAGATTGCTTGCTCAACATTTAAATAGTCTGGTTCAGTGTTCACTGTCATCAGAGTTCTTCTAAAAACCCTCCACCTCCCCCAGCTCCACCTGGCTAGATCTGCTACAGGATTTATGTCCGTCTATGTTTGGGTTGCTTTAACTTGTGTTTGGGAATGCAACATGCACCAACCATCTTCCCAAACTAGTAATTAGAAGCACGTATCAATAAAAGAGAATCTTTAAGGGCTCCCGTGTGTTTTCCGTCAAAATAAGAATTCAGTGGGTTAACATTTAAAAAATGAAGATTTTAGTAGCATTTTAAGATTTCCAAACAAATAAACAGTACAATCACAGGACAGGACCAAACACACCTACACGCACACACAAAAAGTTACATTCAAGTTTGCAGTTAACCACAACACAAAACACAGGCAAGGGAGGTCAAAACTGATTTTAGCCCAGTGTGACATTATGGACAAGGTGAGATTGTACAAATGGACCAGAACAATTATAAAATATAGCTGCGAGCAGCGATTTCGGGCCCAAGCCGGTGGCACCGCAACCCCGGTGCCTTTAGTTACCTAAAGGCACCGGGGTGGCGGTACCGCCGTCTTTGGCCCTCCATCGCTGCTCGCAGCTATATTTATATATATATATATATATATATATATATTAGAGCCCGACCGATATGGATTTTTGGGCGCCGATGCCGATACCGATAAAAAAAAGCCAGATACCGATATATCGGCCGATATTATTTATGTGTATATTATAATACAGTAGCAATATTATTTATGTGTATTATAGTACAGTAAGTTTGGACACACTTTACAATTGGTGTGTACAAACTTTTGATGGGTACTAGAGCCCGACCGATAAAGGATTTTGAAGGCCGATACCGGTACAAATATTTGTTGGTTTTAAAATCCGATATTCCGATATATCGGACGATATTTTTAATTTTTTTTCAGAAACGCGCAACAAAACATTAACAAATTTCCCTAAGATTAGTTATTTGTAGTTATTTATGAGTTTTAACTAAAATAATATGATAATGCATTTTAAAAAGAAACTTGTTTCTTTTATTGTCACAACAGAACAGAGGAACATCAAAATATATTAAAGTTCTGATAAATAAAATGTATAAAAATACAAACTTAAGATTTTTTTTTAAGACTAAACGTTTAGTCCTTTGAACAAAAACAACAATTTCACATTCAAATTGACAACAAATTCAAATTGTCATAATTTACTCTCTCAAGTTGTTTTTTTCTTCTGTTGAAAATAAGTTATTTGGATGAATGTGGGTAACCAAACAGTTGATGTACCCCAGTGACTTCCATAGTATATTTTTCTCCTTTGGAAGTCAATGGGGACCAGCTACTGTTTGGTTACTCACATTCTTCAAACTATTAATATTAGAAAAATATTAGAAGGAAATTAATACAGTTGGAACAACATTAGAGTGCCTGTAAATAATGAGATCATTTTTATTATTGGGTGAACTATCCCTTTAAGGACAAGCGGCAATGTGTTTACAATTGCTACGGTCTCTTTAGAGCTGAGCACGACACGTCTAATGTACACGCATTTGACAAGCAGATTTTCTCTCAATTTTGCCTTCACTTTAGACAACCGACTTTGTTTATGTAAATCTTGTGTGTATTTAACAGTATTAGCACAATAATACTCGAAAGATAACTTAGTCCAGTATCCAGGCGCTGGTAGAAAGGCTTTTAGTGCATGTGAGCTTCACATGTACGCGCTGAGAAACGCACACGTTAGAACAGCGCATCAGCATTTAAAATTAAATGTTTAACCGACAAAGCATTAAAGCACATGCACATTATGAACTTTTGTGAACTGCAGTGTTAACATTTTATGTGAATATAGCCTACGTCGCGTTGTTCCGCTTCACTCTCGGCTTATTTAACCGCAGCAAAACTGGACATGAGTCACGAATTTTGTCATCCTTATTTGAGTTAAGAGAACTGATAGGGATGTTCTTTTAATTGTTATTCAAGCAATGTATGTCTCGTGAGTCGTTACCAACTCACCATGAACATACTTCACCGATGATCTCACTCGCGGTTCTCTCTGCCCGACTCTGGCTGGATCAGCAGGTTGCAGAATGTGTGGCGCGTTATACACGAGTGTTGCCAACAGGGACGGTGTAGAGTGCCCTCTGGTGGACAAACTATACAACGCCAACACTCATAACATGGTTGAAGGGTGTTTCGTCCGTTTTTATTTTATTTTTGAAATATTCATTTATCGGCCGTTATAAATGCCGATACCGATAGTTTTGAAAATGCCTAATATCGGCCGATAATATCGGCCTGCCGATATATCGGTCGGGCTCTAATATATATATATATATATATATATATATATATATATATATATATATATATATATATATACACACACACATATACATATATACACATATACATATATAAATATATAAAAGACAGAAAATATTACTTGACTTACCTTATTCTGATTTTATGATGCACTCAAAAAAATTCCACAACAAATCCTTTAAATTTAATGTAAAAAAAACAACAAAAGTAAGCAGTGTTGGGCTCACGTAACCCTCTCATTAGAATCAAAATGTTTCAACATTTGCCATGTATTTGGATGCTAAACTATTCTTTATTATAGGCTTTGTACTTCACTCGTGTTCCAATATCGACGGAAAAAATCATCCTTTTCACACGTGCAAAAATGTACTTGGAAACATCACAATGGAGCGGTGCTTACTGTGAATGTACGAATTGTACTACTGACTATTAAGAGCAGTGTAATTTTTAGATGCTTTTTTAGACTATTTTATTATTATATTTTATTAAGTCTACAATGAACAGGCTGCGATGTCAAGATTGCAATGCTGGAATGTGTGTGTGTGTGTTCATGTTTTTCTATCCCGGTGGGGACTTCAACCAGAATGCACACAGACTCATGGGGACTCGTGTCACAGTGGGGACCTAAATAGAGGTCCCCATGGGTAAACAAGCTTATAAATCATACAGAATGAGTTTTTTTGGAAATGTAAAAATTCAGAAAGTTTTCTGTGATGGGTAGGTTTAGGGGTAGGGTTAGTGTAAGGAGATAGAATATACAGTTTGTACAGTATAAAAACCATTAAGTCTATGGAGAGTCCCCACAAAGATAGTAAACCGTGTGTGTGTGTGTGTGTGTGTGTGTGTGGCGTGGGCGCGATTGAACAGTGGACACATAAAAACATAGTCCGTCATTATACAGGACGACATTCAAACTGCAAAGTGTTAACTTATATTTGTGTACAGTCGCAATAACATTGTGCTTTTGTAAAATAATTTCAAGCAATCCACCCCCTGAAAGGCGCTAATTTTAAAATGAGACTAAAATGCTCACGACTGCACGGGCATTCATAACGGTGCGCGTCCACGGCGAGGAACGAGCAGAACAGAGTAAACGTTTTTCAGTTAATTCCTACTTCCATAGGAATTCATTTGAAACGCTCGCTCAACCACTATCAATGTCAGTGCAGACGAACATATTTTACTTTCGCTTTTAAGTTGGCAATTCAAAAGCCCCCAGCGGTGTCACACGTTGATTAACCGGTGGTAAAATATTCTCACCGTCATATACCTAGTATATTTTTATATAGATACAATAGGCCTACCTGATTTTGAACACAAGAGGGCAGTATAGCCCTATGTATGACTTGATTTTATGGGACTAAATAGTACAATTACTATTTTTAAACTTATAAATAATTCTTAAATTTTAAAAAAAAAGAATAAAATGGGTTTAGTTGTGATATTTGTATACTTTTATATAGAAATAAATGGTGTATAATACAATTTTTGAAGATATGAGGCTTTTACTGTTTCCTTTTTGGACATTACTTTAATCCCTCGCCATAGCAAAACCGTTTGAGATATTCAATATCCGTTCACAATTTAGCATCTTTAATGTATTTTCATCATGTTGAAAAAGTTTGGTGTGAATAAAATAAACCACTTAGCAGGAGTGGGTAAAAATGCAGTGGCTGAATTTGCAAATAAATCCACATTCAAACCAAAATATCTGACTTCCTGTTGGTCCAAGCTAATGACTGTAAATTAGAAAGTTGTCCAGCTCGATGAGACCAATATATTTACTGATTTTTGTAATTGTGGGTAAACCTAACCCCCCCACTTTTGTCAAAAACATTTTGAAAGTGACACACTTCCTGCTGCCAGTTGGTGGCGCTATAACTTTGACTCACAATAGTTACATCCATCTGATTGGCCTCTTACCACAAACACACTGCTGAAGTTTCATCAAGATCAGTTAATGTATGCTGAAGTTATACCACTTCGTGTTTCTCTTTTCTCGCCATAAATGCGTTTCCTCACCACGGCCAAACCGTTCGAGATATCAAAAATCCTTCCGCAATTTAGCATCCTCAATGACTTGACTTCATGCACACCGAGTTTGGTGGGGATTGGATGAATTCTCTAGGAGGAGTACTTCGCATTCCACAGCAAGCGTTTTCCAAACAACCCATAATAGCCGACTTCCTGTTGGGCTGGCGTAAAACTTGACCGGGGAAAAGTTGTTCGGCCCGATGAGATCTATATGTGTACCGAGTTTCATATTAATTCATGCAAGCGTGTTTGATCTATGGACCAAGTTTTCAGACCCAGTTTAAGGGGGCGCTGTTGAGCCCCCCTGCCACGCCCGGGTACCAGCTTCAGCCCGGCCCTGATGCCAGGGGGTTCTGACTTGTGTGCAAAGTTTCAAGAGTTTTTGAGCACGTTAAGGACCCCAAAAGCCCCTGAAACCTTGATTAACAATATAAAAGCAATAGTCAAATCCCCCCCTCCCCTCACACACACAGAGACACAGAGAGAGGGAGAGAAAATTCTCCAGAAAATCCACATTCAAACCAAAATATCTCTCTTCCTCTTGGTCCGAGCTAGTTACTGTAAATTAGAAAGTTGTCCGTCTTGATGAGAACAATACACATACCAAGTTTTGTTGCTGTTGATAAAACTAACCCCCCCACTTTTGACTAAAGGTGGCGCTACTGAGCCATTTCACCACGCCCGTTTCTGAAACTTTGCACATGTCTACTGGATAATAAATGTGATGTGTCTGTCGAGTTTCATGCATTTTCAAGCATGTGAAGAGTCAAAAGCATCCGAAAAGAATAGTAAAGTTTGATGCGTTGCCACGGCAACAGTATCTAAGATATCAATAATCCTTTCACAGGTATACATCTGCTGTGTGTTTACATTATACACATAAAGTTTGAAGCAAATCGGGTAAAAATAAGAGGGTGATTTCAAAGCATTTTGAAAGTGACACACTTCCTGTTGCCAGTTGGTGGCGCTATAACTTTGACTCACAAATGTCACATCCATGTGATCGGCCTCTTACAACTAACACACTGCTGAAGTTTCATCAAGATCAGTTAATGTATGCAGAAGTTATAACACACTTCCTGTTTGAATTATTCGCCATAAATTTGTTTCCTTGCCACGGCCAAACCGTTCGAGATATCAAAAATCCGTCCGCAATTTAGCATCCTCAATGTCTTGACTTCATGCCGACCGAGTTTGGAGGCGAATGGATGAATTTCCTAGGAGGAGTACATCAAATTCCACAGCATGCGTTTCCAAACAACCCATAATAGCCGACTTCCTGTTGGTCTGGCGTAAAACTTAGAGCACGAAAGTTGTTCGGCCCGATGAGGTCTATATGTGTACCGAGTTTCATATTATTACATGCAAGCGTGTCTGATTTATGGACAAGTGTTCGGATCCCGTTCCAGGGGGCGCTGTCGAGGCCCCCTGCCACGCCCGGGTACCAGCTTCAGCCCGGCCCTGATGGCCGCGGGTTCTGACCTGTGTGCAAAATTTTAAGAGTTTTCGAGCATGTTAAGGGCCCCAAAAGTGCCCGAAAGGTTGACAAAATAATAATAATAATAATAAATATAGCTGCAAGCAGCAATTATCGGGGCCAAGCGCAAGCAGATGACAGGATATGCCAACATGGCTGAAGGTGTCAGACCAACTGCAACAATGAGCAATTAAATACATTTAAAGAGGATTTTAGGCGAAATGGCTGAAAAATCATATAAAAAGTCATTCAAAATATGATTTAATGGATTATCACTTTTGACCAATAGGTGGCGCAGTTACAAAACTGATGTGATGTGGTCAGAGTGAAGTGACAATGACACATACAAAGTTTGGTGTCAATATGTCAAGCCATTGCAGAGATAAAGCCTGAATAGTGCTTTTAGCATCATGCTTCAAATTTGCTGCTACGCTATACGAAAACGGTTTCGTCTATAGACACGAAATCCATAACTTTTAGTCAGCACACTCTGGAGATGATACGATTCGATTTTGGTGAAAATCGGACAAACGGTCTAGGAGGAGTTCGAAAAAGTAGGTTTTGACTGAAAATCAAGATGGCGGACAGGAAGCTAGGCCAAATAAGGAAACCTTGGTATCTATGTTCTCGGCTTGACCCAAGGAATCTATTAAGACCAGTTGCATTACAATAGGCCAATTTATTCAAAAGTTATTAGCAGTTTTGTAAATTTTGTTACAACTTTTGACCACTAGGTGGCACTGTCTCAAAATATTTTGGGTACCTTCAGGGGATGGTGCTGATGGCATATTTTGAGTTTCGAAATATTAAACTAATGCATTCGTTTAGTATAGCATTTTATTTCACAAAACTGTATTGAAGTCAATGGGGATTTCATGTTTTGTTCTATTATAGCGCCACCAAGAGGCTGAGTTCCACCATTTTTTTTACATTTCCTCAGAGTGAGCCCATACATATGTGTGTCGATTTTGGTGAAGATATCTCAATTCGCTTCAGAGTTATAGACATTTATATGAAAAAACACGTAAAAAATGACTGACACATGACTTTGATTGGATTTTACTACCCTTTACTATCAATATTTTCGCATTTGGGCATTGGCGTATAGCTATCGACCTATGTTTCCAAACTTCTGACGGTGGTTTCGTCTCGATCGGACTAGCGGTTTCGAAGATATAGCCAAATGTTTTTTAAGCGCTAAATCACAACGCTACACAAACCGTAAGGCGAAACCTAGCATGTTTGGTATCGTGGGACTTGGCAACGATTCAGGACTCTAATGAGATGAGTCTCGTGAAAATAAGTCGACCACACCCAAAGTTATAAGCATTTGGAAGCATTTGGGGAAAAAAATTCACCACTAGGTGGCACTGTTTCGAAACTTCTCAGGCTCCTTCAGGGCATCGTGCTGATGATCCATTCCGAGTTTTGTAACGATACGTTCACGCGTTCATAAAATACAGCATTTTAGCACATAATTCAAAATGGCCGACAGCCAAAATGGCTGATCTGGGAAAATTGGATATCAGTCGACTCGGCATGTTGCCCTGAATCTAACGAGACTGATTTTATGATTTTTGGACAAACCATTCAGAAGTTATAAGCAAAAACATCCATTTGTCATATCTCTGGACCAGTAGGTGGCGCTGCGCCGAAACGCAGCATGTAGCCTCAGGTCATGCTTGTGATGACATGTACCAAGATTGGTCTGAATCTGATAAAGCGTTGCGGAGATACAGCCTTATGTCTGTTTTCGCAAGCTCTACGTAAAATTTCTTCGTGGGTTTATCGAAAACGGTTAAGAGAATCAACTTGAATTCCATAACTTTTTGTCGGCATGGTCTGGAGATGATCTGGTTCAAATTTCGTGAAAATCGGAGTAACGGCCTAGGAGGAGTTCGAAAAAGTAGGTTTTTCGGAAAATTCAAAATGGCGGAAAAATTTTCATGACGGAAAATGACGTCATAGGGTGCAATCGAATCGGCTTGAGCTAGGGAATCAGAGAAAAAAATAATTTTGTTTCTAGCCCATGTGGTTCAAAAGTTATTAGCATAAACATGAGTGCAACTTTGGACAGTTGGTGGCGCTAGAGGTAATGACTTGGAGACTCCAAATTTGCTATGCTGATAGGTCAGACCCTCCTCTATCATTGTGCCAAATTTCATAACTTTCCCGCAAGCGGTTCTATGGGCTGCCATAGACTCCCAGTCGGAAAAATGAAGAATAATAATAATAAGAACGGGAACAGATACAATAGGTGCCTACGCACCTTCGGTGCTTGGCCCCTAAATATAGCTGCGAGCAGCGATTACGGGCCCAAGCCGGTGGCACCGCAACCCCGATGCCTTTAGTTACCTAAAGGCACCGGGGTGGCGGTGCCGCCGGCTTTGGCCCTTCATCTATATATATATATCTTTAATGTATTTTTATCATGTTGAAAAAGTTTGGTGTGAATAAAATAAACCACTTAGGAGGAGTAACTAAAAATTCAGAGTCTGACATATCCAAAAATTCCACATTCAAACCAAAATATCTGACTTCCTGTTGCTTGGAGCTAATGACTGTAAATTAGAAAGTTGTCCGGCTCAATGAGACCAATATGCGTACTGATTTTTGTAACTGTGGGTAAAAGTAACCCCCCCACTTTTGTCAAAAGCATTTTGAAAGTGACACACTTCCTGCTACCAGTTGGTGGCGCTATAACTTTGACTCACAATAGTTACATCCATCTGACCGGCCTCTTACCATGAACACACTGCTGAAGTTTCATCAAGATCAGTTAATGTATGCAGAAGTTATAACACTTCGTGTTTCTCTTTTCTCGCCATAAATTCGTTTCCTCGCCACGGCCAAACCGTTCGAGATATCAAAAATCCGTCCGCAATTTAGCATCCTCAATGTCTTGACTTCATGCACACCGAGTTTGGTGGGGATGTGATGAATTCTCTAGGAGGAGTAGTTCACATTCCACAGCAAGCGTTTTCCAAACAACCCATAATAGCTGACTTCCTGTTGGGCGGAGCTAATAACTTAGACTGCGGAAGTTGTTCGGCCCGATGAGATCTATATGTGTACCGAGTTTCATATTAATTCATGCAAGTGTGTTTGATATATGGACCAAGTTTTCAGACCGTGTTCAAGGGGGCGCTGTTGAGCCCCCCTGCCACGCCCGGGTACCAGCTTCAGCCCGGCACTGATGGCCGTGGGTTCTGACCTGTGTGTAAAGTTTCAAGAGTTTTTGAGCACGTTAAGGACCCCAAAAGCCCCTGAAACCTTGATTAACAATATAAAAGCAATAGTCAAATCCCCCCCTCCCCTCACACACACAGAGACACAGAGAGAGGGAGAGAAAATTCTTCAGAAAATCCACATTCAAACCAAAATATCTCTTTTCCTGTTGGTCGGAGATCGTTAATGTAAATTAGAAAGTTGTCCGTCTTGATGAGAACAATACACATACCAAGTTTTGTTGCTGTTGATAAAACTAACCCCCCCACTTATGACTAAAGGTGGCGCTACTGAGCCCCTCACCACGCCCGTTTCTGAAACTTTGCACAAGTCTACGGGCTAATAAGTGTGATGTGTCTGTCGAGTTTCATTCAATTTCAAGTATGTTAAGAGTCTCAAAAGCATCAAAAAACAATATTAAAGTTTGATGCGTTGCCACGGCAACAGTATTAAAGATATCAAAAATCCTTTCACAGGTCTACATCTGCCGTGTGTTTACATTATACACAAAGTTTGAAGCAAATCGGGTAAAAATAAGAGGGTGATTTCAAAGCATTTTGAAAGTGACACACTTCCTGCTGCCAGTTGGTGGCGCTATAACTTTGACTCACAATAGTCACATCCTTGTGTTCGGCCTCTTACAACGAACACACTGCTGAAGTTTCATCAAGATCAGATAATGTATGCTGAAGTTATAACACACTTCCTGTGTCCCTTATTCGCCATAAATTCGTTTCCTTGCCACGGCCAAACCGTTTGAGATATCAAAAATCCGTCCGCAATTTAGCATCCTCAATGTCTTGACTTCATGCTGACTGAGTTTGGAGGCGATTGGATGAATTCTCTAGGAGGAGTACATTAAATTCCACAGCATGCGTTTCAAAACAATCCATAATAGCCGACTTCCTGTTGGGCTGGCGTAAAAAGTAAAAGTACGAAAGTTGTTCGGCCCGATGAGATCTATATGTGTACCGAGTTTCATATTATTACATGCAAGCGTGTCTGATTTATGGACCAAGTTTTCGGACCCCGTTCAAGGGGGCGCTGTCGAGCCCCCCTGCCACGCCCGGGTACCAGCTTCAGCCCGGCCCTGATGGCCGCGGGTTCTGACCCGTGTGCAAAGTTTCAAGAGTTTTCGAGCATGTTAAGGGTCTCAAAAGTGCCCGAAAGGTTGACAGAAAAATAATAATAATAATAATAAAATATAGCTGCGAGCAGCGATTACTGGCCCAAGCCGGTGGCACCGCAATCCTGGTGCCAGGGTGGCGGTGCCGGCGGCTTTGGCCCTCCATCGCTGCTCGCAGCTATATTTATATTTATATATATATATATATACACACACACACACACACACACACACATATATATATATATATATATATATATATATATATATATATATATATATATACACACACACACACACACACACACACACACACACACACACACACACACACACACACACACACACACACACACACACACACACACACACACACACACACATACATACATATACAGTGCAATGCATAAGTGAATACACCCATGCTAAAGTTGACTAAAAAGAGGAATAAAAAATCATATTTTGGAAATTGAACTTAATGCCTTAATTTAAAAAATTAGGAAAAATCCAACCTTTAAGGACACCAATTTTCTTTGTGAATGAATAATGTATCGTAAATAAATAAATGTTCTTCCTTAAAATACATGGTGCATAAGTGAGTACACCCCTATGTTAAATTCCCATAGAGGCAGGCAGATTTTTATTTTTAAGT
Organism: Squalius cephalus; assembly: GCF_949319135.1. Lineage (NCBI taxonomy): Eukaryota > Metazoa > Chordata > Actinopteri > Cypriniformes > Leuciscidae > Squalius > Squalius cephalus. Next base: position 19,460,495 of record NC_137133.1, read on the forward strand.
ATTTTTAAAAAAAAATTTTTTAGGATACTATGCATCCTGATAAAGTTCCCTTGGCCTTTGGAATTAAAATAGCCCCACATCATCACATAGCCTTCACCATACCTAGAGATTGGCATGGTTTTATTTCAGTTAGCCTAAAAGCTAGTTTGATTTGCATTGAGAGATGATCTTATGGAAAGTACCCCATGCCAATCTCTAGGTATGGTGAAGGCTATGTGATGATGTGGGGCTATTTTAATTCCAAAGGCCAAGGGAACTTTATCAGGATGCATAGTATCCTAAATTTTTTTTTTTTTTAAATACTTAAAAATAAAAATCTGCCTGCCTCTATGGGAATTTAACATAGGGGTGTACTCACTTATGCACCATGTATTTTAAGGAAGAACATTTATTTATTTACGATACATTATTCATTCACAAAGAAAATTGGTGTCCTTAAAGGTTGGATTTTTCCTAATTTTTTAAATTAAGGCATTAAGTTCAATTTCCAAAATATGATTTTTTTATTCCTCTTTTTAGTCAACTTTAGCATGGGTGTATTCACTTATGCATTGCACTGTATATATATATATATATATATATATATATATATATATATATATATATATATATATATATATATATATATATATATATATATAAATATAAATAAATTTAAGGGACAAGACACAGATAATTTTACTTGCCTGACCTAATTAGAACAAAGAAAAAAATAAAATAATAAGTAGGGGATCACTAAATCGAGAGAATTATTCTGATTTTATGATACACTCAAAATATTCCACAACAAATCCTTTAAATGTAATGATATTCAGAACGGAACAAGAATAAAAAATTAAAAATAAACTATAAACAAAGCCAAAACGAAAAAATAAATATAATAAAAAAAATTAATTTTAAGCAATCCATGGCATGATTTATTTATTTTTTGGACTAAAACATTCTGGCTTTTTTTAAACTCAAACATAATTCTTAAATTGAATAATAATAATAATAAAAGAATAAAATGGGTTTAGTTCTGATTTCGTTGAAATCGCTCGCTCTCCGTACCTAACTTTTCCTGAATACAATCACTATTGAAACTGTGACATTGATTTCATACAACAGGTTATTAACAGTTAAAATGAAGTCATTTACATTTTAGATGCAATATTGACTGTTTTTGTTCTGTTTCAGCAGCGGAAATAGTTAAACAAATATCACAGAAGAACGCATCTCACAGGAACGTGTTTTCTCATAACTGAATGATTCAGCATTTTGAACGAATTGGTTGACTCAAAGATTGAATGATCAATCCATAAACATCTGTTTATGTTTATGGATTGGATGTTTATGGATCCATGTTTATGGATCTGTATGTTATGGATTACAAATCATTTGAACAAATGAATCAATGACTCGCTCATTAAGACGGTCACTTGGCGACATCTAATGGCGGTTTAGTGTTGTTTAAAAGCATAATTCTTTCCAACGTGTGTGTGATTTGTGTGTGCACCATTATAAATGTCCGTGCGGACGTCCGTATTTTTCTTTCACTTTTATATTAGCGATACAAAAGCACCCGCTCGTGTCACACACGTCGATTAACCGGTGGGAAAATATCCTCAGACACATACCTAATAAATGTATATTTAAATACATTATTGGCCTAGCTGGTAAAAAGTTTTATATATTATTTTGATGTCCTTTTGGACACAAGAGGGCAGTATAGCCCTATGTATGACTTGAATTTTTTTTTTACTTTACTGTTTTAAAATTTAGAATAAAATTAGAATAAAATTCTTTTTAAAAACAGAATAAAATGGGTTTAGTTGTGATATTTGTATACTTTTATATAGAAATAAATGGTATAAAATTACATTTTTAGAAGATTTGAGGCTTTTAGTGCCTTTTGGAGGCTGATTTTGCAAAAAATCCACATTCAAACCAAAATATCTGACTTCCTGATGGTCGGAGCTAATGACTTTAAATTAGAAAGTTGTCCGGGTCGATGAGATCAACATACGTACTGAGTTGTGCTACTGTAGGTAAAACAACCCCCCCAACTTTTGTCAAAAGCATTTTGAAAGTGACACATTTCCTGCTGCCAGTTGGTGGCGCTATAACTTTGACACACAATAGTTACATCCATCTGATCGGCCTCTTACCATGAACAAACTGCTGAAGTTTCATCAAGATCAGTTAATGTATGCATTAGTTATAACACTTCGTTTTTCTCTTTTCTCGCCATTAATTCGTTTCCTCGCCACAGCCAAACCGTTGGAGATATCAAAAATCCGTCCGCAATTTAGCATCATCAATGTCTTGACTTCACGCTGACCGAGTTTGGAGGCGAATCGATGTATTTCCTAGGAGGAGTACATTAAATTCCACAGCAAGCGTTTCCAAACAACCCTAAATAGCCGACTTCCTGTTGGGCTGGCGTAAAACTTAGAGCACGAAAGTTGTTCGGCCCGATGAGATCTATATGTGTACCGAGTTTCAAATTAATTCATGCAAGCGTGTTTGATATATGGACCAAGTTTTAGAACCCCGTTCAAGGGGGCGCTGTTGAGCCCCCCTGCCACGCCCGGCTACCAGATTCAGCCCCGCCCTGATGGCCGCGGGTTCTGACCTGTGTGCAAAGTTTCAAGAGTTTTCGAGCACGTTTAGGGACCCAAAAGCCCCAGAAACCTTGAAAAACAAATGAAAAAGTAAATCTCACTCAACTGACAAATCACCCCCACCCCTCACACACTCAGAGACAGAGAGAGAGAGAAATTTCTCCAAAAAATCACATTCAAACCAAAATATCTGACTTTCTGTTGCTTTGAGCTAATAAGTGTAAATTAGAAAGTTGTCCGGCTCGATAAGAACAATATACATACCAAGTTTTGTGATTCTAGGTAAAACTAAGCCCCCATTTTTGACTAAAGGTGGCGCTACTGAGCCCCTCACCACGCCCGTTTCTGAAACTTTGCCCATGTCTACTGGATAATAAGTGTGATGTGTCTGTCGAGTTTCATGCAATTTCAAGTATGTTAAGAGTCTCAAAAGCATCAAAAAAGAATATTAAAGTTTGATGCGTTGCCATGGCAACAGTATCTAAGATATCAATAATCCTTTCACAGGTCTACATCTGCCGTGTGTCTACATCATACACATAAAGTTTGAAGCAAATCAGGTAAAAATAAGAGAGTGATTTCAAAGCATTTTGAAAGTGACACACTTCCTGCTGCCAGTTGGTGGCGCTATAACTTTGACTCACAATAATCACATCCTTGTGTTCGGCCTCTGAAAACGAACACACTGCTGAAGTTTCATCAAGATCAGATAATGTATGCTGAAGTTATAACACACTTCCTGTGTCCCTTATTCGCCATAAATTCGTTTCCTTGCCACGGCCAAACCGTGCGAGATATCAAAAATCCGTCCGCAATTTAGCATCCTCAATGTCTTGACTTCATGCTGACCGAGTTTGGAGGCGATTGGATGAATTCTCTAGGAGGAGTACATTAAATTCCACAGCATGCGTTTCAAAACAACCCATAATAGCCGACTTCCTGTTGGGCTGGCGTAAAAAGTAAAAGTACGAAAGTTGTTCGGCCCGATGAGATCTATATGTGTACCGAGTTTCATATTATTACATGCAAGCGTGTCTGATTTATGGACCAAGTTTTCGGACCCCGTTCAAGGGGGCGCTGTCGAGCCACCCTGCCACGCCCGGGTACCAGCTTCAGCCCAGCCCTGATGGCCACGGGTTCTGACCCGTGTGCAAAGTTTCAAGAGTTTTCGAGCACGTTAAGGGTCACAAAAGTGCCCGAAAGGTTGACAGAAAAATAAGAATAATAATAAATATAGCTGCGAGCAGCGATTACGGGCCCAAGCCGGTGGCACCGCAATCCTGGTGCCAGGGTGGCGGTGCCGGCGGCTTTGGCCCTCCATCGCTGCTCGCAGCTATATTTATATATATATATATATATATATATATATATATATATATATATATATATATATATATATATATATATATATATACACACACACACACATACATATATATATATATATATATATATATATATATATATATATATATATATATATATATATATATATATATATATACACACACACACATACATACATACATACATATATATATATATATATATATATATATATATATATATATATATATATATATATATATATATATATATATAAATAAATAAATTTAAGGGACAAGACACAGATAATTTTACTTGCCTGACCTAATTAGAACAAAGAAAAAAATAAAATAAAATAATAAGTAGGGGATCACTAAATCGAGAGAATTATTCTGATTTTATGATACACTCAAAATATTCCACAACAAATCCTTTAAATGTAATGATATTCAGAACGGAACAAGAATAAAAAATTAAAAATAAACTATAAACAAAGCCAAAACGAAAAAATAAATATAATAAAAAAAATTAATTTCAAGCAATCCATGGCATGATTTATTTATTTTTTGGACTAAAACATTCTGGCTTTTTTTTAACTCAAACATAATTCTTAAATTGAATAATAATAATAATAAAAGAATAAAATGGGTTTAGTTCTGATTTCGTTGAAATCGCTCGCTCTCCGTACCTAACTTTTCCTGAATACAATCACTATTGAAACTGTGACATTGATTTCATACAACAGGTTATTAACAGTTAAAATGAAGTCATTTACATTTTAGATGCAATATTGACTGTTTTTGTTCTGTTTCAGCAGCGGAAATAGTTAAACAAAGATCACAGAAGAACGCATCTCACAGGAACGTGTTTTCTCATAACTGAATGATTCAGCATTTTGAACGAATTGGTTGACTCAAAGATTGAATGATCAATCCATAAACATCTGTTTATGTTTATGGATTGGATGTTTATGGATCCATGTTTATGGATCTGTATGTTATGGATTACGAATCATTTGAACGAATGAATCAATGACTCGCTCATTAAGACGGTCACTTGGCGACATCTAATGGCGGTTTAGTGTTGTTTAAAAGCATAATTCTTTCCAACGTGTGTGTGATTTGTGTGTGCACCATTATAAATGTCCGTGCGGACGTCCGTATTTTTCTTTCACTTTTATATTAGCGATACAAAAGCACCCGCTCGTGTCACACACGTCGATTAACCGGTGGGAAAATATCCTCAGACACATACCTAATAAATGTATATTTAAATACATTATTGGCCTAGCTGGTAAAAAGTTTTATATATTATTTTGATGTCCTTTTGGACACAAGAGGGCAGTATAGCCCTATGTATGACTTGAATTTTTTTTTTTTACTTTACTGTTTTAAAATTTAGAATAAAATTTGAATAAAATTCTTTTTAAAAACAGAACAAAATGGGTTTAGTTGTGATATTTGTATACTTTTATATAGAAATAAATGGTATAAAATTACATTTTTAGAAGATTTGAGGCTTTTAGTGCCTTTTGGAGGCTGATTTTGCAAAAAATCCACATTCAAACCAAAATATCTGACTTCCTGATGGTCGGAGCTAATGACTTTAAATGAGAAAGTTGTCCGGGTCGATGAGATCAACATACGTACTGAGTTGTGCTACTGTAGGTAAAACAACCCCCCCCAACTTTTGTCAAAAGCATTTTGAAAGTGACACATTTCCTGCTGCCAGTTGGTGGCGCTATAACTTTGACACACAATAGTTACATCCATCTGATCGGCCTCTTACCATGAACAAACTGCTGAAGTTTCATCAAGATCAGTTAATGTATGCATTAGTTATAACACTTCGTTTTTCTCTTTTCTCGCCATTAATTTGTTTCCTCGCCACAGCCAAACCGTTCGAGATATCAAAAATCCGTCCGCAATTTAGCATCCTCAATGTCTTGACTTCACGCTGACCGAGTTTGGAGGCGAATCGATGTATTTCCTAGGAGGAGTACATTAAATTCCACAGCAAGCGTTTCCAAACAACCCTAAATAGCCGACTTCCTGTTGGGCTGGCGTAAAACTTAGAGCACGAAAGTTGTTCGGCCCGATGAGATCTATATGTGTACCGAGTTTCAAATTAATTCATGCAAGCGTGTTTGATATATGGACCAAGTTTTAGAACCCCGTTCAAGGGGGCGCTGTTGAGCCCCCCTGCCACGCCCGGCTACCAGATTCAGCCCCGCCCTGATGGCCGCGGGTTCTGACCTGTGTGCAAAGTTTCAAGAGTTTTCGAGCACGTTTAGGGACCCAAAAGCCCCAGAAACCTTGAAAAACAAATGAAAAAGTAAATCTCACTCAACTGACAAATCACCCCCACCCCTCACACACTCAGAGACAGAGAGAGAGAGAAATTTCTCCAAAAAATCACATTCAAACCAAAATATCTGACTTTCTGTTGCTTTGAGCTATTAAGTGTAAATTAGAAAGTTGTCCGGCTCGATGAGAACAATATACATACTGATTTTTGTGATTCTAGGAAAAACTAAGGCCCCATTTTTGACTAAAGGTGGCGCTACTGAGCCATTCCACCACGCCCGTTTTTGAAACTTTGCACTTGTCTACTGGCTAATAAGTGTGATGTGTCTGTTGAGTTTCATGCAATTTCAAGTATGTTAAGAGTCTCAAAAGCATCAAAAAAGAATAATAAAGTTTGATGCGTTGCCATTGCAACAGTATCTAAGATATCAATAATCCTTTCACAGGTCTACATCTGCCGTGTGTCTACATTATACACATAAAGTTTGAAGCAAATCGGGTAAAAATAAGAGAGTGATTCCAAAGCATTTTGAAAGTGACACACTTCCTGCTGCCAGTTGGTGGCGCTATAACTTTGACTCACAATAGTCACATCCTTGTGTTTGGCCTCTTACAACGAACACACTGCTGAAGTTTCATCAAGATCAGTTAATGTATGCAGAAGTTATAACACACTTCCTGTGTCCCATTATTCGCCATAAATTCGTTTCCTCGCCACGGCCAAACCGTTCGAGATATCAAAAATCCGTTCGCAATTTAGCATCCTCAATGTCTTGACTTCATTCACACCTAGTTTGGTGGCGATCGGATGAATTCCCTAGGAGGAGTATTTCACATTCCATTGTATGCATTTTCCAAACAACGTATAATAACCGACTTCCTGTTGGGCTGGTGTAAAACTTAGAGCACGAAAGTTGTTCGGCCCGATGAGATCTATATGTGTACTGAGTTTCATATTATTACATGCAAGCGTGTTTGATTTATGGACCAATTTTTCCGACATAATTCCAGGGGGCGCTGTCGAGCCCCCGTGCCACGCCCGGGTACCAGCTTCAGTCCGGCCCTGATGGCCGCGGGTTCTGACGTGTGTGCAAAATTTCAAGAGTTTTTGAGCATGTTAAGGGCCCCAAAAGTGCCCGAGAAGTAGAAAAAAAAAATAATAATAATAATAAATATAGCTGCGAGCAGCGATTACGGGCCCAAGCCGGTGGCACCGCAATCCTGGTGCCAGGGTGGCGGTGCCGGCGGCTTTGGCCCTCCATCGCTGCTCGCAGCTATATTTATATTTATATTTATATATATATATATATATATATATACACACACACACACAGACAAGACACAGATAATTTTACTTGCCTGACCTAATTAGAACAAAGAAAAAAATAAAATAAAATAATAAGTAGGGGATCACTAAATCGAGAGAATTATTCTGATTTTATGATACACTCAAAATATTCCACAACAAATCCTTTAAATGTAATGATATTCAGAACGGAACAAGAATAAAAAATAAAAAATAAACTATAAACAAAGCCAAAACGAAAAAATAAATATAATAAAAAAAATTAATTTCAAGCAATCCATGGCATGATTTATTTATTTTTTGGACTAAAACATTCTGGCTTTTTTTAAACTCAAACATAATTCTTAAATTGAATAATAATAATAATAATAAAAGAATAAAATGGGTTTAGTTCTGATTTCGTTGAAATCGCTCGCTCTCCGTACCTAACTTTTCCTGAATACAATCACAATTGAAACTGTGACATTGATTTCATACAACAGGATATTAACAGTTAAAATGAAGTCATTTACATTTTAGATACAATATTGACTGTTTTTGTTCTGTTTCAGCAGCGAAAATAGTTAAACAAAGATCACAGAAGAACGCATCTCACAGGAACGTGTTTTCTCATAACTGAATGATTCAGCATTTTGAACGAATTGGTTGACTCAAAGATTGAATGATCAATCCATAAACATCTGTTTATGTTTATGGATTGGATGTTTATGGATCCATGTTTATGGATCTGTATATGTTTATGGATTACGAATCGTTTCAACGAATTAATCAATGACTCGCTCATTAAGACGGTCACTTGGCGACATCTAATGGCGGTTTAGTGTTGTTTAAAAGCATAATTCTTTCCAACGTGTGTGTGATTTGTGTGTGCACCATTATAAATGTCCGTGCGGACGTCCGTATTTTTCTTTCACTTTTATATTAGCGATTTAAAAGCACCCGCTCGTGTCACACACGTCGATTAACCGGTGGGAAAATCCTCAGACACATACCTAATAAATGTATATTTAAATACATTATTGGCCTAGCTGGTAAAAAGTTTTATATATTATTTTGATGTCCTTTTGGACACAAGAGGGCAGTATAGCCCTATGTATGACTTGAATTTTTTTTTTACTTTACTGTTTTAAAATTTAGAATAAAATTAGAATAAAATTCTTTTTAAAATCAGAATAAAATGGGTTTAGTTGTGATATTTGTATACTTTTATATAGAAATAAATGGTATAAAATTACATTTTTAGAAGATTTGAGGCTTTTAGTGCCTTTTGGAGGCTGATTTTGCAAAAAATCCACATTCAAACCAAAATATCTGACTTCCTGATGGTCGGAGCTAATGACTTTAAATTAGAAAGTTGTCCGGGTCGATGAGATCAACATACGTACTGAGTTGTGCTACTGTAGGTAAAACAACCCCCCCAACTTTTGTCAAAAGCATTTTGAAAGTGACACATTTCCTGCTGCCAGTTGGTGGCGCTATAACTTTGACACACAATAGTTACATCCATCTGATCGGCCTCTTACCATGAACAAACTGCTGAAGTTTCATCAAGATCAGTTAATGTATGCATTAGTTATAACACTTCGTTTTTCTCTTTTCTCGCCATTAATTCGTTTCCTCGCCACAGCCAAACCGTTCGAGATATCAAAAATCCGTCCGCAATTTAGCATCATCAATGTCTTGACTTCACGCTGACCGAGTTTGGAGGCGAATCGATGTATTTCCTAGGAGGAGTACATTAAATTCCACAGCAAGCGTTTCCAAACAACCCTAAATAGCCGACTTCCTGTTGGGCTGGCGTAAAACTTAGAGCACGAAAGTTGTTCGGCCTGATGAGATCTATATGTGTACCGAGTTTCAAATTAATTCATGCAAGCGTGTTTGATATATGGACCAAGTTTTAGAACCCCGTTCAAGGGGGCGCTGTTGAGCCCCCCTGCCACGCCCGGCTACCAGATTCAGCCCCGCCCTGATGGCCGCGGGTTCTGACCTGTGTGCAAAGTTTCAAGAGTTTTCGAGCACGTTTAGGGACCCAAAAGCCCCAGAAACCTTGAAAAACAAATGAAAAAGTAAATCTCACTCAACTGACAAATCACCCCCACCCCTCACACACTCAGAGACAGAGAGAGAGAGAAATTTCTCCAAAAAATCACATTCAAACCAAAATATCTGACTTTCTGTTGCTTTGAGCTAATAAGTGTAAATTAGAAAGTTGTCCGGCTCGATAAGAACAATATACATACCAAGTTTTGTGATTCTAGGTAAAACTAAGCCCCCATTTTTGACTAAAGGTGGCGCTACTGAGCCCCTCACCACGCCCGTTTCTGAAACTTTGCCCATGTCTACTGGATAATAAGTGTGATGTGTCTGTCGAGTTTCATGCAATTTCAAGTATGTTAAGAGTCTCAAAAGCATCAAAAAAGAATATTAAAGTTTGATGCGTTGCCATGGCAACAGTATCTAAGATATCAATAATCCTTTCACAGGTCTACATCTGCCGTGTGTATACATCATACACATAAAGTTTGAAGCAAATCAGGTAAAAATAAGAGAGTGATTTCAAAGCATTTTGAAAGTGACACACTTCCTGCTGCCAGTTGGTGGCGCTATAACTTTGACTCACAATAATCACATCCTTGTGTTTGGCCTCTGAAAACGAACACACTGCTGAAGTTTCATCAAGATCAGATAATGTATGCTGAAGTTATAACACACTTCCTGTGTCCCTTATTCGCCATAAATTCGTTTCCTTGCCACGGCCAAACCGTTCGAGATATCAAAAATCCGTCCGCAATTTAGCATCCTCAATGTCTTGACTTCATGCTGACCGAGTTTGGAGGCGATTGGATGAATTCTCTAGGAGGAGTACATTAAATTCCACAGCATGCGTTTCAAAACAACCCATAATAGCCGACTTCCTGTTGGGCTGGCGTAAAAAGTAAAAGTACGAAAGTTGTTCGGCCCGATGAGATCTATATGTGTACCGAGTTTCATATTATTACATGCAAGCGTGTCTGATTTATGGACCAAGTTTTCGGACCCCGTTCAAGGGGGCGCTGTTGAGCCCCTCTGCCACGCCCGGGTACCAGCTTCAGCCCGGCCCTGATGGCCGCGGGTTCTGACCCGTGTGCAAAGTTTCAAGAGTTTTCGAGCACGTTAAGGGTCTCAAAAGTGCCCGAAAGGTTGACAGAAAAATAAGAATAATAATAATAATAATAAATAATCCTACCGAAAACAATAGGGCCTTCGCCCTTTCAGGGCTTGGGCCCTAAATATAGCTGCGAGCAGCGATTACGGGCCCAAGCCGGTGGCACCGCAACCCCGGTGCCTTTAGTTACCTAAAGGCACCGGGGTGGCGGTACCGCCGGCTTTGGCCCTCCATCGCTGCTCGCAGCTATATTTATATATATATATATATATATATACATACATACATACACACACATACATATATATGTATATATATATATATATATATATATATATATATATATATACATATATATATATATATATATATATATATATATATATTATTGTTCAAAAGTTTGGGGTCAGTAAGATTTTTAATGTTTTTAGGAGAAGTCTCTTCTGCTCACCAAGGCTGCATTTATTGATTAAAAATACAAACAAAAACAGTAATATTGTGAAATATTATTCCAATTTAAAACAGCTGTTTTCAATTTTTAAATAATTTACATAGTAATTCATTTCTGTGATCAAAGTTGAGTTTTCAGCATCATTACTCCAGTCTTCAGTGTCACATGATCCTTCAGAAATCATACTAATATGATGATTGATGCTCAATAAATATTCATTATTATTTTCAATGTTGAAAACAGTTGTGTACAGATTTTTTTTTTTTCAAAATGCTTTGATGAATGTAAAGTTCAAAAGAACAGCATATATTTCAAATATATATATTTTTAACATTATAAATGTCTTTACTGTAACTGTTGATCAGTTTAACTCATCCTTCATAAATAAAAGTACTGATTTATTTTATTTATTTCCCCAAAAAATAAAATTTTAATTATTACTAACCCAAAACTTTTGAGCGGTAGTGTTTAACGTTACAAAAGCTTTAGATTTCAGATAAATGCTGTTCTTTTGAACTTTCTATTCATCAAAGACTGTACACAACTGTTTTCGACATTTAAAATAATAATGAATGTTTCTTGAGTATCAATCATCATATTAGAATAATTTCTGAAGGATCATGTGACAGTGACGACTGGAGTAATGATGCTGAAAACTCAGCTTTGATCACAGGAATAAATAACAGTTTAAAATATATTAAAATAGAAAGCAGCTGTTTTAAATTGGAATAATATTTTACAATATTACTGTTTTTGTTTGTATTTTTAATCAAATAAATGCAGCCTTGGTGAGCAGAAGAAACTTCTCTGTTATGTGCGCGCCACAGACTGCACGCACGTCCGCTTAGAGTTCCGCCTTTTGCCTTCCGTCAATATTACGTTATTAGAAAAATATTTTTTTAGAGAATCGATTTTTTGACATTTGTGAATCGATTCAGAATCGTCCACGTCCGCATCGCGATGCATCCAAGAATAATTTGTTTCTCCCACCCCTAGATTTCATACAACAGGTTAATAAACAGTTACAATTAAGTCACTTACATTTTAGATGCAATGTTGACTGTTTTTGTTCTGTTTCAGCAGCGAAAATAGTTAAACAAAGATCACGGCAGAACCATCACGCATCACGTGTTTTCTCATAACTGAACGATTCAGCATTTTTAACGAATCGGTTGACTCAAAGATTGAATGATCAATCCATAAACATCTGTCTTAATCATGATCGACTCATTCGAACGAATCGTTTGAACGAATGAATCAATGACTCGCTTATTAAGATGGATGCCTGGCGACACCTAATGGCGGTTTAGTGTTGTTTAAAAGCATCATTCTTTCCCACATGTGTGTGATTTGTGTGTGCAACATTATCATTATTTTTCTTTCACTATTATATTAGCGATTTAAAAGCACCCACTCGTGTCACACGTCGATTAACCGGTGGGAAAATATCCTCAGACACATACCTAATAAATGTATATTTAAATACAATATTGGCCTACCTGGTAAAAAGTTTTATATACTATTTTGATGTCCTTTTGGACACAAGAGGGCAGTATAGCCCTATGTTTGCTTTTTTGTTGAACCAAATAGCACTAAATAGCCTGTTTTAACTTTTTCATTCTTCTTGAATTGCAAAAACAGAATAAAATGGGTTTAGTTGTGATATTTGTATTCTTTTATATAGAAATAAATGGTATATAATTACATTTTTAGAAGATTTTTAGTGTTTCCTTTTTGGACATTACTTTAATCCCTCGCCATAGCAAAACCGTTTGAGATATTTATTATCCATTCACAATTTAGCATATTTAATGTAGTTTCATCATGTTGAAAAAGTTTGGTACGAATAAAATAAATAGTTTAAGAGGAGTGGCTAAAAATTCAGAGGCTGATTTTGCAAAAAAATTCACATTCAGACCAAAATATCTGACTTCCTGATGGCCAGAGCTATTGAATGTAAATTAGAAAGTTGTCCGGCTTGATGAGAACAATATACAAACTGTTTTTTCTTTACTGTAGTTAAAACTAACCCCCCCACTTTTGTCAAAAGCATGTTGAAAGTGACACACTTCCTGCTGCCAGTTGGTGGCGCTATAACTTTGACTCACAATAGCTACATCCATCTGATCGGCCTCTTACCACGAACACACTGCTGAAGTTTCATCAAGATCAGTTAATGTATGCAGAAGTTATTCCACTTCCGTGTTTCTCTTTTCTCGCCATAAATTCGATTCCTCGCCATAGCCAAACCGTTCGAGATATCAAAAATCCGTCCGCAATTTAGCATCCTCAAAGTCTTGACTACATGCACACCGAGTTTGAAGGGGACACGGTGAATTTTCTAGGAGGAGTATTTCACATTCCACAGCAAGCGTTTTCCAAACAACCCATAATAGCCGACTTCCTGTTGGGCTGGCGTAAAACTTGACGGGGGTAAAGTTGTTCGGCCCGATGAGATCTATATGTGTACCGAGTTTCATATTAATTCATGCGAGCGTGTTTGATATATGGATCAAGTTTTAGAACCCCGTTCAAGGGGGCGCTGTTGAGCCCCCCAGCCACGCCCGGGTACCAGCTTCAGCCCGGCCCTGATGGCCGTGGGTTCTGACCTGTGTGCAAAGTTTCAAGAGTTTTTGAGCACGTTAAGGACCCCAAAAGCCCCTGAAACCTTGATTAACAATATAAAAGCAATAGTCAAATCCCCCCCTCCCCTCACACACACACACAGACACAGAGAGAGAGAGAGAAAATTCTTCAGAAAATCCACATTCAAACCAAAATATCTCTCTTCCTGTTGGTCGGAGATGGTTCATGTAAATTAGAAAGTTGTCCGTCTTGATGAGAACAATACACATACCAAGTTTTGTGATTCTAGGAAAAACTAAGCCCCCATTTTTGAGTAAAGGTGGCGCTACTGAGCCATTCCACCACGCCCGTTTCTGAAACTTTGCACATGTCTACGGGCTAATAAATGTGATGTGTCTGTTGAGTTTCATGCAATTTCAAGTATGTTAAGAGTCTCAAAAGCATCAAAAAATAATATTAAAGTTTGATGCGTTGCCACGGCAACAGTATCTAAGATATCAATAATCCTTTCACAGGTTTACATCTGCCGTGTGTCTACATTATACACATAAAGTTTGAAGCAAATCGGGTAAAAATAAGACACTGATTTCAAAGCATTTTGAAAGTGATGTACTTCCTGCTGCCAGTTGGTGGCGCTATAACTTTGACTCACAATAGTCACATCCATGTGATCGGCCTCTTACAACGAACACACTGCTGAAGTTTCATCAAGATCAGTTAATGTATGCAGAAGTTATAACACACTTCCTGTTTCATTTTTTCGCCATAAATTTGTTTCCTCGCCACGGCCAAACCGTTCGAGATATCAAAAATCCGTCCGCAATTTAGCATCCTCAATGTCTTGACTTCCTGCACACCGAGTTTGGAGGCAAATCGATGAATTCCCTAGGAGGAGTACATTAAATTCCACAGCATGCGTTTCCAAACAACGCTAAATAGCCAACTTCCTGTTTGGCTGGCGTAAAACTTAGAGCACGAAAGTTGTTCGGCCCGATGAGATCTATATGTGTACCGAGTTTCATATTATTACATGCAAGCGTGTTTGATTTACGGACACGTGTTTGGATCCCGTTCCAGGGGGCGCTGTCGAGCCCCCCTGCCACGCCCGGGTACCAGCTTCAGTCCGGCCCTGATGGCCGCGGGTTCTGACGTGTGTGCAAAATTTCAAGAGTTTTCGAGCATGTTAAGGGCCCCAAAAGTGCCCGAAAGGTTGACAAAATAATAATAATAAATATAGCTGCGAGCAGCGATTGCGGGCCCAAGCCGGTGGCACCGCCAACCTGGTGCCTTTAGTTACACTAAAGGCACCGGGGTGGCGGTGTCACCGGCTTGGGCCCTCCATCGCTGCTCGCAGCTATATTTATTTATATATATATATATATATATATATATATATATATATATATATATATATATATATATATCAGACAAGTAATATTCTTTGTCTTGTCATTTAAAAAAAAAAAAAAAAATATATATATATATATATAATGACCTTTTTTTGGATGCTAAACTATTGTTTATTATATGCTTTGTACTTCACTCACGTTCCAATATCGAAGGGAAAAATGATCCTCTTCACATGCGCAAAAATGTCCTTGGAAAATTCACAGTGGAGCGGTGCTTACTGTGATTGTACGAATTGTACTACTGACTATTTAGAGCAGTGTAATCTTTATATGTTAGGTTGACCATTTTATTATTATATTTTATTAAGTCTATAATGAACAGGCTGCAATGTCAAGATTGCAATGCTAGTGTGTGTGTGTGTGTGTGTGTGTGTGTGTGTGTGTGTGTGTGTGTGTGTGTGTGTGTGTGTGTGTGTGTGTGTGTGTGTGTGTGTGTGTGTGTTCATGTTTTTCTGTCCCGGTGGGGACTTTAACCTGAATGCACACAGACTCATGGGGACTCGTATCACAGTGGGGACCTAAATAGAGGTCCCCATGGGTAAACAAGCTTCATACAGAATGAGTTTTTTTGGAAATGTAAAAATGCAGAAAGTTTTCAGTGATGGGTAGGTTTAGGGGTAGGGTTAGTGTAAGGATATAAAATATACAGTTTGTACAGTATAAAAATCATTAAATCTATGGAGAGTCCCCAAAAAGATAGTAAACCGTGTGTGTGTGGGTGGGTGTGTGTGTGTGGCGTGGGCGCGTTTGAACAGTGGACACATAAAAACATACTCCGTCATTATACAGGACGACATTCAAACTGCAAAGTGTTAACTTATATTTGTGTACAGTCGCAATAAAACACAACATTGTGCTTTTGTAAAATAATTTCAAGCAATCAACCCCCGAAAGGCTCTAATTTTAAAATTAAACTAAAATGCTCATGGCTGCACGGGCATTCATAACGGTGCACATCCACGGCGAGGAACGAGCAGAACAGAGTGAACTTTTTCAGTTAATTCCTACTTCCATAGGAATTAATTTGAAACGCTCGCTCAACCACTATCAATGTCAGTGTGGACGAACATATTTTACTTTCGTTTTTAAGTTGGCGATTCAAAAGCCCCCAGCGGTGTCACACGTCGATTAACCGGTGGTAAAATATTCTCACCGTCACATACCTAGTATATTTTTAAGTAGATACAATAGGCCTACCTGATTTTTAACACAAGAGGGCAGTATAGCCCTATGTATGACTTGACTTTTATGGGACTAAATAGTACAATTACTATTTTTAAACTTATAAATATTTATTAAATTGAAAAAAAAAGAATAAAACGGGTTTAGTTGTGATATTTTTATACTTTTATATAGAAATAAATGGTGTTTAATTACATTTTTAGAAGATGAGGCTTTAAGTGTTACTTTACTTTAGTCCCTCACTATAGCAAAACCGTTTGAGATGTTTAATATCCGTTCACAATTTAGCATCTTTAATGTATCTTTATCATTTTGAAAAAGTTTGGTGTGAATAAAATAAACCAGTTAGGAAGAGTAGCTAAAAACTCAGAGTCTGAAATATCCAAAAAATCCACATTCAAACCAAAATATCTGACTTCCTTTTGCTCTGAGCTAATAACTGTAAATTAGAAAGTTGTCCGGCTCGGTGAGACCAATATATGTACTGATTTTTGTAACTGTTGGTAAAACTAACCCACCCACTTTTGTCAAACGCATGTTGAAAGTGACACACTTCCTGCTGCCAGTTGGTGGCGCTATAACTTTGACTCACGATAGTTACATCCATCTGATCTGCCTCTTACCACGAACACACTGCTAAAGTTTCATCAAGATCAGTTAATGTATGCAGAAGTTATAACACTTCGTCTCCTCTCTTTTCTCGCCATAAATTTGTTTCCTCGCCACGGCCAAACCGTTCGAGATATCAAAAATCCGTCCGCAATTTAGCATTCTCAATGTCTTGACTTCATGCTGACTGAGTTTGGAGGTGATTGAATGAATTCTCTAGGAGGAGTACATCACATTCCACAGCAAGCGTTTTCCAAACAACCCATAATAGCCGACTTCCTGTTGGGCTGGCGTGAAACTTGACAGAGGGAAAGTTGTTCAGCCCGATGAAATCTATATGTGTACCGAGTTTCATATTAATTCATGCAAGCGTGTTTGATATATGGACCAAGTTTTCAGACCCTGTTCAAGAGGGCGCTGTTGAGCCCCCCTGCCACGCCCGTTTCTGAAACTTTTCACATGTCTACTGGCTAATAAGTGTTATGTGTCTGTCGAGTTTCATCCAATTTCAAGCATGCTAAGAGTTTCAAACGCATCCGAAAAGAATATTAAAATTTGATGCGTTGCCACGGCAACAGTATCTAAGATATCAATAATCCTTTCACAGGTCTACATCTGCCGTGTGTTTACATTATACACATAAAGTTTGAAGCAAATCGGGTAAAAGTAAGAGGGTGACTTCAAAGCATTTTGAAAGTGACACACTTCCTGCTGCCAGTTGGTGGCGCTATAACTTTGACTCACAATAGTCACATCCATGTGATCGGCCTCTTACAACGAATACACTGCTGAAGTTTCATCAAGATCAGTCAATGTATGCAGAAGTTATAACACACTTCCTGTGTCCCATTATTCGCCATAAATTAGTTTCCTCGCCACGGCCAAACCGTTCGAGATATCAAAAATCTGTTCGCAAGAATTCATCCTCAATGTCTTGACTTTATTCTCACCGAGTTTGGTGGCGATCGGATGAAATCCCTAGGAGGAGTATTTCACATTCCATTGTATGCGTTTTCCAAACAACGTATAATAACCGACTTCCTGTTGGGCTTTTGTAAAACTTAGAGCACGAAAGTTGTTCGGCCCGATGAGATCTATATGTGTACTGAGTTTCATATTATTACATGCAAGCGTGTTTGATTTATGGACCAAGTTTTCGGACCCCATTCCAGGGGGCGCCGTCGAGCCCCCCTGCCACGCCACGGTACCAGCTTCAGCCCGGCCCTGATGGCCGCGGGTTCTGACGTGTGTGCAAAATTTCAAGAGTTTTTGAGCATGTTAAGGGCCCCAAAAGTGTCAAAAAGGCAAAAAAAAAAATAATGAAGAAAAAAAAAAATAATAATCCTTACGGAAACAATAGGGCCTTCGCCCTTTCAGGGCTTGGGCCCTAATAAATATAGCTGCGAGCAGCGATTACGGGCCCAAGCCGGTGGCACCGCAACCCTGGTGCCTTTAGTTACCTAAAGGCACCGGGGTGGCGGTGCCACCGGCTTTGGCCCTTCATCGCTGCTCGCAGCTATATTTATATATATATATATATATATATATATATATATATATATATATATATATATATATATATATATATATATATTAGAGGTGGGCATAGATTAATTTTTTTAATCTAGATTAATCTAGATTAATTTTGAAATTAATCTAGATTAAAATGGCTCATTTGAATTCTGCCGAAGGCATTCAGAGTATGTGTGCTACCCAAATAATGACTATAAAAGTAAGTCTTTGAGAACGCGTTTCTCAAGCCAGGTGGCGCATTAGACCAGGTGCTCATCTTCTGTTTCCAAAATGCATCACAAACTGCTTGAGAAAGCTGTTCTACTCATAGACTGTAAAAGGTTACTACTGTACTGTTACCGTCCGTAGGCAACATTAGGTAGGCCTATGTTATTATCAACTACTATAGGCTATCAATTAGGGATGGGCGATATGGCCTAAAATCCATATTGTGATATACATTGCAGCCTCTTGCGATAACGATATTATAATAAAACCATTTCAGAACAGGTTACACAGACCCTGCTAAACAACTGCTAAATGTGTTTTTTTTTTTTTTTTTTTTTTTTTTTTTGAAAGGGTGTATGTAGTTTTGAGAACATATATTGTGCAAAACTGTATACAACATAATTTTGCAGATAAATAAAATTTAAGTACACTAGCTGCAGAGACTTAAGTAGGTCTAATGTTTATTATGGCTTGGAGCTTATGAAACCCCAAATTTAAAATTAGAATATTGTCTAACTGATGTCTTTTCAGTTAAAAAGAAACACAACAACGATTCTTAAAATCGGGCGCTTTTAATAAAAAGAGATGATGTGCTACACCACTCACTAAGATATATTGGGAATAATACGCGCGCGCTGGTATTCAGTGATATGTTTCGTTTTGAATTTGAGGTGGTAGAACGGATTAGTCGTGTGTTAACTTACCGAACTGTTACACCACACAGTCTACGTCGGACGGCTTAAATACAAACCAAGTCCAAATAATGGATGTTGCACGGATCTTTTACACCAGCTTTCACTTTCAGCCGTGTTTACTTAAGATGACGACGAATATGATGCGTTCCAGCCGGGTGTTCCTCGCGGCCGCGGGTAGATTGCGTCATCATAGCTTGTGTAGCTTGAGCCAGCTCCCAACGCTCCCAACCCAACTTGGAGAATAGATTAACGGCGATATTTTTTTTATCGCGCGATAAGAGTCTCGCGTTAACGCAGCGCGTTAACGCCGATAACGGCCCACCACTAATATATATATATATATATATATATATATATATATATATATAAAAGACAGAAACCTTATTACCTTATTCTGATTTTATGATACACTCAAAATATTCCACAACAAATCTTTTAAATTTAATGTAAAAATAAAAACGAAAGTAAGCACTGTTGGGCTCACGTAACCCTCTCATTAGAATCAAAATGTTTCAGCATTTGCGATGTATTTGGATGCTAAACTATTCTTTATTATAGGCTTTGTTCTTCACTCGTGTTCCAATATCGACGGAAAAAATCATCCTCTTCACACGCGCAAAAATGTGCTTGAAACATCACAGTGGAGCGGTGCTTACTGTGAATGTACGAATTTTTCTACTGACTATTTAGAGCAGTGTAATTTTTATATGTTAGGTTAACTATTTAATTATTATATTTTATTAAGGCTATAATGAACAGGCTGCGATGTCAAGATTGCAATGCTGGAATGTGTGTTTGTGTGTGTGTGTGTGTGTGTGTGTGTGTGTGTGTGTGTGTGTGTGTGTGTGTGTATGTGTGTTCATGTTTTTCTATCCCGGTGGGGACTTCAACTAGCCTGGGTGCCAGCCCGAACCCCGCCCACAACATTTTTTGGTCGGGAAGTTCGGTCTGGACTCGATCCATTGAGGAGTAATTATCAAATTGCCAGGGCGGGCTTTATACGATGATGGACAGATGGTCTGCGGTTACGTAATCACCCACGTCACCAAAGAGCGCTTGATTTGAATTGGAGAATTGAGATTTCACGAGTTCACATTTACAAATAAGTCAGATAGAATAAATGCGTAGGCTATATGAGATGTCACGAGTTCACACAAATAAGTAAGATAGAATAAATGCGTATATGACGTGCTGTCCAAGGAGAGGGCTGTGGGCTCTCGGTAGCCATACTCCCCCGTGTTCCTGGTTGTGAGAGAACAAGACAAGAGTGAGGATTCGGGGTGGTGGAAGGACCGAGGGATGCTGAAAACTGTCAAGGAGTGTTGTTAGGTAAGTTGACAGAGTGAATATGCTTCCTCTGTAACGTTAGACATGGTATTGTTTGATGACAAGTTGATATTGGATTGATTATTTGTACGTGCTCCTCCCGAACTTTGTTTATGAAACATCATGTGTAGATTCCGCCATCGCGTCTGTTATAGAAGATATCGACAGCGCATTCATTTTAAAAGAGGAACAGAGAGCCACGCCCGCGACATTTTGTTGGTTGAAAATATGAATGAAGAACATGCGTCATTTACTCCGTTGCTCTGATTGGTTGTAGGTCTATCCAATTGAGTGCAGAGGTTTTTTTTTTTCCTAGTTCGGTTGAGACACGCCCCATAATCAAATCTCTATGGAGCGGTATCAGACTCACATTCTGACTAGAATATGAGTATGACGAAGTCAGGCTAGACTTCAACCTGAATGCACACAGACTCATGGGGACTCGTGTCACAGTGGGGACCTAAATAGAGGTCCCCATAGGTAAACAAGCTTATAAATCATACAGAATGAGTTTTTTTGGAAATGTAAAAATGCAGAAAGGTTTTCTGGGATAGGTAGGTTTAGGGGTAGGGTTAGTGTGAGGAGATAGAATATACAGTTTGTACAGTATAAAAACCATTAAGTCTATGGAGAGTCCCCACAAAGATAGTAAACCGTGTGTGTGTGTGTGTGTGTGTGTGTGTGTGTGTGTGGCGTGGGCGCGATTGAAGAGTGGACACATAAAAACATACTCCGTCATTATACAGGACGACATTCAAACTGCAAAGTGTTAACTTATATGTGTGTACAGTCGCAATAAAACACAACATTGTGCTTTTGTAAAATAATTTCAAGCAATCCACCCCCCGAAAGGCGCTAATTGTAAAATTAAACTAAAATGCTCATGGCTGCACGGGCATTCATAACGGTGCGCGTCCACGGCGAGGAACGAGCAGAACAGAGTGAACGTTTTTCAGTTAATTCCTACTTCCATAGGAATTCATTTGAAACGCTCGCTCAACCACTATCAATGTCAGTGCGGACGAGCATATTTTACTTTCGTTTTTAAGTTGGCGATTCAAAAGCCCCCAGCGGTGTCACACATAGATTA
This sequence comes from Squalius cephalus, assembly GCF_949319135.1. Lineage (NCBI taxonomy): Eukaryota > Metazoa > Chordata > Actinopteri > Cypriniformes > Leuciscidae > Squalius > Squalius cephalus. The sequence goes on from NC_137133.1 coordinate 19,482,272, forward strand.
ACCAGTGGTAAAATATTCTCACCGTCACAAACCTAGTATATTTTTATGTAGATACAATAGGCCTACCTGATTTTGAACACAAGAGGGCAGTATAGCCCTATGTATGACTTGACTTTTATGGGACTAAATAGTACAATTACTATTTTTAAACTTATAAATTATTATTAAATTGAAAAAAAAAAGAATAAAATGGGTTTAGTTGTGATATTTGTATACTTTTATATAGAAATAAATGGTTTTTAATTACATTTTTAGAAGATGAGGCTTTTAGTTTCCTTTTTGTACATTAATTTAGTCCCTCACTATGGCAAAACCATTTGAGATATTTATTATCCATTCACAATTTAGCATATTTAATGTATTTTCATCATGTTGAAAAAGTTTGGTGGGAATAAAATAAATAGTTTAAGAAGAGTGGCTAAAAATTCAGAGGCTGATTTTGCAAAAAAATCCACATTCAGACCAAAATATCTGACTTCCTGATGGCTGGAGCTAATGAATGTAAATTAGAAAGTTGTCCGGCATGATGAGAACAATATACGTACTATTTTTTTTTACTGTAGTTAAAACTAACCCCCCCACTTTTGTCAAAAGCATGTTGAAAGTGACACACTTCCTGCTGCCAGTTGGTGACGCTATAACTTTGACTCACAATAGTTACATCCATCTGATCGGCCTCTTACCACGAACACACTGCTGAAGTTTCATCAAGATCAGTTAATGTATGCATAAGTTATTCCACTTCGTGTTTCTCTTTTCTCGCCATAAATTCGTTTCCTCGCCACGGCCAAACCGTTCGAGATATCAAAAATCCGTCCGCAATTTAGAATCCTCAATGTCTTGACTTCATGCACACCGAGTTTGGTGGGGATTGGATGAATTCTCTAGGAGGAGTACTTCGCATTCCACAGCAAGCGTTTTCCAAACAACCCATAATAGCCGACTTCCTGTTGGGCTGGCGTAAAACTTGACTGGGGGAAAGTTGTTCGGCCCGATGAGATCTATATGTGTACCGAGTTTCATATTAATTCATGCAAGCGTGTTTGATCTATGGACCAAGTTTTGGGACACCGTTCAAGGGGGCGCTGTTGAGCCCCTCTGCCACGCCCGGGTACCAGCTTCAGCCCGTCCCTGATGGCAGGGGGTTCTGACTTGTGTGCAAAGTTTCAAGAGTTTTTGAGCATGTTAAGGACCCCAAAAGCCCCTGAAACCTTGATTAACAATATAAAAGCAATAGTCAAATCCCCCCCTCCCCCCACACACACAGAGACACAGAGAGAGGGAGAGAAAATTCTTCAGAAAATCCACATTCAAACCAAAATATCTCTCTTCCTGTTGATCGGAGATTGTTAATGTAAATTAGAAAGTTGTCCGTCTTGATGAGAACAATACACATACCAAGTTTTGTTGCTGTTGATAAAACTAACCCCCCCACTTATGACTAAAGGTGGCGCTACTGAGCCCCTCACCACGCCCGTTTCTGAAACTTTGCACATGTCTACGGGCTTATAAATGTGATGTGTCTGTCGAGTTTCATGCAATTTCAAGTATGTTAAGAGTCTCAAAAGCATCAAAAAAAAATATTAAAGTTTGAAGCGTTGCCATGGCAACATTATTAAAGATATCAAAAATCCTTTCACAGGTCTACATCTGCTGTGTGTTTACATTAAACACAAAAAGTTTGAAGCAAATTGGGTAAAAATAAGAGGGTGATTTTAAAGCATTTTGAAAGGGACACACTTCCTGCTGCCAGTTGATGGCGCTATAACTTTGACTCACAATAGTCACATCCATGTGATCGGCCTCTTACAACGAACACACTGCTGAAGTTGAATCAAGATCAGTTAATGTATGCAGAAGTTATAACACACTTCCTGTTTCCATTATTCGCCATAAATTCGTTTCCTCACCACGGCCAAACCGTTCGAGATATTAAAAATCCGTCCGCAATTTAGCATCCTCAATGCCTTGACTTCACGCTGACCGAGTTTGGAGGCGAATGGATGAATTCTCTAGGAGGAGTACATTAAATTCCACAGCATGCGTTTCCAAACAACCCTAAATAGCCGACTTCCTGTTTGGCTGGCGTAAAACTTAGAGCACGAAAGTTGTTCGGCCCGATGAGATCTATATGTGTACCGAGTTTCATTTTATTACATGCAAGCGTGTTTGATTTATGGACACGTGTTCGGATCCCGTTCCAGGGGGCGCTGTCGAGCCCCCCTGCCACGCCCGGGTACCAGCTTCAGCCCGGCCCTGATGGCCGCGGGTTCTGACCCGTGTGCAAAGTTTCAAGAGTTTTCGAGCACGTTAAGGGCCCCAAAAGTGCCCGAAAGGTTGACAAAATAATAATAATAATAATTATAAATAATCCTACCGAAAACAATAGGGCCTTCGCCCTTTCAGGGCTTGGGCCCTAATAATAATAATAATAATAATCCTACCGGAAACAATAGGGCCTTCGCCCTTTCAGGGCTTGGGCCCTAAATATAGCTGCGAGCAGCGATTACGGGCCCAAGCCGGTGGCACCGCAACCCCGTTGCCTTTAGTTACCTAAAGGCACCGGGGTGGCGGTACCGCCGGCTTGGGCCCTTCATCGCTGCTCGCAGCTATATTTATATATATATATATATATATATATATATATATATATATATATATATATATATATATACATACATACATACATACATACATACATACATACATACACACACACACACACACACACACACACACACACACACACACACACACACACATACATATATATGTATATATATATATATATATATATATATATATTATTGTTCAAAAGTTTGGGGTCAGTAAGATTTTTAATGTTTTTAGGAGAAGTCTCTTCTGCTCACCAAGGCTGCATTTATTGATTAAAAATACAAACAAAAACAGTAATATTGTGAAATATTATTCCAATTTAAAACAGCTGTTTTCAATTTTTAAATATTTTACATAGTAATTCATTTCTGTGATCAAAGTTGAGTTTTCAGCATCATTACTCCAGTCTTCAGTGTCACATGATCCTTCAGAAATCATACTAATATGATGATTGATGCTCAATAAATATTCATTATTATTTTCAATGTTGAAAACAGTTGTGTACAGATTTTTTTTTTCAAAATGCTTTGATGAATGTAAAGTTCAAAAGAACAGCATATATTTCAAATATATATATTTTTAACATTATAAATGTCTTTACTGTAACTGTTGATCAGTTTAACTCATCCTTCATAAATAAAAGTACTGATTTATTTTATTTATTTCCCCCAAAAATAAAATTTTAATTATTACTAACCCAAAACTTTTGAGCGGTAGTGTTTAACGTTACAAAAGCTTTAGATTTCAGATAAATGCTGTTCTTTTGAACTTTCTATTCATCAAAGACTGTACACAACTGTTTTCGACATTTAAAATAATAATGAATGTTTCTTGAGTATCAATCATCATATTAGAATAATTTCTGAAGGATCATGTGACAGTGATGACTGGAGTAATGATGCTGAAAACTCAGCTTTGATCACAGGAATAAATAACAGTTTAAAATATATTAAAATAGAAAGCAGCTGTTTTAAATTGGAATAATATTTTACAATATTACTGTTTTTGTTTGTATTTTTAATCAAATAAATGCAGCCTTGGTGAGCAGAAGAAACTTCTCTGTTATGTGCGCGCCACAGACTGCACGCACGTCCGCTTAGAGTTCCGACCTTTTGCCTTCCGTCAATATTACGTTATTAGAAAAATATTTTTTTAGAGAATCGATTTTTTGACATTTGTGAATCGATTCAGAATCGTCCACGTCCGCATCGCGATGCATCTAAGAATAAATTTTTTCTCCCACCCCTAGATTTCATACAACAGGTTAATAAACAGTTACAATTAAGTCACTTACATTTTAGATGCAATGTTGACTGTTTTTGTTCTGTTTCAGCAGCGAAAATAGTTAAACAAAGATCACGGCAGAACCATCACGCATCACGTGTTTTCTCATAACTGAACGATTCAGCATTTTTAACCAATCGGTTGACTCAAAGATTGAATGATCAATCCATAAACATCTGTCTTAATCATGATCGACTCATTCGAACGAATCGTTTGAACGAATGAATCAATGACTCGCTTATTAAGATGGATGCCTGGCGACACCTAATGGCGGTTTAGTGTTGTTTAAAAGCATCATTCTTTCCCACATGTGTGTGATTTGTGTGTGCAACATTATCATTATTTTTCTTTCACTATTATATTAGCGATTTAAAAGCACCCACTCGTGTCACACGTCGATTAACCGGTGGGAAAATATCCTCAGACACATACCTAATAAATGTATATTTAAATACAATATTGGCCTACCTGGTAAAAAGTTTTATATACTATTTTGATGTCCTTTTGGACACAAGAGGGCAGTATAGCCCTATGTTTGCTTTTTTGTTGAACCAAATAGCACTAAATAGCCTGTTTTAACTTTTTCATTCTTCTTGAATTGCAAAAACAGAATAAAATGGGTTTAGTTGTGATATTTGTATTCTTTTATATAGAAATAAATGGTATATAATTACATTTTTAGAAGATTTTTAGTGTTTCCTTTTTGGACATTACTTTAATCCCTCGCCATAGCAAAACCGTTTGAGATATTTATTATCCATTCACAATTTAGCATATTTAATGTAGTTTCATCATGTTGAAAAAGTTTGGTACGAATAAAATAAATAGTTTAAGAGGAGTGGCTAAAAATTCAGAGGCTGATTTTGCAAAAAAAATCACATTCAGACCAAAATATCTGACTTCCTGATGGCCAGAGCTATTGAATGTAAATTAGAAAGTTGTCCGGCTTGATGAGAACAATATACAAACTGTTTTTTCTTTACTGTAGTTAAAACTACCCCCCCCACTTTTGTCAAAAGCATGTTGAAAGTGACACACTTCCTGCTGCCAGTTGGTGGCGCTATAACTTTGACTCACAATAGCTACATCCATCTGATCGGCCTCTTACCACGAACACACTGCTGAAGTTTCATCAAGATCAGTTAATGTATGCAGAAGTTATTCCACTTCCGTGTTTCTCTTTTCTCGCCATAAATTCGATTCCTCGCCACAGCCAAACCGTTCGAGATATCAAAAATCTGTCCGCAATTTAGCATCCTCAAAGTCTTGACTACATGCACACCGAGTTTGGAGGGGACACGGTGAATTTTCTAGGAGGAGTATTTCACATTCCACAGCAAGCGTTTTCCAAACAACCCATAATAGCCGACTTCCTGTTGGGCTGGCGTAAAACTTGACCGGGGTAAAGTTGTTCGGCCCGATGAGATCTATATGTGTACCGAGTTTCATATTAATTAATGCGAGCGTGTTTGATATATGGATCAAGTTTTAGAACCCCGTTCAAGGGGGCGCTGTTGAGCCCCCCAGCCACGCCCGGGTACCAGCTTCAGCCCGGCCCTGATGGCCGTGGGTTCTGACCTGTGTGCAAAGTTTCAAGAGTTTTTGAGCACGTTAAGGACCCCAAAAGCCCCTGAAACCTTGATTAACAATATAAAAGCAATAGTCAAATCCCCCCTCCCCTCACACACACACAGACACAGAGAGAGGGAGAGAAAATTCTTCACAAAATCCACATTCAAACCAAAATATCTCTCTTCCTGTTGGTCGGAGATGGTTCATGTAAATTAGAAAGTTGTCCGTCTTGATGAGAACAATACACATACCAAGTTTTGTTGCTGTTGATAAAACTAACCCCCCCACTTATGACTAAAGGTGGCGCTACTGAGCCCCTCACCACGCCCGTTTCTGAAACTTTGCACATGTCTACTGGATAATAAATGTGATGTGTCTGTCGAGTTTCATGCAATTTCAAGTATGTTAAGAGTCTCAAAAGCATAAAAAAAGAATATTAAAGTTTGATGCGTTGCCACGGCAACAGTATCTAAGATATCAATAATCCTTTCACAGGTTTACATCTGCCGTGTGTCTACATTGTACACATAAAGTTTGAAGCAAATCTGGTAAAAATAAGACAGTGATTTCAAAGCATTTTAATAGTGATGTACTTCCTGCTGCCTGTTGGTGGCGCTATAACTTTGACTCACAATAGTCACATCTGTGCGATCGGCCTCTTACAACGAACACACTGCTGAAGTTTCATCAAGATCAGTTAATGTATGCAGAAGTTATAACACACTTCCTGTTTCATTTTTTCGCCATAAATTCGTTTCCTCGCCACGGCCAAACCGTTCGAGATATCAAAAATCCGTCCGCAATTTAGCATCCTCAATGTCTTGACTTCATGCACACCGAGTTTGGAGGCGAATCGATGAATTCCCTAGGAGGAGTACATTAAATTCCACAGCATGCGTTTCCAAACAACCCTAAATAGCCGACTTCCTGTTGGGCTGGCGTAAAACTTAGAGCACGAAAGTTGTTCGGCCCGATGAGATCTATATGTGTACCGAGTTTCATATTATTACATGCAAGCGTGTCTGATTTATGGACAAGTGTTCGGATCCCGTTCCAGGGGGCGCTGTCGAGCCCGCCTGCCACGCCCGGGTACCAGCTTCAGTCCGGCCCTGATGGCCGCGGGTTCTGACCTGTGTGCAAAATTTCAAGAGTTTTCGAGCATGTTAAGGGCCCCAAAAGTGGCCGAAAGGTTGACAAAATAATAATAATAATAACAAATATAGCTGCGAGCAGCGATTACGGGCCCAAGCCGGTGGCACCGCAACCCCGGTGCCTTTGGGTGGCGGTACCGCCGGCTTTGGCCCTTCATCGCTGCTCGCAGCTATATTTATATATATATATATATATATATATATAAAAGACAGAAAATATTACTTGACTTACCTTATTCTGATTTTATGATACACTCAAAATATTCCACAACAAATCCTTTAAATTTAATGTAAAAATAAAAATGAAAGTAAGCAGTGTTGGGCTCACGTAACCCTCTCATTAGAATCAAAATGTTTCAACATTTGCGATGTATTTGGATGCTAAACTATTCTTTATTATAGGCTTTGTTCTTCACTCGTGTTCCAATATCGACGGAAAAAATCATCCTCTTCACACGCGCAAAAATGTGCTTGAAACATCACAGTGGAGCGGTGCTTACTGTGAATGTACGAATTGTACTACTGACTATTTAGAGCAGTGTAATTTTTATATGTTAGGTTAACTATTTTATTATTATATTTTATTAAGGCTATAATGAACAGGCTGCGATGTTAGGATTGCAATGCTGGAATGTGTGTGTGTGTGTGTGTGTGTGTTCATGTTTTTCTGTCCCGGTGGGGACTTCAACCTGAATGCACACAGACTCATGGGGACTCGTGTCACAGTGGGGACCTAAATAGAGGTCCCCATGGGTAAACAAGCTTATAAATCATACAGAATGAGTTTTTTTGGAAATGTAAAAATGCAGAAAGTTTTCTGGGATAGGTAGGTTTAGGGGTAGGGTTAGTGTGAGGAGATAAAATATACAGTTTGTTACAGTATAAAAACCATTAAGTCTATGGAGAGTCCCCACAAAGATAGTAAACCGTGTGTGTGTGTGTGTGTGTGTGGCGTGGGCGCGATTGTACTGTGGACACATAAAAACATACTCCGTCATTATACAGTACGACATTCAAACTGCAAAGTGTTAACTTATATTTGTGTACAGTCGCAATAAAACACAACATTGTGCTTTTGTAAAATAATTTCAAGCAATCCACCCCCCGAAAGGCGCTAATTTTAAAATGAAACTAAAATGCTCATGGCTGCACGGGCATTCATAACGGTGCGCATCCACGGCGAGGAACGAGCAGAACAGAGTGAACGTTTTTCAGTTAATTCCTACTTCCATAGGAATTCATTTGAAACGCTCGCTCAACCACTATCAATGTCAGTGCGGACGAGCATATTTTACTTTCGTTTTTAAGTTGGCGATTCAAAAGCCCCCAGCGGTGTCACACGTCGATTAACCGGTGGTAAAATATTCTCACCGTCACAAACCTAGTATATTTTTATGTAGATACAATAGGCCTACCTTATTTTGAACACAAGAGGGCAGTATAGCCCTATGTATGACTTGACTTTTATGTGACTAAATAGTACAATTACTATTTTTAAACTTATAAATAATTATTAAATTGAAAAAAAAAAAAAGAATAAAATGGGTTTAGTTGTGATATTTGTATACTTTTATATAGAAATAAATGGTTTTTAATTACATTTTTAGAAGATGAGGCTTTTAGTTTCCTTTTTGTACATTACTTTAGTCCCTCACTATAGCAAAACCGTTTGAGATGTTTAATATCCGTTCACAATTTAGCATCTTTAATGTATTTTCATCATTTTGAAAAAGTTTGGTGTGAATAAAATAAACCAGTTAGGAAGAGTAGCTAAAAACTCAGAGTCTGAAATATCCAAAAAATCCACATTCAAACCAAAATATCTGACTTCCTTTTGCTCTGAGCTAATAACTGTAAATTAGAAAGTTGTCCGGCTCGGTGAGACCAATATATATTCTGATTTTTGTAACTGTTGGTAAAACTAACCCCCCCACTTTTGTCAAAAGCATGTTGAAAGTGACACACTTCCTGCTGCCAGTTGGTGGCGCTATAACTTTGACTCACAATAGTTACATCCATCTGATCGGCCTCTTATCACGGACACACTGCTGAAGTTTCATCAAGATCAGTTAATGTATGCAGAAGTTATTCCACTTCATGTTTCTCTTTTCTCGCCATAAATTCGATTCCTCGCCACGGCCAAACCGTTTGAGATATCAAAAATCCGTCCGCAATTTAGCATCCTCAAAGTCTTGACTACATGCACACCGAGTTTAGAGGGGACACGGTGAATTTTCTAGGAGGAGTATTTCACATTCCACAGCAAGCGTTTTCCAAACAACCCATAATAGCCGACTTCCTGTTGGGCTGGCGTAAAACATGACCAGGGGAAAGTTGTTCGGCACGATGAGATCTATATGTGTACCGAGTTTCATATTAATTCATGCAAGCGTGTTTGATCTATGGACCAAGTTTTTGGACCCCTTTCAAGGGGGCGCTGTTGAGCCCCCCTGCCACGCCCGGGTACCAGCTTCAGCCCGTCCCTGATGGCAGGGGGTTCTGACTTGTGTGCAAAGTTTCAAGAGTTTTTGAGCATGTTAAGGACCCCAAAAGCCCCTGAAACCTTGATTAACAATATAAAAGCAATAGTCAAATCCCCCCTGCCCTCACACACACAGAGACACAGAGAGAGGGAGAGAAAATTCTTCAGAAAATCCACATTCAAACCAAAATATCTCTCTTCCTGTTGGTCGGAGATAGATCATGTAAATTAGAAAGTTGTCCGTCTTGATGAGAACAATACACATACCAAGTTTTGTTGCTGTTGATAAAACTAACCCCCCCACTTATGACTAAAGGTGGCGCTACTGAGCCCCTCACCACGCCCGTTTCTGAAACTTTGCACATGTCTACGGGCTAATAAATGTGATGTGTCTGTCGAGTTTCATGCAATTTCAAGTATGTTAAGAGTCTCAAAAGCATAAAAAAAGAATATTAAAGTTTGATGCGTTGCCACGGCAACAGTATCTAAGATATCAATAATCCTTTCACAGGTTTACATCTGCCGTGTGTCTACATTGTACACATAAAGTTTGAAGCAAATCTGGTAAAAATAAGACAGTGATTTCAAAGCATTTTAATAGTGATGTACTTCCTGCTGCCTGTTGGTGGCGCTATAACTTTGACTCACAATAGTCACATCTGTGCGATCGGCCTCTTACAACGAACACACTGCTGAAGTTTCATCAAGATCAGTTAATGTATGCAGAAGTTATAACACACTTCCTGTTTCTTTTTTTCGCCATAAATTCGTTTCCTCGCCATGGCCAAACCGTTCGAGATATCAAAAATCCGTCCGCAATTTAGCATCCTCAATGTCTTGACTTCATGCACACCGAGTTTGGAGGCGAATCGATGAATTCCCTAGGAGGAGTACATTAAATTCCACAGCATGCGTTTCCAAACAACGCTAAATAGCCGACTTCCTGTTGGGCTGGCGTAAAACTTAGAGCACGAAAGTTGTTCGGCCCGATGAGGTCTATATGTGTACCGGGTTTCATATTATTACATGCAAGCGTGTCTGATTTATGGACAAGTGTTCGGATCCCGTTCCAGGGGGCGCTGTCGAGGCCCCCTGCCACGCCCGGGTACCAGCTTCAGCCCGGCCCTGATGGCCGCGGGTTCTGACCTGTGTGCAAAATTTCAAGAGTTTTCGAGCATGTTAAGGGCCCCAAAAGTGCCCGAAAGGTTGACAAAATAATAATAATAATAATAATAATAATAAATATAGCTGCGAGCAGCGATTACGGGCCCAAGCCGGTGGTACCGCAACCCCGGTGCCTTTAGTTACCTAAAGGCACCGGGGTGGCGGTACCGCCGGCTTGGGCCCGTAATCGCTGCTCGCAGCTATATTTATATATATATATATATATATATATATATATATATATATATATATATATATATATATATATATATATATATATATATATATATATATATATATATACATACATACATACATACATACATACATACACACACATACATATATATGTATATATATATATATATATATATATATATATATATATATATATATTATTGTTCAAAAGTTTGGGGTCAGTAAGATTTTTAATGTTTTTAGGAGAAGTCTCTTCTGCTCACCAAGGCTGCATTTATTGATTAAAAATACAAACAAAAACAGTAATATTGTGAAATATTATTCCAATTTAAAACAGCTGTTTTCAATTTTTAAATATTTTACATAGTAATTCATTTCTGTGATCAAAGTTGAGTTTTCAGCATCATTACTCCAGTCTTCAGTGTCACATGATCCTTCAGAAATCATACTAATATGATGATTGATGCTCAATAAATATTCATTATTATTTTCAATGTTGAAAACAGTTGTGTACAGATTTTTTTTTTCAAAATGCTTTGATGAATGTAAAGTTCAAAAGAACAGCATATATTTCAAATATATATATTTTTAACATTATAAATGTCTTTACTGTAACTGTTGATCAGTTTAACTCATCCTTCATAAATAAAAGTACTGATTTATTTTATTTATTTCCCCCAAAAATAAAATTTTAATTATTACTAACCCAAAACTTTTGAGCGGTAGTGTTTAACGTTACAAAAGCTTTAGATTTCAGATAAATGCTGTTCTTTTGAACTTTCTATTCATCAAAGACTGTACACAACTGTTTTCGACATTTAAAATAATAATGAATGTTTCTTGAGTATCAATCATCATATTAGAATAATTTCTGAAGGATCATGTGACAGTGACGACTGGAGTAATGATGCTGAAAACTCAGCTTTGATCACAGGAATAAATAACAGCTGCTTTCTATTTTAATATATTTTAAACTGTTTTAAATTGTAATAATATTTTACAATATTACTGTTTTTGTTTGTATTTTGAATCAAATAAATGCAGCCTTGGTGAGCAGAAGAAACTTCTCTGTTATGTGCGCGCCACAGACTGCACGCACGTCCGCTTAGAGTTCCGCCTTTTGCCTTCCGTCAATATTACGTTATTAGAAAAATATTTTTTTAGAGAATCGATTTTTTGACATTTGTGAATCGATTCAGAATCGTCCACGTCCGCATCGCGATGCATCTAAGAATAATTTGTTTCTCCCACCCCTAGATTTCATACAACAGGTTAATAAACAGTTACAATTAAGTCACTTACATTTTAGATGCAATGTTGACTGTTTTTGTTCTGTTTCAGCAGCGAAAATAGTTAAACAAAGATCACGGCAGAACCATCACGCATCACGTGTTTTCTCATAACTGAACGATTCAGCATTTTTAACGAATCGGTTGACTCAAAGATTGAATGATCAATCCATAAACATCTGTCTTAATCATGATCGACTCATTCGAACGAATCGTTTGAACGAATGAATCAATGACTCGCTTATTAAGATGGATGCCTGGCGACACCTAATGGCGGTTTAGTGTTGTTTAAAAGCATCATTCTTTCCCACATGTGTGTGATTTGTGTGTGCAACATTATCATTATTTTTCTTTCACTATTATATTAGCGATTTAAAAGCACCCACTCGTGTCACACGTCGATTAACCGGTGGGAAAATATCCTCAGACACATACCTAATAAATGTATATTTAAATACAATATTGGCCTACCTGGTAAAAAGTTTTATATACTATTTTGATGTCCTTTTGCACACAAGAGGGCAGTATAGCCCTATGTTTGCTTTTTTGTTGAACCAAATAGCACTAAATAGCCTGTTTTAACTTTTTCATTCTTCTTGAATTGCAAAAACAGAATAAAATGGGTTTAGTTGTGATATTTGTATTCTTTTATATAGAAATAAATGGTATATAATTACATTTGTAGAAGATTTTTAGTGTTTCCTTTTTGGACATTACTTTAATCCCTCGCCATAGCAAAACCGTTTGAGATATTTATTATCCATTCACAATTTAGCATATTTAATGTAGTTTCATCATGTTGAAAAAGTTTGGTACGAATAAAATAAATAGTTTAAGAGGAGTGGCTAAAAATTCAGAGGCTGATTTTGCAAAAAAAATTCACATTCAGACCAAAATATCTGACTTCCTGATGGCCAGAGCTATTGAATGTAAATTAGAAAGTTGTCCGGCTTGATGAGAACAATATACAAACTGTTTTTTCTTTACTGTAGTTAAAACTAACCCCCCCACTTTTGTCAAAAGCATGTTGAAAGTGACACACTTCCTGCTGCCAGTTGGTGGCGCTATAACTTTGACTCACAATAGCTACATCCATCTGATCGGCTTCTTACCACGAACACACTGCTGAAGTTTCATCAAGATCAGTTAATGTATGCAGAAGTTATTCCACTTCCGTGTTTCTCTTTTCTCGCCATAAATTCGATTCCTCGCCACAGCCAAACCGTTCGAGATATCAAAAATCCGTCCGCAATTTAGCATCCTCAAAGTCTTGACTACATGCACACCGAGTTTGAAGGGGACACGGTGAATTTTCTAGGAGGAGTATTTCACATTCCACAGCAAGCGTTTTCCAAACAACCCATAATAGCCGACTTCCTGTTGGGCTGGCGTAAAACTTGACGGGGGTAAAGTTGTTCGGCCCGATGAGATCTATATGTGTACCGAGTTTCATACTAATTCATGCGAGCGTGTTTGATATATGGATCAAGTTTTAGAACCCCGTTCAAGGGGGCGCTGTTGAGCCCCCCAGCCACGCCCGGGTACCAGCTTCAGCCCGGCCCTGATGGCCGTGGGTTCTGACCTGTGTGCAAAGTTTCAAGAGTTTTTGAGCACGTTAAGGACCCCAAAAGCCCCTGAAACCTTGATTAACAATATAAAAGCAATAGTCAAATCCCCCCCTCCCCTCACACACACACAGACACAGAGAGAGGGAGAGAAAATTCTTCAGAAAATCCACATTCAAACCAAAATATCTCTCTTCCTGTTGGTCGGAGATGGTTCATGTAAATTAGAAAGTTGTCCGTCTTGATGAGAACAATACACATACCAAGTTTTGTGATTCTAGGAAAAACTAAGCCCCCATTTTTGACTAAAGGTGGCGCTACTGAGCCATTCCACCACGCCCGTTTCTGAAACTTTGCACATGTCTACGGGCTAATAAATGTGATGTGTCTGTCGAGTTTCATGCAATTTCAAGTATGTTAAGAGTCTCAAAAGCATAAAAAAAGAATATTAAAGTTTGATGCGTTGCCACGGCAACAGTATCTAAGATATCAATAATCCTTTCACAGGTTTACATCTGCCGTGTGTCTACATTGTACACATAAAGTTTGAAGCAAATCGGGTAAAAATAAGACACTGATTTCAAAGCATTTTGAAAGTGATGTACTTCCTGCTGCCTGTTGGTGGCGCTATAACTTTGACTCACAATAGTCACATCCATGTGATCGGCCTCTTACAACGAACACACTGCTGAAGTTTCATCAAGATCAGTTAATGTATGCAGAAGTTATAACACACTTCCTGTTTCATTTTTTCGCCATAAATTTGTTTCCTCGCCACGGCCAAACCGTTCGAGATATCAAAAATCCGTCCGCAATTTAGCATCCTCAATGTCTTGACTTCATGCACACCGAGTTTGGAGGCGAATCGATGAATTCCCTAGGAGGAGTACATTAAATTCCACAGCATGCGTTTCCAAACAACGCTAAATAGCCAACTTCCTGTTTGGCTGGCGTAAAACTTAGAGCACGAAAGTTGTTCGGCCCGATGAGATCTATATGTGTACCGAGTTTCATATTATTACATGCAAGCGTGTTTGATTTATGGACACGTGTTTGGATCCCGTTCCAGGGGGCGCTGTCGAGGCCCCCTGCCACGCCCGGGTACCAGCTTCAGTCCGGCCCTGATGGCCGCGGGTTCTGACGTGTGTGCAAAATTTCAAGAGTTTTCGAGCATGTTAAGGGCCCCAAAAGTGCCTGAAAGGTTGACAAAATAATAATAATAATAATAAATATAGCTGCGAGCAGCGATTACGGGCCCAAGCCGGTGGCACCGCAACCCCGGTGCCTTTACCTAAAGGCACCGGGGTGGCGGTACCGCCGGCTTTGGCCCTTCATCGCTGCTCGCAGCTATATTATATATATATATATATATATATATATATATATATATATATATATATATATATATATATATATATACAGTATATATATATATATATATATATATATATACACACATATATAAATATATAAAAGACAGAAAATATTACTTGACTTACCTTATTCTGATTTTACGATACACTCAAAATATTCCACACCAAATCCTTTAAATTTAATGTAAAAATAAAAATGAAAGTAAGCAGTGTTGGGTTCACGTAACCCTCTCATTAGAATCAAAATGTTTCAACATTTGCCATGTATTTGGATGCTAAACTATTCTTTATTATAGGCTTTGTTCTTCACTCGTGTTCCAATATTGATGGAAAAAATCATCCTCTTCACATGCGCAAAAATGTGCTTGGAAACATCACAGTGGAGCGGTGCTTACTGTGAATGTACGAATTGTTCTACTGACTATTTAGAGCAGTGTAATTTTTATATGTTAGGTTGACTATTTTATTATTATATTTTATTAAGGCTATAATGATCAGGCTGCGATGTCAAGATTGCAATGCTGGAATGTGTGTGTGTGTGTGTGTATATGTGTGTTCATGTTTTTCTATCCCGGTGGGGACTTCAACCTGAATTCACACAGACTCATGGGGACTCGTGTCACAGTGGGGACCTAAATAGAGGTCCCCATGGGTAAACAAGCTTATAAATCATACAGAATGAGTTTTTTGGGATATGTAAAAATGCAGAAAGTTTTCTGTGATGGGTAGGTTTAGGGGTAGGGTTAGTGTGAGGAGATAAAATATACAGTTTGTAAAGTATAAAAACCATTAAGTCTATGGAGAGTCCCCACAAAGATAGTAAACCGTGTGTGTGTGTGTGTGTGTGTGTGTGTGCGTGTGTGTGTGTGGCGTGGGCGCGATGG
>NC_137133.1:19502849-19772849 GCF_949319135.1 Squalius cephalus
AGAGTCTCAAAAGCATCTGAAAAGAATATTAAAGTTTGATGCGTTGCCACGGCAACAGTATTTAAGATATCAATAAACCTTTCACAGGTCTACATCTGCCGTGTGTCTACATTATACACATAAAGTTTGAAGCAAATCGGGTAAAAATAAGAGGGTGATTTCAAAGCATTTTGAAAGTGACACACTTCCTGCTGCCAGTTGGTGGCGCTATAACTTTGACTCACAATAGTCACATCCATGTGATCGGCCTCTTACAACAAACACACTGCTGAAGTTTAATCAAGATCAGTTAATGTTTGCAGAAGTTATAACACACTTCCTGTTTCCATTATTCGCCATAAATTCGTGTCCTCGCCACGGCCAAAACGTTCGAGATATCAAAAATCCGTCCGCAATTTAGCATTCTCAATGTCTTGATTTAATGCTGACCGAGTTTGGTGGGGATCGGATCAATTCTCTAGGATGAGTGTTTCAAATTCCACAGCATGCGTTTTTCAAACAACCCATAATAGCCGACTTCCTGTTGGGCGGAGCTAATAACTTAGAGTGCGGAAGTTGTTCGGCCCGATGAGATCTATATGTGTACCGAGTTTCATATTAATTCATGCAAGCGTGTTTGATATATGGACCAAGTTTTCAGACTGTGTTCAAGGGGGCGCTGTTGAGCCCCCCTGCCACGCCTGTGTACCAGCTTCAGCCCGGCCCTGATGATCGTGGGTTCTGACCTGTGTGAAAAGTTTCAAGTGTTTTTGAGCACGTTAAGTGCGCCAAAAGCCCCTAAAACCTTGAAAAACAAAGATTAAATGGAATAGACAAACCCCCCCCCCCACACACACAGACACACAGAGAGAGAGAGAAAATTCTTCAGAAAGTCCACATTCAAACCAAAATATCTCTCTTCCTGTTGGTTGGAGCTTATAAGTGTAAATTAGAAAGTTGTCCGGCTCGATGAGAACAATATACATACCGATTTTTGTGATTCTAGGAAAAACTAAGCCCCCATTTTTGACTAAAGGTGGCGCTACTGAGCCCCTCACCACGCCTATTTCTGAAACTTTGCACATGTCTACTGGCTAATAAATGTGATGTGTCTGTCAAGTTTCATGCATTTTCAAGCATGTGAAGAGTCTCAAAAGCATCCGAAAAGAATATTAAAGTTTGATGCGTTGCCACGGCAACAGTATCTAAGATATCAATAATCCTTTCACAGGTCTACATCTGCCATGTGTCTACATTATACACATAAAGTTTGAAGCAAATCAGATTAAAATAAGAGGGTGATTTCAAAGCATTTTGAAAGTGACACACTTCCTGCTGCCAGTTGGTGGCGCTATAACTTTGACTCACAATAGTCACATCCATGTGATCGGCCTCTTACAACGAACACACTGCTGAAGTTTCATCAAGATCAGTTAATGTATGCTGAAGTTATAACACACTTCCTGTTTCCATTATTCGCCCTAATTTCGTTTCCTCGCCACGGCCAAACCGTTCGAGATATCAAAAATCTGTCCGCAATTTAGCATCCTCAATGTCTTGACTTCATACACACTGAGTTTCGAGGGGATTGGATGATTTCTCTAGGAGGAGTACATTAAATTCCACAGCATGCGTTTCCAAACAACCCATAATAGCCGACTTCCTGTTGGGCTGGCGTAAAACTTAGAGCACGAAAGTTGTTCGGCCCGATGAGATCTATATGTGTGCCGAGTTTCATATTATTACATACAAGTGTGTTTGAGTTATGGACAAGTGTTCGGATCCCGTTCCAGGGGGCGCTGTCGAGCCCCCCTGCCACGCCCGGGTACCAGCTTCAGTCCGGCCCTGATGGCCGCGGGTTCTGACATGTGTGCAAAGTTTCAAGAGTTTTTGAGCATGTTAAGGGCCCCAAAAGTGCCCGAAAGGTTGACAAAATAATAATAATAATAATAATAATAATCCTTACGAAAACAATAGGGCTCTGCGCCCTTTCAGGGCTTGGGCCCTAATAATAATAATAATAATAATAATAATAATCCTACCGAAAACAATAGGGCCTTCGCCCTTTCAGGGCTTGGGCCCTAATAATAATAATAAACAGAGCAATTCCAAGAGGGTCCTCACACCATCGGTGCTCGGGCCCTAAATAATAATAAAAGATACTACATATACAACTTTACCATGAAAACACTGGCGAAATTTTAGGAGAGTGACAACGATAAAAGAAAACAATTAGATTTAAATAGCATCTTTGTCGCTGAATTTGACTAATAGTTGAGAAGACCCCAAGAAATTTCAAATACACCTATATTTGCAGAGATATTCAAAATTAGGAAATAATAATAATAGATTTTTTTCTACCTTAAAAACAGAGCCTTTGTCTGAGAAAAGTAGCATTAATAATAAAGAGCAATCAGATTGCCAAGTGTCATCATTGTCACAAATCTTTGCTAAATAATTGACGAAAAGACTTTCAGATAAAAAAAAAGAAATTAAGACCATTAATATTAGTATGTTATATTTAAGGTTGCAAATCAAATTAAACAATATTAATTATTATAAATATTGTTGAATATAAATATTGTTTTGTATTACATTTTAAATCACAATTGTAATTTTTATTAAAATTTGCTATTAGATTTTTCATCAAGGACTCTACTGATTTGATAGTGTGATGTTAAAAACTTGTCTGCAATCTGCCCACACACAGATCGCAAGGCTCCCTCTGCCATCCCAGCGCCTCCTGCTGAAGCAGAACCAGCCACACCTGCTGAAATGGACCCAGCACAAGGGCCGGCTCCTCCCCTTCCCCACGGGGCGCCGCCCCCTCTACCCCACCGCCCTCCCCCCCCTCCGCCCTCCAGCTACATCATGGGAATGTCCACGTCCAGCTCGTACATGTCCGGGGAGGGGTTTCAGAGTCTGCAGTCCATGATGAAGACCGAAGGGCCCTCTTACGCACCCATGCCTCCTTCATACGGGCTCCCTTACCACCCGCACGTCTATCCACACCAAAACCCCCCGCCTCCGGGCCCTCCCCCAACCACCTACCCTCCTCCCAATCTGCCCCCTCCCACCCCATCTTACCCTCCTCCAGGCTACAACCCCAGCTACCCCCCTCCACCCCCACGCATGCCACCAGGGCACAGTGTGCCCCCTCCGGGCATGGGCCTCCCCCCCGCTGGGTACCCTCCTCCGCCCGTCCCGCCCGGCCAACCTCAGGTGCCGCTGCCCCCCCACGCCATGCCGCCCGTGGCAGGAATGAACAGAGGGGCATGGATGAGATGAGAGGTGATGAAATCAGTTCTTCACACCCATGATACATGTGCCTGTATACAGTATATACCATCTGTACCAGGTTTATGTGTAGTCTGATGCAGGTTTCACAGGAAGATACAGACATTTCAGCTGCCAAGTTGAACACTGGTGGAATTTGAGTGTCAGGGAGGATGTGAAGTACAACAGACTTCCGCTTGGGTTCAGGGTTTCACCATTTGGTGAGACTTCCTCTCCACTTCTTCGAATTAAAGGGATAGTTCACCTCAAAATCACCCTCATGTTGTTCTAAATCTGTGTGATTTCGTCAAATCTTCATGGATATTTTTCCATACAGTGACAATTGGTTGTCTTTCTGCAAAAAGGACCAAAAAAAAAACCCACTATAAAAGTGGACTTGTGGTCCATGACTTGGTCTTTTCTAAGTTTTCTGAAGTCAGACAGATAGCACAGACAGAATTAAATTGATTTTAGAGCTGATTTCAGCTTTAAAGTTCCTCACACTAAGCATTTGTTTGGTTTCAGAAGACATGGAATATAGTAGTATGAATTATTATTTTTAATTCTCATTCTGGTCAATATAAATGTTTTTTGTATGAAAAGATCTGACGAGGTAAAGACTCATCAAAATCTCTGTGTTCATTGGAAACAAAAGTCATACAGGTTTGGAATGACATGAGTGAATAAATAATGCCAGAACTTTCAGTTTGGAGAAACTATCCCTTTAAATTCATTCACATCACCACTTACATTCCAAACACCTTTCTGAATTATGAATTCTTGGTTGTACATATGATTTATTCTGTAATTTTTTTTTTTCCTCAATGTTATGTCTTCACATGCCTCTGACTTTGCTTTTTAGTTGGTATGTTGCAGAATTCATATTATTTTCTTAGCGACATGGGGAAAATATCCCAAAAATCATCCTTGGCAGTCCTTTTATTCAGATGCATTTCTGGCATATTTGACTGAGTTAAGTGCATTGATTGATGGACATTGTTAGTATCATAGTTTCCCGTATGTGCCTTAGTTTGGTTAATAGTTGATTGACAAAGGACTTGCTGTGCACAGCCACCTTGTGTTTGCTGTTTTTTTAGGCAGATAATAAAAGTCTTTTTTCCCCTTAAGCATTTATTGAATTGTCTTATGTTAAAGAAATTATTAACTGCACCACTGTCATGCTATCAATTACCAGAGAAACTAATTTGTTTTTGGAATAAACAAGTAGGCCTATATCCACAAGTTGTAAAAATGATACGGAACCTTGAAAATGAAATGAAACCTTGCCTGAGTTTCAAACGATACAAACAAGCTCCTGGCTGAATGATCCAGTCATGCATAGAATGACAGAAGAAAAAGCATCCCAAGATATACTGTATGTCAGTATATACTGAAACATCACAACATTAAAACCACTGACCGGTGAAGTGAATTTCATTGATTATATTGTTACAATGGCACCTGTCAAGGGGTGGGATATATTAGCAAGTGACCACATTTCTGTGGTCGTGGCTCCTAAACGGTGGTCTTGCGTCATACAGTGAAAGAGGTTCAAAGACGGACGTTGTCACGGTCTTGCAACTAAAGATAGCTGGAGATCATTTTCAGACAAGTTCATAAATTTAGCATGATCATCTCAGAGTGTGTTTGCTGATACGACCGACGTCTACTAAGATTTCCAATTTTCCTAAGAAGTCAATGAAAATACAACAGGAAATGGCGTATTGATCAATGTGACACGCCGCTTAAACTTAAAATGACTTGCCTCAAGCTCCATTTACAATTGGCATGCCAAGTTAGCCTCTTTTACCTAGCAATGACCGCATCAAAATTCTCCTCTTTTGCTTTCTCTTTTTTTCAGCACACATAAAAACCATAATTGCCAAAGCGTGATTCATCTTGCTCTATTTGTTTACCACTAGCGCATGCTGATGATGTTTTATTCTTCTATAGTAACTTGAGTCGTAGCCTAAGATTCAATAGGTGTCATCATCGTACAGTCTACATACATGTCATACCCAAGTTTATTATATCTATGTCGTACAGTGTGATTTGTAATGATCTTATAGGATTGTCAAAATCGCAGTCTGTAGCAGGCATTAGTGAAAAGATTTGACTTTTACAAGGGCCAAAAAAGTGATGGCTAGACAACTGGGTCAGAGCATCTTCAAAACGTTAAAGTCCCCCTGCGGTGAAAAAGCTTTTAATGTTGTTAAAATGTGGTGTTTTTACGCTTTAAAACCAACCATGTACAAATTCAAAAGTCAACACCAATGCTGAGTATTTCCTCTTTAAAACTGCAGTAAACTAAAAACACGGTTTGAAATCGTTGGTGTTTTTGACGTCACAAACTACCTTGTAACCAATCACGTCAACCTGTGATCGTCAATGAGTGGATCTCTGAGCTGGTGTCAGTGAGTGGAGGTGGGGCTCATTTGCATATTCATAGAACCTTGTATACTAAATGAGACAAGGGTGTAGAGTTGCATTCAAGCTATTTTAAGACATGAAGAATTCTTTTTCAAGAAAAGGTGGCACCACTTTATTTCTTTAGTCCACTTTAGACATTCTACTTACTATAAGTAACTTTGTAACTATGGCCCTGTTTACACGAGAACGCTCGCGGGTGAAAACGTAAAAATATTTTATCAGATGTGCCTTTCGTTTAGACGGCGACGGCGTTTTTGGGGCTTAAAAATGCAAAAAAGTGAAACCACCCTCCAGAGTGGAAATCTTAAAAACGCTCCACCATCGCGTTCCCGTCTAAACGGTAAAAACGCAAAAGTCTGCTAGACAGTGAAGGCACCGATCAGTGCTTCACATTGCCACCTAGCCGCCTGGAGAGCACACTACATTGAATTTCACACACTTTTGCGTCACCATATGCACGCAGATTTCCCCCACACGCTCGTCTAAACTCAGAATAAAAAGTGATCACTTTTGCGTTTTCTCTTCAGATCGTTTCTGTGTAAACGTAGCCTATATGTCAACAAACTCTCATTAGAGTATTAGTTGACTGTATTCTTAATATCTGCTAACACTTTATGTTCATGCTCCCCCAACAGACTTTAAGTAACTTGGCAACTACAAGTCAACTTATTCTACTGATCCGAACCCTAACACCTAACCATAACCTACCAGTCTACTGACAGTCTACTACAGTCTACTAATACTCTAATGAGAGTTAGTTGACGTAGTTGCAAAGTTACTTATAGTTAGTAGAATGTCTAAAGTGGACTATCGAAATAAAGTGGAACCAAAAAAACTTTTGAATATGTCATTTTGGTAGTCAAATATGAGTTTTAAGGGATAAAATAATTGATTACAGGATTACTTTAAGTCTTGTAGGGTGCTCCCAGTATGCAGTAGTTGGTACTTGCCAACCACTTTGAACCACTGAATTTGTGGAAGCGAATTTGCAAAGCGAAATAAAATGGACCGAAAATTGCCTGTTGAATATTATAGGTTGTATTTTTAAACAGTTTGAATATTTTGGAAGTGAAATATGAAAGGTGAATATGGATTATTGAATTTTTAATAATGAAAATGTGTTTGAAATGTTTTTAATTGAAATATTCACAGCTTAAATATTCAACCATGTTGAATTTCAGGCCATAAAAATGCAAGCCCTAAAAATACAATGCATTAAAATGCAAGCATGGTTAATGCAATGCCTATTTTTTTTTCAAGTAGTGCAATTCAACAGGCTTTTTGTTTCAAAAACATTTGACATTATTTTACTTCCATATCAGTCAGGCTAACTATTTGTACAATTGAAAACTTGGATAGTTTATCAGAAACTATTCTCATGTCTTTTGTCCTTTGTTTAAATAAATTTGCTCAATGCCTCCTTGTGCATTTGCATTGTGATATTAACGTTAGTATAATGTGTACCTACTACCTACATAAAAAAAAATATTAAAGTCCCCCTTTAGTCAATAATTGTATCACTTAAAATTTATCTTTGATCACCAAAATGACATATTTAAATGTTTTTTCCTTGGAAAAAAATTCTTCATGCCTTAAAATAGCATGAATGTAACTCTACACCCTTGCCTCATTTAATATACAAGGTTGTATTAATATGCAAATGAGCCCCGCCCCCAATCACTCACACCAGGGCTGCGTTCAGTCCCGACAAAACGTTGCACAACGTTTTTTAAACAGAAACGGTGATGCGTTGAACACACTGTTCTGATGATGCAAGAGTTGCAACTATGACAGCTGAGAAGGCCATTCTTTGTGTTATTTGTGAAGAATTTTCGGAGCCTGATGAAGTCGGTATAAATTCAGTCCATTTTAAATTCCGATTTTGGCCGCCTCTCAAATGGGTTAAACCATAGATATATTGGCTGCGTCCGAAACCGCGTACTCAATGAGTAGGTACTTAATTTCAATGAGTACTTACTTAACGAGCGCTAAAAGAGTAGGTACTTTATAGCCAAATCTCGTTGAGTATGAATGAGAACCGTGCTGCGTTCCAGTCCAAAATTGTCATGCCCTTCACTCGCTAACTTCCCTTCGTCTCGTTCACTCGGATGTACGTCATTGCGAGTGCCCACTACTGGCGGAAACTGCAATGGTCTGAACTGGAACGTCCTAAGCCCTTGATCACTTGGAATCAGCTGTGGAGTTGATTTATTATTTACATTTTTTTTTCCCTTTAAGAATTTGTTTAATGCAGCATCCAAATGTTTATAGGTGTGTTTGGGTTGTTTTAAATTTAAAAAAATTATAATTAATATATCATAGAGTTGTCTGTGTGGTGGTGATTAGACGAGATATGCGGTGACGTCACAATCGTGTTGCATTGTGGGACATATAGGTGCCTGAAGTGTACATTTGAAGCAGACTCGCTCCCTCGGTCAAAATCGAGGGAACGAGGGTCTGTCCATATAAACTTCCCTCGTCCACTTCACGAAGTGGAACGCACTTCAAAATGGCGGCAGGGATTCCCCCGAGGGGAAGTGCTTAGGGAAGTTCGCAAGTGCGTGTCTAAAAGTGGACTGGAACGCAGCACTGGACATCTGCCATGTTGACGTTATCATGTGACCTACGACGCATTATCACACGCGCAACAACTTAAAAGATTTGAACGACACGTTTAATTCATCTATCTGTAAATATTGATATTGATTAAACTTGCTCATTTTTAAGAAACTGCTGCCCATTTATTTTGTGAATACATTCAGGGTTGATTAAAGTTCTTATATTTAACCCTACTAATGTGACCCACCGTTTTATCCTTACAAAATTATTTATTTTTATTACGAAATCACAAAATGGTCATCTCTTGAATGTTGTTAATTTCTTTATTTTATATCCAAACATTTTTATCCACAAGCAAAAGTGGCTAACTGCTTTATGTTTTCCTCTTTTTCTTGTTGAATTTAACTCTCGTTTCGTCCCTCAGGCCTAGGCCTATAAATATATTTTTTTAAATGCATTTTTCAAATGTATTATAATGAATTATTTAAGAAAAAATATATTAAAATATTCAACCTTGTACTAGGTTCTTTTTTCCTGTGTAAAAAATCTCATATTATGTATGCAAACCCATGATATATATATATATATACCTTATAACATCAGTAACTCAACAGCCCTAGAACGGGTTTCCTCAGCGTTTGTAATGTCTGCACAAAGGGCAGCTGTGCAAAGATTTGCCTTTGGAGAAAACTGTTGATTTTATACTCAAAAAAATGTAAGTATCATTAATATTAAAAATTAATATTACCCCAGAATGAATTGCATTGATATCCCACCCCAAAACATACAATAATAACAACGATAAATGCTGACCAATACTTAATTATATTACTTTTTACTGAAAATATTCAATTCAATAAAACAAACAAAATGTAATGTATGTCATATGACATAGCTATGCAGGACTGAATACACTCTACATGTGTATATAGTGAACATATCTACATTTGCATTCAAACAATTAAATAAAGCATTAATTAAATAATTATATTGTATTTACTGACAACAATGAGAAATATTAATAAATTAGTAAAAGAATGAATGAAAGTCACCATCACACAATAAACAAATGCATATACAAGTCAACACATGAAACAAAGCTTTATTCAAACTACAATCATGTATGTAGGCTGAAGGCGCTGAGGTTGTTGCGTGTTGTGTTGTGCTTCACAATCTGAGGCAATAAGGGCAGGTGGAGTGATGGAGGGACTCGTAAGGGCTGGTCTCGTAAGGGCTGGTGGAGTGATGGAGGGACTCGTCCATGGCACCATCTCCAGGATTCAGCTCTGGGCTCCTCATCCTCAGTGCTCACACCAGCCTGCTGACATTTCAGATTCTACAAAATGCACAAACATAACACAAAAGCAGTCATTTTAACAGCACAATGTCATTTGATTTCAGTATTATTTAGAAGACAAAACCACTTTTTTTCACAAACGCCACCATCATCTTCCCTTGCAGGTCCTGCTCCACCACAAAAGCTGTGCAGCAAATGCACAGAAATCAAGAACCAGAAAAGTGCTGTAATAGCTCTGTTTGAAATTACAATAATTAGTTGTTGTTATTCATTTCTGTGGTATACCAAATTGTCTCTGGGTATACTCACTCAAAGCCTTTGATGGCAGCATTCAGCTTCATGAGCCACTCTCCGCCGGATAAAAACACATCTGTTCATCTGACCCTGTAACATCCAGACAAGATTCACATTACCTCTGTGATTTATGAGCTTGTTTTAACTTTTTATCCAACATAAATGTTCCTCAATTTATCAACAGTACTAATGGACAAATAAAATAGATACCTTATGTTTAGTTACTTTATAGATTTGTTCTACATAATAGCACACATTCATCACTCAGATGTCTATTTCATGTTGTGGTGTGCTCTTCTGCAATACTTACTGAAGATGTTCCTGTCAGATGTACATTTAAAATAAGCGTCTTTAGGATGTATATGGTTTATGCAAATCCACTTTAGAGACGTAACTTACGTGTCCTTACTGGAGCTCGCCTGTTAGCTAACGTTATACATAATAAAACGTGTTTTTACAGCAAAATCACAACTATACTATACTGTGTAACGTCTTTACACCTTCAACAATTCAACAGTTTACTCTACAGTAGTTCAACACATGCAATTTTAACACAAGGACCCGTGTTTACTCACATTTGAAAGCACCCGCGTCGCCGATCTCTGCGATGTTTGATAATGACGTATCCTCTCGCGTGGCCTCCTGGGACAGAGAAGTATTCATCTTCGAGCTCTTCAAAATCTGGGTTGAAGCAGTAAGCCATCTGGTAATTCTCGCCTACTCTTTTATGGATACTAAGGATTCGGACATACTTATTCGCTCGCCTACTGCTTTTTCCATACTATATAGTAGGGAAGTATGCGGTTTCGGACGCAGCCATATTGCCTATGAAGTTCAAGTAAATGCGCTAGAAATCCGCGCTCATTCAAGGATGTGTATTTATTGCATGGACGGAGAAAGCACCGACACCTGCAGGATTTCATCTGACGGTACATAAGTATATTATAATCAATCTGTTCCGTGAGAGCAGAACGAACGAGCCTTTATATAGACGTTTTTAAATCTGAAAACTCCAAAAAACAACGAAATTGTCAGACATCCATTAACGTTAGTGCATGTTCACAGAGGAAAACAACTGAAATAACTTTACAGCGCTGGTTGTTCTCTCAAACGATACTCGACTACAACGACGGAATCCTAAGCCGTGGGCTAAGTAATGGGTGGGTGTATTAAATTGTATGAAATAATCCCGAAAAAAGCACAAACACTGCAGAGATGGCAAGTTCAACAGCAAAAATTTGCTGAGGTGAAGTGAGTAGTGACGCGGCTAACAGCAGACAAACGGCTAGCATTGACATCAGCGGGAATCTACCTGTCACTCAAAAGTGGACACACCCTTAATTACGCAGAACTTTAAATATTAATCAACTAAACGGATGAGTTATAAAAAAAATCACCCCTCTCACAGTTGTTATGAAGGGCAAAATTAGCTGTATAGACCGAAGCCACAGAGAGAACCAGGCTGTAAACATGTTTTTTTCTGCCGTAAAGTTGGTAATTTTAACATGGGGGAGATATTTGACTCACTTCTGCAGCCAGCCTCAAGCGGCCAGTCAATGAATTGCAGTTTAACTCACTTCCGTGTTGGTTTCATGAGAGAGACAGGGAGGTTGCCGCTTGATTTAAAGTCTTCACATGCATATTAGTGCATCAGTGTTATTGTTTCAATACTTCATTATACTGCAGATCTACAGTTGTACTGCAGTTATACTTCACTATAATGAAGTTGTACTTTTTGTACTGCAGTTTTACTGCTGTTGAACTTCAATGTACTGCAGTTATATTGTATACTTCGTTATACTGCAAATCTACAGGCGTACTTCACTGTAGGGCTGCACGATATTAGGAAAAAATGACATTGCGATATTTTATTTTTCTACGATATATATTGCGATATGAAATGAAATCTAATCTATTTTTTTCTTACAAACAAATATGGGGTAAACACACTTACATTCTCATTTTAAATGATTTAAAAAGAGTATTATTTAAATTAAATGATTTGTTTGTAACTTTAGGATATGGTTTGAATTGTTAACATTAGTTAATGTAGGCTATCTAATAACTAACATGAACTTACCATGAGCAATACTTTTGTTACTGTATTTATTCATCTTTGTTTATCTTAGTTTATAAAAATACAGCTGTTATTGTTTGGTAATTTTACTTCACAGTGCATTACTGTTAACACATACTGTACAACTTTTGATTTCAATAAGGCTATATAGCCTAAATGTTGAAATTAACAATGTTGTAGAAGTGCAGTTTACTAATAGTAAATGTTAACTAATGTAGTTAAATAGTTTAATAAATAGAACATTGTAAGGTACGTGCTACGATTTTTTTTTTTTATATATATACACCAATTCAGACGTCTCGTGAGTTCAGTGTTGGACAGGTCAGTTGTTTAAAAACCATTCATTAAATTGAATCGGTTCGGGTTCAAAGGAATCATTAGTTCGCGAATCTGACATGTAGGCGAGTCTACGGCACGCGTTGTGTAATTACCTCGGCAGTTTAGGATATCGCACAATATTTGTCAACACAGAAAACATTTCATCACTGGATAGTTTTTTTGTTCGACTCCATCGTGTCAATTGATTTTGATTAATATGCGCGACTCGCGAGGGAGAGAGAGAGAGCAAGACAGCGCTCGTGTTGTTTGAAGACGGTGAAGGTGAGCGCGCACGCGGCCGGGGCTCTCTCGCTCTGCTCGTTCTTAAATGCGCCCTGTTAAACAGGACTTAAAAACACATGCAAATGTTAAACTTTCACTCTATGATGGTTAAGATGTGCAATTAATCCGCGAATCATATGTGTTAAAAAGGCCGGGGAGCAGCTGGCCCGTAAGGTTAATGAATCACGGATTAACTACGACAGCCTACATCGCACATCCTGCGATGTGACTATCGTGGATTCGCACATCGCGATATCGATGTTTAAACGACACATCGTGCAGCCCTACTTCACTGTACTGCAATTATACTGCTTTGAACTGCAGTTTTACTGCAGTTGTACTTGTACTGCAGTTATTTTTTGTAAGGGATGTGTTCACAGTCTCTTTCACGGGCATCATTTGTAGTAGCCTATTCACAAACTGTTTCCTCAAGCATAGCGTTTTCTCTGAGTTCACTGTGTGCTTTCTACCATGCACAAATAAAAATGTCACTGAACTTTTGCTGTGTAATTGTAACAATGAGCACTCAAACACACCAAACCAACAATTACTAAAAACACACTCAAAAACTGATTTTGCACGGGCATTTTGCACTAGCACTTAGAAGGTTGTGGTATATTAAACACTCAGTCAGCTACACTGTTTACTTCTGAATATTATAGTTTATTCACAGCCAGCGGCGGTTTCTTCATTAGGGCGATCGGGCGACGCACACCACCACCAAAGTGTGAAAGGGACTTTTTCAATCACAATCTCATTAACCACAGAGTTACGCTAGCAGCAGTCACACTGTTGTTCTGCCTCTGGATATAGTCCAATCAGCGCCGAGTCACGTTCTGTGGAGTACCGCCTCTTTTTGGGCGATTTCACTCTGGCTGAGAATCGCCCAGTCTTCCCATAGACGCCTCTGTATACTCCAGTTTGGACGCGTGCACGACAGCTGCGCACAGCTCGGACGCGGACTACTTGTATTTACTTTCTGCTGAGGTCCGTTCGGTGAACGCGTTCAACGCATGCGCAGTAGATCGGTCTGGACAGTAAATCGATAATATTTTTTATATTGTAATGATTATGATTCGATGGACGGTGCGTGACGTCATTGTCACGGACAAACACGGAAGGATTTATGGTTTCTGGAACACCTGTGGACGATGAACGATAATTGGGGACTTTTAAAATGGGGGTTGTCGGACACTGAAGGAGAGGAGAGACTGATAAACTGTGTTTTTAACCTGCTGGGTTCAAAGGGGATCTGTGGCGTTCGTGGTTGGCTAGCACCACCGGCGTGAAGAAAACCGGGGTCCCACTTATTGGCCTGGAGGTAGACAGTTGGGGGGGGAAATAGAAAGATAGGGAAGTAAGTGTAGGTGGACCTGGCTGGTGTAAAGAGACCTTCCTACCATTACCGCGGCGAGGAAGGTTGAGTCCTCACAGTGACGGCAGGGTGTCGTCGGACGTGGACAGGGAAGTCCGAAATTATTTTAATCATTCTATATGATTTATTATGTGTGTTGTGTTGTGTCTAGCCCTTGGTGATTATTGCCTTCATGAACTGTATGTTGATTGCCTATGCTGGTTTATTGTATCTAGGGCATGTGATTGGAGTTTCTAATTAAGTGTGCTTTGTCTGAGATATCACTATAGTTTGCTGTGAATTTGGAATGAGTACTTGGTTCCCTAACAAAATGTGTGTTCACGGTTTAATGAAATGAGATGACCAGTATATGTAATCAGGATATTTGAGTGAGCGAATGCCATACGGCTGCTATTGTTACTAATAAAAAGTGTATTCCTTTGGTAATTCCTGTGTTGGAGTGTGTTTGGTGTGCTCCCCCCGGACCAGACCGGGTTAGAATTAAAGGTGGTGGCAGTATAGGTCTCAAGCCGCAAGAAGGCTTGCCAGTGGCCCCTAGTGGTGGCCAAAAATTATTACAATATTTATAGTTTATATTTGCATTTATGTCAAAACTTAGACACTTTAAAACATCAAAATGACATTTATTAATATGTATTCGTGTCAAAATGACATATAAACATCTTTTCCTATTCTATTTTGCCTGGAAACGCTTCCAACAGGCTTGCGTGAAAAATAGGCATTGGTTCTATTTCTAGCATGCACGCGTTTTCCGTTTTTTCAAATTCGGCGTCCATGTTATTTCCATCTCTTTCCTAATGAACGCACGCCCTTTTGTCCGCGCGGTCACAAAAAATGGGAGGCACGCGGCTGTCCGCAACGAGCCTCCGCGCGCACCCCTGATGACGATTTTTACGTCACGCGGACCCTCGCGGACTCTCGCGCCCTCGCGGTCGCGGAAAGTATAAGCAAACTGACTACGAAACGCATCCGCCGCGGAGGTACAGTGAACTCCGAAACTGCGTCCACTTGCACACCGCGCCGGATACGCCGCGGTGGCGGCTCGCGGATCCGGTCCGACACCGCTGCGGTCCCTTTGCGTATCCGTACATAAATGGGTACATCCGCCCCGGCTTCGCTTTGGATCCGCGAATGAGCCGCATATCCGCTCCGGGTCCGTTTTGGACCCGGTCATATGAGCATCGTATCCGGCCCGGGACCGTTTTGGACCCGTTCATTAAATTTCGTCTGCAATGCCACTTTTTTCCCCACACTGCCTGATTATCTGGCCAAAACTATAGCTACAGATATATTTAAAATCTAATGGTGGACGAACATTAGATAGACTGGATTGCTCTATAAAAGCTTGAATAGTTATGTATCTGCCTTTATTAATATGAATAAAACATGAAATCATTAAACATTAATATTTTTTAGCCAACTAACAATAACAAAATAGGTTATTACAGACTATAAATGTATTTACTAATTTTTTAAAATAGTTTTATTCATGTATACATTGAATAGACATTACAGAAAAAAATGAAATCAACCATGAATTGTACCAAGAACATTTTATTTAGTGAAAAACATTACACTAAAATGATAAAGTATTTTTTTTCACTACTGTTGGGTCAAGGTTTGCTGACAGGGGCTCCGGCTCCTTGAGCTTCCCCTATCTGATGCCAGGTTGAACCACCGGATTACATGTTTTGTAATGTCGTCATCGGTGGCGGCACAGGAGACATGGCTCTTTCTCACAGCACCTGTAATACATAAGCAGATTTTCATTACATGTCATGAAATCACATTGAAGCTACCAGGTTGTTGTTTTTTAGAGGATAGACATAATTCTTTTTTAAACTTAAAATAATGTCAAGTCGTAACAGGGTGAAAGGCACTTCTGCCTCCGCTTTGCGGTACTTTATCTGCTATAACCACGCTATGTAAGATTGCCAGATCGGGTCGCGTTTCTGTAGTTCTAATGAGACATAAGAAAACTACAGACTTTAATAGACTCCCTAAAGAATTTGGCACAAACACAAACAGAAGCTCAACTAAAATGATGAAGTGATTATAATTTTAACCATTATACAGCGTGACAAAAAAAATTAAGTGTTCCTTGAATAAAACTTGAATGCCCATAAGTTTAGTTGACTAAAAAAAGAACTAAACAAAAACAGGATAAGGTTGACTAAATATGATAAAAGTTAAATAGTAAATTTGACACAGGACTAAGCATGCATAAAAATAAAAAAGCTGACAAAATAAACTCTATTTGAGTCTTGTATCTAATGAGGTATTGCTCACCAGAGCAGGCAATACTGTCTGATCCACATCTTCCCCCCCGCCAGGTAGGTCTGTAGACCCTGCTTGCAGAAGGGGTTTGCTCTTCTGCTGGTCTCTGTGAACAGTGAGGCGGTGAAATGGGTGGAGGTGGAGCAGCTGTGCCGCTACTTAGGATAAAAGGTGGTGGTGCGATAACAGGAGCTGATGGTTGTGTTAAAAGTTTGCCTCTCCTTTTATGAGCATCTTCCTCCTCGCTCTCATCAGAGTCTCCCAAGAAATGACTATAAATTAGGGTGAAAAAAAACAAGCAGTAAACATCTTATTAATTACTCTTATTAATAATAATAATAAATGTAAAGCCTTCCTGTAGCTCAAACAGTAGAGTGTTGGCGCTTGCAATGCTAAGGTCATGGGTTCGATTCCCAGGGAAAGCAAGAACTGATAGGAATGTAAATGTGTACCTTAAAATGCAATGTAAGTTGCTTTGGATAAAAAACGTCTGCCAAATGCATAAATGTAAATGTAATTACATAAACATTTTCACTGGCCTAAGAACTTAAAGGGTTAGTTCACCCAAAAATGAAAATTATGTCATTAATGACTCACCCTCATGTCGTTCCAAGCCCGTAAGACCTCCGTTCATCTTCAGAACACAGTTTAAGATATTTTAGATTTAGTCCGAGAGCTTTCTGTTCCTCCATTGAAAGTCAATGGACGGCATACTGTTCACGTCCAGAAAGGCAATACAGACATCATCAAAGTAGTCCATGTGACATCAGTCGCTCGATCTTAAGTTTATCAAGCGACGAGAATACTTTTTGTGCGCAAAAAGTAAACAAAAATAACGACTTTATTCCACTATTCATTTCCTTCTCTCTGTGCCTCGAGTGAGTTTGCGTAGTGTAATAGCGTAGCGCGTCTGTGTTGTACGTCACGCATCACACATGACCAGCGTTGGTCAATAGTGAGCCTACGTGTGACGTACAACACAGACGCGCTACGCGCTACTCTTGAGACCAGAGAGAAGGAAATGAATAGTGGAATAAAGTTGTTATTTTTGTTTACTTTTTGCACACAAAAAGTATTCTCATCGCTCGATAAACTTAAGATCGAGCCACTGATGTCACATGGACTACTTTGATGATGTCTGTATTGCCTTTCTGGACGTGAACAGTATGCCGTCCATTGACTTTCAATGGAGGAACAGAAAGCTCTCGAACAAAATCTAAAATATCTTAAACTGTGTTCTGAAGATGAACGGAGGTCTTACGGGCTTGGAACGACATGAGGGTGAGTCATTAATGACATAATTTTCATTTTTGGGTGAACTAACCCTTTAAGTTGTAAATCAATGTAATTTGTTGAGAATGGTTTCTCTGAGAAACAAGAAAACATACTGTCCATATTTCAGCTGGCTTTACGTGTGGTGGTTGTCGGGTTCATCATATCCTAACACTAAATTATGTTTTTGAGAAAATATAGAGGCCAAAAAGTTAATGTAAAATATAAAGGATAATATACGTATACTAACTTCAGCTTTGGCCTTCTTTTTGGCCGAATCTCCTCCTCTTCCTCTTCAGACTGTAGATCTGATGTGTTGCAATTTAGAGCTTTCTTCAAGAGTTGTCGTGCCACAAAGTAGTCATCTAAAAAATAAATAGCCTACATGTTAAACTTCAGTAGACCTTCAAATTAATAGAGTAAAAAAGAACAGAACTATAGACAACAGAACAATATGAGAATGTAATTAAAAGGATTTTCTTCCCATATAACATATTGGCAAAATACTTTGATATTTGCTTACAAAAGCCATTTAGATTATTTAAAAAGAAAATAGCATACCACATGATTTAATAACTCTGGCATCATATTTTTTCCAGTCAGGTCCAGGTTCCTCAGAATTTTTCACTGCCCCGTTCACTCTCTCATCATTTTTGTAGTTTGGCCAATAGGTAACTCCATCACTGTACCAATTTTGTGGCACCAAACATCCTTAAACGAGAAGGAAGTAACAAACAGCACCAGATAAATTTAACTTCCTGTTTCAAGAACAGGTCAGTACGTTTACCTTGGGTTATTTCACCAAGTGCATGGTGTAACTGCATATGGGTCACTTTTAAATTAAAGAAGCTGGTCCAAAAAATAAAAGAAATTCAGATATGGTCAACAAATCGGAATTGGGCATCAAGACCTGCAGTATAAATGTGGCCTTATTGAACTCAATTGAATCAACAATGAACTGTCAACTTACAGTGAAGTTGCTGAAGAACTTACTGTCTTAAGGTGGAGCTGGAGACAGGTACAGTTTTTCTATTCATTTTATCTAAAAGAAACGTAACAGAAACACAAAATACACATTTCAACTAGTGAGTTGTGGAAAATAACCAAAATTTTTAGTGTTTTCAAAAATAATTATACAGCAGGGCTCGACAATAAGGACTGCCTGATGGCCCGGGGCCAGCGTGAAAGACACTTGGGCCAGTTGCAGGAACTTTCACCTGCCCCATTGGGCCAGTGCTGCATCTTCAAGTTGATAATTTGCAAATTGCCTTGACAATTTAAATGCTGTAGTGTGGACCAGTGTCAGAATTTTACAACATATCTGGCTAAATCAAGTTGGAACAGTATTAAATCTTACTTTACTCTGATGTCAGGAAAAGATGAAACTCCAAAATAAGACTGGTGGCACTTGAACGAACTGTAAGCTGCAACAGAACACACACACACACACACACACACACACACACACAGTATCTTAATATGATATGAAATAATTATCTGAAACAACATTACATGGGGAGGTGGTGGAGAATATATTTGTCATGACGTAAACAAAAATGGACTCAAACTAACCAAACCAGTACAGTGCTAAATGCTGTAGTGTGGACCAGTGTCAGTATTTGACAAAATATCTGGCTAAATCAAGTTGGAACAGTATTAAATCTTACTTACTCTAATGTCAGGAAAAGATGAAACTCCAAAATAAGACTGGTGACACTTGAACGTACGCTGCAACAGAACACAAACACACACACACACACACACACACACACACACACACACAGTATCATATAATATTAATTATTTTTTTGAAACAACATTACATGGGGAGGTGGAACTGTCAAAATGTAAACAAAAATGGACATGTTATACCAGAAATTCAGTGAAAAAAGTAAGTTAGGTAACGTTAGGCCTAACATGATAATATCTTGCCTGACATTTTAACGTTACTGGAGGGGAGCAAATACGCGCTCAGGGTGTGATAAAAATCCGGACAGCTAACGTTAATTAAATCACCTAACCTCCCAGAGAGAAAGAATATACCATCCAAATAGCTTTTTACTCAAAGTTATTAATTATCAAATACATTTTTACTCAAATCTACGCTAATGACAATTTGCTAACTTGGTTTGCCACAATCATTTCAGAAATAAAATCATCGGTATGTTGAACGGTATGAACGGTAATGTTTTACAGCTAAGTAACTGTACAAATAAAGCATATTTTAACCATTCTTACCGTGCTCCGTGCTTGTCGACCTGCCGGTTGTAGCTTTTCCACAGTGCGCCCATAAGAAATTTTACCATGATGTACTATAGTACATACCATGGTATACCATAGTAGTACCATGGTAGTACCATGGTACCTTACATATAACCATGGTACATACTATATAGTACTTCAGATATTATCATGGTACCATGGTACATTGCATGGTACTGTAGATGTTACTATGGTACATAGTATGGTACCTCAGATTTACCATGGTACCTACCATGGTACATACCATAGTACCTCAGATATAACCATGGTACATACTTTGTACAGTATGTTACTATGGTAGTATGGTACCTCAGATTTACCATGGTACATGCCGTAGTACCTCAGATATAACCATGGTACATTCTGCCGTACAGATATTACCATGGTACATACTACCTCAGATATAACCATGGTACATCAAATATTACCATGGTACTTTGCATGGTCGCATGGTACAGACATCTTTTTACTTTAAGCCCGGGGTAAGAGGAATTAACACTTTAGGCTTATACTTTAGCAAAAATAAAAATAACTAATGAATAATAACTAAGCCAAATATTTTTATTTTATTTTAATTAATTAATGAACGAGTCATAGATCTCCAAAATCAGTTTTAAATTCATAATTTAATATTAATGAGATTTTTATTTAAGTAATGTTCTAATTCTAGATGTTTGTAAATGCTGCATGATTTTGACGTGGTTTAATCGGGTTTAATCAATGGCCGTGCGCGTGAACTTTGAACTTTCATGTCGCTTTCAAACACTGGAGCGGCCGCGGCGCAGAGTTGCCATGGAAACGGCGCTGGACCACTGTGAATGGTGAGCAGGAAAACTCCCTCTCTCGCTGTTGTTTTCACTACTTTCAGGTGATATTAGTCTCTAAAATCACAAGAATAGTACACACAACTGTTCTTGACACTTCTCTTACTTGTACAGTAATTGATACGCTTCTGTTGAATATTTACTTTTATAGACATGGTTTTGTGTCTTCGGGAAAAGTCCGTTAGCATCTCAACCGTTTTCAGAAGAGGTAAACTAACGTTAAGTTAACGTTAACTCGGTTGAGCTTTTGTTTATGATATTTTGGGCTTTTAATCACCTCTTATGTGTATATGTTTTCCTTGGAAGTGAGCTCATTTATTTTACACAAAGTAACTTTAAACATAACGTATTTAATCGGTGACGTCACTTACATTTAGTGAGGAATTGGTTGAAACCGTACGCACGGCAGAGAACGCAGTACTAGTTCCCTCTTCTAGAGAGAACCGAGGTTACGTTAGTAACCGAGTACGTTCTCTTACGAGAGTCCTCTCGTACTGCGTTTTTGTAAAAACGCTACGGGAACCCCTTGTAAAACGCCGTGCGTGCTGGGATAAAACACCGATCACTGGAAGCTAACCCAGGTATACAGTGCATAATCATCAGATAGACTCACAGAGAGTCTGGGAATAAAGGGGGGGGGACCTTAATTCCCTATATTGTAGCGTCCGCAGACGCAAAACATGACCTCATAGAGAGAGTCTAGAGACAAAAGGGGATCCCTCCGTCCTTATATGGCCGCGTCCGCAGACGCGAATATGACATCACACAGACAGGGTGGGGAACCTGAACTAATGTGGGAAATGTGGGTCTTACACAATTCTGCCCATAAAACAGTCGGTAGCGCGCTGCGCATGCGATTTCAGTGTTCTAGTAAGACAGCTGATTCGACTACACCGATAGTAGCTTAGCCTGCAAGGCGGGAACCTCTCGGTTGTAAAACCTAATAAATGTAGACGGCGAGGCCCAGCCTGCCGCCATACATATGTCCTGTAAGGAAATCCCGCTAGACCAAGCCCACGAAGAGGCGACGCCTCTCGTGGAGTGCGCTCTAACGCCCAACGGGCACTGGAGGCCCTTGACAGTGTAAGCCAGCGCTACGGCGTCAACTATCCATCTGGATAGGCTCTGTTTCGAAACAGCCATTCCCTTGGAATGTCCACTGAACGAGACAAAGAGCTGCTCAGTCTGTCTGAAGACAGCAGAGCGGGACACGTAAGCTCTTAAAGCCCTAATGGGGCAAAGAAAACTTGAGTCCCCTTCCTCACTTGATCCCGGCAGGGCAGACAGGGAGATAACCTGAGCCCGAAACGGCGTGTTGAGGGATTTTGGCACATAACCATGCCTAGGTTTGAGTATGACTTTAGTCATTAGGTCCAAACTCTAAGCACGCTGGGATCACGGAGAGCGCGTGCAGGTCGCCTATGCGCTTCACCGAAGCGAGAGCCATCAAAAACACTGTTTTAAAGACAAATGTTTGAGGCTAATAGATTGGATAGGCTCGAAAGGGGCACCTTTCATGGCCGCCAAAACCGTAGAAAGGTCCCACATAGGGACTGAAGGAGGTCTAGGAGGATTCAGCCTTCTAGCTCCCCTGAGGAAGCGGATGACTAAATCGTTCCTTCCTAGTGACTGACCTAGCGTTGTTCCAGAGAACGCTGCAATAGCCGCCACATAAACTTTGAGCGTGGAAGGGGATCTGCCCTTATCCAACAGCTCCTGTAGGAAGGAGAGAACCTCCGTCACCTCACAATCGAGGGGTGATAGGCCCCGAGCTGTACACCAGCCGGAGAAAACCGACCACTTCGAGGCATAAAGCCGCCTAGTCGACGGTGCTCTAGCCTGAGTGATGGTATTCATCACTCCCTCTGCGAGATCAACGGATATCCGTTGAGCGCCCACACATGAAGGGACCACAACTCCGGGTGTGGGTGCCAAATCGAGCCCCCGGCCTGCGAGAGATCTTTCCTCAATGGCACTGGCCATGGAGCGATGTCTGCTAACTGCATCAGGACTGGAAACCATGCTTGGTTCTTCCAGAACGGTGCTACAAGCAGTACTGAGCATTTTGTTTCCCTGACCCGCTCTAACACCTGAGGCAGGAGGGAGACGGGGGGAAAAGCGTATAGCGGGCAGCGCGGCCACATACGGGACAGCGCGCTGTCGTTCTTGGAAAAGAACACGGGGCAATGAGCGTTTTCGCGGGACGCGAATAGGTCCACCTCCGCTCTGCCGAATCTCTCCCACAACAGCCGGACTGTTTGTGGGTGTAGAGACCATTCGCCCAGGGGAATGTTGTTCCTGGACAGTCTGTCTGGGCTCAAATTCTGGAGCCCAGGCACATGCACTGCTCTCAGCGAGCGCAAATTGTGCTGAGCCCATGTTAGGAGGCGTTTCGCCAACCTGTACAGGGATCTGGATCTGAGACCGCCCTGGCGATTTATGTAGGACACCACGGCCGTGTTGTCCGAACGGACTACGACGTGTTGGTCCTTGATTTGGGGACAAAAACGCGTCAGCGCGTTGTGCACTGCCAGCATTTCCAGGCAGTTGATATGTTGGAGCTTTTCTCGTTCTGACCACAGGCCGAAGAACGGTCTGCCCTCGAGCAGCGCTCCCCATCCCGAGGTGGATGCATCTGTCGACACCATCCTCACTCCCGAGGAAGTCCCCAGGCTTACACCTGATCGGTACCAGTCGTCCGCCATCCAAGGTATCAGGGCTGCCACACAGCTCTGATTGACCTTGAGACGTAACCGGCCGGACACCCACGCTCCGCGCGGTACTCGCGCTCTCAACCAGAACTGCAGAGGGCGCATGCGGAGCAAGCCCAGCTGAAGAACTGGCGATGCTGAGGCCATGAGACCCAGCATCCTTTGAAACTTCCTGAGCGGGGTAGTCGCGCCGCAGCGGAAGGATCTCGCCGCGCGCTGAATGTGCAGCACGCGCTGTGGCGACAGCCGCACTGTCATAGACTGTGAGTCCAGAATGGTACCCAGAAACGAAATCGCTTGACTGGGGTTCAGCGAACTCTTTGTCCAATTGACCGTGATACCAAGATTCTCGAGGTGATCGAGTAAAATGGTTCTGTGCTCCACGAGCTGTGATCGTGATTGAGCTAGGATCAGCCAGTCGTCCAAATAGTTCAGCACTCGCATGCCTCTGAGTCTGAGAGGGGCGAGCGCTGCGTCCATGCACTTCGTAAATGTACGAGGTGCCAGGGACAAGCCGAACGGCAGGACTGTATACTGGTATGTCTGACCCTCGAAGGCGAATCTCAAGTATCGCCTGTGATGTGACGCTATCTGTATTTGAAAATACGCGTCCTTCAGATCTATCGACATAAACCAGTCTCCTCGGCGAATATGCGCGAGGATTTTCCTGGTCGTGAGCATTTTGAAACTGCGTTTCACTAATGCTCTGTTCAGCCGTCTTAGATCCAGTATGGGTCTGATACCACCGTCCTTTTTGGGGACCAGAAAGTATCTGCTGTATAGCCCCCCTTCGCTTTGAGCTTGGGATACATGCTCTATCGCCCCTTTGCTCATCAGTTTTGATATTTCGGCGCGAAGTAGGTGTGCTACTTCTAAAGTCACCGTAGTTTCGACGCGCGCTGTGAAGCGGGGAGGGCGTCGACAAAACTGTAGCGAGAAGCCTCTGTTTATAATGTCTAGCACCCAGTCCGAAACCCCTGGAAGCGCTGCCCATGCCTCTGCATGGCTGACTAAGGATTGGATGGGAAGCGCGCTCTGTTCGCCGTGCAACAGAGGTGCTTCGGGGCGCAATAACATAGGCGTTACGCCTGTGACATTCGAGGCGGGGAGCGCGCTTATTACAGCGGGCAGAACGCTCGTTCTCGACCCTACTACAGTGCTTAACTGAGTGAGGGAGGGCTGAGAAAGTCTCGTGGGACTCATGCTGTCTGCGAGTAAATGTGGGCGGGAAACGGGCACATTCACTGCTTTGGACGCGCTGCCTGCCTGAGCAGAGCGAGCGCGCACAGGTCCCGTTTTTACAGAGAGCCTGTGATCTGTGAGACAGTGTTCGTGGGCACTGGGAAGTGGGCACTTTTACTATGTTGGAAGCGCAATCGACCTGAGTCGATTTTATGTGCGCGAGCCCTGAGTGTAGGGCTGTGCTTGTGTGTAGGGATGGGCACTGGGCATCAACGCTACATTTATAGCACCATCGGCCGTGGCCGGGACAACAGAAAACCTGTGATCTGTGTGACATAGTGTTCGTGGGCACTGGGAAGTGGGCACTTTTACTATGTTGGAAGCGCAATCGACCTGAGTCGATTTTATGTGCGCGAGCCCTGAGTGTAGGGCTGTGCTTGTGTGTAGGGATGGGCACTGGGCAGTGGGCATCTGCTCTACACCTGATAAAAATAGATTTTTATTTATTTAAATTCTTTTATGAAGCGCGTTCTACCGAGGGGGAAGCGCGCTGATCACAGCGGACAGAATGCCTGCGCTCGACCCCGCTGCGGTGTTTAACCGAGCAAAGGAGGGCTGGGCGAGTCCCGTAGGACATATAATGGCCGTGAGTAAGTGTGGGCGCGGGAGAGCGGGCACAGTTACTGCAATGAGTGCACTGTCTGCCTGAGCAGAGTGAATGCACACAGGTTTCGTCTTTACAGAAACCACAAGGCATGCAGAACATAGTGTTTGTGGGCACTAGGCAGTGGGCACGTTCACTATGTTGTGTGCGTGATCGACCCGAGTCGAATATATGAGCGTGGGCCCTGTGTGAAGGGCTGTGCTAATGTGTAGGGATGGGCACTAGGCAGTGGGCATCTTCTCTACACATATAGCATCATCTGCCGTGGCCGGGACTTCGGTATAAGTCCGGCCATGTACCACGTGCTCGTGGGCTGCAAAAAACACGTCTGCAGTTGCCTCTCGGGGAACAAACAGAGTGATTTGCTGGCAGGCAAGCGTGTTATAACAGACTCACTTGCTGCAATAATATTTCCAGTCGCCGAACAGGGAACTGAGAAATGTGAGAGAAAAGAGGTCAGACCGACCAACGGCGGGACTAAGAACACTCTTTTCTCCTTCGCCGGTGAATGACGCGTGCAGAGGCAGGGTAGCTTTTCTTGTAAAGTAAAGAAAAACTAATCCCGCCATCCGCTTCCAGGAAGGGCAGCCTCGGAAAGGATGCCCGGCGAGTCCTCAGAGTCACCGTAGGCAATTGGCTCGGAGTGAAGGCGTTTCGCCGTCAGCGAGCGCGAGCGCTGCATGAGAAGGCATCTTGAAAAAGACGCAGCTCTTTTAGGGGTGAGTGTTGCAAAGCGAACACACACACACACACACACAAGAACAATAGAATGGAAAGGATATGGCGTCGGAAAGCGCAGCAGGTACGGCGGTAGAAGGCGGCGTTGGCCAGCGGCTTCGAGGGCTCGTCCCGCTGAAGTGCTTGCATCAGACGACGCGTGCTTCCTCGTGATCCAGCGATGCGTGAGCTTCGCTGAAGAGATGAAAATCAAGTGAATCAGCCTTTTCGAGCTCCTTTTATAGAGGTCAGCCACACCCGTCTCGGCGGGAAGTGGCAAGGAGGGCCCTCATTGGCCTGACGTCACTTCAGGCCTCGCTCGATAGGCTTATGCAGTTGCCGCAGAACAGCCAATGAGCGAGCAAGCTGTCTCGCCATAGCTGTGTACTGCTGCAACGCGCTTTACATATATGGAAAATTAAGGATAATTTTTTGCTTCAGTATTTCGTGAAAAAAAGAGTTTTTCCCGTAGCGTTTTTACAAAAACGCAGTACGAGAGGACTCTCGTAAGAGAACTAGCTCAGTGGTAAACAAATATTGATAAAAAAAATGTTCTGTGATTTCAGCAGCAATAAAATAACCCATAACAGAGGGAAAGCTCCACGACTTCAACATTTCTGAAGAAAGCTGCTGCCGGAGAAGTAGGAAATACAGGTAGGAAATCCAAAACTAACGAATTAATTATTGATTTTAGGAAACAGAGCCCCCCTCTTCCCCTCACTATCATTGATGGCCAACCTATTGAGATAGTACAAGAATACAAGTACCTTGGCACAATAATTGATAGTTAGCTATGTTTTGAATCACACACTGTATACTATTTATTTAATTGTCAGAGCATTTAATTTATAATCAGTCCTCTTCGATCATGCCAACAAAGACATCGACAGCGTGGCAGCATTTTTTTTTAAAATAGTAAACGGGGAAAAAGTCAAATGCAAATTTATATTTGATATGATATTGTGCAGGTGCACGTGATGCAACGCTGTCAGAAATTTCAGGACTTCAGTCGACCAAGATTTTCTTTTGTTGATTACAGCCCTACTGTTTTGTCTGTCTGTCTTGTTGGTTTCTTGTGAGTAGGCTAACATACATTCTTCTGTGCTTTTTAAATGCTGTATGCAGTCTTCCAGAACACAGCTGCCTGTGGATGACCGTTCTGTCTGTTTGGTAAGTTATATTCACTAATAACAGAAGTATACTATAAAGTGGGACCAGGGAACTTCTGCAAATAGAAATCTGAGATAAATAGGAAGATAACAAAATTATTTTAGTTGTCCCCTTTGAACCCCAACACGACTATTTCATAACAAGCTTTTGGTAATATGACCCAATGTGATACCAATTTATGTTCTTAGGATATTCCACAGGCAATCAGGGACCGCTGCAACAAGGCAAATATACAAACGATCTGATGCATGGCCTGTACACCACTGCATTCATGGCATCTCACAGTGTGACTGGGCTTGGGTCATCATGCAAGGGGGAGACACGACCATCACTCCCCACTGAAGATGTTAAAAAGATTGTTGGTAAGTATTTGTTCTTCAGTGACAGTCAGTAATGTACCGTCCGTAAAGAGTGACAAATGCCTGCCGCACTGTGTAGTGTAGTGTTGTATCATTTCACAACATTAGAAAACATTAGAAAACATTGAGTGAGCCATACAGACTTAAGAAATTAAGGTAACCAGGTATTTTGCAAAGCAGGCGTGGGTATGTGTTGCCCTTACTGTTACTCTTTCACTCTCAATAGTTTGTTTCATTGTATCTGTAATATCTGTGTATGTATATGTACCTGTTTGTACTTAATGTCAATGTATCTATCTGTAACGTGTCTGTTCTCCTTTCCTTTTCTTCCCTTCTTTTCTCTCTTTAGGTGAAGTTAAATCTGTCTTCCCAGAAAAGTCGGATGCTGAAATTGAGGGATTCATTCGCCAGAAGTTG
Organism: Squalius cephalus; assembly: GCF_949319135.1. Lineage (NCBI taxonomy): Eukaryota > Metazoa > Chordata > Actinopteri > Cypriniformes > Leuciscidae > Squalius > Squalius cephalus. Next base: position 19,530,592 of record NC_137133.1, read on the forward strand.
TCAAATGCGGCCAAAATCATAAAAAGACAATCATGCTAAATCTATGGAAAAAATAAAATAAAATGAGAAAAATATTTTTTAGTTTACTGTCTTTTTATTTGCCTGAGCTAAATATTTAAATTCATGTACATTTGACAGGTACAAATACCATGGTACACGTCCCATTGTACTATTAAAAATACCATGGTTTATGTACCATGGTGCCATCAATATACCATGGTACATGTACCATGGTACTGTCAAAAATACCGGGGTACTAGTACCATGGTATTTGTACCATGGTACAAATACCATGGTAAAATTTCTTATGGGCGGAGAATGATTCAGTGACAATGGCGACAGTTGAAATTAGGCGCGTTTGGTCAGCGGGTCCGCCCAGCGTCTGTAGCGAGTCCGCGATGTGACAGTGCGTCAGGAGGCGGGGCACATGTTAAGGCGCGTCCGAAGTGCGGATCCGTATGTGATCCGTTCTGGGTCCGCCGATTAAAACCGCAGGCGGGGCCGATCCTGGAGGCGGGGCTGATCCTGTTAGCGCAGCGAAAACGAATCTGACAGTCACCCCTCATTTACACTGCACACATCTGCGGTGCATTACGTCTGCGACAAGGTTTTATTCCGTCCTCCACGCGGTGCCAACTCACACCAGGAGCATTTCAGAAGCGGAGCGACTGGATGCGCGAGACCACGTGATTTGCCTGTCCGACGTGGGTTTTTTTTATTTTTGGGATATACCATACAGTCTATGGTTTCTACCTAGGATATTGGTGTGTAATACGTTTGGGAGTTTGCACAGGGTGTTTATTTTGAATTTTACAATGTTTTTTTTTACTTTTATTTTGTATTTCCGGTGCGACTTGGACGCGCGTCCGTCAAAAATAGACTCGCCTATATTTAGCGAAGCGGCGTGGAGAGCCGCTTCTGACGCCGGTTTCACACCGCAAGCGTCAGCGGCGCGTGAGCAGCGCGTATTTTTTTCGGCGTCCATGTTAATCAATATGGAAAGCCAAATGGGTCACATTACGCCACTTTCCTACGTCGTTTGGTTAAAATAACGCCGTAAAAAGCGCCGTTCAAACGGTCAGGACGCCGTTTTTTACGCCGCTGAAAAGTGAAACGCCGTAAAAAGCGCCGTTGAATTGTGTAAACAACGGCGTATTTTTCGCCGGTTTTGAGGCGGCGAAAAAAACGACGCTCTATATGCCCATGTAACGCCGCTTTTTACTGCGCACAGTGTCCCCAATGACGCGTATCATAACGCGTCACAAGACGCGTAGTGTTAAATGATAATGATCTCCACCCTGTCTTTTCCAAAGCCAATAAATTTGAACTGGTATCACCCAATCAGTAAAGAACAAGAACAGACGGCATTAATCCAACCCAGCACAAGGATGAGCTTCGATCCATGCCTCAGCTCACTGAATGTTGCTGAAACTGAGGTAGATGGTCTAGCTCACTGCAAACGTTATACCGCCTTGTAAGGCAAGCATATTTTATTTATAATAGGCACACTTTAATCTGTTATTTTTCTATGTTCTTTTATCGCATATTCTCGATTTTTTTTTCATCTAATTATTTAGCTCTAAAGCACTGCATTGTGGTTTATAAATAACCTTGACTTGCCGCTACTCCCCTTACACATTTGTTTGATTGTAGACAGATAAATTGTAGCCAGTCGTTTTGTTTCCCCCAAATATTAACATAATCCAGTTGATTTGAAAAGCACAATCCAAACATAACGCAAGATCTCCACTAGGTGGAGAGATAATATCATATTCTCGTATTAGGCTATATAGAATTTAATCGTATGCCATATTTTATGGCCTATAGGCAACAATGTTATTTTTATAAAATAAAATCTTGAATTGAATTATTTCAGTCAAACTTAACTGTAAATTAGGATACAATTCATAACATGAAAAACAGCCCCATGCGCTTGATTGCAATGTTTGATGTCTAACTTCACAGTCAACTGAAACATGCAGTTTAATTGTAATAAAGCATATAGTAATAAATAATTGATTAAACTGAATATATAAATAAGTCCTGCTGAACTAGGTTTTCGTAATTATCTTCATGGACTAGCTCCTGTTTATATTACTGAGCTGTTAAAGCCATATGCTCCGTCAAGGTCCTTGAGGTCCGCAAACCAGTTTCTTCTTGTTGTTCCTAAAACACGGCTCAAGAGCAGAGGGGATCAAGCTTTCTCAGTTGCAGCACCTAAACTGTGGAATGCATTGCCTCTTCATGTTAGACTGCATGGCCCCAGCCTTTCAGTTTTTAAAGTGCAACTTAAAACTCATTTTTATTCCTTAGCTTTTAATCCAGCATGATAGGTGTTGAAATTGTCTGTTGCATTGTATCTATTTACTGTTTAATGTCAATGTACAGCACTTTGGTCAACTTGCTTGTTTTTAAATGTGCTTTAGAAATAAAGTTTGTATTGTATTGCAGATCATATAAAATAAAAAATTAGGCATATTGATTGACCTAGGCCTACTTGTTAAAAGAGCTTTGCGTTTTCATTTATTAAGCTATTCTACTGCTAATAGAAAGAATGAACAAATTTATTAAAACGAACAGAATTAATAAATAAATAATAATATTGAATATATGAAATACTCTCTCTCATAACTTAATAATGGCATAAAGCCGGGGATACACTGGGCAATTTTTTGAAAAATGTTGCTGGGCAATCTTGCCGAGCGATTGTTGCTCGGACGCTTTACCATTGAAAATGGTATTGGTATTTTATCTTGATAATTTAGATCGGTCGTGCAGGGTCCTGTGTCTGTTTTTTAAGGTATATTGCTGTTAGAATGATTGTGAATAGATAACACACACTACATGCTGCTGGACATCTGAATTTCTGCAGTGGGGATGAATAGGGGATGAATAAAGGCATCCATCCATCCATCCATCCATCATCAGAATATAAATCACCCAAGCTCATCACACACACTACTTCAATCCTATTTGTTTATCATGCTAGTTTAAAAAAAGGCACACATTCAAAACATTTTATTAATGTAAACAATCAATACTTATTTTTTGCTTTCACACTTTTCCAAACCCGAGAGACCCTTTTAGGGCAAGGAACATGAGCCTCTTAAATTCCTCCTCTTCTGTAACCCCTCTCGGGAGGAAGAGGCTAAGGCTACAGGTCGAGGAGTATGGAATACGGCAGCTCCTATCCTCCTGAATATAAAAGTGTAGCTGGCATTTCTGCGGAAACCCAAGAGGAGGGACAGAATCGGCCCCCGTCACAAAAACCAGCAGGTCTTCAAACGTGAGATCCATGTCCTCTTCTGCTGACACACATACAGTACAATCACATAGCCATTAAAGGAACTAGTTATTAGTTGTATGACTATTCAGTGGTTTTCTAAGGCTTGTGTGAGAGAGATCCACATAGAAAGATGAATGAAGTGCATAAATTGCATCATTTTTGGTCTCAGAAAAACACTAAAGTCCAGGGCTCAAGACTAACTGTGTCGATGTGGACGATAGAAAATGTGTTTAGGACGAACATAAATATTCTCCAGGACGCCTACAGGACGAAAGACATTTTTGTATGCGTGTTCATTTATTATTACTAGCCTATTAGGGTAACTAAACGTTACTTAGAAAATGCCTAAATAATCAACCAAGCACCGACAACGGAGCGCGTCTTATGCTGTTACTATAGTTACTATCACTGGCCGGCTACTCACCCAGAGACTTCTTTCGCCATAAAAAAAAGAGCTCTATTTTGTAAGATTTTCCATGCACACAGACACATACAGCAAGTTCTGAATTGAGCTTTCTTTTGTCTGAATGGACAAATACAAACAACGTTATGTCAAAATGTCCATTTTGGAAAGTATTCACGTAAACTTGTTTTGAGTGTATCGGATGTGCATCAGTGCAATTTGGATCCGCATGTCATCATTGGACATGATCTGGGGTCTCATTTATAAAACTGTGCGTAGGAACCTTACTAAAAGTGTACGTGCGCCCGAAAGCCAAAATTGGCGTACGCAAAATAATATTCGGATTTATAAAACCGTTCGTACGCCAGAACCTGCGCAGAATTCACTTTATAAATCCCAGTCAGCGGAAGATTGTGCGCACATGCGTCTCCTCCCCGAAATAACCGTATATGGAGCTTACAACGCCTAGTTTTACTATGCAGATCCTCATCTGCATATCATTTGCATATGATTATTCATCCACGTGATAACGTTTAAAGGTACAAGACACATTACATGAATAAAAATCAAGTAGTTGCCTATATCTTGCCTTGTTTTTTAATACATAAATCAAATAGTGTAAAACACATTTCAGAGAAAGTTTTTCTCAATCTTTTCCAGTGGCCGAACTGTATTTTTAATACTTTTAATGGAAACAGATAGTCCTTGGGCATTATTTGCACGAAACTATTTTCTCAGACAATCTGGTATTATCATGATAAGCAGTTATCTCTGTGGTTAAAACATTAAAACACAGCATGCCAGAGGAAAAGTGTTCAAAAACACCGCATTAACAACAAATATTTCTATTGACTGAATTTGAATATAAAAATGTTGTAACTTCTCAGTAATGATTTCATGTTTAAGTGCTTAACTCCATTAGTTTAAATCATTATTTTATTTATTTAAACTGTTATTTGCGTCAGTTTCACTAAACGGCCCAACGCGCTCGCTGGCGCTGACATTTAAGAAGGGATGGATATTTGCTTCAAGTGGCAGGCTTGGTGAGTGAAATTATATCTGTATTATCTTTCTGTATATGTTAAATTTTCTTTAGATTGTCTGTCTAAAAGTGACCAAAAAGACACTTAACTCCAGCTCACCATCGGTGTCGCCAATTCCCTTTGTCTCCAGAATGTGCGTACGCACAGCTCAAAGTTTGCTTAAAGGTGCGCACATTCTCCCGTCAAGTTTGTTTTTTATAGATCACAACCTTTGCGTGGGAACTGGCGTACGTACGTTTCCAGACCCGTTTTGTGCGTACGCACGCTTTATAAATGAGACCCCTGATGTCTTAAAGTGACAGTGGGTAGGCTAATAAATTTAATATTGTGTCCTTAAAATTTATCAAGCAACAAAAGAAAAAGAGAAACGAGAAAATATAATGAAAATTTATTAGATTTAATTTATACAAATAAATATGTCTGCTGCTACGAATAAAGAATGATGTATCCCAAATTCTGTGTTCTAGAAAAGTCATATTACACTTTTTAAAAGCCCTTTCTCTTAATAAAATGTTTTCCAGATGATCAGCTACTGTATGACACATTGCCACTTTGAGATATGTAGTCAACAGTATTTATTTGTTATTATCTAGTGTAGGTCATGGCTACTCAACTTTGAACTTTTTGAGCTGCTGTAGAAAGTGGAGTCGCTGGTGAGCTTTACTGATCATGTTGAGCTCCCATGATAGGAATCCTGGATTGTGGTCCCAAGGAACTGAAAGGAAGAGACCCTCTCCACCTTCACCACATGATGAGGAGCGTGAATATCATTTCTGGTCATACAGACAACAATAATAATAATACATTATTATCAACTACATTTATTTGTGTAAATAAATACCTTATGATTATTTAATCCATATGAAAGGTGTATTTCTCTCTAAATCGTATCTGCTTAACAGCGGAGATGTAGGCTATGTTTTTAGGTTACATTCATAAACGGCCTTACAGTAGCCTAAAGGTGATGATAAACAGGGCTTTTGTTTTGAGCAATGTTGCTGGGCAATGTTGCCATCAACGGACAAGATCTAAATTATCTAAATTATCCAGATATAAATGCCAAAACCATTTTCTGGTAAAGCGGCCGAGCAACAATCGCTCGTCAAGATCCAGCAACATTGTCCAAAAACTTGCCCAGAGTATCGTTATTGTATCCCCGGCTTTTTGCCGTTATTAATGCAGTTATTGGGGGAGACAGATCGCCCAGAGTATCGTTATTGTATCCCCGGCTTTTTGCCGTTATTAATACAGTTATGGGGAGAGAGAGAGAGAGAGAGAGAGAGAGAGAGAGAGAGAGAGAGAGAGAGAGAGAGAGAGAGAGAGAGAGAGAGAGAGAGAGAGAGAGAGAGAGAGAGAGAGAGAGAGACTATTTATTTATTTATTTATTTACTTGCCTATTTATTTATTTTATATGATATGCAATAATTACAAAAACCTGTGCAGCAGGACGTTTAAGAAATTATTTATTGTAGATAGAACTATATGCTTTATTACAATTAAACTGCATGTTTCAGTTGACTGTGAAGTTAGACATCAAACATTGCAATCAAGCGCATGGGGCTGTTTTTCATGTTATGAATTGTATCCTAATTTACAGTTAAGTTTGACTGAAATAATTCAATTCAAGATTTTATTTTATAAAAATAACATTGTTGCCTATAGGCCATAAAATATGGCATACGATTAAATTCTATATAGCCTAATACGAGAATATGATATTATCTCTCCACCTAGTGGAGATCTTGCGTTATGTTTGGATTGTGCTTTTCAAATCAACTGGATTATGTTAATATTTGGGGGAAACAAAACGACTGGCTACAATTTATCTGTCTACAATCAAACAAATGTGTAAGGGGAGTAGCGGCAAGTCAAGGTTATTTATAAACCACAATGCAGTGCTTTAGAGCTAAATAATTAGATGAAAAAAAAATCGAGAATATGCGATAAAAGAACATAGAAAAATAACAGATTAAAGTGTGCCTATTATAAATAAAATATGCTTGCCTTACAAGGCGGTATAACGTTTGCAGTGAGCTAGACCATCTACCTCAGTTTCAGCAACATTCAGTGAGCTGAGGCATGGATCGAAGCTCATCCTTGTGCTGGGTTGGATTAATGCCGTCTGTTCTTGTTCTTTACTGATTGGGTGATACCAGTTCAAATTTATTGGCTTTGGAAAAGACAGGGTGGAGATCATTATCATTTAACACTACGCGTCTTGTGACGCGTTATGATACGCGTCATTGGGGACACTGTGCGCAGTAAAAAGCGGCGTTACATGGGCATATAGAGCGTCGTTTTTTTCGCCGCCTCAAAACCGGCGAAAAATACGCCGTTGTTTACACAATTCAACGGCGCTTTTTACGGCGTTTCACTTTTCAGCGGCGTAAAAAACGGCGTCCTGACCGTTTGAACGGCGCTTTTTACGGCGTTATTTTAACCAAACGACGTAGGAAAGTGGCGTAATGTGACCCATTTGGCTTTCCATAAATCAATGAGTGCATTCACACCGCACGCAGAAGCGGCGCGGCAGCGCGTAGCAGGAGCAGAGCAGGAACAGCAGTGCGGCGATAGTTTCGGCGCCCAGTCTATTTTTAACGCGCCGCTTACGCTGAATGAAAGTGACACGCATTGATCAAGGCCAAAATACACCGCAGTTTTACCCCAAAAGCGCATTGATGATATCTATTGTGTTTTAAACAGTCACTCAAATGACCAACAGCAATTTAAAAAGAAAACAAATGTCCAAAAACAAACTTGTTGCCCGAACAATAAAAACAAAGACGAATCAAAAGTTATATAAATGAAATGATTAATAAAATAAGCTTCTTGACAAGTCTTTTCTCTTAAATGTATTTGAAAACGAAATAAAGCAATGCCAACTTACCCTGATTATAGAGTACTCTGTCTATACACACGCTGCGGTTCAGCCGCGCGTGACAAACGCTGCCAGTGTGAAAGCAAAACGCTCGTGTCCTGCTCCTGCTCACCATATGCACTGCTCCTGCGCTGCTTACGCTCTGCTAATGCATGCAGTGTGAAACCGGCGTGAGAAGCTTCTGAAACGCGCCGCGTCGCGGCCGGTGTAAACACAAGCATTGACTAGAATTAGCGCGATCAGCTCCGGTAGCCGTGTCGCAGCCGTAATGCGCCGCAGACGTTTGCAGTGTAAATGAGGGGTAAGGCGGATCTGGCGGCTTGAGGGCGGGTCCGCCACGGACTCCTTTGCTGTGTACATCTGATAAAATATTTTTACGTTTTCACCCGCGAGCGTTCTCGTATAAACAGGGCCTTACATTCAAAGATTTTTTTTTCGAACTGCAGGCACTGCAATGCATTCTCTATGGGTTCCGCGGAGGGCTCGCACTAACGTGCTTTCGTCATCATACGTAAACTTCACTTGTGCAGCGATTGGTGGAAACAAATATACCTCTAATAATATTTAGCCATAAGCTGAAGTGACATCCAATAATTTCCTCAGTGCATAACTTATTTCACGGACATATTCTCCATCTGTAAATGTTAGAAAGTCAATATTTCCAGTTTGCTGTCATGAGTGAACGAGCTTTCTGCAAGCTAAACTTCCGTGAACGAGCGCCGCCGCGTGCATGCGCGCCGAACAGACGGAGCGCAATAGAATAGGAGCGCAATTATTCTGACTAAAATATACATTAGCACTAAATTATAAATATATTTAGCTAAAATATTTGTTGTTGAATATTTGTTGTTGTTGGTGAACATAAATGTGCTAGAGAATTTCAAACCTACATGTGTATTTTTATGATAGGCCTATTAGCTTTGTTTTTATTTTATTTTAAGTTTAGTAAATTTAACTACTTCTTTAAAAAGCATTATTTTGTTTTTAGATTGTAATGCTGCAATGTTAGAATGTAATGTGACCCCTTTTTTTGGATAGACTGCAGATAGACAGCAAGGTTACACTATGTTTTTATAACCTTCAATATGAACATTGTTTGTAGGACAATATTGATCAGGATATTATTATTTTTTTATTAAATACAGTTTTTTTTTTTATTCAAATAGAAAAATAATAATTAAAACGTTTTCTTGCGGAGGCCAAGGGAAGCCAGGCTTCCTCACTTTTTCAGAATATAATCGTCATTTAATAAACACTTTTGTTCTCACAGTTTACGTAATCCTTCTGTCATCTCCTCATCGTCTCTCTTCATTCATTACTGAGCGTTTTATGATGTGTAAAACAGCGCCCCTATAAAAGTGACATGGTGAATGAGCGTTGAAAACATGGTACTGCACCCTGTGTCTGTGAGGAGGCCAGGCTGAGTTGGCATCCCTTGATAGAAAAAAAAAAGAATGATTAACCAATCAGGTGACGCTATTGTCACGACACTGCTCCCCTGTGATTGGTCAGGACAGTGTCAAGGGAAGCCATGAACTTGTTGGCATCAGGCCAATCACATCACGTTATCATCGTCAATGAATGAATGAATGAAATAGCGGAAGATTTGTGGATTTGTGTTGACATCTTGTTTAGCTAGTTAGCTAAAATTATTAATTGTAATTATGGAGGGTGGAGATTTGGAGTATTTGGTAAAAAAATCTTTTACTAAACTGCCTCTACAGCAGCAACTCAGTTTAAGAGGACTGACTGTGTGTGTGTGTGTGTGTGTGTGTGTGTGTGTGTGTGTGTGTGTGTGTGTGTGAGAGAGAGAGCGCGTCTGGTCTGAACTGCCCATTTAGCGATGTGTTATTTTTTTTTATGTGATTATTATAGTTCGTTTCTTGCGTGCTTTGATTAAGCAGCATGTGAGTGCACTTTGTTGTTTATTGTTGTGATTGTTTGTGAATAACCACTATTGTATATCCTTACATGAGCGTCACACCGATTTAAGGGTGTATTAAATGAAAAAGGTTATCTTCTTGTTGCTTACCGTTGGCGTTTCCTATCTGCGAATGTTTTAATAAAAAACACCATGAAAGATGTTTAAGAGGACTGACTGTGTGTGTGTGTGTGACAGTGTGAGAGAGAGAGAGAGAGAGAGAGAGAGAGAGAGAGAGTCCGTGCTCGAGTGTAACAAGCGTAAGTCCCGGTAAGATGATGCTGGGCGCTCTAATAGTTCATCCAAATAGCAACATATAAATGGTAACGTATGATTTTCTGCCCCCACCCCTTAAAACACACAGCTTAGAGGTTGTGTCTTAAAGTCGGCATGAAACGGAAGTTGAGATTGTAATTTTTTCCTTGTTGTGACGTATGTCCGAGTGAAACGGCTTCTGAAATTAGAAAAAAATGTAGGGCGGGGCTTGATTTCGTCCTTCGGAAATTGATTGGATCGTTGGAGGTTGGGCGTTGCAAACAAAATCGAGGCAGATTTGAATGCCAGTTTACATTCAGTTGTGGAGGATTTCTCTCCACCGGACTCCCCATCGTTACCCTCCCATGAAGGATTTTTTATTTTATTTTATTATTCCCGCGAACCAAGATGAGTCAAGTCAAGTTATCAGCCTTATTAAACATTCTCTGTTATAAGTCAAGTTCACCCTCGAGAGCATCTCGATAGCCGCACCCTCATCGGCTCCCAATAATATCTGTCTGCAGAGCCGCAGAGCCACAGTTTTACCCCAGCAGTTTCACCCCAGCAGTTTTACCCCGCGCATGCGCAGTTTCATCACAACAGTTTTACCCGCAGAGTCCGTTTACCGTTACATTAACCCATACAATTTGTATTATGCATTTCCTTAACATGTACTTGCTAATCAAACACTTTATATGAACAAACTACTAATCTATAAAACACAATCAGTCTTCCGACATTTTACTATTGTGTTGATATCAGGTTGATATGCGCGAGGGAGAGAGAGAGAGCGCTCGTGTTGTTTGAAGGCGATGAGAGTGCGCGCGCGCGCGGCCGGGGCTCTCTCTCTGTTTGTTCTTATGCGCCCTGTCCACTGCTCTAAATAATTAGTTGTTACGACGACTTATTTGTTCCCTCGTTTTAATAAATCGTGGACACGTTGAACTAATTCCCTCCCTCATTTTGATTTAACGAATTACAACGTGGCCAAAAACAGTTTGATATTATTAATTTGTGAATGCTAAAGACCTATTTTTGTGAATTGGTGAATATTCAGGTGAATTATTTCGTGGCCACGAATTAATAATTCCTCAGCACATTTTACAAATTTGAGTACAACGTGGCCACATTAAAGTAAAACGAGGGAACAAATTAGTTGCCTATAACCTGCTGAGGTATTATTAATTTGTGGCCACGAAACAATATTCACCGGAATATTCACCAATTCACAAAAATATAGGTCTTTGTAAATATATTTACATATTAATATAAACCAAAACTGCGCATGCGCGGGGTGAAACTGCAGGGGTGAAACTGTGGCTCTGCGGCTCTGCAGTCAGACCCTTCTCTCGGAGAAGAGAAGAGAGGTCGTTTCGAGGGGGGAGGGAAGGGTAATGTATTTGATTAAAGATTATAAGGGTACATGAATTTTAAAAAAATAATGAAGTGCACAGATAAATCATTTATAATAAACACTACAATATTACATATAAAAAGAAGATTTGTCAAATTTGATTTCATGCCGACTTTAATTGGCCTCCTCAGAAATTTTCCCCACGCCACGCCACTATACCATACATCGCCATTTAGCCCAACAATTCAGATTTATTTGGCAATTGGCTATTTCCCAACCCTACCAGCTGTTTTAGCTCAACTTTAGGCTAATGATAGCTACATTATTATCACTGTTATATTGTTATTTAACAATTAGCCTACATTCAGTCCTGGATTAATAATTCAGTTTGTTGCGCCCACCCCCCCCCCCCCCCCCCCCACCCCCAATTTTTTTAGCACCGCCACTGTTCACAGCCATCATTTAACCTAGCCTGCTACCTGAATTCGATGCGTTCACAGTCTCTTTCACGGGCACCAAACCAACAATTACTAAAAACACACACAAAAACTGATTTTGCACGGGCATTTTGCACTAGTTGTTACAATTACACAGCAAAAGTTCAGTGACATTTTTATTTGTGCATGGTAGAAAGCAAATACTGATACTGACATAATGACATACAATAAATGTGGAACATTGAACTACACGATTCAGGGAGCAGGCTACACTAGTAGGGCGGTTAAGCGCAAAAATCGATCACTTTGCGATAAAAGCATCAAATTTGGTAGGAAGGCTCACAAAGGGGGTCTGATCAGATTTAGGACCGTAGGCGCTTGAAGTTTGACCCCTGGAAGTCATGGCGGCCATTTTTCAAAATGGCGGCCAAATATGGATTTCGTAATGGGAAAATGGATTAAAAGCTGCCAGAAACATAAAATGCAATAACATATTTCACCATAAATACATGTAAATATTAGCACACTTTCACAAAGAAGGTCTTTAAACTTTAAAATATAAGATATGTTTTAAAATTTGCACCTGTAATACTAAATATTACTATACATGGGTTAATGAATTATCTGTAAATTAACCTACCAAAGCAATTCACTAATGGTGATACAATAATTCCTAATAAATGTGGCCTCTATACCTTGCCCTTCATCTAACCGTGCAATCTAGCGATATCAGGAGTTGTTTAAGTTCATCAAATTTGAATAGATTCTCTGCCAGATTTTTGTAACGTTCAGTATTGACCTGCCCTTGACAATTTGATGGGCATCTGAGTGGCTCTTGAGTATTATTCTGACAAATGAAACCCAATTCCCAGTCAGTGATTTGTGTTGGGGGATCAGTATATCCAGGATTAAATAATTTGAAGGTTTTAGCCATTGCATTGGATCACAGTAGTTCTTGTGTAGTGGTCTTGTAGTTTTAGTTTTTCTTATGAAGTGGAACTGTATTTGAGGTCTACTACTAGCTTAAAAGATGTGTGCTAATAACTTTTAAAAAATATTGGCTACTCTATTTCACTTAACTGGCACAAAAAAGATTAAATCGATTGTAATTGTGGTAATCATGCTAATTTAATCACAGTAGTTCTTGTGTAGTGGTCTTGTAGTTTTAGTTTTTCTTAAGACGTGGCACTGTATTTGAGGTCTACTACTAACTTAAAAGATGTGTGCTAATACCTTAAAAAAATATTGGCTACTCTATTTCACTTAACTGGCACAAAAAAGATTAAATCGATTGACTAATTGTGGTAATCATGCTAATCGTGCTAATTTACGTTTATCTTGTGAGGAAAACTCGGTCTACAATGTGATGTGTAGGCCTATCTACTAAACCACTTGCAAATAATCCAGCAGGACTCAACAGTTCTTACAATTAATATTTCTAGTCAAGGTGAGAGCATTTGGAGAGCAAAGAATTGACTGAGATTAGCTTTGGGTGGTATAAACTAGCCGTACAAGAGCACAGAGTTACAATGAAATAAATAGGATGAATTGCAGCTAGTTTAGATAAATGAAATTCTGTGGAAATGTACACCTACTTTATTTCACAGAATCCTAACTCTAAATTCCTGCAGACTAAAATCTATTTTATGTTATATTTGTCTGTCTGAGTTATGTTTGCTTACTTGCAGTATTAGCCTACACTATTTTTACTGAGTAACAGTGAGAAACACATTCAACTGACTTTGCCTTTATCTCACTTGTAGTCAAGAGTAAAACATCCCACCAGTTCCCTAGATTTTAAAGAGAATAATATTTAACCACCACAAGTGGAACCTACTGACTGAATAAGGAGGAGTCACTGACAAACTACCAAGTAAAAATGATGTGTATTAGTATATGCACACAATTTAATATTAAATATTTAAATATACATTTAAAAAGTACATAATTTCTGATAGATATCATAACCTCTTTTCCTTTTTGTTTAAAAATTAACTAGATTGATTAATGATCAAATGTGCAACTTTTTTAATTGTTAATTTCTGTCGTCTATCCATTATGACATTATGAAATCCATATTTGGCGGCCATTTTCATTTTTTTTTTAAAACATATCTTATATTTTAAAGTTTAAAGACCTTCTATGTGAAAGTATGCTCATATTTACATGTATTTATGGTGAAATGTGTTGTTGCATTTTATGTTTCTGGCAGCTTTTAATTCATTTTCCCATTACAAAATCCATATTTGGCGGCCATTTTGAAAAATGGCCGACATGGCCCCCAGGGGCCAAATTTTGAGCGCCTACGGTCCTAAATCTGATCAGACCCCCTTTGTGAGCCTTCATACCAAATTTCATGCTTTTATCGCTAAGTGATCGATTCTGATGAAAATCTGCGCTTAGCCGCCCCACTAACACAGGGAACTCCGAGCTACTTAAGCTCCACTGCTTTCTTCGACCCTCTCTGTGAGGATCAAAAGCCAGAGTGTGCTTCTTTTACCGTTATATATTTACCGATATTTTTTGCATTTCTAATTCCATTCCAAACAATGTCAAACTTGGCACTGCACTTACTCATCCCCGTAGTGAGACACCTGTCAAGTTTGAAATCGGACTAACGGTTCGAAAGATATGCGAATAACACACACACACACACACACACAGACAGAAAGACGTTCAGTAATTTATAGATAGATTAGATATAATATACAGAAGTAAACGGCGTAGGTGACTTACAGATTTCAGGGAGCAGGCTACACAGTGAACTCCGAAAAAATGCTATGCTTGAGCAAACAGTTTGTGAATAGGTTACTACAAATGATGGCCATGAATAAAATATAATCAGAAGTAAACAGTTTAGCTGACAGAGGCCCCATCCACACTACTGTGTTTTCGTTTAGAAACGGAGACCTTTTGCTACGTTTGCACCTCCCGTCCAGACTAAAACGGCAAAAACGAAGACCTAAAACGGAGAAGTTTAGAAACGCTGCCGACCCCGTTTTGCGTTTTGAATCTTCGGAGGGCGTTTTAGTGAAGACGGGTCAACGGAGGACTTTAGAAACGATGACGCAGAGGCTCACGCTCGGCTCTATGATTGGGTGTCATCAGTCATGGAGTATACACAGGTAATATTCAGTACCAATAAACTCCACCCGCTGGAACAGTTTCTTACAGTAACAAACTGCCGCATCTCAGGCGCGGTAAACGCGTGCATGCTAGAAATAGAACCGACGCCTATTTTTCATGCGGCACGCAAGTGTTGGAAGCGTTTCCAGGCAAAATAGAATAGGAAAAGATGTTTATATGTAATTTTGACACAAATACATATTAATAAATGACATTTTGATGTTTGAAAGCATTTTTTTACAGTCTATGTTTGAAAGTCTCTATGTTTACACCGGCACGCGCATGCCCAGTGTTGGTGAATGGTCACGTGATCCGCGTTTTCAGTCGTTTTAATGTGGACGGAGATCAATTCTAATACGCAGCAGGGGCATCATTTATAAAACTGTGCGTAGGAACCTTACTAAAAGTGTACGTGCGCCCGAAAGCCAAAAATGCCGTACGCAAAAAAATATTCAGACTTATAAAACCGTGCGTACGCCAGAACCTGCGCAGAATTCACTTTATAAATCCCAGTCAGCGGAAGATTGTGCGTACGTGCGTACATGCGTCTCCACCCGAAATAACCATATATGGAGCTTACAATGCCTAGTTTTACTATGCAGATCCTCATCTACATATCATTTGCATATGATTATTCATCCACGTGATAACTTAAACGTTATCACGTGGATGAATAATCATATGCAAATGATATAAATGGTACAAGAAACATTACATTAATACAAATCAAGTAGTTGTCTATCCTTGCCTTGTTTTTGAATAGCCTACATAAATCAAATAGTGTAAAATACATTTCAGAGAAAGTTTTTCTCAATCTTTTCCACTTGCCGAATTGTATTTTTAATTGATTTATATTTTTAATGGAAACAGATAGGCCTTGGGCATTATTTGCACGAAACTATTTTCTCAGACAATCTGGTATTATCATGATAAGCAATTATCTCTGTGGTTAAAACATTAAAGCACGCCACAGGAAAAGTGTTCAAAAACAATCGCATCCACAACAAATATTTCTAATGATTGAATTTAAAAAAATGTTGTAACTTCAGTAATGATTTCATGTTTAAGTGTTTAACTCCATTAATTTGAATGGCATATTTAATATAAATGTTTATATCAGAAGTATGTTATTTATTTAAACTGTTATTTGCGTCAGTTTCACTAAACGGCTCAACACGCTCGCTGCCGCGGACATTTAAGAAGGAATGGATATTTGCTTCAAGTGACAGGCTTGGTGATTGAAATTGTATTTGTATAATCTTTCTGTATATGTTTAATTTTCTTTAGATTTTCTGTATAAGTGACCAAAAATACATTTAACTCCAGCTCACCATCGGCCACATCTGGCCCGGGGACCCAGCCGACTCTCAGCCAGTTCTGTCTTACAGTGCCTGGGCCAGACCTGGGCCATATCAATAAATGAGAGTCATTTTACAGTACCTGGGCCACATCTGGGCCAGAGGAAGTTGTTTGAGTCCATTTTCAGTGTATTGCGCCAGTTTTGGGCCGGGGACCCAGCCAGAACTGGGCCAGAATTGAAGCAAGGATGAGGCCCAGAGGTGGGCCAGACAAATTTTGCTATAAAATAAGTGGAAAGCGCGGGCGTGCCGCTGTCTCCTTTCCACAAGCGCTTGCTCTCCCGTGGCGTCTGTCGTTGCTATGCAACCATGAACTGCGCTCTCCATGATGACAAGGAAGTATCAGCAAAAGATTAATTGATTTCTAGCCCTTGCATTAGCTTTACTAATAGATATATTTATGGAGATGAAAAATAAGGCGCCCTGTACAGCTATGATCAGCTGTTCGGCCGAGCATTCAATGTTGTTACGCTGCAAGCTGATCAGTTGGTTCGTTGCTGCCACGCTCTGTCACTCGCACACCATAAAGAGCAAATTGTTTTTTAATGGTTCAATTTCGTGATTAAAATGACATAATTTGGAAGCGGATAATTTCTTCACAAACAGCTCATTATGACTCAATGTTAGAATGCTGCACCTACACTCGATAGTGTGAATAAGATCAGCGCAACGCAGACCACTGCATTGACAGCATGAAACATATGATCTGTCTACGGCCAGGACTCAGCGGAAGACAGAAAATGCCGGTGACTCCACCCACTGGCAATATTTGAAAAATGCTAGAAAAGTGGGCAGACCCCAGGGGAGATAGAGGGGACGAACCGAGGGCGGGGCTGAGCGCGGGGGCGTGCATTTGAGACCTGCAGTGACGGATTAATTGACAGCTGCTGTCAGACTCTAAAATGGAGACTGACTGGAGTGACGAAAGTAGCTTTGCAACAGAGCTGTCATTTGAGGTCGAGGACTTTTCTCCTCCACCTTCACCTGAAGTGGAGGAGGGCGATTTGTCTGCGGACACAGGACCAGAACCTTATCAATTCGAGCCGCTGGCTCAAATTGCGGTCTTAACTCCCGTATCGCGATCGGCATCCGACGATGCTAGCGAAGCAGCCGCGCAAGGGAGAATGGGGCCAGTGTCTGAGTGGTAAAACATTAGCATTATGGCTAAATTAGGCTAATTGCTCATAGCAAATGCTAACGGAACTATAAAAAATTTAAAACCCATGCACTTAGGTTCATTTTGGTATGATTTAGTGTTAATAATTAAGCGAAAAACAGATATTTTAAGTCTCCCTCTACAAGTACAAATTATTCTGTCTCAACAGGTGCACCTGTGGGCACTGCAGCTCACTGTCCCTGGTAGAGAATGTCTGTTGTAGGGAGATACCCAAGGTAGCTATGAAATATGACAAGAACAGAGTGTTAAGTCCAGTTAATTAACTTAATAAGTACTATACACAAAACCAGGGTTCATACAGATAAATAGGTAAACAAAAATAAACAAATTAAACAAAATAAAAGTACAAAATAAAGTGCAGCAGATGCAATGACTGTGGAAACTTTAACCATTGAAAGGTTACTATGACAAAGATATCACATTCAAACAGATTTTCCATCTGAATATGATTGACCTGAAGAATGAAAAGCTGTGTCATATACTTGGATATTTATTAACAATATCACTCATAGCCATGCAAAATGGTTCTAAAGCTTCAGCCTATCTGATAAAGATATAATTTTGTGTGAAAAGATTGCTTTATCAATAAAATTAAACACTAATTTCACATTGTCTTTCAATAATTTAAATTCCATTTCATAAATCATACATTTCAAGTCAAATTCAAGTACTTCCAAGCATTTTAAGCACCTTGTACGGACCCTGAAAAAACACACAACCTCCACATACCAAATATTAAATAAATCATCCTAACAAAGTAGTAATAAACATTCTCATGTTGTAGGTAGTACACAGGTGTGACCAGATAGGTGGAGTGGGCTGTATAACAGCACATCCAGGATTTGCGCCAGTAGCGCTAAACCCCTATGTGCTACAAGCTGTATACTTACGTCCAGTTATATGGGGAGATGGAAGAGACAGTTATAAACAGGTTAGTTCCAGAAAGAAAGGTTAAATTTTATATAAATAAATATAAAAAATAAGTGTATATAAAAATAATGAAATAATTTATTACAAATTTTTTTATACTCCACTTCAACATACATGTGCACCACCTGTCTTTCAGCGCTTATAGACACCTTGCGTATCGCAATGTCGTTAGGTGGTGTTGGGGGTACCTTGGCCAACATGTTCGGGTGGTCATACCTTCATGCGCTGTGACACGGATCAGGGAAGAGTTTCCTGAAGAAGGACCATACAGAGGTTTCCTTCCCCCACTGCATTTTTTTTTTTTTTTTGATATTTTTTTTTTTTATAATATAAAAATAAAATAAAAATGAATTATAAAGAAGCATTTTTTAACTGGAGTTACACACTACACAATAAAAAAAAAAAAATCAGCTACAAAACTCAAAATGAATATACCAACCTATTTCTGCCCTCTTTAGTCTAAATTTGAATCAGTAGCGCTTACACACTGGACTCCCACCAAAAAATAAAATAATAAAAGTGCAAACCATTTTTCTTGAATGTTGTAGATGACCAGGTTTTCCCCAGGTTTGATCACCCCAAATTTAAGACTTTAAGACCTTTTTAAGACCACTTTAATGAAAATTAAGACCTACATCGCACCCATTATGCAGTCGTAAAACACCAGATCAAATCCCAATAATGACTATTACTAACAAATGTTTTAATTAAAAATACATTTATTATAAAAAAAAACGCATTCAACAATACACTGCAAAGTGATGTTTTTGGTAAATATCAAACATTCATAATAATAAACAGATAAACTAACTTTTCAAATCATCTTAAAGTTTCTCAGCATTCAAATTGCTTCAACCATTGCTTCAACCATTTTACATTTAAGAATAAAAAGAAATGTAAATACACCTTAAAAACAAGGGAGGGAGGGAGGGAGAGATAGAGAGAGACATAGAGAGGGGTAGATAGATTAAAAAGAGACACACAATGAGAGATAGATAAGAGAGATAGTTTGCGCATACTCCAAGAAATTAGACGTTCTCTGACGTTATGCTAAACCCTTTTGAATTTTCATTTCACCTTGCGTTGCAGTCTAGTTGACTTTGAATGAATAGGCTAGTATAATGAAATTTAAGACCTTCGTTTTAAAGGTATAGAGCTGGTAAGTACCACCCCTTCCATTGGACCTCTAGGTTGAAAAATCGTCAATGCAAGTGAATGTGAGAAAATAAGTATTTTCTGGTCCCGTTTGAATTTTGACATGAATGTGAACATATGTTGTCTGTGAATTTTTAATATAATTTTTCGTGTGAAGAATGCTACAATTTAGTGGGTAGAAGTTTGATACGGTTAGACTTTGTGTGAGAGTACTTTGTGGACTACAACTAGTTTTTACATCAGACAGGAATCTGAAGAAAGAACAGCCCATTTGGTTTGAATGGTGATATTTGGGTACAAAACACACAGGCATCTCGATCTGTCTCCATAGATTATCGCAGCATTAGCACCGTGATTTGACAAGTGGAGGGAAAATGTGTTATGGGGTGACGTCACATAGGCGACATGTAGTCTTTCTCGTTATGTCTTTTCCACAACTGCTAGCCAAAGAATCATACAATATACTGTCAAACTCGTAACATGAAAAATTATATAAAAAAAATTCACAGACAACATATGTTCACATTCATGGCACAATTCAAACGGGACCAGAAAATAATTATTTTCTCACATTCACTTGCATTGACGATTTTTCAACCTAGAGGTCCAGTGGGGTTTTACAGATGGGCGGGACTTACCAGCTCTATAACCTCATGCGTTTTTAAAGAACCTTGACCTGTGTCTGCTCACTGCCTCCTCTTTGTCTGGCCGAATAAACTGAGCAAACAGTTTTTCTGGGACAGCCATTTGTCCAGAGACCATGTGGTGGAAGACCCTCAGTCCAGGTACGGCTGAGGGTCTTCCACCACATGGTGGAACAGCAGCTCCATTAATTTGTCAATGTAGCCTTCAGAAAGAGAATTATTATAATGTATATTATATTTTTTTCAGAGATAACTCAGACAAGTATAAGTTACCTGTGGTAGGATTGCTCTTCAGAGCTCTCACTGTGAATTCTCCATGCTTAAATTTTGGGAAAACGATTGAGTATCGCAGATCACCAGCTGCAGTGGATGCCTGTGATCTGCCTGCATTTTCATTATAATGCATCGCAGCAAGCTGTAGTCTGAAAGGGAAAAATACATTAATCAATATAATAATGAAACAATCTCTAACATGACTTAAGATAACTATAATAAGTTACAAATGTGGTTTTACAGGTTACAAAATTGTAGTGCATTTAGTAAGCAGCACTTAATGTGTAATCCATTATCTTGTTTACCTGCACAACATTCCTTTGAAGGAGAACACCACATTTTTGGCTGAGAACTTCAGAATGAGGCTGTGGAAACACTCGATTCCAGAGGTGTGGTATTCTGGACTGATTTTGTGCATGTCTTTAAGAAGACGTGGTGACAACAAAATTGCTGTGAATTTTTCACATGCTGCTGTGCCTAAACAAAAGATTTAAAGTTTTTAATACAACAGTTGATGACAGTGTGGCCGGAAAGCTTTAAATTCTATCTATTCTATCTATCTATTAATTTAGATTAACTTTGACTTGTTGCAATGGAGATAGTTCAATATAAATCTAGAGAGTGACGTGACTACAAAATAAAATACATTAGCATTACAGCTTATCTGTACTTACTTGGTTTGAGCCAGTGTCTTGTCTGATCACCAACCAGAGGCTCGTGGAGACAAGAAGGAAACAGGGCATATTCGTGGCAGTGGATGTTTGCTACAGAGCTCCACTTGGCCACTACCTCCTACCCAGATTTTGATGTGGTCGCAGACCAATAAAGGTGATTGACCACACTCTTTCTCCACAGCCCCACGTCCTGCAGTCCCTTACCCTTACTAAGGGCATCCATTTTTTTACCAAGCCCTGAACACAAAGAATAATAAAAACAATTACTGTATCAGTGTTTCCCGCAGCACTTTATAGACCAAGGTGGTGTACTAACATTCAGTATAGGCTATATGATAAAAATAAGTTTATGTGATATATTAACCTTGTGGGGCATCTTAAAAAGTTCACTTTGTACAATCTTCGCGTATAATTGTCTACCACTTTAACTGAAAACATTTTTGTTAGAAATACTGGTACTGTTTTTGTTCTAATCAAAATACTAACCTTTTCCCATATGCCAAGGGTCGAAGTTGTGTCTAATGTCCTTTTTTTGCTACCTCATAAACTTCTGTACCCCTGTGTGACGGTCAGTCACCAAAGACTGGACCACAACACCTCTTTCCTCAAGAAGAGACAGACTTCTTTCAAATCCCTCCTTCTCCATCCGTTGGCTGTTTCCAACTTCATTGCTCTACAAACACAAACAAATACTTTAGATCAATGCACAGTATATAGTAATTCACAAAACAAAATGTTTTCATTGTGTAGTTGTTTACCTGGACTAGTTGGATATCTATGACCCTATTGGCTTTGAGGTCCATCATGGTATAGCTTCCATATTTTGCTGAATGTCCTACAATTGTTATTTGCACAAAGCCAACGTCAACAAAGCCTGACAGCAGTCTAATATATATATATACATATATATATATATACATATATATATATATATATATACATAATTAATGAGTTATTTATTACCAGGTGAATCAGCTCTCATGTCCCCACCAAGAGTCACAGCCCCATCAGCAATGGCATTTTCAATAGCGTCATCCTTCTCAATCTTCCACTGCCAGTTTATGGTTGGGATAAGGAGCTTGGCCTGATGCTTGTGGAAGCACGGCTCAGAGATCCCCTGGATTTTGAAGGCATCCAAGAACAAAAAAAAAATAAAAAATACATCTTCATATAATAACCTAAGGGGTGACATGCAAATATGACAGCGCTATGTTATTATCTCTCACCTTCGATATCTGGCAAAACGATGAGCCAGTGAACAGAACAGCTGCACAGAGCTGTAGGTTTCCCGCTGGTATATTGTTTACCATTGGCTGGCTCGACCAATCACTGGAGTACTCACAGTAAGCACAGTGCTGTTTGACACGGAGAAGTGTCCCAAAACAACCAAACTCTGGGTGCAGACAGGCAATACTTCATTGGAGACTCTATGTAAAAGAAAAAAAAGTTCAAACAAATTTAAATAAAAGCATAAATAATCATAATTTGGTTATGTAATGTGTATGTATCAGAAATAACTTAATTACAATCAATCAAAGGTATTTAAAAAAAAAGTAATAGCTAAATTAGAACATTCAAATATATCCTAACTGAAAAACCTAACGGGACTAAACGCATTACCTTGTACAGTTCATGGAGCTCTCACTTCCATCTTGATGGTAGCTGGAGTCATCAGTGGACACCTCACATCTTTTCCTCTTTATTGGTGTAGAGGTTGCCCCGGGACACTCTGTGGAAGGCTCCATCAGTGTGCCTGTCACACGACACACTCCTGTTAGGCACTCTGGCCTGGGTGGCTGCACAAATTAATAATAGATTTGTTATCAATAAGCAGCGAAAGTACAAAACAAAATTATATAATCTTTACTATATGATGAAACATTCAAAAGCTCCATAGTATTCAAAAATCACCTTTGCTTCTCCTCATGGGCTTCATGTTAGCCTGTACACCTGCAGATCTGGAGCTGACTGGTTCAGTCTGGCACCCAATTTCTCTGGTCATAGTAAGCTAAAAAATATATATATATATTACGTCACGTGCCACCGCTTACGTCACCTGCCACCACAACATCCAATAGGAAAATTCAACTGCAGTAGCCACCGTTCAACCTTAAGAGGGCAGCACTCAGACGTTTTTACACCATATATTGTAGAATTAAAACACTTTATACGCAAATGTCAAAAAAGTTACTCGAATCAATGAACAGCATAAAGCCCCATTCTTACAGATCATTAACTAAAAAAAGTTGGTTTAGGGTTTAGTTACCCTTTAAATTAGAAAATAAAAGACAGTTTGACATCTTTTTTCTCGCATCTGTGAATTTATTTTTTAATCATTTGCTCTGAGATGAAGCGAATATATTTGTGCGGGAATTTCTCGCACTATAAAAGCTAACCTTGCGGGAATGGTTTAAATTATGCGCAATCCCCACATTCCCGCACCGAAATTCAAGCCCTGAAATGGCAGCGGGATGTGTAACTCTAGCATATGGCGCATATGTCATATAAAGTTAGGCAAGGCCAAACAGCGTTATCTATGTTGTTGCTAGAGTAAGCTAATAGTGAAACTGATAGCGTTTTTCATTTAATTACAATATGAGGACTGACGGTAGGCTATAAAAATCAGCGTTTCTGTGTAGGTGATGACAACCATCTTGACAGCAGCAATCAAAGCATCGCTAATTACGGTAGACCTTAATTTGAGATAGTAAATTTGTTCCTAATCAAAGGGAACACTCAACCACAGAACAGCTGGGTGAGTTTTGTATTGGCTTATTGGATACAGTAAATGAAGACTGTCAACTTCTTTTCAATAGGCTACTATTTCATCACCCAAAACACTCCCACTCTCTGATGTATATTCATAACCAATTATTTCAAAACCAACAACCAAGCCACATAAACAATGCCATTGGCACTAGTCTACATTGCAGACATGTCTCTTAATGCACATAACTTTTCACCTTTTTGCACAATCTTGAAAAAAGTACTATTCTTGTTGAAATTCTCAGATCAAGCAAACTTCAACGCACCCTTATCCACTACCTGCTCACGTTAGTGAACCGCACCCGAGCAAGCACACTTCGCAGTTCCTCCGGAAATGCATTTTTCTAGTTTGTTACTGCAACTGTGTTTGAGTGCAAAAATAATTATATTGTAATTAAAAAATGAAAGATTGCAAATAAAATGTCTTCTTAAAGCTGTTTTAATTGATAAAACTTTGCAGTGCAAGTATGTCACCGGCCCACCGGTGGGCCCAAAATCATTACATATTTAAAACGGTAATATCCTATAATAAACATAAACTAATATTGACAAACTATATATCATTTGAAAGCTTACAAACTCTAGTTTTCATATTTGGTGAATGATTTTCAAAATAAATTAGAGAGGAGCTGTAATTTATTAATTTGCAACAAGAATATTTTCATATTCCTAAGGCATGTTCAGACCTTTATTTTGAAATAGCAATGAACATGAAAAATCATGAAAGAATGGTTGAAACCTCAGTTTGTTTTCATGCCAAGAGTTCAAAAGGTATCATCCATTAAATTATTTTAGAAAAAAAGATATTAAAATATTTTTAATAACACATATGGAAATGGAGGCGCCCTTATATGGGCAGTAATGGAGTCCGGTTGTCACCTAGTGAAAATGTTTGGTACTGCGCCCAAACAAAATCTCACTGAAAGCTCATTTTTTGAGATATCAACCTAAAATTTGAAACACAACTTATTCAGATTTTTGGCTTTGATTTTCTAGCAGTTTTAGAGTCGGCCAGGTTTTAAAAATATATATTTTATATAAAATATGAATAATTAATTTTTTTACATTGTACATTTTCATAAACTCAAACTTCTATAACTTTTTTTTTGTTTCACTTTCTTAATTTATTTCACTTCAACAAAAATCTGCAAAATGTCTTCTTTAAAACAAGACCAATTTTACGTCTATACTCCAAAGCATTCTTTAATTACAACCATTTAAAGTCGAAATGTGCATTTTCATGTATATTTTAAAAAAGGGGGGTGACACTTAAAGGGTTAAAGCTGTTTTAATTGATAAAACTTTGCAGTGCAAGTATGTTTTATTTTTATTTATTTTTTTACAGTTTTCGTTATGCACTGCTGGCACAAATTAGTCATCCAGCGAGGAGGAGCGAATGTAATTTAGGCCTGATGGGTGGAGCTAGAATATCCAACCACACCCACTATTATCTCTCCCTCCACCCCATGAGATGTCCAGAGAGGAGGAGCTGGACACCATTTGACTCATGAGTACCACTTGGTGGAGGGTTGCATCTGTCACTTTTTTCACCCCTGATGAAAATTTGCTTCCCTCCAAACAAGCTAGTTATTGGCCTTTTGGCCTCATCTTCTATTAATGCAGTCAAAGCATGCTATTTATTGCAGTGTGTAGTCAAACATGATATCAGAAACAATTGGATGTGTGAGTAAATTAGCTCATCCAGATATAATTTGATATAATTATATTATGTTAAACCTGTTTTCACAGTTCAAACCGGGGCATCAAACACGATCTATGCCGTCAGTGTGTGTGTGTGTGTATGTTTATTTGTTCTCCATTGTGGATGGAGGTTTTTTTTTTTGTTTTTTGTTTTTGACAAATTATGTAAGATAGAGCAACTTGTGTAGTCTCACCTAGTCTCTCTGTGTGTATGTATGTCTGTGTGTGTGGCCTTGGGGGAGTTCATAAAATTCAAAATGGTGAAAAAAATGGAATAGATGGAAATGAAATGTAGGACAATGAGCTTTTTTTTCCTTTTCTTTTTTACTGGTAATTATCCCAGAATGAGTATCAATATTTTTTACTGTAGTGTTTATCCCACAGTGCTTATTGTTCACACAGTGCTGGGTGACTCCTCTAATGAAATAGTTTTTAAAAAACTGTCCCGACAACACTTGACTCATGTGGAAAGAGAGTGAAGTCAGAGGCATTCCCTCACACTGATTGGACTGCTATATTAGGAACTCACAGAGTGCTTATAAAGTCTGACACTTCATGTTTAATGTTCAGAAACACTGCCGCCTACACAGTTTTACAAGTTATTCCGCTACTTTCAGTTCGTGTAGCCTAACTCTTTATGGCGAACATTCGTAAAAAGCTGGTGGTGGTTGGGGACGGGGCATGTGGAAAGACTTGTCTTTTAATCGTTTTCAGCAAAGATGAATTTCCAGAGGTTTACGTGCCCACCGTTTTTGAAAACTACGTCGCGGACATTGAAGTGGACAATAAACGAGTCCAGCTGGCTTTATGGGACACGGCGGGACAGGAGGACTACGACCGCCTCAGACCCCTGTCCTATCCGGACACCGATGTCATTCTCATGTGCTTCTCAGTGGACAGCCCGGACTCTCTGGAAAACATCCCAGAAAAGTGGGTGCCAGAGGTGAAACATTTCTGTCCTAATGTGCCCATCATTTTGGTGGCGAATAAGAAAGACTTGCGAAGCGATCACAGTGTAAGGAGTGAGCTGTCGAGAATGAAACAGGAGCCCGTGAGAACAGAGGACGGGCACACAATGGCTGCTCGCATCGGGGCCTGTGACTACATGGAGTGCTCTGCCAAAACCAAGGAGGGTGTTCGGGAGGTGTTTGAGACCGCTACTCGAGCCTCCTTACAGAGGAGAACAAGACCACCCACTGGCTGTTTGAACTGTTGCAGACTAATGTGAAAGACTTTATATCCGTTAAGTCACATAACACGCTATGTATTGTGTCTAATTTTTCAAAGCAAGTAAAGTACAGTATGATCCACTGAAAATAAGAGATCAAGAGGCTACTGACCGTCTTTGAAATGTTGCTGATTGAAGGAATGAGCAGTTTGAACCCACCGTTAAGTTTGTAGACTTTGCACAGGTTTGTTTTTGTAAGCATGCTCACTAAATAAATGGATTTGCTTTCAGAATATGCCTCACAAAACTGTGTTTATTATTGTTTTCTAAAGATACCCTGTCAAAGCTAAAGGATGTATAAGGACATTTCTATCATACTTTGGAAGATCTCTTAAAATATATGTTGCCTTAGCTTTTGGCTTGCTTAGTTGGGGACATTTAATATTCAACAGTATTATTGATCTGCCTTACTTAAGGTGGACGATGACGCAATTTTCTTCTAGAAACAAACTTTGTTGTATTATTTTCATGTTATCACTGTGAAGCTGCTTTGATACAATCTGCTTTGTAAAAAGCGTTATATAAATAAAGGTGACTTGACTTGACTTAAAAGGATCATATAATAATTTTCTAAAAAAAAATAACATCATAGGAAAATCCCTGTTAATAGGCCTACCTGTTTTGTTTTGTTTTTTCTTGTTTTTTTCTGACCTTTGCCGTTCATCAGTGTCTGATTTGTTTTTTTTATTTGAGTAGAGGATTTTTATGTGATTCTTTTACACAGCCTCTTAAACCATGGACCACATCATACTGGATGTGGTCTACACAGGCCCCTAGGCTCAGGGATTTCTTGAGGCCCCTAGGCCTCCCCCAAGACAACACACGCACAACACAAACACAAAAAGTATGATTCAAATGTTGCATCACAAATTATCATCATAAATATTAGTGATAAAATAAATATCACTAATAATGTTTCTTTGAGTGAGGTGATTCAATCTCTGCTGAATTTTTTAAATGGGGTGGGACAGAGAGAACCAAGAACCAGTCAGGGGGACCAGGGAAAACAGAAATAAATACTGGCTCCATAAGAGGATTTTATGGTATTTAATATTTAGCAGTAAATTATGCAATTTATCATCTGTATTACCATTGTGTAACCACTTTGGCTGTATAGCCCTATACATAAATATAAATATAGCTGTGTATTCCCTTGCTGGGAACATTGGATTCAGACATAGTGCATTTGGTTTGGTTTTGCATTTGGATATGTATATTTAGATATTATTAAGGACTTCTTCTTTTGTCAAAGTTGAGATTGTTTTGTTGTTGTTGTTAATTTGTTAAGTAATTTTGAAGTGTCAGTTTTTTAATTATTGTTACAGTCAAATCTGGACACAGAGAAAGCATTCTGTTACACATACTGTTATATGTAGCCTATTAACTACATATAATAACTTCATCAGAATATGCGCGTGAGCAAGTGTATAAAGTCATGTTTAATATATTTGATAATTCCATTGCACTGAACCTTAAGTTTTTTCCATTCCACTGCACAACTTTTCTATATTTTTTTCTAAGTAAACATGCTCTTGAGGAACGTGTTTGGCTGTTGAGCTCTGCTGTGTTTTTGTTCATGCTCATAAAGCTGCTTCGTCCAAGCGCGCTCTTGCAGTGTTGCCATGTCCATTTATTAGGTATCTTTGGGATTGTTATTTTTCCATATTAAGAGGGGAAGTGACAACTATCAGTTCAGCTGGAGTGTGTACATGGCTATGGCTTTTGTGCCAGTGTCATAGTTCTTTGAACGGAGAAAAGTCATCTGTTAATGTGGTCAAAATGCAGGCTCAACAGGGCTGGCACTGGTCACACGTATAGCTTTCATGTATTAATGGGAAATTAGAATGCATAGGTAAAGCAATGTGAATACATGGCTTTGCTAGTAAATGTGTAACGTCTCAGGGTTGATGAAGAAGTTCCAGGCAAAGATCCAAAATACTCAATATTTATTTAAACTGAAGAATACTCGAAACTGTGCGTGCACAGACAGAGTGCTAACAACAAACATTGACCGACAACTGAAGAGTGAAAGGGAGAACTTAAATACACAGAAGATAATGAAGACAACAGGTGAAGGTGATGATGAACTAATTAACAATGCACAGGTGATAGAACTGAACTAATGATGATAGAACACAGGTGAAGACAGTGATGATGATGACCAACATGGTGGAAACAGAACACAATCCTGACAATACTCCCCCCTCCCGGGAGGCGCGTCCTCACGGCGGAGAAGGACCAGGGTGGAGACGACGGAGGGAGGAGCCAAGGAGACCACCCATCGGGCGGCCTAGGCGGAGCAGGTTGAGGAGGCGGCCGTTGCAGAGCAGGCTGAAGATAAGGCCAAGGCGGTGCAGGCAGAACAGGGGGCCACGGTGAAGCAGGCAGAGCAGGGGACCACGGCGATGAAGGCTGAGCAGGGGTTTTAGGGATCCCCAACTGAGCCGGCCGGACCCAGAGCCGAGGCGACACCACAGGTCCGGAGGGCCAAGGCGGAACCGAAGACCCATGGGACCAAGACGGAGAAGGGGATCCGGAAGGCCGCGGCGGAACCAGAGTGAGTGAGGACGATGGAGGAGCAGGAGGGAAGACGGAACCCGGTGGAGCCGAAGGGATGCAGGGCAGGAGGGAAGACGGAACCCGGTGGAGCCGAAGGGATGCAGGGCAGGAGGGAAGACGGAACCCGGTGGAGCCGAAGGGATGCAGGGCAGAGCTGCAGCTGGCAGCACGGAGTCCCGAGGTGGAGCCAGGGTGACGGCTGACCACTGAGATGACAGAGGGACGAGTGAGCCTGGTGGAGCTGGAGGCCTGATGGGACACGGCGGAGATGAGGGCTTTGTGCTGGGCGGAACCAGCGTCGGAAGAGGGCGTTGAGCTGGACGGAACCAGCGGCGAAGAGGGCGTTGAGCTGGACGGAACCAGTGGCGAAGAGGGCGTTGTGCTGGGCGGGACCAGCGGCGAAGAGGGTGTTGAGCTGGACAGGACCAGCGATGAAGAGGGCTTTGAGCTGGACGGAACCAGCGGCGAAGGGAGCTTCAAGCTCGGTGGAATAAAAGAAAACAGTAGTTCTGCATGACGCTCACAGTCTTGGGCTCGGCATATCTGGCGTGAAGTGCGGGCTCGGCTGGACTGGTGTGAAGGGCAGGCTCGGCTGGACTGGCGTGATGAGCTGGGTTGGGTGGCATTCCTGACCCGAACTGGAATGCCGGCTCGGCAGGAACCAACCGGATGATGAACGCGTTGAATAGGGACAACAGGTTATCTCTGGAATCCATAACTTTGGTCGGTCAATCTGTAACGTCTCAGGGTAGATGAAGAAGTAGTTCCAGGCAAAGATCCAAAATACTCGATATTTATTTAAACTGAAGAATACTCGAAACAGTGTGCGTGCACAGACAGAGTGCTAACAACACAAACATTGACCGACAACTGAAGAGTGAAAAGGGAGAACTTAAATACACAGAAGATAATGAAGACAACAGGTGAAGGTGATGATGAACTAATTAACAATGCACAGGTGATAGAACTGAACTAATGATGATGATGACAGAACACAGGTGAAGACAGTGATGATGATGAAGACCAACATGGTTTAAACAGAACACAATCCTGACAAAATGACACTTATAAATACAGATGTATATTAAAATAATGAGAGTGCCTGATAGAGACTTTTCCTATATGGTTCTTAGTTGTTCTTGCTTCAGTGTGACCCAAGTGGTGACCCAATTTAACATTTTAGTTCCTTGTATTTCCTTTTCCTTTTACATAATCAAAAGATGTGGAAAGCATTTTCACTTCCCTTAAAAGCTGATACGCCTACTTTATATCCTAACTGCAGTATCTTAATGTTACACACACACACACACACACACACACACACACACACACACAAAGTGAAGTGACCATGTCATTTATTTAAAATGCATTTTTATATTGATCTAATCAATATATCCTGTTTTGTTCCATTTGAACAAAATTAAAAAGAAACATATGTATTTGTATAACAAAAAAAGACATCTTATTTAACATCAGAGTCTTTCGAAGATATATTCCTGTTCTCTCTTTTATAGAAAACATTGTCAAAATGTTTATTAACCATGCCATAAACAAAAATGAAAAAAAATAAAATAATAATTAACTACACAACACAATTGCTTTGCATGGGACTGTTGAATGTTGAAATCATGTATATTTTTTTGTATTTTTCAGCAAGAAGAGAAAAGCGAGAATGGAAAGTGTTTCTTGTTTAGTTATGTTTGTATTTAGAACTGTTTCAATGATACTGGGTTACCATTGTGATGAAGAGTTCTTTTGCTTGCTGAGAATGGGGACATGAAGAGTGTGGCTGAATTCAGAACCACATATTACTCTTACTTTTTGTACCATATCTTTCTATGACAGTAAAAGTAGTATATACTATGAGGCGCCGTTTGTAAAGCGGCTCACGCTGAAAATAACAGCAACATTTTGTCACATTTAGCTTCAAACAATGTTTAAAAAACTGGTATGAATTTTTGACGGTCACTTTTTAGCACATTTACAACAATATTTGTCAACTTAGAGATATTTTAAATAGTTAAATCTAAATATTAAATGTTACACCTAAATGTTAAATGTTAAATCTAAATGCTAAATCTAAATCTAAATGTTAAATCTAAATGTTAAATCTAAATCTAAAACTAAATGTTAAATCTAAATATTAAATCTAAATCTAAATGTTAAATCTAAATGTTAAATCTAAATCTAAATGTTGAATCTAAATGTTAAATCTAAATCTAAATGTTGAATCTAAATGTTTTGGGTGAAACTAAATATTTAACTAACAAAACTAGAGGTATTTCGCATTTCATGGAAAGAGAGCTCGATTACATATGAGAGGCTTTAAAAGCTGCTAGATCTGCTTATTTTTCAACCCTATTAGAAGAAAATAAACATAATCCTAGGTTTTTATTTGAAACAGTGGCTAAACTAACGAAAAAGAAAGCTTCAAACACAGATGTTTCCAAGCAGCACAGCAGTAATGATTTTATGAACTTCTTCACTTATAAGATTGATAATATCAGGGACAAAATTATAACTATGCAACCGTCTACTACAGTATCGCATCAGGCAGTGCATTGTAGTCTCCCTGAGGAAAAATTTGATTCATTCGTTGCTATAGGAGAGGAAGAATTTACTAAACTCGTTAAATCATCTAAATCAACAACATGTATGTTAGACCCTATACCGACTAAGCTACTGAAAGAGATGCTTCCAGCGGTCATAGATCCTCTTCTTACTATCATTAATTCGTCTTTGTCTCTAGGATACGTACCAAAAAACTTTAAGCTGGCTATGATTAAACCGCTTGTTAAAAAAATGCAACTTGATCCTACAGAATTAGTCAATTACAGGCCGATCTCGAATCTACCTTTTCTGTCAAAGATACTAGAAAAGGCAGTGTCTTCACAACTGTGTTCCTTTTTAGAAAGAAATGATATCTGCGAGGATTTTCAGTCAGGATTTAGACCGTACCATAGTACTGAGACTGCTCTCGTTAGAGTCACAAATGATTTGCTCTTATCATCCGATCGTGGTTGTATCTCTCTATTAGTGTTACTCGATCTTAGTGCTGCGTTTGACACCATTGACCACAACATTCTTTTAAATAAACTAGAAAACTATGTTGGCATTAGTGGAATTGCACTAGCATGGTTTAAATCATACTTATCTAACCGTTATCAATTTGTAGCAGTAAATGAAGAGATGTCTCATCGATCACAAGTTCAGTATGGTGTACCACAAGGCTCAGTACTAGGACCGCTGCTGTTCACTCTGTACATGCTAAAATTAGGAGATATCATTAGGAAACATGGA
This sequence comes from Squalius cephalus, assembly GCF_949319135.1. Classification (NCBI taxonomy): domain Eukaryota; kingdom Metazoa; phylum Chordata; class Actinopteri; order Cypriniformes; family Leuciscidae; genus Squalius; species Squalius cephalus. The sequence goes on from NC_137133.1 coordinate 19,563,060, forward strand.
ATTAGCTTCCACTGTTATGCCGACGATACTCAGCTCTATATTTCTTCAAAACCTAACGAAGCTTACCAATTCACTAAATTAACAGAATGCATAGCTGATATAAAAAATTGGATGACTTGTAATTTCCTACTTCTAAATTCTGAAAAAACAGAGATTCTAATTATTGGACAAAAACGTCCTCACGTAATAACCTAGAATACTGTCTAACACTTGATGGCTGCTCTGTTAAGTCTTCGTCGTCGGTTAGGAACCTGGGTGTGCTCTTTGATACCAATCTTTCATTTGAAAGTCACGTGTCTAGTATCTGTAAAACCACATTTTTCCATCTTAAAAATCAGCCTGATCTCACACACGAAACGTACATATTTAGACGTAAATAAAAACGATCCAATTCGTATATATATTTACGTATTATAGTGACTTTTACGTATCGTATGGACGTTATTTCAGGTTCGATACGTATCTATATTTACGTATTACAACTTAAAATACGTATAGATTCAACGTATATCCATAAATGCATGACAGCCTGGTCTCATTGTTAATACGTAGTATTAATACGTAATTTTCAAAGATAGAAAACGTACGTTTTATAGATAAATGGAAGATCCCTTAACCCCACTCCCAAACCTAAACATAACGTTACCCATTTGAATATAAAAAGTACAAAACATAGATGTGTGGGAAATGGCAATTTTATTAACAATATAGCATTAAAAGATTTTTTTAGCAGCTAATCCTACTCCTACCCCTAAACCTACCCATAACAATTTCTTAAAACTACATAGGCTACAATTATGAAGAAAAATTACAACATAGGCCTACCTGTAATCACAATAATTTATTTATTGCGAACATGTCAAAACCGGTACCAAAAGTCGTTCACATGACGATGTGTTGCAGTCACAGTCCTCTCTTTCAGTATAATAGTTTTGAATGAGGTACAGAGCAGAATTTAAGTTATTAATCCAAGAAAATGTTAATCCGGCTTCGCTCTGTGTGAAGGCGCGCGCGCTTCTCCATTTCAAATGTAGTTTACCGACTGAAATACGGCATGTCGCAATCTGTGGCGAGAGCCAATGAGCGTTTGATATCACTGCCGTAAAACATGTCGTAACGCTTCTTGAGGGCGCAATTTTTGAATTTGAATTCATCACGAGCGCGGAATTTGTACTTGAGCGAGCTCTTAACACATTATAGTCCTTCACGTCTATTGCGATCTCAAAATTCCGGGCAGTTGATAATACCTAGAATATCAAAATCGACTGCAGGCGGTAGATCCTTTTCCTATTTAGCACCAAAACTTTGGAACAATCTTCCTAACATTGTCCGGGAAGCAGACACACTCTGTCAGTTCAAAGCTAGATTAAAGACACATCTCTTTGACATAGCATTCACATAATACATTATAGACTTCTATAATTCAGTGTTAGGCTGCATAGATTAGGTCAGCTGGAACCGGGAACACTTCCCATAAATCCTGATGTACTTGTTACATCATGAGAAGAATGGCATCTACGCTAATTTTAGTGTCTTTGTTTATCCCGAGGTCTTCCCGCAGCCTGCCGGATCCAGGCCGTATCCAGATCTGATGAAGGCCCTTCGCCTGGACCCGATGACAACGCAGTGCTGAAGTGCCAACTAGTCTCTCCCTATGGAGGATCCCTTTCCCACTCTACAGATAAAGCGTCGTCGGGAAAACTAAATTTGCGTATCTACCCCGAATTGATAAAATAATATAAAATTCTGAATCAAAACTATAAGGAAACACCAGTAATTTGTTTAGGCTTGGTTTGTAGGGAATAACAAACCTGCACACATATATTCAAACGCACATAACTATAGAACCAATTCTTAATGCGCATGTGAACGCCATCAGCGTCAGTTTAAAGTTTGTGTAGAGAGAATGGTGTCTTCTTGGCGGCCCCTATTTAATAACAAATGATCGTTGCGACGGAAGCGAATCAATCAAAACTAACTTTAGCTGTAAAATAACTTTATTAAAGAACCGCTATAAAACCAAAACATTCTCTGTTACCTTAAATTTTACGTTTATCTCTGTAAAGCTGCTTTGAAACAATCTACATTGTTAAAAGCGCTATATAAATGAAGAAGATGAGATGAACTAATATGCAAATTCAAAATGCCGGTAACCGGAAGTGCCAAAATAAAAGCTCGAGGAGGTCAGTGTGTGTTTATAGCATGGTTTATAGTGTCAAATGACGAATAAAAACCATCTCATCCGAGGAAATTTGGACATGGATTATCGTGATAATAACTACCTAAAATAATAAACACGTTTGGAGAAACCATTTGAAGAGTAGGCTAGTGTCACTTTTATGAAAAGTGCGGGACTTATGACCTGTAGCCATAATAGCCAGCCATGAGGGGGCTCACTTTGACTGAATGTCATGTCATCACTCTGTCATCACTCTCATCACGAAACTCTACAGTTTCTCCAAACGTGTTTATTATTTTAGGTAGTTATTATCACGATAATCCATGTCCAAGAGTCCATTTCCTCAGATGAGATGGTTTTCATTTGTCATTTGACACTATAAACCATGCTATAAACACACACTGACCTCCTCAAGCTTTTATTTTGGCACTTCCGGTTACCGGCATTTTGAATTTGCATATTAGTTAAACTAGTGCAAAATGCCCAAAATCAGTTTTTGTGTGTGTTTTTAGTAATTGTTGGTTTGGTGTGTTTGAGTGCTCATTGTTACAATTACACAGCAAAAGTTCAGTGACTTTTTTTATTTGTGCATGGTAGAAAGCACACAGTGAACTCCGAGAAAACGCTATGCTTGAGTAAACAGTTTGTGAATAGGCAACTACAAATGATGCCCGTGAAAGAGACTGTGAAAGCATTGAATAGGATATGTTTAGTTGGTGAATAGCATAGGCTACTATTACACAGTAGCGATAACGTTAAGCGCACCAGAATGAAATATAATATTCAGAAGTAAACAGCATAGCTGACTTACAGATTCAGTTAACATCCACAAATGAATAAGCGCGTCGATTCGGCTCATCTATCTATAAATTACAGAAACGTCTGTCTGTCTGTCTGTCTGTCTGTCTGTCTGTCTGTGTGTGTGTCTGTTCCTCGCATATCTCTCGAACCGTTAGTCCGATTACTTTCAAACTCGACAGGTGTCTTGCCACGGGCACGAGTAAGTGCAGTGCCAAGTTTGACATTGTTTGGATGAGAAATGCAAAAGATATCGTTAAATATATCATTTTTAGAAGGTTGTGGTTTAAAAATAAACATTCTGACATTAGAGAGTTGTATCGGTCAAAGAAGCCCCAAGAAGGTTGTGGTTTAAAAATAAACATTCTGACATAAACACTCAGTCAGCTGCACTGTTTACTTCTGAATATTATAGTTTGGTTCCCGAACGTGATAAATCCATCTATCTATAAATTACAGAAACGTCCGTCTGTCTGTCTGTGTGTTATTCGCATATCTCTCGAATGTGAGATAACCACTAAATGTGTGAAAACCACTATTTTGTTTCAAACTTTCACATAGCATCTTTAGGTTATAACAACATTGAAAATCAAAATCTGGATTTGAATTTTTTAAGATTTATTATAAAAACTGATTATTTTTTTTCCCAAAAATGCAATAAATTCATGACTTTTTTTTTTTTCAAAATGCAATTAATCCATTGAATCAATATAAAGTTATTTTTGATCATATTGCCATCGCAAGAAATATCTCCTGAACTTTTTTGACGGCGATCAGCTCACAAAAACTGATTTTGCACGGGCACTTTCCACTGCTCCCTGAATCGAGGCGCTTATTCATTTGTGGATGTAAACTGAATCTGTAAGTCAGCTATGCTGTTTACTTCTGAATATTATATTTCATTCTGGTGCGCTTAACGTTGTCGCTACTGTGTAATAGTAGCCTATGCTATTCACCAACTAAACATATCCTATTCAATGCGTTCACAGTCTCTTTCACGGGCATCATTTGTAGTTGCCTATTCACAAACTGTTTGCTCAAGCATAGCGTTTTCTCGGAGTTCACTGTGTGCTTTTTACCATGCACAAAAAAAAAATGTCACTGAACTTTTGCTGTGTAATTGTAACAATGAGCACACACCAAACCAACAATTACTAAAAACACACACAAAAACTGATTTTGCACGGGCATTTTTTGCACTAGTCTATCTATAAATTACAGAAACGTCTGTCTGTCTGTCTGTCTGTCTGTCTGTCTGTGTGTGTGTCTGTTCCTCGCATATCTCTCGAACCGTTAGTCCGATTGATTTCAAACTCGACAGGTGTCTCGCCACGGGCACGAGTAAGTGCAGTGCCAAGTTTGACATTGTTTGGATGAGAAATGCAAAAGATATCGTTAAATATATCATTTTTAGAAGGTTGTGGTTTAAAAATAAACATTCTGACATAATGGGCTGTGGTTTAAAAATAAACAAACACACACTCTCTGGATGATTAACTGAATCGGTAAGACACTGTTTACTTCTTAATAATGTTTATTTAAAGCTACGCTGTTTACTTCTTTATTACTGTGCCATCCCAGCTAACACACGACGTCGCAGTTACGTAATTTATTCGTACTTTTTGGTCATTTCATGACTTACCAACTGACAACGTAACTACAACCTCGTATGCTCGGAATTTCATTACCATCATATTACCAAACCACAACGTCGTCAGTACGTCCTCCTAACGTTATAAGATAACCAACTACGTTCCAGATACGTACTCTATTCGTAATATCTTGGTAATTTCATGACTTACTGGCAACGGAACTGCAACGTAACAGGACCGTAATTTCATTACCATCATATTACCAACCCACAACGTCGTCAGTACGTCCTCCTAAGGTTATAAGATAACCAACTACGTTCCAGATACGTACTCTATTCGTAATAACTTGGTAATTTCATGACTTACTGGCAACGGAACTGCAACGTCACGGGCCCGTAATTTCATTACCATCTTATCAGACTGCATTTCTATGAAATATTTTATTTGTTTCAATTGTTTGTTTAGTATTCCGTACTGTACGTTTGAAATACGTTCATTTTATTCAAGTAAGGTTATAATTTTAGATATGTTTGTAAATGTTGCGTGGCTTTGACTTTTTAATGGGCGTGCGCGTGAACCTTCGAGTCGCCCTCAAACACTGGAGCGGAGATGAGTTGCCATGGAAACGGCGCGTCACCGACCGCCCCACTGACTGCAACTGACAAAGCGGCAGAACTCCGTCTCTCGCTGTTGTTTTCACTGCTTTCAGGTGAGTTTAGTCTCTAAAATCACACAAATAATACACACAACTGTTCTTGACACTTCTCGTACTTGTAATTGACACGCTTCTGTTGAATATTTGCTTTATAGAAATGGTTTAGTGTCTTAGGAAAAAGTCCGTTAGCATCTCAACCGTTTTCAGAAGAGATAACGTTATGCTAACTTCATAGCTTGAGCTTTTGATATGAAAGTTTAGGATTTTAATCACATCTTATGGTTAGATGAGAGGTTTTGATAGTTTTGTAAAAAATAAGTTAGTTTGGAAGTGAGCTAATTTATTTAACATAAACGTATTTAACATAAACGTACTCGATGACGTCACTTAACGTTACATGGAGTGTGAAAATTGGCTGAAACTAGCTCAATGGTAAACACAAATTGATAAAACTAGTTCTGTGATTTCAGCATCTACAAAATAATCCTTCAACAACAGAGGGAAGCTCCACGACTTCAATATTTCTGAAGAAAGCTGCTGCCAGAGAAGTTGGAAACAGGTGAAGTGAGGAAGCTCATTAAATAACTTCATTATCCATTTTCTCACAATAGTTTGTCACCTACTGTACATCACCATGCATCTGTTATTTTAAATTCTCATATTTACATTTACATTTATTTGTTTAATTTATTTTAAGAAAGTTTTGACATCCAAACTTAAGTGACACTGTATGAGCAATATGAATAAGTGAATAAGTAAAACTAAAAACATAGATGAAACATTTAAGATTATTATCAGTGTTGAAAACAGCAGTGCTGCTTCATATTTTTGTGTTTTTCAGGGTTATTTGATGAATGAAAGAAAAAAAAGCATCATTTATTTGAAACAGAAATCTTTACTCTCTCTTCTTGTCAATTTAATGCATCCTTGCTGAATAAAATATGATTTATTTTTATTTTATTTTTACTCTATTGAACCCAAACGTTTGAACAGTAGTGTATATGTTGGGTCTATTTAACAATGAATCCTGGAGAGAGAAAAAAGAAAATGGATTAAACTTTTACATTGGTTTACACAAAAAGATTAATCAGCACAACTGTTTTCAACATTGATAATACTCAGAAATGTTTAAGACGTTTGCATTGTAAGAATGTATAGTATTCAAATATTAAAATGCTGACTCGTTAGGCCATGTTTTCTTTTTAAAATCAGATGATTTCCTATTAATTCAATAGAATGTAAGGGAATAACTCTAGAATAACCTTTCTGATAATATTTGGGGCCCAGAAACACTATCCTAATTTGAATCTAGATTAAAAACACATCTCTTTAGCCAAGCATTCAATTAACACATCTCATAATCTTGCACTATATGTGATGAAATAGTAAAAAGTGCACATGACCATCTTTTGCCTGAAATAATATGAACAGCAGCAATGCTAATCTTTCTCCTGTTGTCTCCCTGTTTCTATCTCAGGATGCTCAGCATATTTTACTAGAGATTACAGCAGCTCCAGTTCGGATCCAGCCTCACTTGGGAAGACTTCTAATGACATCAACACTCTTGAAGACAATGTGTTTAAACAATTTTCAGATGTTAAATTATATTTTAAAGTGTTTAAACTAATTTAAGTTTTTATGTCAGGTGGTACAGCAAAAATATTATGTATTGTAGTTGTACCACCTGACATGGAAAGTGTACCACCAACCTACCCATACTTGAAATTAGCAGTTTTTAATCAGTATTTTATCAGAGCTCTACAAACTTTTTCACTCTGCCAAAGAGATCAGTTAGGCTCCTCTGGACGATGCATTATCACGTTTACTGTTATTACCTTGTAAATTCATAATAACATTTAAGAATATACAAATGGCGGACAAAAGTTTCTCAATTATCTCAACAGCTTTAAAACTACTGATATTTATAAAAAACAATTATATGAAAGGCTTCAAACCTAAAATGATGGAATAGTTTTTATTTTGTTATTATTAAGACACCATTTTAAATTGTTTTCTTAATCTGTTTATTTGTTCGGACAGTTGCACCACCACCTGACATTTTAGGAGTTTAATGCTGCCTTCAGGAATACTCATAAATAGGCCTTCCTAGTTAAAAAAAAGGACATTGTAATTATGACTTCAGAAGAAGAAAAGCAAAATATGTATTATTAAATGTACAAAAAAATTATTTCAAACTAAGGTTTTATAGAATATAGTGATACATGTCATTAAGTTATCAAATTATTTTAAAAGGAAATAATGCACTTGCCACAACATAACTTTGTGACAATGTTTAGAAAAATACACAAGCGATTTTTAAACAAAACTGTGTGCTTATACAGATTCTATCTTTCAGTGCTAATTGCTTTGTGTATTTAAATGTTAAATGGGAAAACACTCAACTGTTCTTTTTTCTTGCATTTTTCTTTTCTTATTCTTGCTTTGTTATTAGGGCCACCAAAATGAAGATGTGTAGGAGTAGTTTGATGTTCAAGCTTTTGGGGAAAACCTTGTTCATTTAAATGTATAACCTGTTTGCAAACTGTTTTTGCTGTTTGTGCTTTGTTCTATAGTAAATGAACTGAATTAACCAAATTTTGAGTCTGTATATCGTTCATATGTTGTTGAAAAAGTCTCTAAAATAGTTTTGGGCCAATGAGGACAAGTTAAATTAGACCACTGCATGTCCGCCCATATTATTAAAAACTAAAATGACCAACTGGTTACCAACACACGACTGTCGATCCACAACGTTGCCACGACGTCGCCGTTACCTGCTGACAACGTTGCAAAGTTACGTTGTAGCAACGTATCTGGGAATTTCACTTTTCCGGTTGCCGCGACGTAACTAATTACGTCGCCACGACGAAAGTTTGGTCACCAGATTACGTTGCAGTTACGTAACAGTCACGTATTTGTGTTAGCTGGGATGTGCGCTGAAGTTAGCCTGTAACTATATGATGTTTAATATGTTAAATAGTGTAAAATTAAATATGTAGTAGTAGTAGTAGTAATATTGCAGGCTTAAACGAGGTTATCTATCTTACCGATCGAACAGCAAATCTCCATCAGCTCAGCTGCGTGGCGTGTCCGTTTTTTAACTGAATCGGTAAGACATTGTTTAGGCTACTTCTTAATAATGTTTATTTAAAGCTACGCTGTTTACTTCTTTATTACTGTGCCGTGTGCGCTTAAGTTAGCCTGTAACTATATGATGTTTAAAATGTTAAATAGTGTAAAATATGTAGTAGTAGTAGTAGTAGTAATAGGCTATGCAGGCTTAAACGAGGTTATCTATCTTACCGATCGAACAGCAAATCTCCATCAGCTCAGCTGCGTGGCGTGTCCGTTTTTATTACGGCTCCGATGTGAACAGGTTTGCACACTGCCTGCGTGAGACGCTCGCGTCTCAGACGCGGCTCGAGACAGATGCAGATATTTTATTTCGGCTCCCATGTTAACAGGTTAGAGCTTGCACACTGCCTGCGTGTCTCGCCAAAAACGCGTGCATGCTAGAAATAGAACCGACGCATATTTTTCACGCGAAAATAGTTGTAAATAGTTGCATTTAAAAAAAAAAAATTATAATAATTATCGATATTCAAATATTGCACCTGTCAATACAGAATTAAATATTCTGTAGCCTATTTCGTCAATACTGCCGACGTCGTCTTTGCTGTATCAGCAGGCTATATATTTATGTTTAACATGAATTATAGGCCTCCACAACTCTCTCCCCACATTTCGACCAAATCACGAAATAGCCCTCATTGTATGTCACCTATCAGCAGTAGCACTGCATCAGACATGCTTCTGTGCAAAGACATAGAAAACGCCACGCAGACACCATGCTCATGCCACGCAGCCTTATTGTTCATGATCACTCTCTTCCGTCTCTGTGGCTGTGCATTGATGTGCATAAATTATTATAATTCAAATGAACTATTAGTTATGATAATTCAAATGAACTATTACTTATGAACATCAGCCAAATTAATTATATTCATACCACATTTCTGACCATACCCATGGCATCTGATCTTTTGCAGACCACCTGATTGTGACCTACTGTTACACCACCTTTGCTGATGCTAAGATGACGAAAGATAGTCGTACCAACAGAGAGAGGAAACGCAAGGCAATGCGTCATGCACGTAATGCTCAGTCAGTCGAAGCCCGAGATGCTCGGCTGGCAAGTGATGCTGCACGTCAAGAAAGGCGCCGTGGAGCTGAGGAAGAGGACGAACGCTGTGCTCGGCTGACAAGTAATGCTGCACGGCTGAAAAGGCGCCGTGAAGCTGAGGAAGAGGACGAACGCAGTGCTCGGCTGGTAAGTAACGCTGCACGGCTGAAAAGGCGCCGTGAAGCTGAGGAAGAGGACGAACGCCGTGCTCGGCTGGCAAGTGACGCTGCACGTCAGGAAAGGCGCCGTGAAGCTGAGGAAGAGGACGAACGCCGTGCTCGGCTGGCAAGTGACGCTGCACGTCAGGAAAGGCGCCGTGAAGCTGAGGAAGAGGACGAACGCCGTGCTCGGCTGGCAAGTGACGCTGCACGTCAGGAAAGGCGCCGTGAAGCTGAGGAAGAGGACGAACGCCGTGCTCGGCTGGCAAGTGACGCTGCACGTCAGGAAAGGCGCCGTGAAGCTGAGGAAGAGGACGAACGCCGTGCTCGGCTGGCAAGTGACGCTGCACGTCAGGAAAGGCGCCGTGAAGCTGAGGAAGAGGACGAACGCCGTGCTCGGCTGGCAAGTGACGCTGCACGTCAGGAAAGGCGCCGTGAAGCTGAGGAAGAGGACGAACGCCGTGCTCGGCTGGCAAGCGATGCTTCTCACCATGCTAACATGAGAGATATGGAAACACCTGAGATACGAGCGGATCGCCAGATGCATGACTGTCAACGACACAACCTTCTGAGAGAGGAGGAGACCCCTCAGCAGCAAGAGGAACGACGAGCAAGGGATGCCACGTGCCATCAGAAGATGCGTCTCACCCGTTTGGAAAAGGCACGAAAAGACAATCGCAACCTTGCTCGGTGTGACGATACAGACTTCTTCCAAGAGGAACTTCATGGTGATTATAGGCACATGCTGAGCAAGACCTCACTGTTTGAATGTCCTACATGCTCACATTGTGGTGCCTATGTATGGAAAGAGGAGAGAAAAGGATTCTGTTGCAACTCCGGTAAGATTAACCTTACATACAACGCCACAAATCCCAAGCCTGGCTCAATCCCACCACAGCCTCCAGATGCTATTAAGGACCTTTTCCTTGATCAAAGTTTTGTGAAGAAAGCAAAACAATACAACAATGCGCTGGCAATGGCAAGTATTGGTATTAAAGAGGTAGCTATGCCTGGCTTCAACCCAGGTGTGCGTATACAAGGCAAAGTTTATCATTACATTGCCGGCCCCCTTCCTGAACAAGGTCGCACACCACTCTTTGCTCAGATCTATTTCCACGATCCTGCTCATGAGCTGGAAAACCGTCGAGCCCATGCCTCAAACAGTGATCTGAATGAAGATTTTTTACTGAGGACGCAAGAGGCCATTCACGTGTGCAATCCATACGTGCAACAGTTTAAGTCAGCCATTGAGTATGTGACCCAACATGACAATGACAATGAATTGAAAATTGTCCTAACAGCTCGCACACGACGTCATGACCTTCATCGTGGCACTGTGAATCTTCCATCACTGAATAGTGACGTGGCTGTCATTGCTCCAGGAGTAACAACTACACAGCAGTTTGGGAAACTGGCTGTCACTCTTCATCTCAGAGGAGGAAGGCTTCAGACAATCGATGCCATGCATCCAGCATATGACCCATTGTCATATGTGCTTCTTCTACCTCAGGGTTCCCAAGGATACCACACTGAGCTGGCAGGCATCACACCAACATGCTTCTACCGTTACCATCTTCAAGTGCGTGACATTGCTCAACACTTCAATTTGCTGCTTCGTGGTGGGAGACTGACACAGCAATACGTATGTGATATGATGGCAAAAATTGAGTCACACCGCCTCAACTGGATCCGCCACAACCAGAAGTCTATCAAGGCTGAAAAGTATAAAATCATTGTTGATGCCCTGAATAGTCACTCTGAAATCATTCCTGGACGCCTAACCATCCTGCCACCCACAATTTACGGATCACCCCGATGGTACGCCAAGGAGTTCCAAGATGCCATGGCCTTGGTACGAATCAAAGGAAAACCGGACTTTTTCCTCACCTTCACTTGCAACCCGAACTGGCCTGAAATCACAGGGTCACTTTTTGAGGGTCAACAGACCAATCAGAGACCAGACATCATTGCTCGAGTATTTCACATGAAGGTGGAAGCACTCCTCACAGACCTCCTCAAGCGTGACATCTTGGGACACATTGATGCATATGTGATGGTGAAGGAAACACAAAAGAGGCATCTTCCACATATACACATGCTCATGACCATGGTAGCCCGCGACAAACCCAGGACCGCCAGCGATATTGACCGTGTGGTGTCTGCAGAGATTCCTGACAAAAACACAAATATGGAACTACATCGCATTGTAACATCACACATGATTCACGGTCCATGTGGACAATGGAACAGTGCCAGCCCCTGCATGCTAGACAAAAAGTGCACCAAAGACTATCCCAAACAATTGATACAGAACACAAGCTTTTCAGACAACTCCTACCCACTGTACCGAAGACGAACAGAAGGAGCACCTGGTTCTCCCATCATCAAGACCATCAGAGGTGGTGTCAATGTACCTGTCAATAATACATGGGTTGTGCCATACAATCCGTACCTCCTGCTCCGATACAATGCGCATATTAACGTTGAAATTGTGTGTGCTGTCTCCAGTGTCAAATATCTGTATAAATATTTGGAGAAGGGACCTGATCAGTGCATGGTGAGACTGGATGTGCCTGATGATGAGACCCGTGAGATACTACGACGTGATGAGGTGACACGTTATGAGTTAGGGCGTTACATCACTGCATCTGAGGGATACTGGCGCATATACGACTTCCCCATTCAGCAGAAACAGCCACCAGTAAAGATGCTTGCAATTCATCTAGAGGATGAACAGGTCATCATGTTCAATGATGAAGGCGCTGCCCAGAACCTGTTGGACTCAGGGCCACCTGCCACCACACTGACTGCCTTTTTTGAAGCAATGTCTCTTCATCCACACATGCGACACATTGTGTACCCAGATGTGTTTCAACTCTTCACATACACACGGAAGAAATTTCATTTGCGTAAAAAAAGACTGAGTTCTCACGATGACCGCATGGCTGACACCGTTGGACGAATTCCAATGATTGCCTTCAACCCTCACACTGCTGAACTATTCTATCTCCGCATCCTTTTGTACCGCGTGCCAGGGCCAACATGCTTCAAAGACCTCCGACGAGTTGGAGATGTGGTCATGGACACCTATCTGGCAGCTTGCATTGCGCATGGCATTGTTGACAATGACCAAGAAGTAGATTCTGTTATGGAGGAGGCTGCAAATGTGACATTTGGCTCAGCACTGCGTGAGGTATTCGCCAACATGCTAATGTTTGTTCTTAGAGGGGAACACTTGCAGTTCTGGGAAAGGCACAAGCATGTGCTGTGTGAAGATTTCATGCACAGGGCCAATGTGAATGAGCCAGATGAATTTATTGTGACTCAAGTGCTACTTGACCTTAAGGACCATGTTGAAAGACATGGTTTTACTTTAAATGGGAACTTTGGCCTCCCTGAGCCTGATCCACTTCACGTCCGGAGTCAAATTCCCCGCATCATCCAGCATGAGACTGAGCACAACATAGAGGAACTTCAGACTATCATTACTGACACAGAAAACAGCCTCAATGACGAACAGCAAAAAGTAGTCGAAACAGTGATGGAAAGTGTGGAACAGGGACTTGGAAAAATGATATCCCTTGATGCAAGTGGTGGAACTGGGAAAACATTCATATTGTGCCACATCCTTAACAAAGTGCGTGCACAGGGCAAAGTAGCTCTTGCAACAGCTGCAAGTGGCATTGCAGCTACCCTACTGCCGAAAGGCACAACCTTTCACAGTAGGACAAAATGTCCTCTCATTCTCACCGACGAGTCCACTTGCAGTATGAGTGAACATGACAGCACTGCAACACTCATTAGAATGACGCATCTCATGGTTGTGGATGAAGTGTCAATGATGGATCGGCGTGCATTAGAAGCAGCAGATCGTACATTCCAGTGGCTCAGAGGTTCAGACAAGCCATTTGGTGGCATCACAATGGTTTTCAGCGGTGACTGGAGGCAAATCCTTACTGTTGTCCCACATGGTAGCCAAACCCAGATCATAGGCAGGTGTTTCAAGAGCTCACACCTATGGAAAAATGTTGAGATTCTTCGTCTAACAGAAAACATGAGGATCACTCAAGCTGCTGGAGATCAACAAACAGAAGCAGATTTTGCCAAATTCCTTTTGAACCTTGGTGAGGGGAAAATTCCTGTGGTTCCAGAAGAGGGTGAATTTGCAATTGAGCTCAATGAATCCCTATCAATTTCTGGCGAGAAACTTGAGGACATTGTCAATTGGGTATATGATGACATGACAGTCAACATTTCCAATCCAAAGTGGCTATGTGAACGTGTCATACTGTGCCCAACCAACTCTGAAGTTGATAAAGTGAATGAATATATGACAAAGAATTTTCCTGGAGAAGAGCATGTTTGCAACAGTGTGGACACTGCAGAATCTGAGGGTCACCATATGTACCCAACTGAGTTTCTAAATACCCTCTGCCCATCTGGTATGCCTCCCCATCGCATCACTTTAAAGGTGGGAATGGTGATCATGCTACTTCGAAATTTCGACCAACAAAATGGACACTGCAATGGATCGAGATACATCATTGAACAAATCCTGCCTCATCTTTTGGTTGCGACTTCTGTGATCGGTGTCAATGCTGGACGCACATTACTCATTCCACGCATCACCCTCATCCCATCTGACAACATATTTCCATTCACCCTGCGACGTAAGCAGTTTCCGGTGAGACCCTGCTTTGCCATGACAGTGAATAAGTCACAAGGCCAGTCTTTGCAACGTGTTGGTGTCTTCTGCACAAGAGACTTCTTCAGTCATGGTCAATTTTACGTTGCAGCCAGCAGAGTTGGCAGATCAAGCAGACTTCGTATTCTTGCTCAAGATGATGAAACAAACAAAAAGCGCCACTTTCTGAGCAATGTTGTCTATAAAGAGGTGCTGACACAATAACAACATGTAATCTTTAAGAACAGCCAGTCTGCATTAACAAAACACAAATATCCACTCTAAATAAATATATGCTCTAATGCATCATGTCAGTATCAGTATTTGCTTTCTACCATGCACAAATAAAAATGTCACTGACCTTTTGCTGTGTAATTGTAACAATGAGCACTCAAATACTCCAAACCAAAAACACACACAAAAACTGCTTAATGTGTATATTATATTTCATTCTGGTGCGCTTAACGTTAACGCTACTGTGTAATAGTAGCCTATGCTATTCACCAACTAAACATATCCTATTCAATGCGTTCACAGTCTCTTTCACGGGCACCACACCAACAATTACTAAAAACACACACAAAAACTGATTTTGCACGGGCATTTTGCACTAGTCTATCTATAAATTACAGAAACGTCTGTCTGTCTGTCTGTCTGTGTGTGTGTCTGTTCCTCGCATATCTCTCGAACCGTTAGTCCGATTGATTTCAAACTCGACGGGTGTCTCGCCACGGGCACGAGTAAGTGCAGTGCCAAGTTTGACATTGTTTGGATGAGAAATGCAAAAGATATCGTTAAATATATCATTTTTAGAAGGTTGTGGTTTAAAAATAAACATTCTGACATTAGAGAGTTGTATCGGTCAAAGAAGCCCCAAGAAGGTTGTGGTTTAAAAATAAACATTCTGACATAAACACTCAGTCAGCTACACTGTTTACTTCTGAATATTATAGTTTGGTTCCCGAACGTGATAAATCCATCTATCTATAAATTACAGAAACGTCCGTCTGTCTGTCTGTGTGTTATTCGCATATCTCGAATGTGAGATAACCACTAAATGTGTGAAAACCACTATTTTCTGTTTCAAACTTTCACATAGCATCTTTAGGTTATAACAACATTGAAAATCAAAATCTGGATTTGAATTTTTTAAGATTTATTATAAAAACGGATTATTTTTTCCCAAAAATGCAATAAATTCATGACTTTTTTTTTTTTTAAATGCAATTAATCCATTGAATCAATATAAAGTTATTTTTGATCATATTGCCATCGCAAGAAATATCTCCTTAACTTTTTTGACGGCGATCAGCTCACAAAAACTGATTTTGCACGGGCACTTTGCACTGCTCCCTGAATCGAGGTGCTTATTCATTTGTGGATGTTAACTGAATCTGTAAGTCAGCTATGCTGTTTACTTCTGAATATTATATTTCATTCTGGTGCGCTTAACGCTATCGCTACTGTGTAATAGTAGCCTATGCTATTCACCAACTAAACATATCCTATTCAATGTGTTCACAGTCTCTTTCATGGGCATCATTTGTAGTTGCCTATTCACAAACTGTTTGCTCAAGCATAGCGTTTTCTCGGAGTTCACTGTGTGCTTTTTACCATGCACAAATAAAAATGTCACTGAACTTTATCTGTGTAATTGTAACAATGAGCACACACCAAACCAACAATTACTAAAAACACACACAAAAACTGATTTTGCACGGGCATTTTTTGCACTAGTCTATCTATAAATTACAGAAACGTCTGTCTGTCTGTCTGTGTGTGTGTCTGTTAACCACATATCTCTCAAACCGTTAGTCCGATGGATTTCAAACTTGACAGGTGTCTTGCTACGGACATGAGTAAGTGCAGTGCCAAGTTTGACATTGTTTGGATGAGAAATGCTAAAGATATCGTTAAATATATCATTTTTAAAAGGTTGTGGTTTAAAAATAAACATTCTGACATTAGAGAGTTATATCGGTCAAAGAAGCCCCAAGAAGGTTGTGGTTTAAAAATAAACATTCTGACATAAACACCCAGTCAGCTACACTGTTTACTTCTGAATATTATAGTTTGGTTCCAGAACGTGATAAATCCATTTTGATTAATTTGAGTAAATGTGTTTTCTTTACCAAGAAAGTGGCAAGATGAAAACCACTATTTTCTGTTTCAAACTTTCACATAGCATCTTTAGTTTATAATATCATAAAAAATTCAAATCCAGATTTGGATTTTCAAAGATCTATTATAAAAACGGATTATTTTCCCCAAAAAATGCAATAAATTCATGACACTTTTTTTTCAAAATGCTATCATATTGAAACTGTTGAAATCAGCCATCACTAAGAAATATCTCCTGAACTTTTTTGACGCCGATCAGCTCACAAAAACTGATTTTGCACGGGCACTTTGCACTGCTCCCTGAATCGACGCGCTTATTCATTTGTGGATGTTAACTGAATCTATAAGTCAGCTATGCTGTTTACTTCTGAATATTATATTTCATTCTGGTGCGCTTAAAGTTATCGCTACTGTGTAATAGTAGCCTATGCTATTCACCAACTAAACATATCCTATTCAATCCCTTACAAAAAATTACTGCAGTTTTTTAGAAGTAATACTGCAGTTTTTGTTACATATAGAAAAATGCAGTTTTTTGGACACGAAAAAACTGCAATATTGCAGTATAGCTGGAGTACAACTGCAGTTTTACTCAGTAGTAGTACTACAATAATACTGCAATATAACTGTGGTAGTACTGCAATAATACTGCAATATAACTGTGGTATTACTGCAATAAAACTGCAATATAACTGTGGTATTACTGCAATATAACTGTGGTTTTACTGCAATATAACTGTGGTAGTACTGCAATATAACTGTGGTAGTACTGCAATACATAATACAACTAAAGTACAATTAGCCTACAATACTACCAAAATGCAATACTAATAAAATGCTGTACAATACCATTGAAATACAACAAGAATAAGTTTATTTTTACACATCTGCAATATAACGAATTAAGGTACAAAACAACTGCAATGCAACAAATGTGATTTTACTTTTTTTTATATATAACTTCAAATAACAGGCTGGGAGTTAGACAATGTATTTAAAGTGTTTATTTATAAATCATGCATATATCTTCGCCCACATTATTCAGAGAGTTTGCATTTTTTTTGAAGAGCTTATCCTCATTATTCCACTTGGTTCTTTTAACTGCCTTCATCTCAGATGTGGAAACATTATTTTGGATGTAGTCTGGAAAAACAAACAAAACGAATCAGAGAAACTCTTTCATTTACACTCTTCACCACAGGCATATATTATGCTTAAAATGAATCTGCAAGTTAATCTCTTAAATTTAACTTGGTGTCAGCAAGTGTTTGTGGAAAGTATTCATACTATTTACAGTTATTTTTTGTATGGTTTATTGTTCAGCATTAATAATAGCTTTGAAGTTTGAACAATCTTAAATTACTCACCCTCGTGTCGTTCCAACCCCGTAAGACTTTCGTTCATCTTCGGAACACAATTGAAGACCTTTTTGATGAAATCTGAGATCTTTCCATTGACAGTCTACACAATTTGCCCAATAACATGCATTTCTGTAAAAAAGCAGAAAGACACAATCATTTTTAAATGCTGGGAGTGCATCTGTTTCACCCCAGCCATTATCTTCTGTTTTTACATGTTACCAGTGCATCTTTTTTTTTAATTTATGTGAATAAAATATTTTTTTATACAAAAACAGCTTTTTATGTAAAATTCACTTTATAAGAGACCCACACTTCTAACTTTCATTCATGGTTTAGTGTAAGATTTTTGCCCATCTTGTGGAAAATGCTGTTTTAAAAGTTAAAAATGATCACTTTAACCAGTAGATCGCTGCAGAGCTCAACTATTTGCTATTTGACTAACTGAAATAATCTTTTCACAAGTTTTTCCAGTTGGATTCATATCTACATATTATAAGATCACAATTATAACAATAAAATTAGTTTGTCAAAGGTTAGCATTTTTTGTACTGATATAGCAAATAGTGGAGCTCTGCAGTAATCTACTGGTTAAAGTGAAAATGTTTTACTTTTAAAACAGATTTCCAAAAAATGACACACTAAACATGTCAAATTATCCATGTTATCCCCATGAATGAAAGTTGGAAATGTGGGTCTTTTAAGTGAATTTTACATAAAAAGCTGTTTTTGTATAAAAACAATATTTGTTTATTTACATACATTTTTAAATAATAAATCCTCCAAAAACTGCACAAATGTGGAATAAAAACATGAATAAACTGAGTAAAATTAGGCTATATTTTGTTGCCTGGGGTCTCTGGAGACCCCAAACAACCCGAGTGTAAACCACAAACGAACAGCGCCCAAGGGTTAACGTTTGTGGAGCACAATTTGATGGAAGAGCAAAAACTAACAGTTCATTTTCATTAGTTTTTTTTTGGCTACGGGTCATTAGATCTTGCATTCTGCACACTCAGCATTCAGGCAACAGAGATAAATTAGTGTGGTTGGATTACATTTATTTGAATGAATAAACGAGGGAGAGAGAGAAAGATTTTGCATATGTGAGTGTCTGTGCAGCATCACTCTAGTGAAGCTGTCAGTTTAATTACTCCAAAAACAGCAACGTTAAGACCTTGTTGCTTAGAAATATGTTTCTGTGTTAGAGGGACTGTATGTGTGTGTGTTACAGTAAAGCAGCACATTAATTCAGAATGATGATTAATCTGACTGTAACTATCTGTGCATTCATTATTTGAATGCACACCTTCCAGTCAATCAGAATCGAGTATTCAAACAGACTATGCTATAATACAAAAGAAGAGAGTCCACGAGCAAACTGTTGAGAAATGATGTTTAGTACTGAGAATAATTGCTGTGGTAGAACTAGATTTCATTACCTTTCCACTCCTTCAGCTCTCTCTCGGTTTTTATCCAGAATCTGCGCTAATATTGTAAATCTTCTTTTAGCTCTTTGATTTCATTTTTTAAATCCTCAAGCTCTTCACGTCTGAATTCTTTAATGGCTGAGGAAACGGAGGACTTCGTACACTTGATTCCGCCAGCATTCCCTTGGTTCCTGAAGTACAATATCAGTCATATGTATTCTAAACTATAAAGATAATAATAATAATAATAATAATAATAATAATTACTATAAAGATAATAGTTTATAAAAGGTATAATAAAGAATGTAGCTTACCGTTATTTGAATGCATCTTTGTTTAACCGCAGCCATTATTTTCTGTTGGATTACATTTTTGGTCTTCTGTTTTTAGTTGTTACCAGAGCATTTTCCTGAAAAAAGCAATCACACAATAAAAAGTATTTCTGAAAAAAAATCATTTTCTGCACATTAATGTCAAACTATTTAACATAATTGGTCAGTATTAATAATGGCTTTGAACACTCCAAGTAAAAGTAGTTAAAGTAGTTAGTTCACCCAAAAACGAA
This sequence comes from Squalius cephalus, assembly GCF_949319135.1. NCBI lineage: Eukaryota > Metazoa > Chordata > Actinopteri > Cypriniformes > Leuciscidae > Squalius > Squalius cephalus. Next base: position 19,582,783 of record NC_137133.1, read on the forward strand.
AATTATGTAATTAATTACTCACCCTCATGTCGTTCCAATCCAAGACGTTCGTTCAATCTTTTTGATGAAATCTGAGATCTCCATTGACAGTCTACACAACTTGCACAATAACATGCATTTCTGAAGAAAAGCAGAAAGACACAATCATTTTTAAATACTGTGAGTGCATCTGTTTCCCCGCAGCCATTATCTTCTGTTGGATTACATTTTTAATCTTCTGTTTTTAGTGATTTTTTTAGTGTTTTTAGTTTCAGTGCATTTTCCTGAAAATAGCAATCACACAATAAAAAGTATTTCTAAAAAAATAATCATTTTCTGCACATTAATGTCAATTAACTATTGAACATAATTGCTTGTATTTTTTATGTATATCCAGTAGTGTCCGATATTCCAAAGAAATTTAACGGTAACACTTTACAATAAGGTTTGTTAGTTAACTACATTAGTTAACATGAACTAATAATGAACTGCACGTATACAGCATTTATTAATTTGAGTTAATGTTAATTTCAACATTGACTAATGTTTTATTAAAACCTTGTAAACATTAGTTCCCTTACGAGAACGTTCTCTCGTACTGCGTTGCAAACGCTGTGGGAAAACTCCTTTTCTCGAGAATATTGAAGCCTTTATTTTAAAACGCATTGCATGCAGCACAGGCGAGAGCATCAAGCTCGCGCGAGCGAGCTGATAGGCTGTGCTGTGGGCAACTGCACGAACCAATGGCGGATCGGCAGAGGCGCGCGAACCAATCAGGGAGCTTGGCACACTGCCAGTGTCAAGCGCGCGAAACTGCACGTGACCAAAGCATATACAGTGCCCTCCACAATTATTGAACCCCCTGGTAAATATGATCAAAATTGGCTGTAAAAAATAAATCTGCATCGATTATCCTTGTGATCTTTCATTCAAAAAATGTGCAAAATTCTAACCTTTCATTGAAGTAAAAGAATTGAAAGTGGGGGGAAAATCACATTATGAAATAAATGTTTTTCTCCAAAACACGTTGGCCACAATTATTGAAACCCTTTTATTAAATACTTTTTGCAATCTCCTTTTGCCAAGATAACAGCTCTGAGTCTTCTCCTATAATGCCTGATGAGTTTGGAGAATAACTGACAAGAGATCAGAGACCATTCCTCCACACAGAATCTCTCCAGATCCTTCAGATTCCCAGATCCATGTTGGTGCTTCTCCTCTTCAGTTCAGCCCACTCATCAGGTCAGGGGACTGAGACGGTCATGGCAGAAGCTTCATTTTGTGCTCCACAACAAATTTTTGTTTTGATTTTGATGTTTGTTTTGGATCGTTGTCCTGATGGAAGATCCAACCACGGCCCATTATAAGATTTCTAGCAGAAGGCGTCAGGTTTTGATTTTTTATCTGTTGATATTTGATAGAATCCACAATGCCATGTATCTGAACAAGAAGTCCAGGACCTCCAGCAGAAAAATATGCCCACAACATTAAAGATCCAGTGGTATATTAAATTGTACACATGGGGTACTTTTTATCCTTGTGTTCACCAAACCCATCTAGTGTGTTTGCTGCCAAAAAGCTCTGTTTTAGTCTCATCTGACCACAGAACCCTGTGTTGTTTGAAGATCCAGTCGTGTCTGACAATTAAATTTGCTGGAATTTGTTTTTGGATGAGCGAGGAGGTTTTTTTTTAAACCCTCCCAAACAACATGTGGGGATGTAGGGGTTGTTTAATTTTTTTTTTTTTAGGCTTTCTGACCCTAAGACTCAACTAATCTCTGCAATTCTCCATCTGTGATCCTTGGAGAGTCTTTGGCCACTCAAACTTTCATACTCGCCGTGCATTAAGACAATATAGACACACGTCCTTTTCCTGGCAGATTCATAACATCTTTAGTTGGTTATAACTTCTTAATTATTGCCCTGATGGTCAAAATGGGGATTTTCAATTCTTTAGCTATTGTCTTACAGCCACTTTCTAGTTTGTGATGCTCAACAATCTTTTGCTACGCATCAGAACTGTATTCTGTGGTTTTACTCATTGTGATGGATGATTAAGGGGATTTGGCCTTTGTGTTTCCTCATATTTAAACTCCTGTGAAACACGAAGTCATAGCTGGACAGTTTCATGTTCCTAGTCACCCTGGTGTACTAAAAAAGGTAAATATTAATGGGAATATACTTCAGAGATATTTTACTCGTAAAAAATTCTAGGGGTTTCAATAATTGTGGCCAACATGTTTTGGAGAAAAACATTTATTTCATAATGTGATTTCCCCCCACTTTCAATTCTTTTACTTCAATGAAAGGTTAGAATTTTGCACATTTTTTGAATGAAAGATCACAAGGATAATCGATGCAGATTTATTTTTTACAGCCAATTTTGATCATATTTACCAGGGGGTTCAATAATTGTGGAGGGCACTGTAAATATAGACAATATTCCGCCATTTGACAGATTTTATCTCCTTCAGCTCGACTCACCTCGTCGCTGATCTTCTCCGGATAAAGAAGCCGCTCGTCGTTGAACAGCCGTCCAGCGGAACAGCTTCGCATCCCGGCATCTGCCAGCTGAGCGTTTCCCTGTGGCATCCGACGAGTATCCTTTTTCTCTATCTCTCTCTCTCTCTTTCTAAAAGAGCTAAATCGCTGTTTTCACAGCGCGCGGCGTTGTTTCAAATGCCGCTCTCTATTTGTGAATCCTGCGGGGTTCCTCTGCATGTGTCTGACAGACACACACAGTGTGCTGCCTGTCTCGGCCCTGAGCACGCCGAGTCAGCGCTCACTAAAGGCGGCTGCCTTCTCTGCGACGGGATGCCTGTTTCTACTCTCCGCTCGCGGCTCGTGCACGCTTCGTCGGTGAGTGATTCCGCCCATCTTCCATCTTCGGCGCCCCGCGAGCCCCGTAGGAAGAAGCGGCGCGATCAGAGGCTTCCTGAACGCGGTGAGTTCAGCGAATGCACGCCGGGCCTCTCTCCACGTGCTTCGCCCACGCCCTCTTCGCCTGTTCTATTCTCTCAGAGCGACCAACGCCCCTCATCTGAAGCGGCTGGGCTCGTCTCTTTCGGCGGATCTGCTGATGATATGGATGACGCAGTTTCCGTGGCGGCATCTGAGAGTGAGGATTGGTCGGACTCCGCGGACCCCGCCCCCCCCTCTCAGTTAGATCCTTCTGACACTCGAGCGAACATCGACGCCGAACTCTTCCGTGTCATGTCTCGCGCTGTTGACGAGTTGGGACTCGACTGGCTCTCCCCAGCTGAGCCTGCCAGAAGCCGCCTCGACGAGTGGTACCTGCCGGGGCGCCAACAGGCCCCTCGTCAGCGCTCCGCCCCTTTTCTGCCTGAGGTCCACGAAGAGCTCACAAAAAGCTGGCGCGCGCCCTTTTCAGCGCGAACGCGCTCATCTGCCTCTTCAACGCTCTCCACTGTTGACGGCGCTGAAGAGAAAGGTTATGTGTGTCTCCCCCCACTGGAGGAAGCGGTCGCTGCACACTTATGCCCTCCCACTGCAGGAAGTTGGAGGTCTAAGACTGTGCACCCATCTAAGCCGTGCAGAACTACTTCGGCCATTGCCAGCCGCGCTTATGCTGCCGCCGGTCAAGCCGCCTCTGCTCTCCACGCCATGGCGACCCTCCAAGTGTTTCAGGCGAAGCTCCTCCGCTCCATGGATGAGTCAGGCCCTGACCCAGACACTTTTAAGGACCTCAGAAGTGCGACAGATCTAGCGCTACGGGCCACTAAGACTACCGCTCAAGCACTGGGCCGCAACATGGCCAGCCTAGTAGTTTTAGAGCGCCACCTTTGGCTGACATTGACCGAAATCAGGGACGCAGACAAAACCGCCTTCCTCGATTCTCCGGTCACAGCATCTGGTCTCTTCGGCCCATCTGTCAGCGGCTTCGCAGAACGCTTCACTGAGGCTCAGAAAGCCTCCAGCGCCATGAAGCATTTCCTCCCCAAACGCTCCAGTTCAGTCCAACGGCGCCCCAAGAGCACGCCGCGACCTGAGAGGGTAGCTTCACAAGTCCTCCAGCCCCGCCCAGTGGCTGAGACTAGCCAGCGCATGAAGCCTGCAAAACGGTTCCCGTTCCCTAAGCACCAGGGCCCGCGGCCGAAGCTCACGCTCGATCACGAGCCCAAGAAGCCGTCCTAACCGGCTTAAAAAGGGGTCATTGTCCCGCCGCGGCCGGACCAGCCCCGAAGATCGCTCGAGTGCTACTCTCAGCCCCCTCTTCAGTTCAGGCGGTTGGAGCAGTATTAGATGCAGAACATGGGCCCGTCACCTGTCACGCACCCCTGCACACAAACGCTGTTTTAACAGCGACCCACAAAAAGCACAAATCGAGCAAAATTTCTCCCTCACATACATGTCAGTTCGAACCCCCAACACTGGGCGTTCCAGATATGATAATGTCTCTGTCTCTGCGGGCTCTAGCTTGGCAAGCTATCCCCGGAGTTTCAGAATGGGTAATGAACATCATAAAGCGCGGTTACTCGCTTCAGTTCGCCCGCAGACCACCGCGTTTCCATGCGGTTATACAAACCACGGTAAGGAGCACACTGAGTCATGTCCTCCGCACCGAAGTGTTAAGTCTGCTGGCCAAAGGGGCCATCGAAAAGATCCCCCTTTTTCAGAGCGAGTCAGGTTTTTACAGCCGTTACTTTCTTGTTCCAAAGAAAGACGGCGGCCTGAGACCCATTTTAGATCTGAGACATCTGAACAAGGCTCTCATGTCACGGCCGTTCAGAATGCTCACGACCAGACACATCCTGGCGCAAATTCGCCCAGGCGACTGGTTTTTCTCAATAGATCTAAAAGACGCTTACTTTCACATTCAAGTGAACCCCCACCACAGGCCATTCCTAAGATTCGCCTTCGAGGGGCAGACATACCAGTACACAGTCCTACCATTTGGACTGGCACTGGCACCTCGTACATTCACGAAGTGCATGGATGCAGCTCTCTCCCCCCTGAGACAGCGGGGAATGCGCATCCTGAACTACCTCGACGACTGGCTCATATTGACCCAGTCAGAGGCGGAGTCACATACTCACAGAGCCTGGCTCCTCAGACATCTAGAATGTCTAGGGCTCAAGGTCAATTTTGCCAAGAGTATTCTGTTGCCCAGCCAACGTATCACGTTCCTGGGAACAGTTCTCGACTCCGTACTTATGAGAGCATGGCCCACACCGGCCCGTGCTCTAACGATTCAGCAGCTCGCAGCATCGTTCACAGAGGGCTCTTATGTACCCCTCAGAACGTTCCAGAGGATCCTTGGCCTCATGGCCTCCGCATCATCAGTACTCCAACTCGGCCTACTGCGTATGCGTCCTCTTCAGCTGTGGCTAGCACCTCTGGTGCCACCCCACGCCTGGCATTCAGGCCACTTGGTTATCAAGGTGAACCAGCGCTGTGTTCAAGCCCTGGCCCCTTGGAAAGACGCCAGCTGGTACCAGCAGGGCGTAAGCATGGGGGTGGTCTCAGAGAGGAGGGTGATTTCAACAGACGCTTCCAACTCAGGTTGGGGAGCGCTGTACGAGGGCAGGCCTGCCTCCGGCCTCTGGTCGAGCTCGGAGAAACGCCTACACATCAACTGCCTCGAAATGAGAGCAGTTTTTCTAGCCCTAAAAACCTTCCTTCCTCACCTGGCTGGACACCACGTGCTGGTCCGAACGGACAATATGTCAGTGGTCTCCTACATAAATCGCCAGGGCGGCCTCAGGTCCCACAACCTGCTTGCCATAGCCACGCAGCTCCTGCTATGGGCTCACACCAACCTGCGCTCGCTCAGGGCAGCTCACGTGCCAGGCACGTTGAACACAGGAGCAGACATGCTCTCTCGGGGCAGAGTTCCCCCAGAGGAATGGTCTCTCCACCCTCAGACGGTTCTCCTGCTTTGGGAGGTCTTCGGGAAGGCAGAAGTAGATCTTTTCGCCTCAGAAGACAACTGTCACTGCCCAATATTCTTTTCAAAGAACAGGGATGCGTTGGCCCACGACTGGCCCAACCTCCCTCTCTATGCGTTTCCTCCGGTCTCGATGCTCCCTCAGGTCATCGAACGGATCAGGAACACCAAAAGCGCGGTCCTCTTGGTGGCTCCTCTCTGGCGGACCCAGATTTGGTTCCCAGAGTTGATGCAACTGTCTGTAACAGACCCTTGGCCAATTCCACTGAGGTGCGACCTTCTGGCTCAGGCCAACAGGACAATCTGGCATCCTCGTCCCGACTTGTGGGCCCTACATGTATGGCCACTCAACAGGTACCCCAGGATCTCCCAGAAGGTGTCCTAAACACTATTATGGAGGCTAGAGCTCCGTCTACTAGACGCCTCTATCTCCTAAAATGGTCAGTGTTTTCCAGCTGGTGTTTAGCTCGAAACCTCGACCCACACACTTGTGAAGTGCCAAATGTGCTTTCTTTTCTACAGGAGATGTTGGATGCGGGTCGCTCCCCCTCCACTCTCAAAGTGTACGTGGCAGCCATCGCTGCTTTTCACGTATTGGAAGCCGGAGCCTCCTTAGGTAAAAACGACCTTATAGTTCGTTTCCTTAAGGGTGCCAGAAGGCTTAACCCGCCTCGGCCACCGTCTGTGCCGGCCTGGGACCTTTCACTGGTCCTGCGGGCTCTTAGGGGACCTCCCTTTGAACCACTTCAGTCGGCAGATCTCAAGCCCCTCTCTCTGAAGACCGCCCTGCTTCTGGCACTGGCGTCAGTTAAAAGAGTAGGGGACTTGCAGGCGCTCTCTACTAGCGCTTCCTGTCTGGAGTTTGGCCCTAATGACTCCAAGGTCATCCTTAGGCCAAGACATGGATATATTCCTAAGGTGCTCTCAACTCCGTTCAGAGCCCAGGTTATTTCTCTGTCAGCTCTTCCCTCCTCCGAAGAGGACAGTGATTCTCTCACGCTTTGCCCCGTCAGAGCTTTGAGAATTTATCTGGAGCGTTCAGCCTCTTTCAGACAGTCTGAACAGCTCTTTGTTTGTTTCGGGGGCCGAACTAAGGGCCTTCCTGTTACTAAGCCCACGCTGTCCAGGTGGATAGTTGACGCCATTGCTCTGGCTTACACTTCACTGGGCCTTTCCTGTCCCATAGGTGTTAGAGCTCACTCCACGAGAGGTGTCGCCTCTTCGTGGGCCTGGTCGAGTGGTGTTCCTATCGAGGACATTTGTGCGGCGGCCGGCTGGTCCGTTCCGTCCACATTTGTCAGATTCTATAACCTAGACATTCCTGCCCTGCAGGCACGAGTTCTTTCTGTCTAAACCCTGGCTTTGCGGACCCAGGCTGACTTTAGGACTCAGACACATGAGTGTTCTTATCCGGACATTTGTGCGGCGGCCGGTTGGTCCGTTCCGTCCACATTTGTTAGATTCTATAGCTTGGATGTTCCTGCTCTGCAGGCACGAGCACTTTTCTGTTCAGAACCTGGCTCTGCGGACTCAGTCTGACTTCAGACCTGAACACGTGAGTGTTCCTATACAGACACAATTTTTCCTTCTAGACTTTGGCTCTGTGGACCCAGACTAGTTGTGAAATTGGACACTCAGTTGTCACTGGACTTGTGGTAAAGTTAATCTGGCCCTTCGCCCAGATCTTTATTATTGGATATTTTCTGGGCCCGAAATTCGGTCTCGTTTTATCCTGGCTATTCTGTAACTTCCCGGAACTTCTGGTGAGTCAGAGCGGCCATAAGAGATTAATTGCACGGCGTTTTAAATAAGCGTTCCCACAGCGTTTGCAACGCAGTACGAGAGAACGTTCTCGTAAGGGAACGTACTTGGTTACTTACGTAACCTCGGTTCCCTTAGAGATAAGGGAACGAGTACTGCGTTGCCTTGCCGTGCAATCTCTCTTATGTCAGGTGTTTTCGCTTCAGTCGATTATATCTGTCAAATGGCGGAATATTGTCTATATTTATATGCTTTGGTCACGTGCAGTTTCGCGCGCTTGACACTGGCAGTGTGCCAAGCTCCCTGATTGGTTCGCGCGCCTCTGCCAATCCGCCATTGGTTCGTGCAGTTGCCCACAGCACAGCCTATCAGCTCGCTCGCGCGAGCTTGATGCTCTCGCCTGTGCTGCATGCAATGCGTTTTAAAATAAAGGCTTCAATATTCTCGAGAAAAGGAGTTTTCCCACAGCGTTTGCAACGCAGTACTCGTTCCCTTATCTCTAAGGGAACCGAGGTTACGTAAGTAACCAAGTACGTTAATGCACTGTGAACTAACATGAACTAACAATGAACAGCTGTATTTTTATTAACGTTAACAAAGATTAACAAATACAGTAACAAATGTATTGCTCATGGTTAGTTCTTATTGTAAAGTGTTACCAATTTAACATAAAGATAAGTAGGCTACAATTATCATTATCATTCATAAACTGAATTTTGTGTTTATTCTGGTTGCAATTGTTTCATTCTCTTTTGTTTGAAGATCTGAAACAATTTAAGTCATGTAACCATTATTTATATAGCGCTTTATACAATACAGATTGTTTTTTAAAAAATGCGTTACAGTGATAAAAAATGAAAATAATGCTGCAAACAGAGCACAATCTGTTGTGACGCACCTCTAAAAAGTAAACAGTGTAAAACTACAGTATAGGCGCGTTTCCTCTTGCTCACACCGGTTTGAATAACATATAACGTTACTTAAAGTCTTTTTACATATCTCTAAAATTAAAATAAACAGATTTGAGGGCATTATATGTTATACTCACCGCTAAACTGACTGACTCTACGAACTTGACGAGCGATGCCGCGCTGACGGACCATAGACTATACAAAAAGAGTGACTGACATGTAACTGTTATGCACATAAATCACTGTCACACACACTCTCTCAGAGTAATAGTTACTGCATAATACATTTTCAACTAGCAGAATAGTACAGAATCACGATACACAGTCTCACGTATAGCCATGTCTTTTAATAATATTTCGAAGGGCAAAAACAGGAACTTTTAATTGGCTTTACATCATTCAACTGTCACTTTAGCGCGAGGCCCTGTGCAGTCGCAGACTTGGTACTTTCCATAGCATATAGCATTACCTCCCAAGCCTGAGCTAACTCGATCACGTCGAGCGGCTCCTCCAGGGCTGCTTCACCCACGCCCCGCCTCTTTGCCCATTTTCTGTTATCCGGGAGTGACGCAAGGTGACGCGAGGCCAAGATGGCAACGGCCGACTCCGCCCACTTTAGGCTTCAAAAATGCTCTTCAGAAACCTACGGGTGACGTCACGGACACTACGTCCATATTTTTTTACAGTCTATGTCAGAAACCTACGGGTGACGTCACGGACACTACGTCCATACTTTTTTACAGTCTATGACTAAAACACATCTATTTAGCCTCACATACTGACTTTATTTGTAGTTCATACTGTTTTAATACTCTATATTTTCTTTCTCATTTTTAGGAAAAGCACTTAATTACCATTGTTTATTTCTATACCAAATGTCATACACTTACAATGAAGCTAAAAAATATAAACAACTACATCATTATGTTGATATCCTATATTTTTACAATAAAACTTACGACAAACATGTCTTCTAATATCCTCAGTTGTTGCGTATACCGATGATCTGCATCGAACACATTTGTAAATTACTTTCCTTGAACCCATTGCGCGAGTTCTCTTACGAGAGGTTCTCTCGTATTGCGTAAGTTGCTTACGCATCGGGAAAGTCTTCTTTCTTCGAGATCTGAAGCCAAAAATTATCCTTAATTTTGTATTCATTGTCAACGCAGTGCGGCAGCCGGCAGACCTAGGCAGGCTGTATAAGCGTGCTCATTGGCTGCTCGGCGGCAACTGCTTAAGCCTATCAGTGAGCGTTCTGATACGCGGCCTCCAATGAGGGCGCTTCGCGCCCTCCACACCCTTCTAACCGTCAGAATGGGTGTGGCCAGCGTGTATATAACCAGCGCTCACAGGCTAAATATCTGATTTTCTTGTCTTCAGCGAAGCTCTTCGCATCGCTGGATCTTGAGAGCCGCCGCCGTTGAAACCAGCGACCAGCAAGCTTAGGACAGCGCCTGAGGAAGCCGGCCGTCTTCGCCGCCTTCAGCCATCCGTGCCTGCTACGCTATCCGGCGACATATCCTTTACATTATTACTGTTACTGTGTGTGTTCGCTCCGCGACACACTTTCTCTGTATTCTAAAAGAGCACGAGGCGTTTTTGTAAAAACGCCTCGTTTTTCCTGCGGCTCGTGCCGCGCCCCACTCAGCAACGGAGACCGCCACCTCTTCTGCGCTCTCTGCCTGGGCCGCGGGCACGCCGCCACCGCACTCTCTACGGGCGGCTGCCCCGAGTGCGAAGAGCTTTCAATGTCGACCCTGCGGGCTCGACTTGAAGCTTTCGACCAAGCTGTCGCTCCGCCTGTCCTTGCCGGGCCGCGCAAGAAGAAGCGCCGCTCGCAGAGACCACCGGAGACTGATGTGACTGAGGAGCTCGCCAGAACCTCTCCCTCGAGCTCTCTCTCGCCCTCTCCCTCCCGGCCGCTCAACCGCCGGCTCTCGCCCGCGCCGCCGCCGCGTCAGGGGATGAGGCGAATGTGATATATACCCGTACTCTCCCTCTGTTCGAGCCATGCAACTGCGCCGCTCTCAAGGGATGGCAGAAGCGGACGGTCTCGGAGCGAGTTTCCTCTCCCTCTGTTCGAGCCGCGCAAACTGCGCCGCTCACAAGGGATGGCAGAAGCGGACGGTCTTGGAGCTCTCTTTACGTTACAAGAAAGCTACTCCGTCCTCGCGCGTCACTCACCGGTGAAAGGGGAACAGTGTTTTCGTCCCGCCGTGGCCAGACTATAACCTCCATTTCTCACACATTTCTCCGTGCCCTCTTAAGTTCAGGCGACTGGAATTGTTACTATCGCAGTATACGAGCAAGCAAACGCCGTCACAAGACATGATGACGCTAACCGAACGCTAATGTATTCTCCCCTGTGGCTCAGTGGCGGAATCTCAGACTTTCACGCTAGAGACCCAGGGTTCGATCCCGGCTCTCGCGGCAGATAAAATTTATGCTGTTCGCTTCTCCGAGCTCGCGGCCAGTTTTTCTTACACACAGAAAGCAAGCCCGCTCTCTCCCTAGTTGGGCCGCGCAGATTGCGCCGTTCACAAGGGATGACAGAGCGGACGGTCACGAGCAACATTCAGCACGCGCGCCTCACTCACCGGCGAAAAGGGAAGAGAGTGTGTTAGTCCCGCTGCGGCCGGACAACCGCCAATTCTCACACATTTCTCAGTCCCCTCTTAAGTTCAGGCGGCTGGAAATATTACTATTGCAGTAAACGAGCCTGTTTTAAATACACGCACGCCTGCAAACAAACGCCGACGCGACACATGAGGTCGCTTTTTATATGCTCGTGCTAACCGAAAGCTAATGTGTTTTCCCCTGTGGCTCAGTGGCAAAATCATAGGCTTTCGCGCGGGAGACCCGTGTTTGATCCTAGTTCTCGGGGCAGATAAAACTGTATGCTGCTTGCTTCTCCGAGCTCGCGGCCAGTTTTTCTTACTTACAGAAAGCGAACCCGCCTCTCGCACCACACCTACTCATGGTGCTCGAGTATTTATGAGCGTCTAAACACGAGAGAAGAAAAGACGGTTAAGTCCCGCAGCGCTGCGGCCGGTGTGGTATAGTATTCTGTAACCGTATAGTATACGGTAACCCTGAGGACCCAAGCAATCCGATTGGTTCAAAGCACGTTTTATGGGTAATCGCTTTAGTGCCTGGTTATAAATCATACAAAATAATTTTATTATAGAAGACGTTTGTACTACGTTTTAACGAGTCATTAATGTATTTAATGTATTTTAAATGATACGTTTCATATACTAGTACTAGTACCGAAGCTATAGATTGTGAAATTAAACATTTCTCGTTGTTCGTGTGTTTTTTAGTTAGCTTAGATAATAGCATAGCATACAGCTAACGTTATCCGATGATCGTGCTATGAGCTTAAACTGCACTGATACTGCCTTACCGTATTCACAGCCATTCGTAATGCAATTATAATTATGTAATTATTTTTTATCCTCAATAATCAGCGCAATATGTTACAAGTACACTTTTATTTATTAAAAGAGCCATAAAATAATATTTATTTGTGTATATTACTATTTTTACTATTACATTTAAATAAATTACAGAATGCTAGCTATGTTTTGTGGGCATAAATATTAATTGGTTGTCTAGCCTTGACTAAAGAACACTATAATATAATTATGGAATCACAATCTTAATGTAATTAATCAAACCCCTTAATTCATATAATAATCTTTATTTTAAAGAAATAACATGTTAAAGTATGTTTTGTGACGAAGTTATTTGTTTTAAAGAAATAGGGCATAATATGCTTTTTTTATTACAAGCATGTCATTTGTGTACTAATGCATATGATTTATGTCATAATAATTCTTAATACAGAACATCATACAACACAATAACATTTAATGTAATAAAATTAGAGAATCAAAACTTATATAAAAATTGTATTAAATTACACAATACAATACATAATGAATTCTGAAACTGAATTATGAGATGTAATATATTACATTTTTATTAACACAAAACTACAAGCAACTATGCACATCGTTTTAGGACATTTATAGAGCTTTTTAAAATACACAACAATACAAAGCAGCTTTAAACAAACATACTCTAGTATGTCTTTACTTTCCTAAACACTTTTGTGATAGTCCTCTGGCTATAGATTGTGAAGATTTAAAAACAATTAATGTTGAGTTAGCTGTGTTAAAATATTTAATGAACTGTAAGGTTAAAGTTTTTTGAGAGCTAATGAGACAAATAGATGCAGTGTATTTTGCTGTATGAAAAGTCAAATCTTTAGTTTGAAGTAAATTCATGTTGTCAAGGCAAGTCACCTTTATTTATATAGCGCTTTTTACAATACAGATTGTATCAAAGCAGCTTCACATTGATAAAATGAAAATAATACAACAAAGTTTGTTTCTAGAAGAAAATTGCATCATTGTCCACCCTAATTAGGCAGATCAATAATATTGTTGAATATTAAATGTCCCCAACTAAGCAAGCCAAAGCCAAGGCAACAGTGGCAAGGAACCAAAACTCCATCAGTGACAGAATGGAGAAAAAAACCTTGGAAGAACCCAGGCTCAGTCGGGGGCCAGTTCTCCTCTGGCCAACGAGCGAACAGTGTATGATTATGATCCAGGCAGCATTACAGATCAGAAGTCAGATTGGTCGTGTCGATGAGGCCGGCACTTCAGGGATGCGTCATGGTTGGGTCCACGTGCAGGTCCACCATCTAGTCTGGATACGTCCGGAGTCCACCTCACTTCAGAAACGGAGAGACTGGTTGACAATTCAGTACTGCGTTGTCGTCGCGTCCAGGCGTAGGTCCTTCATCTGATCTGGATACGGCCTGGATCTGGCGGACTGCGGTAAACCTCGGTATAAGCAGAGAGACTAATATTAACGTAGACGCCATTCTTCTTATGATGGAACGAGAACATCAGGATTTATGAGAAGTGTTCCCGGTTCCGGCTGGCCTAATCTATGCAGCCTAATATGGAATTATATAAGTCTATAATGTGTTATGTGAATGCTAGGTCAAAGAGATGTGTTTTTAGTCTAGCTTTGAACTGACTGAGTGTGTCTGCTTCCCGGACAATGGTAGGAAGACTGTTCCAGAGTTTTGGTGCTAAATAGGAGAAGGATCTACCGCCAGCAGTCGATTTTAATATTCTAGGTATTATCAACTGGCCGGAAATTTTGAGATCGCAATAGACGTGAAGGACTATAATGCGTTAAGAGCTCGCTCAAGTACTGGGGAGCTAAACCATTTAGTGCTTTGTAAGTAATCAGCAATATTTTAAAATTTGTGCAGTGCAGTGCAGTGTTGACAGAACCGGGCTAATATGCTCTAACCGGGCTAATATGGTCATACTTCCTGGTTCTGGTAAGAACTCGAGCTGCTGCGTTTTGGACCAGCTGTAGTTTGAAGGAACTCTGCAAAAACACACAAACAACACGTCACATGCAACTGAACACTTGCAGTCTTTACAGCTGTGGAACATCACTCACTGTTTTTTTTTTAAATTGTACCAATTGTACCAATTGTGATGATTTCTTAATAAACCTCGGTAGACTGTTCCACAGTTTTACACCACATACAGAGACACAATAACTTTTCCGTTTAGTTCGTGCACAAGCAGGTCTGAATTCAAGTTTCTGTCTTAAACTGTACACATCTTCTTTTATGTTAAACAGCTGTTGTATGTTTCTTGGAAGTAATTTGTTTCAATTTATAATATTTGTGCGGTCTGAAAATCAATCAGCTCTTTGTGTTTCATTATTTTACATCTACAGAAAAGTGTGTTTGTGTGCTCCCTATACCCTACTTTATGAATTATTCGTATTGCCCTCTTTTGTAATAGAAATAGTGAATGTATTGAACTTTTGTAATTATTTCCCCATATCTCAGAGCAATAACTTAAATATGGCAAGACCAGTGCAAAATATAAAATTTTCATTGAATCGTGATCTACTAAATGTTTTGCCTTGCTCAATACACCCACACTTCCTGATACTTTAGAGTGTACATGTCTTATGTGAGGCTTCCAGTTAAGTTTGTCGTCTATAATTACCCCTAAAAACTTGTTTTCTCTCACCCTTGGATCTCCCGTCTCCGAAAACGTCAGATCAAAATTTGAAATAGGCGCTGTCTGTATAAACAAACAACATATTTGAGATTAAAACAACTACTTTCTCGACTGAAAAACTCTTAAAAATATATTTCGTGACACAATAACAGTAGTATTTTTAAATTTTGCGGTCTTTCTCCTGCTATTGACGCAACTTGAGATTTTAAATATTAGCTATAGAATATACACAATTTACATATACAATATATAATTTAATAATTATAATTTATATAATTTAATTTTACCTTGCATATAGCAGCGGGATTTAGCATTCTACATAAAGCTACCACATAATAACACTTAAACAGCTCACGTTAGCTACAAGTTATCGCGAGAACAGATTTAGATCAGGCATACTACTGGCATACTAATTGGGTCCTCAGGGTTACCGTATACTATACGGTTACAGAATACTATACCACACCGGACCACCGTCAAAGCTTCACGCTCTGTCAGTCCCCGTTGCCACGGCTACTGCAGCTGTTTACCTCGCAGTCAACGAGCCGGTATATCTACCCGCTCGCCTGCGCGCAACCGCCGTTCTCACGGCAACCCAGAGAAATTTCAAAAGAGCATAATGTCTGGTTGCACGGCTGACGCCGTATGTGTTTCAAGTGCAGTGAATGTGCCCACGTTTCTGTGCTCACCCCTGTACACAAGCACTATACATCCCGTGTCTCTCATAAAGCAGGCAAAAGCCGCTCTAGTGTTAAAAGTAGGTCACGTGTCCACTTCCCCGTGCCCACACCTACTCACTGCCCGCTCTGTCACACGGCCTCGCTCGACCGGTCATGTTTTGAATGTAAGTCCTGTGCCCGCCCTCGAGCGCTCACACATACTAACGAACATTTTCGCCCCCGACGCCGCCATCGCGCGTCGCGCCTCACAATATATGTTCCCCGTCCAAAGCCACCGGGACACTGTGTGTAAAACGGCCAGCTATCGCTGCGTGCGATCCGCCGTATCTAAGCACCAAGAGCGCGCGCGCCGCGCCCGCCCCTCCGTTTCGAGCTCTCGAGCCCGCGATGCGCGGCGATCGGAGCCCGGAGGCCATTCTGCCCCTGGCTGCACACGCAAAAGTGTGGGAAGCTATTCCAGGCGCATCAGAATGGGTGCTAAGCACAGTAAAAATGGGCTATACTCTGCAGTTCGCTCGCCGCCCTCCGCGCTTTCAGGCGCGTACCGAGACGAGAGTGAATGGAGAAGTAGCACATCTACTTCGAGCAGAAATAGCACACTTCTGGGCAAAGGGGCTATAGAACCGGTTCACCCTTCTATGAGCGAGCCAGGCTTTTTACAGCCGTTATTTCCTCGTTTCCAAGAAGGACGGAGCTCTCAGACCGATTTTGGATCTGAGATATTTGAACAAAGCTCTTATGAGAAGACCGTTCAAAATGCTCACAACCAGGCAGATCCTCGCGCAGATTCGCCCGAGGGACTGGTTCATCTCTCTCGATCTGAAAGACGCGTACATTCAGATCCAGATAATACCCCGTCACAGGCCATTCTTGAGATTCGCCTTCGACGGTCAGGTATATCAATACACCGTCCTGCCGTTTGGCCTGTCTTTAGCACCCCGTACATTCACGAAGTGCATGGACACGGCTCTCGCTCCCCTGAGAGGGCAGGGAGTGCGAATTCTAAACTATCTGGACGATTGGCTGATTTTAGCACAGTCAGAGGCCGAACTCATCCGCCACAGAACAGTGCTTCTCAGCCACCTAGAAAGCCTGGGGCTTACGGTCAACTGGACCAAGTGCTCGCTAGTGCCCAGTCAATCAACCTCTTTTCTGGGTTTGGATATGGACACTGTAGCGATGACGGCCCGCCTGTCGACACAGCGCGCGCGTTGCATTCGACGCCTGGCCGCATCCTTCCGGCCGGGCAGCACCGCACCTCTCAAAACATTTCAGAGGTTGCTGGGTTGTATGGCCTCAGCTGCAGCAGTGCTTCAGTTGGGTCTCTTACGAATGCGCCCGCTACAACGCTGGCTGAATGCCCGAGTGCCTCACAGAGCATGGGCTTCCGGCGGCATCCGAATCAGAGTGACTCAGAGCTGTGTTTCAACACTGAAGCCCTGGTTAGCGGCCGACTGGTGCCAGCGGGGAGTGACAATGGGAGCTATCTCACACCGCAAAGTTATCTCGACGGACGCTTCCACCTCAGGTTGGGGCGCTCTTTTCGAGGGCAAACCGGTTTTTGGCCTGTGGTCAGACCAGGAAAAATGCCTCCACATAAACTGTTTGGAGATGATAGCGGTCGAGAACGCGCTCAAGCGCTTCCTCCCATTCATACAGGATCACCATGTGCTAGTCCGCTCGGACAACATGTCCGTGGTATCCTATGTGAACCGACAGGGCGGTGTCAGATCCAGGAATCTGTGCAAGCTGACAGAACGCCTTCTCGTGTGGGCTTACCGCTCGCTGCGCTCGCTGAGAGCCGCGCACGTGCCGGGCCACCTGAATGTCGGTCCAGACAGACTGTCCAGGGACAACATTCCCCCGGGAGAATGGTCCCTGCACCCCCAGACAGTCCAGTTTCTCTGGCGCCTATTCGGCAGAGCGGAGATCGACCTCTTTGTGTCGAAAGACAACGCTCACTGCCCGAAATATTACTCGAAAAGCGAGGACGCGCTGTCCCAGACATGGCCCAGCCTCCCGCTGTATGCTTTTCCTCCGATCTCCCTGTTGCCACAGGTCATTTTGAGGATCAGAGAAACGCACCACTCAGTGCTTCTGATAGCCCCGCGCTGGGAGAACCAAACTTGGTACCCAGAGCTAGTGAGGCTGTCGCACTCATCCCCATGGCCGATCCCGGTGAGAAGGGATCTCCTCTCCCAAGCCGGTGGATCGATCTGGCATCCCCATCCAGAGCGTTGGTCTCTGCATGCATGGGTGATCAACGGATACCCGTTGACCTGTCAGAAGGGGTCGTGAACACGATCACACAGTCTAGAGCCCCCTCTACGAGACGGCTCTACGCGCCTAAATGGTCGGTGTTTTCCAAATGGTGCGCTACTAAAAGCTTGGATCCACGCGCATGCGGGGTCCCGCGGGTGCTCTCCTTCCTACAAGAGCTGTTGGAAAAGGGCAGGTCCCCTTCCACGCTCAAAGTATATGTGGCGGCTATTGCAGCGTTCGTGGAGACGACGCGCGGCCGGGCAATAGGAAGGAATGAGCTCATTATCCGCTTCCTCAGAGGAGCTAGACGGATGAACCCCCCGCGGCCCCCCTCGGTTCCTTTTTGGGATCTGTCCTTGGTCCTGGGGGCCCTGAAGGCTTTTCCCTTTGAACCACTCGAATCCGTGGATTTAAAGTACCTGTTGCTTAAAACCGTTTTTCTGATAGCTCTGTCTTCAGTTAAACGTGTGGGGGATTTGCACGCGCTATCTGTTAGCCCTGCATGTCTTGAGTTCGGACCGAACGACTCGAAAGTCATTCTCAGACCGAGACACGGTTACATCCCCAAAGCGATTGGAACCCCTTTTAGGGCACAAGTCATTTCCCTTTCGGCTCTGCCAGCATCCGACAATGGGGACAGTGATAACCTCCTATGCCCTGTCCGGGCGCTGAGAGTTTACATCACGCGCTCCACCACTTTCAGGCGTTCAGAGCAGCTCTTTGTTTCCTTCGGCGGACGCACCAAGGGTCTCGCCGCCTCGAAACAGAGCCTGTCCAGGTGGATAGTGGACGCGATTGCAGCAGCTTATGCCTCCAAACACCTGCAGTGCCCTCTGGGTATCAGAGCCCACTCTACTAGAGGCATGGCCTCGTCGTGGGCCTGGTCCAGCGGAAATTCTATCCACGATATTTGTATGGCAGCGGGCTGGGCCTCCCCATCAACATTCGTGAGGTTTTATAACCTGGAAGTTCCCGCCTTACAGGCAAAATTATTGTCAGTATAAGTGACATGTATGCTCTGCCCAGTCTCTCATGTGCAGACTACGTTCACATGCTAACGATACTTCTGGTATATACTTAGGGTGAAGTGTTTTTATACTCAGACCGGCTGGGCCGTTCTGTTTCTCATTCCCCTCTACGCGCTGTTTTACCGGTGCTGACCCGCGCTGCTGGCCGCCCGTATTCCACTATGTAGCGCGGGGGTTTATTCTCTTCATGAAAGACCGACTATGTCGCTCTTTTCTTACCCTAATGAGTGCTTATGTACTGTGTGGCCTCGCTCTGCCGGCCCTACTGTTTTGCACTACTATATGCTTATAGACCGGCCGCGCCGCTCTATTTTATAGACTGAGTGAAGTGCTTTGTGCTGTGCTGGCCCGTCTCTCCGACCGGCCACATATTCCAGCAGTATGTTTTCCCCGGTCTCCCTGGGATTCATGGGCTGGATGCTCGGCGCACACGGCGTTGACAAAGGGTTCCCGATGCGAAAGCGACTTACGCAATACGAGAGAACCTCTCGTAAGAGAACGTACTCGGTTACCAATGTAACCTCGGTTCTCTCTAGAAGAGGGAACGAGTATTGCGTAACCTGCCGTGTCGCGCCACGAGCTTTTGCGCTTCAGACTGCGAAAACCAGATATTTAGCCTGTGAGCGCTGGTTATATACACGCTGGCCACACCCATTCTGACGGTTAGAAGGGTGTGGAGGGCGCGAAGCGCCCTCATTGGAGGCCGCGTATCAGAGCGCTCACTCATAGGCTTAAGCAGTTGCCGCCGAGCAGCCAATGAGCACGCTTATACAGCCTGCCTAGGTCTGCCGGCTACCGCACTGCGTTGACAATGAATACAAAATTAAGGATAATTTTTGGCTTCAGATCTCGAAGAAAGAAGACTTTCCCGATGTGTAAGCAACTTACGCAATACTCGTTCCCTCTTCTAGAGAGAACCGAGGTTACATTGGTAACCGAGTACGTTCACTTTAATACCGCGTGCTTTATACATGTTGCTGCTGATTGGACTGCAGTTCTGACACACCCACCAAACAAGATAAAACCAGAGTCCGTCTCTGAGAAAACGTATCTCAAACCCCGTTGCACACCGGTGCACGCCGTTTCCAGGAAACATGACGTTCAACCGGAAACCGTAGCAAAACGTTGCGCACCGTTTTGAACCTGTGCTGCGTTCCAGTCCAAAATTGTCATGCCCTTCACTCGCTAACTTCCCTCCGTCTCGTTCACTCGGATGTACGTCATTGCTTACGATGCACGAGTGCCCACTACTGGCGGAAACTGCGGCGGGCTGAACTGGAATGTCCATGTTGCAGGTTTTTTTTTTTTTTTTTTTTTTTAATTAATATAACCTTGTATGAAAATACCATATGAAAAGTAAATGCAGGATTAAAAATTGTTTTGCAAGACATAAGGGCACAAATTTAATAGAAAACGTGACCGTTTCCTTGACCGTGTTGAAAAAGCGCTTTTTTTGAGATGGTGCTCGATGCAGAGCCAAATGGGAGGAGCTAGAGCTCCAGCTCCTCCCCTCGCTGGAGCTCCAGCTCCACCTTGCTAAATTTAGTGAGCGGGGATTCGCTGCAGCGTCAAATGGGAGGAGCTAGAGCTCTAGCTCACTGTTGCTGGATCTAGTGCGAGTTCAACCGTGATGGAAGGACAAGTTTGTTTTGATGCGCAATATGCTGGCATACATCATATTGTATTTTTCTCTAATATTTGTCGTGATTATGATTAAATATTTATCGTTTCTGTGACAAACGCGTAAACACCTAATAAGAACATTGCTCACACTGTGTGTGTGTGTGTGTGTGTGTGTGTGTGTGTGTGTGTGTGTGTTTCTAAAAACGGTTGAAACTTTTTATCTATGTATTATTTTATCTTTATAACGGTTTCGTTGTTTTCCTCACTTTTAAAGCTGCTTTGGACAAAAGCGTCTGCTATTATTATGTAAATTACTAGACTTAAAAGGCAATGTGAAAGCTTAGATAGTGCAGTGCACCCCTATTTATTTTTTGTCCACCGCATTTACGTGTGTGTTATTTGTGAATTAATCTAAATCATCTGATTTCTGTTGAGTTGTTCAGTGTTATGATACTGTACACAGCCTATTAATACATAATGAAAATGCTTTATTTTTTTTAGACACATTTATTATCATTAGCCTACTTTTGCCGGTGCTTGCTTGAACTGCACCCAGGATTGATTAACGTGCGATATTAGTCATTGCTTAAATGAATGACTAACGTTAAAAATATTTAGTTATCGTAGATGGCCTACATTTAATGACATAAGGCCTATTTAAGTAGCCTAGTATCCAGCTCTTTACATTAGATAGACGAGTTAGCATTTTAATAACCTACCAAAATAAAGTTTAAATTAAGATGCTATAACCATACCCAGCTAACACACGACGTCGCAGTTACGTAATTTATTCGTACTTTTTGGTCATTTCATGACTTACCAACTGACAACGTAACTACAACGTCGTATGCTCGGAATTTCATTACCATCATATTACCAAACCACAACGTCGTCAGTAGCCTACGTCCTCCTAACGTTATAAGATAACCAACTACGTTCCAGATACGTACTCTATTCGTAATATCTTGGTAATTTCATGACTTACTGGCAACGGAATTGCAACGTAACAGGACCGTAATTTCATTACCATCATATTACCAACCCACAACGTCGTCAGTACGTCCTCCTAAGGTTATAAGATAACCAACAACGTTCCAGATACGTACTCTATTCGTAATAACTTGGTAATTTCATGACTTACTGGCAACGGAACTGCAACGTCACGGGCCCGTAATTTCATTACCATCTTATCAGACTGCATTTCTATGAAATATTTTATTTGTTTCAATTGTTTGTTTAGTATTCCGTACTGTACGTTTGAAATACGTTCATTTTATTCAAGTAAGGTTATAATTTTAGATGTTTATGTTTGTAAATGTTGCGTGGCTTTGACTTTTTAATGGGCGTGCGCGTGAACCTTCGAGTCGCCCTCAAACACTGGAGCGGAGATGAGTTGCCATGGAAACGGCGCGTCACCGACCGCCCCACTGACTGCAACTGACAAAGCGGCAGAACTCCGTCTCTCGCTGTTGTTTTCACTGCTTTCAGGTGAGTTTAGTCTCTAAAATCACACAAATAATACACTCAACTGTTCTTGACACTTCTCGTACTTGTAATTGATACGCTTCTGTTGAATATTTGCTTTATAGAAATGGTTTAGTGTCTTAGGAAAAAGTCCGTTAGCATCTCAACCGTTTTCAGAAGAGATAACGTTATGCTAACTTCATAGCTTGAGCTTTTGAAATGAAAGTTTAGGATTTTAATCACATCTTATGGGTAGATGAGAGGTTTTGATAGTTTTGTAAAAAATAAGTTAGTTTGGAAGTGAGCTAATTTATTTAACATAAACGTATTTAACATAAACGTACTCGATGACGTCACTTAACGTTACATGGAGTGTGAAAATTGGCTGAAACTAGCTCAGTGGTAAACACAAATTGATAAAACTAGTTCTGTGATTTCAGCATCAACAAAATAATCCTTCTACAACAGAGGGAAGCTCCACGACTTCAATATTTCTGAAGAAAGCTGCTGCCAGAGAAGTTGGAAACAGGTGAAGTGAGGAAGCTCATTAAATAACTTCATATCCATTTTCTCACAATATTTTGTCACCTAACTTACTGTACATCACCATGCATCTGTTATTTTAAATTCTCATATTTACATTTACATTTATTTGTTTAATTTATTTTAAGAAAGTTTTGACATCCAAACTTAAGTGAAACTGTATGAGCAATATGAATAAGTGAATAAGTAAAACTAAAAACATAGATGAAACATTTAAGATTATTATCAGTGTTGAAAACAGCAGTGCTGCTTCACATTTTTGTGTTTTTCAGGGTTATTTGATGAATGAAAGAGAAAAAAAGCATCATTTATTTGAAACAGAAATCTTTACTCTCTCTTCTGGTCAATTTAATGCATCCTTGCTGAATAAAATATGATTTTTATTTTTATTTTTACTCTATTGAACCCAAACTTTTGAACAGTAGTGTATATGTTGGGTCTATTTAACAATGAATCCTGGAGAGAGAAAAAAGAAAATGGATTAAACTTTTACATTGGTTTACACAAAAAGATTAATCAGCACAACTGTTTTCAACATTGATAATACTCAGAAATGTTTAGGACGTTTGCATTGTAAGAATGTATAGTATTCAAATATTAAAATGCTGACTCGTGAGGCCATGTTTTCTTTTTAAAATCAGATGATTTCCTATTAATTCAATAGAATGTAAGGGAATAACTCTAGAATAACCTTTCTGATAATATTTGGGGCCCAGAAACACTATCCTAATTTAAATCTAGATTAAAGACACATCTCTTTAGCCAAGCATTCAATTAACACATCTCATAATCTTGCACTATATGTGATGAAATAGTAAAAAGTGCACATGACCATCTTTTGCCTGAAATAATATGAACAGCAGCAATGCTAATCTTTCTCCTGTTGTCTCCCTGTTTCTATCTCAGGATGCTCAGCATATTTTACTAGAGATTACAGCAGCTCCAGTTCGGATCCAGCCTCACTTGGGAAGACTTCTAATGACATCAACACTCTTGAAGACAATGTGTTTAAACAATTTTCAGATGTTAAATGATATTTTAAAGTGTTTAAACTAATTTAAGTTATGTCAGGTAGTACAGCAAAAATATTATGTATTGTAGTTGTACCACCTGACATGGAAAGTGTACCACCAACCTACCCATACTTGAAATTAGCAGTTTTTATCAGTATTTGAAAGAGCTCTACAAACTTTTTCACTCTGCCAAAGAGATCAGTTAGGCTCCTCTGGACGATGCATTATCATGTTTACTGGTATTACCTTGTAAATTCATAATAACATTTGAGAATATACAAATGGCGGACAAAAGTTTCTCAATTATCTCAACAGCTTTAAAACTACTGATATTTATAAAAAACAATTATATGAAAGGCTTCAAACCTAAAATGATGGAATAGTTTTTATTTTGTTATTATTAAGACACCATTTTAAATTGTTTTCTTAATCTGTTTATTTGTTCGGACAGTTGCACCACCACCTGACATTTTAGGAGTTTAATGCTGCCTTCAGGAATAATCATAAATAGGCCTAGTTTCCTAGTTAAAAAAAAAAGGACATTGTAATTATGACTTCAGAAGAAGAAAAGCAAAATAAGTATTATTAAATGTACAAAAAAATGATTTCAAACTAAGGTTTTATAGAATATAGTGATACATGTCATTAAGTTATCAAATTATTTTAAAAGGAAATAATGCACTTGCCACAACATAACTTTGTGACAATTTTTAGAAAAATATACAAGCGATTTTTAAACAAAACTGTCTTATATAGATTCTATCTTTCAGTGCTAATTGCTTTGTGTATTTAAATGTTAAATGGGAAAACACTCAACTGTTCTTTTTTCTTGCATTTTTCTTTTCTTATTCTTGCTTTGTTATTAGGGCCACCAAAATGAAGACGTGTAGGAGTAGTTTGATGTTCAAGCTTTTGAGGAAAATCTTGTTCATTTAAATGTATAACCTGTTTGCAAACTGTTTTTGCTGTTTGTGCTTTGTTCTATAGTAAATGAACTGAATTAACCAAATTTTGAGTCTGTATATCGTTCATATGTCGTTGAAAAAGTCTCTAAAATAGTTTTGGGCCAATGAGGACAAGTTCAATTAGACCACTGCATGTCCGCCCATATTATTAAAAACTAAAATGACCAACTGGTTACCAACACACGACTGTCGATCCACAACGTTGCCACGACGTCGCCGTTACCTGCTGACAACGTTACAAAGTTACGTTGTAGCAACGTATCTGGGAATTTCACTTTTCCGGTTGCCAAGACGTAACTAATTATATGGAAGGCCAAAAGGGCCAAAACGTGTGAAACTGTCGTGTAAACACGTAATTACGTGTTAACACGCAAATTACGCGTAAACACGCAATTTACGTGTTAACACGTTATTACGTGTTAACGCGTAAATGACGTGTTAACACGTAAATTGCGTGTTAACACGTAAATTATTAGACATTAGCACCACCTACTGGTTTGGTGCTCTTGCTCAAACACACAGAACCTAATTAGATTAAGGTTGTAAAAAGACGTTTTTAATGTGAACATACATGTTGAACAATGTCTTTTCAGAATATAGGATACAACTACATATAATAATTATTTTAAATGGGCCTATTTAGACAGTTAAGTTAACTATAACTAATCAAGCCCTGAAAGGCATGACCATTTTCACAATCACAATAGAAATTGTGTAAGGATAATTACACATTTCTCCAAACAGTATTTTCATGTACACTTATACCATATTTCTAAAGCATCTTTTTATAATTTAACCTCTATGCATTTGTTAGAGAGCCCCTTCTGATAACACCATTAAGCCTTATGAATCTGAGATAGTGCATTGTTTTGCTGTGTTTTTCGAAGTTAATATATATATATTATATAACAAAGTTATTTATATTACAACACACACACTACACTTTACAAATTATACTACATTACACACACAAACACATATATATTACAAAGTTATTTATATTACAACACGCACACTACACTTTACAAATTACACTACATTACACACACACCACACACGTGATTTGCGTGCTGGCACATTGGAAACCATGGAACTTTACTGGCTGGTATGGCTATCTTGCACAAGCACAAATAACAAACAAATCCTGTAAATTTGCGCAACTGCATAATCAAGGTCAGTGAGAGAGATTGTTTCTGCTTCTGTATCAAGTCTTCATGTCAGGTCCAGCCGGAGGACTTTGTCCACATCACAGACAATAGGCCTAATCTCTGCAGGCAAAGGGAAAATCCAGATCCAGCCTTGACAACATTCTCCACACCTCCGAGAGAGAGAGAGAGAGAGAGAGAGAGAGAGAGAGAGAGAGAGAGCCCGCCCGGCGCGCGCACTCTCACCCTCACCGCACTGTCGACCACAGAAGACCAATTTATTATTATTTTTCTATAGTAAAACTGTTAGCCTATATTCGTAAGGGTCTGTCTGTCATCTATCTATCTTTACTTATTTATTGTGTTATTCAGTTTATAATGACGTTTATAATAACTGCATCCAATTTCTAATTTTTGTCATTTTGTCATTTGATTAGTTGTGCCAGTTGTGCTCATATTTTTATTTTAAGGACTTAAATTATTTTTTTACATAATTGATATCGATTATTTAATTATATGCTACCAAATGTCATCTCTGAGGGAAAAAAAAAGAGAAATGGGTTAGGCTACGGACATTCACTTAGCCAACTCTCTGTTAATAGACATGGGGGGATAATTCGAAGTCGAAGATAAATAATTCATAACTCTGAAACAACATCAAATCGTATTGATTCCAAATGCAACGGTATTTTGATTGCATATAATGGCAGACTGTCGCGCTAATCGCGAAGCAACTCATGACAAACTTAAATAAAGTAAAAAAAATAACTATTTTCAACGTATACAACCCACCGTAATATGTTTAACAGTGTTTATTAAAACCGAAAGTAGCTATGTTTTGTGCTGTTTGTTTTCACGTCTCTGTATTTACTATACGATGCGCATCACGGGCGTGCACCAAACTGAAGATGCCAGGTGACGTAGGCTCAACGTATCCATTAGGTAAGAGCTCGTTCACAATCTCATGAATAAATACAATACAACGAAGGTGTGCATCATTACATTAATAGTCATGAGAATGATTACAAACAGTTACGACAGGCAGTGTCAACGTGACACAACACCTTTATTTCATTTGAATTATTCATGATAGAGTGACGCAAGCACAACGCTGAGCATACCTCATCAGCCATCATAAGCCAACGACACTGACGGAAGGGTATAACTTGCAGGAAACTGAATAGATAGATCACGAGTGTAATCTCCAAATCTATCCAAACATTGGCGAGAATATAGCATAATCTCTTGTTCTGTGTAGTAATATTAGGCTACAATTTATTTTAATAATTGTTGGTCTTATATTCACAGATTTCACATTTGAATATCCATTGTAAAATGTCATTTTATGGCAGGAATTCTGTCTCATTTCAATTATTAATAATTCAAGCCACTCTTGTCTTAGATTATTATTATGACATACGCATGTGTGTATAATATAAATAATATAAATAAGGGGGGGGGGGGGGGGGGGGTAATGTAGTATAAATTGTAAAGTGTAGTGTGCGTGTTGTAATATAAATAACTTTGTAAAATATATGTGTTTGTGTGTGTAATGTAATATAATGTGCAAAGTGTAGTGTGTGTGTTGTAATATAAATAACTTTGTTATATATATATATATATATATATATATATATATATATATATATATATATATATATATATATATTAACTTCGAAAAACACAGCAAAACAATGCACTATCTCAGATTCATAAGGCTTAATGGTGTTATCAGAAGGGGCTCTCTAACAAATGCATAGAGGTTTCAAAAAGATGCTTTAGAAATATGGTATAAGTGTACATGAAAATACTGTTTGGAGAAATGTGTAATTATCCTTACACAATTTCTATTGTGATTGTGAAAATGGTCATGCCTTTCAGGGCTTGATTAGTTATAGTTAACTTAACTGTCTAAATAGGCCCATTTAAAATAATTATTATATGTAGTTGTCGCCACGACGAAAGTTTGGTCACCAGATTACGTTGCAGTTACGTAACAGTCACGTATTTGTGTTAGCTGGGTAGGCTATGCTATTTCTATATAGCATTAGGCCTTATTCCACAAAGGACTGTTTATAAGGTGATAATCCGTTATACATGTAATAGGCTGAATATTTTTTGTATCTTCTGTTATAAAGACGAAGATTGACATTTCGTTAATGAAAAAATAAATAAATAAAAAATAAATAAGAACATATTGTAAAAAATGAACAACTCAGGTTATGTTCTGTTAGATGTGTTTTTGTTTAATTATATCTAGGCAATGAAGATAGCCTATTAACAAATATACATTTTAATATATTATATAAAAAACATTATAGGACTATATAAAATATATTTAAAAATAGGGCCTCACTGATTAATTTTGCCTGGGGTTTATTTATATGTGGAAATAAATCTGATATTGGATGTGCATTTTGGACCTGCTGTGTGCGGACAGATCGTACATTCTGGCAATGTCGTAGGCAGTGGCGTGGCGTGGGGAAAATTCTGAGGAGGCCAATTAAGACACAACCTCTAAGCTGTGTGTTTTAAGGGGTGGGGGCAGAAAATCATACGTTACCATTTATATGTTGCTATTTGGATGAACTATTAGAGCGCCCAGCATCATCTTACCGGGACTTACGCTTGTTACACTCGAGCACGGACTCTCTCTCTCTCTCTCTCTCTCTCTCTCTCTCTCTTTCTCTCTCTCTCTCTCTCTCTCTCTCTCTCTCTCTCTCTCTCTCTCACACACACACACACACACACACACACACACACACACACAGTCAGTCCTCTTAAACATCTTTCATGGTGTTTTTTATTAAAACATTCGCAGATAGGAAACGCCAACGGTAAGCAACAAGAAGATAACCTTTTTCATTTAATACACCCTTAAATCGGTGTGACGCTCATGTAAGGATATACAATAGTGGTTATTCACAAACAATCACAACAATAAACAACAAAGTGCACTCACATGCTGCTTAATCAAAGCACGCAAGAAACGAACTATAATCACATAAAAAAAATAACACATCGCTAAATGGGCAGTTCAGACCAGACGCGCTAGCTCTCTCACACACACACACACACACACACACACACACACACAGTCAGTCCTCTTAAACTGAGTTGCTGCTGTAGAGGCAGTTTAGTAAAAGATTTTTTTTACCAAATACTCCAAATCTCCACCCTCCATAATTACAATTAATAATTTTAGCTAACTAGCTAAACAAGATGTCAACACAAATCCACAAATCTTCCGCTATTTCATTCATTCATTCATTGACGATGATAACGTGATGTGATTGGCCTGATGCCAACAAGTTCATGGCTTCCCTTGACACTGTCCTGACCAATCACAGGGGAGCAGTGTCGTGACAATAGCGTCACCTGATTGGTTAATCATTCTTTTTTTTTTCTATCAAGGGATGCCAACTCAGCCTGGCCTCCTCACAGACACAGGGTGCAGTGTTTTCAACGCTCATTCACCATGTCACTTTTATAGGGGCGCTGTTTTACACATCATAAAACGCTCAGTAATGAATGAAGAGAGACGATGAGGAGATGACAGAAGGATTACATAAACTGTGAGAACAAAAGTGTTTATTAAATGACGATTATATTCTGAAAAAGTGAGGAAGCCTGGCTTCCCTTGGCCTACGCAAGAAAACGCCACTGGTCGTAGGCTACGTCATTAACGTGATAGGCCGTTTCTTTAAGCTTTTTCCTTCTCCATATCTTCCCAAGAAACTGTGGCATATCGCTAAAATGCAAACGCATATCAAGCTGATCTTTTCTCTCTCTTTTGCTATTTATCTTGGCCTCACTGTAGAAGTAACCATGGCAACTGATAGAGTTACCACCTAAAATGGCGGCGCCTTCCCGGAATGCAACGCTGCGGGAAAAGATCGTGACGTAACTCTTTGATAGCGAGAAAGTTAACCTGCGCATGCGCGGCCCCTCCCACTAAATCCAGCGAGGGGAGGAGCTGGAGCTCTAGCTCCTCCCATTTGGCTCTGCATCGAGTACCACTTGCTTTTTTTCACCATTGCGTCATATGACGTCACATGAGGTAGTCGTTTGGCTCTGCGTTCGCGCCAGTGTTGCCAACTTAGCGCCTTTGTCGCTATTTTTAGCGACTTTTCAGACCCCTTTAGCGACATTTTTTCAAAAAAGCGACTAGCGACAAATCTAGCTACTTTTTTGACAAACCTCAGTAACCTCCAAATGTTGCCAGCACAGTCCTGCGAGCGCGAGGTTTGCGTTCTCCTTGCCGTCACACACCTCTCTCTGCGTCTACCCTGTTCAGTGAATGGCTGAGAGAGGAGCAGCAGCACGGAACAGACGTGAATGAGCAGTGTTGTTTCCACGGACTTATCACTTATCTTGTTTTATATTTAAAGAATTTAGTTTGACCATTTTATTTTATTACTTGTGCTTATCACTTGTAATACTCACTATCACAGTGCTTTAGTTCACCCAGTTGCGAACTCTTTCAATTCAGATCATTTTACACATATATAAAATAGTCATTCAACAGCTACTCGTTCTATTGTCTGAGAAAAATTTATATTATAAATGAGAACAGCTTTATTGGACATTCGGCTATATTATATTATATTATATTATATTATATTATATTATATTATATTATATTATGTTATGTTATATTAAAATACAGTATGTGAGCATGATTTTAACGAGAAAAAACATTAGGCAGGCAGAACGCAAGTACGCCGCGATGACGTAATGAATATGCTAATTGACGTATGACGTCATCTAGCGACATTTAGCGACTTTTAGGGGAGGCGTTAGCTACTTTCCTTTGAAAATAGTTGGCAACACTGGTTCGCGCTCAGTGCAGAGATAGGTTGGTATTCAGTTTGAGCGGTCATGATTCAGTGTGTTTTCTGTGCTTATTGTATTTCAATTAATCATCGTCGTGGTAAATGATTGTGAATTATGGCCTGTCAGGACATCGAGTCCACACAGGTTTCCGAATAAGAAAAAGGAGGGTGCAATCTTCCGTGCCAGTGTGCGTTTTGTGCCGGGTAAGAGACGGGACTTCACTTCTTCTGCTTTGAAAAACGCGGTAGTGTGTAGCGTTCACTACAGACCGAATGATTATAATCCCGATGATATGTGCACACTGTCCCGGCTCCTTCATCGGGTCGCCCGGTCCGCCGTCAGCATGGTTCGGCCGCCAGCGGGAAACATGACGCTCACGGATCCGTCAGAGATCACTTATTGTACATCTGTTTTACAAAATGTGCCTTGTCTTAATTTAATTCATTAACATATCCTACATAAACTTGTAATGTAATGCATTTATGTGTTTGTTATTAGTCTGCAGCCGACGTCTATTATTATTATTATTATTATAAATATAATATATTATGTTCTATAATTCATTTTCAATCTGTACAAACCGACTTTAATGTTTGTGTTGGCTGTTTCTACATATAAAGTTTTTGTACAGTAAGAGTTGTGATTGTGATCATTTTTTTTATTCATCGTCACCAAATGGGTCAATTCAAAGCCTTTATAAAGTCCCTCTTCCTCTGGAAACTGTCTCCTAATGGCTGACACACACAACACATGCAGGTATGGGTCTAAGTACTAGCTTTGCTATTGCCTGATATACATGATGATAATAATCTGTACAGTATTGTGATCTGAGCAAAGTGTTGTACATATCGTCGGCTAACGTATTTTAGTAACCAGATAAGAAATACTTTTGTTTTATTGCTAGTTTAATTTTCGGAAATAGTAACATTTTTATTGCTTACAATATCGCTCAAAAACTAAACATTTTTAGTGCCATATTACATTGTTTTTAAAGAAAACACAAAATTCAAAAACAACTTCAAACTACGGCATACATTAAACATACATAAACATTACCTTCAAGGGATAGTTCACTTTAAAATGAAAATTCTGTCATCGTTTACTCACCCTCTAGTTGTTACAAACCTGTATGAATTTCTTTCTTCTGCTGAACACAAAGGAAGATATTTTGAAGAATGTCAATAACCAAACAGTTAACTGGAACCATTGACTTCCATAGTATTTTTTTTTCCTACTATGGAAGTCAATGGTTCCAGTTAACTGTTTGGTATATACGTTAACCTTTTTCCTGGTTAGCGAATTTACCCATGATTCATAGCGGATTTGAACCGGAAGCCGGTTGTCCTTTTCCGGTTCGAAGCTTGTGTACGTTTGATAGCTTGTAGCTTACTAGCTTGTTTGCTGTAAAAGCCGGTGTTTCTCCATGGATGAAGCACAAATGGACAAAAAACGGAGGTGGATTCACACCATGGATGTTTTAACTAGTCGCGACGACAGTACCGTAACAGTCCCTCATCCATCCCTTATGACGGAGTGGCTAGATGACATGAAGCAATGGCCCGATGTTAGCTACATCGACGTTGTTAATTACCTTTTATTTTCTGAAGGGGTTGATGGCGAAGAATTGCGGAATTACAAAAGCACAGAAGCATATACTTACTTGCACAGTAACAAAATAGGTACAGTATTGTTGAAGAAGCACAGCGGCTTTATATTTTTGAAAGCAGCAGTAGAGCCCAGTCAGAGTGTCAATAATGCTAAACATACTGCATGGGTAATGCTGAGGGAAAGTGGAGTCATTGAGACAGTCGGGTGCTCTTGCATTGCCGGGTTAGGGAAGTCATGTAGCCATGCAGCAGCTATTCTGTGGAAGGTAAAAATAATCTACATATGCACAGCACTTGTCAAAATGTACTTTTACACTTGTAATTTAATAAACTGCTTTCATGCTAACATGCTTACTGTCTTTGTTAATAGCAATGTTAATAGTAAGTGGATAAATAACCAAGACAGTGTTGATGCCATCATTGCAGGTGCAAAATGCAGTGATTGGTGGAAAGACAGGGCTTGCATGTACAGATGAGCAGCGCAGGTGGAATGCAGGGACATCAAAGAACCTTGAGCCTAAACGTCTGAGTCAGATTAACTTCAGGCACCACAAAGCAGAACAGCAATACAGTGTTAACTGTAGGGTTGTAGCCAGTCAACGACTCCCAAATACACCACATCATGTGTCACACAAAGACTTCAGAGACAGTGTGGACAAATCCACTCTCCAACCACTTTTTGTCCTGAAGAACACATTATTAGGGAAGTGTTATAATGCCTCACCATCAGCAGAACAACCTAGCACTAGTTACAGTGCAGTTGATGACACGATTCTTCAGCCACATCAGATACACAATAACGAGCTTAGCTGTAACTCATGCAAGGCATTCTACCAGGCATATGTTGAAGTTAGTGATAATCAAGCAGCTCAATTAGAATTAGAAACCAGAGAGCAAAGTGCCTCTGATTTGTGGCACAATTGTAGAAAAATTAGACTTACAGCAAGTTCTGCAAAAAAGGTTCCCGTCCATGCAACCACAAGCAGTGACAAATTTCTGTGTGAGCACATATACCCCTCATTTCGTGGTAACTATGCGACTAACTATGGAAAAGCAAATGAATATAGAGCTTGCCAAGAGCTAAAAGAAGAGGGCATGTGCATTACGCATAGGGGCACTGTTGTAAGTGTCCAAGAACCATGGCTCTCTGCCAGTCCTGATGGGGTCATTGAGTCATGTGTGCTACTGGAAGTAAAATGTCCAGTGCCAACCCAGCCCTCACTTACTGTACAGCTTACTCAGAAATGCAGTGATATCAAACTAGTAGATGGAGGGCTGCAATTGCAGAAAACTGGTAGTAGGGGATATTACATGCAAATACAGCTTACAATGTTTTGCACAGGTCTAAAATCTGCTACACTTTTGATCTGGACACCCAAAGAGCATGTTTCCCTTACAGTGCAGTACGATGAGGCATTTGTGACGGAGCAAGTCAAGCGATTGCGAGGTTTTTATTTCTCACGTATGCTACCTCGGCTTGTAGATGAATATGCTGCAGGACGGTTTAAGCTAAATAAAAGATACATTGAGGTAATGGACAAGGTTCAGTGAACATCTGCACATGTAGCATGACCATAAATGTGTGCCATACATTAAGAGAATCTGAGAAAATTGGGACACACCTTTAGACTGTGTAAAGTAAACATTCTTTCAGTGTTAAGCAAAAACATGCTGCCAGTCTTAATTTTTTTATGAAAAAATATGCAATGTGATTTCAACCATATACAAGTAGTTTAATATATATATATATATATATATATATATATATATATATATATATATATATACAGTATAATACAAGTTTGTATTATGTTAAAAAAATGCACACATATTCACATGCCGTACAACACAAATTTTCACATACACTTTACACGTTTTGTAGTGTTTTTGTATCATCTCATTTCACGTTTTTGTATCATTTCAGTTGATGTCATATATATATATATATATATATATATAAAATATTGTATATACATGGGTAACATTTAATTATTAAGCTTTGTTAGGCTTATATACAGATCAGTTTCAGGTTGACACTTGTAGTTCTAAAAGTTAAGTTGCACAACCTACTCACCCTCTAGTTGTTACAAACCTGTATGAATTTCTTTCTTCTGCTGAACATAAAGGAAGATATTTTGAAGAATGTCAGTAACCAAACAGTTAACTGGAACCATTGACTTCCATAGTAGGAAAAAAAAAATACTATGGAAGTCAATGGTTCCAGTTAACTGTTTGGTTACTGACATTCTTCAAAATATCTTCCTTTGTGTTCAGCAGAAGAAAGAAATTCATACAGGTTTGTAACAACTAGAGGGTGAGTAAACGATGACAGAATTTTCATTTTAAAGTGAACTATCCCTTGAAGGTAATGTTTATGTATGTTTAATGTATGCCGTAGTTTGAAGTTGTTTTTGAATTTTGTGTTTTCTTTAAAAACAATGTAATATGGCACTAAAAATGTTTAGTTTTTGAGCGATATTGTAAGCAATAAAAATGTTACTATTTCCGAAAATTAAACTAGCAATAAAACAAAAGTATTTCTTATCTGGTTACTAAATCGATAGCTGCAGCCCTAATTTCGAATAAGATCCTCCCTCAGATTAACAAGAGCAGCACACACTCTTAGAATCTTGTCAATTTTAGGAGCCATAGTGATCGGAACAACCTGGGACAGTATCTTGTAAACTTTCAAACGCCGAATTGCTCTTTCAACATGAATTCTCACATGTGCAATTCGTCTAGTACTTGTCACCTGTTCCTCTGTTAGCTGTCCACGCTTTTTTGTGAAAGAAGGCATTACCAACTTCACCTTTCTCTCAAACAGCAAGTCTTTTATGGTAAAGCCTCTATCTGCCATGACCTCATCTCCAGGCATTAAGTAGTCCAATATGCCTGAATCCATAGTGATAAATTTGTCACTGCATCGCCCTCCATATGCTGAAGAAATGAACATAATTAGTCCACATGGGGCCACAGCTACCAGGTATTTCACAGTGTTATGTGAATAATAATGGCTGTATGTTTCTCCTCTGGAATCAAGGTTTTTGGGTTTCTGTAAAAGGCTCTCACTGCAGTCTATAACACATGTTGTACCTGGAAAATTCCTCTTGAAGGCTGCAGGCATGGTTGCCTGAATAGTTTCTCTTGGAAGCCATGGAATTAGAGGTCGGAAAACTTCCTCCAGTTTGTCGATCCAATATGAGATTATCTTGCTAGCCATGCTCAGTGATACATGAAACTGTCTGCTTAGATCACCTATTACACGGTTTGTTTTTAATTTCATAAGTGTCATGAGAACTTGATCTCGAACAGGCATTGTAAATGAATTACTGGCATGTCCTTCCAGTGATGATACAAGAATGTCGAATGTTTCTAGATTCAGACCAGTGTAGAGCAAAGCATCCGCGTCACTTTGAAGCAAAAAGTAGGCAATGTCATCACACTGAGTCATCTTATCCTGCACATCTTTTCTGCTGGCTGCCTTGCAGTAATCATGATCTTGTCTGGCAGGGTCCTCCCACTGTGTATGGACTGAGTGCAACTGTTGGTGAATGGGAGTTGCAGAACTTGAGTTGCTGATCTGGTCTGAAGCAGCTGAGGACTGGCCCGCTGAGCAGTCTGACCAAAACAAAAGTATTGCCAAAGTTACACAGTAGTAAAGTAAACACTAGAAGTACAACATGTCATAATTGAACAGTAAATGTATGCTTTGTATTAATTATCTAAAACTGAAAAGGTAACTAGCAAATAAAGCTCTCAAATAATTGTAGTGGCTTACAAGTAGGCTATAATATTTGCCTTTTGAAATGTAGTGGAGTAGAAGAACGTATAGGGATGATCTGATAATGAGTGAAACACATGACGAATGAAATAGCAAATTTCTCTGAGCTCATACAACACTGATATGTCAAACTAACGTTGCATCAGCATACAGTTTGAAGTACTTAAGCAGAACCCTAACGTCTGTAACGTTTTCTTTTTAAAATGGTGTTTATCTGAATTTTTTCAGCCGTCCCGGATCTCACATATCACGAAAAGGAATTCTAGTAACGTTAAGTTAAAAGTAAGGTTTGGCTTAACGTTACGTCATTTCAGTTTCCAGCCCAACGTTACATAACCAGTATTTATATAACTTAATGCATAAAACATGGAATAACTGTAAAGCTACAGTTTAACTTACTGCCTTCGAAGTCTTCATTGCTGCTGCTAGCCGTTTCCGACACATTTAACGTTAGCCGGACTAGCTTTCTCCTCGTCTTCGGAGGTGGTCGGTCGTAGCCCAGAAAAAGTTCCGGATCAGGATGCAGTTCGGGTGGCTTTTTTTTTAAGAAATGAAAAGAGCAAACATACACTCTCTTTGGAGGGTGTTTTAGTTTCAAAGCTGCAAGCCACGCTGTTTTGCGTTCCTCATTCCTTGGCATGGAGTGCAAAGCATAGGGCGATGGACACGGACAATTTCTTCGAAGTTGTTGATGTTCGAAGCAAGACGTTTCCGTCAAAATATTCAATTTTCTTGAATTGTTATGGCAGCCAACAACGGCACAAGTTGAACCTGAGCTCATGTTAACAACATTAAACACAACTTATTCTGATATTATGGCACTAACAACTTAGTTTGTTATCAAGTTCGAACGCTAGCAACTTAGCACGCAGAGGTTAGCCGCTGAACAGGAAACACAATACCGGAAAGCGGAAGTAGGTAATCGCCCATTGGTTGCTGGAGAAACAGGTGGATATATCTATTTTTGTTTTATTTAGCAAAAAAAAAAAAAAAAAAAAAAAGAAGAAAAGAAAAATACAAATAAAAAATAATAGTTATTTACTAAGCATTTTGGAAAGCATTCACATAATTAAAAATTTGTGGTCACAATACAGTGATTACCAAAAGCTACCAACGTTCAAATGTTGTTTTGGTTTGAATTTTGTGAGGTTGTCAGTGAGATTAAATGATTATGAAAATAAGTAATTTACCCTTATTGCCATTAGGGGGCACAATTCTCAAACATTTATTTGATTATCTTGCATTGGCGTGTGAACTAGAACCAAGTTTCACATTGGACATTAAGTGGCAACCCACAGTACCAAAATATATATCAAAATACGCAGCCAATAATTCACCAAAGGAATGTGGTAAGCACAAACCATGTCACAAACCGCTGTTTAATGTAAGTGTAAGTGTTAAAACTTAATTTAGCAAGTGACATAAATCTGCACCTCACTTTTGACATCAACAACTGTGCACAAAATACATTTAGCTGCATTTAGCAGTATTTTTTCCCACTGTTTTTGGAAACCTTATCAGATCAGCCTTGTGACCCATTTTCAGTCACAACCCACCATTTGACAACCACTGAACTAAATATGCTACATAAAGTACGTTTAGTAGTTGATCTTCAATTTATTGGATTAGTTTCTAGACACTTGTTGCTACAAAGAGTATTAAGTTATTGTAACACTGGTTTTTCACATCGATGATTCCACACGGCCCAGATGTTGGCCGACACTACGTTGCTGTCTGGGCGGAACTGAAGTTGTTTTATAATTAGCCGCTTTCCGACCAGAGGAACCTTTTCACAGTTCCTAGAACTATTGGCTAAAGTAGCCGTATGTTCCTGCGGTGCGAACACGCCGTCTAGGAACGACTGTAGTTCTAGGAACTCCATTTGGAGGAACTAATTTAGCTCCTACTTCAGAGTAGGGTCTAAACCAGCACTGAACTACCCGTGACGTTAGTGTAACGTTACGCTGATTGACCGAACGCACGCAAAACACCAGCACCTGCCATTTTTAAAACCGCTATAAACACACAGATTATAGCCTATATATTTACTCCAGAAACTAGATACAAACATGGAAAACAGTGATATAGATGGGCCTCTAAACCTTTATGCTGAAGATAAAATCCAACGCAACTTTGAGGGGACCAAGTCAAACATGATTATGTTTATCTGCCCAGCTAACAACACTGGACATCAACCACACGGCATAGGCTAATAACTTTTTCATATACTGTGTACTTTCTATAACAATTCTATCTAATAACATGTTAGACAGATCGCTAACTAATGAACACAGAGAATGCGAGCATTGTTTGCTCTGTCGTTCTCAGCGCCGTCAAAATAAAGGTCCGTCGCTCCGTCAAAATAAAAGTCGCCGTGCTTGCGTCACTCCCTTACCCCTCCTACCAGTTCCTATGGCCACTTGGCCAGTGCAAACCGTGCAAACGCAAACAGCAAAACGTCTCAGGTTACGACTGTAACCTATGTTCCCTGAGAACAGGGAACGAGACACTACGTCAGAATGACGCTATGGGGAACGCCTCAGGCGTGACAGGTGTCTGAAATAAATATCAACTCACGTCAATCATGTTGACCGGCGACAGCCCGTGCATCATCAGCTTGAATGATGAGCGCGCGACCTGGATGTATAAAGGGGAGCCTTGCACACATGACAACATCCTATCGTCTGAAGGGACTGTTGCAGGCAGGCCCCGAGGCATGGCAGGAAGACGTAGTGTCTCGTTCCCTGTTCTCAGGGAACATAGGTTACAGTCGTAACCTGAGACGTTCCCTTTCGAAAGGGAACTCTACACTACGTCAGAATGACGCTATGGGGAACGATATACCAATGCCACCATGCTGAGGGGAGTGCATGCCCAAAGGCAGTGACAACTGTCCGAACCAGTAATTCAGAAACACTGGAACCACTCACCCTTAGGTCACATCGGGCTGTCAGTGACAGCACTCCCTACCGGTCATAGCCCAAGCTAATGAACCAAGAAACCGCCAGAACATAGTTAATTGGGGGTATATCTGGGCCAGCTCAAAGGCTTAGGACCACAACTTCCAATAGAAGGGGTCCCTTCTAGGGAGTGTGGCTAGGGGACCCAAGGGACTCCCAGCCAGTCACTATTCAGGCCTCCTGAAATGCCACCAGGCTGGCCTGGTGATCTATACTAAGACTCACAGTCTGGCCATTGCCTGTCTGTCCAAGACAGAGCCTCTGGAAGTTGCCTTGGATAAGGCATCCAGAAACTGAAGGCCTGTAAAGCTGGCAGAAACCATTCAGTTCCGGATCACAGAGATGGGATCTCCCAGAGAGTGTGACTTAACCTCAAGAAACGACGGAAGTCGTCCACTCAATCCACGGGTCTACCCAGTGCTCGATCCGAACACTGGGGAAGTAAGAGAGGGTTCAAACCCAGGAAGGTCTACTGAGACCTAAGACCTGATGACCCCCTCATGTGGGGAGCTCCAGTACATGAGGGCTCATATCAGGAAGGCCGCTGAGGCCTGTAACCTGGCGACCACAGTATGTGGGAGCTTGTATTCAGGAAGGCCGGAGAGGCCTGTAACCTGACAGCCACACAATGTGGGGCTACCTTCAGAAAGGCCTAATGAGGCCTGTAACCACAGAATGTGGGAGATAGCCTGAAAGGGAAGCGCCTGTCGTAAAACATTGCGACAGAAGACGCATCTAGAGTGGGACCCAAGGTGAAGAACCGGAGTCTGAGCCACGTAAAAAAGGGAATGAAGCAGACAGCGCATAACCCTTACCATAAATATGGATTTTAGAAAGTACACGAAACGAAAGTGCGTGTACTTAGCCATTCTGAATCCAGGAAGGCCTGGTGAGGCCTCTAACCTGGCGACCACAGCGTGTGGGAGCTCATACTCAGGAAGGCCTGTGAGGCCTGAGACCTGGCGACCACAGTAAGTGGGAGCTCGTATTCAGGAAGGCCGGAGAGGCCTGTAACCTGACAGCCACACAATGTGGGGCTACCTTCAGAAAGGCCTAATGAGGCCTGTAACCACAGAATGTGGGAGATAGCCTGAAAGGGAAGCGCCTGTCGTAAAACATTGCGACAGAAGACGCATCTAGAGTGGGACCCAAGGTGAAGAACCGGAGTCTGAGCCACATAAAAAAGGGAATGAAGCATACAGCGCATAACCCTTACCATAAATATGGATTTTAGAAGGTACACGAAACGAAAGTGCGTGTACTTGGCCAGTCCAAATCCA
Source organism: Squalius cephalus (assembly GCF_949319135.1). NCBI lineage: Eukaryota > Metazoa > Chordata > Actinopteri > Cypriniformes > Leuciscidae > Squalius > Squalius cephalus. Next base: position 19,622,603 of record NC_137133.1, read on the forward strand.
GGAAGGCCTGGTAAGGCCTCTAACCTGGCGACCACAGTATGTGGGAGCTCATACTCAGGAAGGCCTGTGAGGCCTGAGACCTGGTGACCACAGTAAGTGGGAGCTCGTATTCAGGAAGGCCTGAGAGGCCTGTAACCTGACAGCCACACAATGTGGGGCTACCTTCAGAAAGGCCTAATGAGGCCTGTAACCACAGAATGTGGGAGATAGCCTGAAAGGGAAGCGCCTGTCGTAAAACATTGCGACAGAAGACGCATCTAGAGTGGGACCCAAGGTGAAGAACCGGAGTCTGAACCACACATAAAAAAGGGAACGAAGCGTACAGCGCATAACCCTTACCATAAATATGGATTTTAGAAAGTGCATGAAACGAAAGTGCATGTACTTATCCATTCTGAACCCAGGAAGGCCTGGTGAGGCCTCTAACCTGGCGACCACAGCATGTGGGAGCTCATACTCAGGAAGGCCGCTGAGGCCTGTGACCTGACGACCACAGAATGTGGGAGCTTGTATCCAGGAAGGCCGGTGAGGCCTGTAACCTGGGAACCACAGCATGTGGGAACCAATGATCAGGAGGCCAGACGAGGCCTGTAACCTGATAGTCACAATGCGTGGGAGCTCACATTCAGGAAGGCCTGATGAGGCCTGCATCCTGACATGTGGACGCTCACAACCAGTGAGTCCTATACCCTAGCGACCACAGTGCGTGGGAGTTCACATCCAGGAAGGCCTGGTGAGGCCTGTAACCTGACATGTGAAAACTCATAACCAGGAAGGCCTAGGAGGCCTGAAGCCTGGTGACCACTGAATGTGGGAGCTTAACACTCAGGAAGGCAGAGAGGCCTGAAACCTGGCGACCACAGCATGTGGGAGCTCATACTCAGGAAGGCCTATGAGGCCTGAAACCTGGTGACCACAGTATGTGGGAACTCACATTCAGGAAAGCCGGATGAGGCCTATAACCTGACATGAGGAAGCTCATAACTAGGAAGATCTGCGACCACGGTGTGTGGGAGCTCATACTCAGGAAGGCCGGGTGAGGCCTGTAACCTGGCGGCCACAGTATGTGGGAGCTCACATTCAGGAAGGCCGGATGGGCCTGTAACCTGACATGTAGAAGCCCATCACCAGGAAGGCCGGTGAGGCCTGTAACCTGGTGACCACAGTATGTGGGAGCTCATATTCAGGAAGGCCTAGTAAGGCCTGTAACCTGGCGACCACAGTATGTGGGAGCTCACATTCAGGAAGGCCGGTGAGGCCTGTAACCTGACATGTGGAAGCTCATAACCAGGAAGGCCTGGTGAGGCCTATAACCTGGCGACTACAGTATGTGGGAGCTCATATTCAACCACAGTATGTGGGAGCTCATACTCAGGAAGGCCTAGTGAGGCCTATGACCTGATAACCACAGTATGTGGGAGCTCATATTCAAGAAGGCCTGGTGAGGCCTATAACTTGATAACCACAGTATGTGGGAGCTCATCCAACCACAGTATGTGGGAGCTCATAACCAGGAAGGCCGGATGAGGCCTGTAACCTGATGACCACAGTATGTGGGAGCTCACATTCAGGAAGGCCTGGTGAGGCCTGTAACCTGACATATGGAGGCTCATAACCAGGAAGGCCTGGTAAGGCCTATAACCTGGCGACTACAGTATGTGGGAGCTCATATTCAACCACAGTATGTGGGAGCTCATATTCAACCACAGTATGTGGGAGCTCATATTCAACCACAGTATGTGGGAGCTCATATTCAACCACAGTATGTGGGAGCTCATACTCAGGAAGGCCTTGTGAGGCCTATGACCTGATAACCACAGTATGTGGGAGCCCATATTCAAGAAGGCCTGGTGAGGCCTATAACTTGATAACCACAGAATGTGGGAGCTCATATTCAACCACAGTATGTGGGAGCTCACACTCAGGAAGGCCTTGTGAGGCCTATGACCTGATAACCACAGTATGTGGGAGCCCATATTCAAGAAGGCCTGGTGAGGCCTATAACTTGATAACCACAGAATGTGGGAGCTCATTCAACCACAGTATGTGGGAGCTCATTTTCAGGAAGGCCTAGTGAGGCCTATGACCTGATAACCACATTACTCCTTGACAGTTAATTCCTGGGAGCTCACCTCAGGGAGGCCCAAGCGCTGTCCGGTTGCAAAATGGGGACTGTATGGTCAAGGAGGCCTGTTAAGACCTACTACCTGACCATCGAAAAAGTAAATCTAAAGATTTTCTTACCCAAAACATTTTGCCCCAGACTCTAAAACAGGAGACGTGGTCTGAAAAGAAACAGAAATATGTTAATTTCACATTTTACAAAAAGACCAGAATTACACCTGCTCTTTTTGTTCGCTGCTCATCATTTTAATTCCTAAATTAAAATGCAGCCAAAAACACTGGATAACGCGATCTGGATGATAGGCTGAATTACTAAATATCTAACTTCTTAAAAGTCAGATAATATTCCATCATTTTAATTCATAGAATTAAATGCAGCCATAATCACCAGACAATACTGTTTTAATATTTATACGTTCTCGTAATCTACACACTGCCTCGGCAAGCGCGAGAACGAGCCGTTAAAATATATTTGGCTTTCATCCCTCGAGAAGAAAGTCAACAGGTGCGAGGTTGAAACATCCGACAGCGCACGGATTTTTTCTTTGCACGCGCGCCGAGATATTTTGAACACTGTCAGCACCCTCAGGAACTGCTGTGAACGCCTCGTACCCAAACAGTATTGTTTCACAAATCGCGTGCACCACGGGGCTCAGATGCTGAACCCTCCTCCCTCGAGAAAAGGGTCCGACGAGAGCGGAGCATCTTTAAATGAAAAACGCTCACAGTTTGCACAAGAGGCTCTCGAGAGAGCCTCCCGCACGCTTCAGCGATATTCTCAAAACAGACAAACAGTCCCTGAAGACGAAAAGATGTTGTCATGTGTGCAAGGCTCCCCTTTATACATCCAGGTCGCGCGCTCATCATTCAAGCTGATGATGCACGGGCTGTCGCCGGTCAACATGATTGACGTGAGTTGATATTTATTTCAGACACCTGTCACGCCTGAGGCGTTCCCCATAGCGTCATTCTGACGTAGTGTAGAGTTCCCTTTCGAAAGGGAACCGAGTTTGGGGGAGAGTAGTTCATAGAACTGTTTAGAAGTGGACAGTTCATATAGTTCCTGTAACTACTTGGTCGGAAAGCGGCTATTGAGGATTTTTTGTAAACATTGACACTGTTAAAACGGTTTATTACTGTAAAGTTGCTTTGAAACAGTCTGTATTGTCTACATAAATAAACGCGACGAGTCAAAGCAATAGTTTATTTTATTGACAAAATCGACCTGGTTCACTTTGTACAACTTTTTTCTTTACATCTCCGCCATAAAATATCACCCCGACATCTCCTGCAGCCATGCTTGCATTAATACTGAAGACAGGATAAACCTCAGAGGTTTTACACAATAAAACAACACAGGGTATAGGTGCATATAGGTTTCAAACAAAACCTCGTGCACAAAAGAGGCGGGACATGAGCCAAATAAAATCATCCCAAAAAAAAAAAAAAAATTTTTTTTATATATATCTCATGGCTTTGTGTTCAGACCGTTTCCCAAGAGAATCTGAATAGGATCTGTTTGCAACTCCTTTCATTAACAACAGTAAGTTCTCATGTTTGTGACACAGGTGGGTCAAAACTCATGCCAGCCAATCAAATGCACTCTTCCCTAAAGAGAAAACACCTCTGATCAATTTGACTCTTTCTTAAGACATTTTTTGGCTATGTTCAGAATAGCTTACTAACATATTTCTCTAGTAATTTTTGCTATATAAATTTAACAAAATGTAGGATACAATAAAGAAGACATTTCACAAAATTGTATCCCACAATGCAGTGCGTTCATCCTTCCATTTGTAGCTTGAAGATTGAACTGGAATTAGCTGCAATTTATTTGAATATGAAATATCCCAGACAGCAACATAGTGTCGGCCCAGATCCGGCCCACATCTGTTACATGTTAAATCCACACGTACCAGATCTGGGCCGACACTAGACTGGCTAACGTCAGACCTAGTCTCATTGAGACGTGGTCTGGGAACCACGTGTTAATTTTCTCGTATTTGAGGCGTGGTTTACGAATGCCCAGAGCTGTTTATTGGGCGCTACGAATGTCTATCAAATGCGCTGTAAGTAGCTCATAGCCAATCGTTTCAATTATACCAGATGACGTATGTAGAGCGACAGAAATTCGACGAGGAAGAAGACGAAATAAACTTGCGTTCTAAACTACTTAGAACACTATCTAAGGCTGCATCGAAAGGTAACTTCGCGTCTGATGCCATGTTGGATCCATAGATATAAACAAACTGCTTCGGTGTGTCGCATTGACGTCGTCATCGTCTTGCTGCTCCCTCCCCGTTCTGTGATTGGTCCCCTCGCTAAGGCGAAAATCTGGTCCATGGAATCCAGGCTGCCTAGCAGCGTGAATATAATCATGCTGCGCGCAAGGCAGCATGGGAAAACCCAGGCTAGGCCAACACTATATTCCTGTCTGGGATATTTACTTGAATTTTCCATATGACAGTACTAATGTTTATGGTTGTATGTGTATTGTTTTACATACTGTTAGCTTTTTTAACATTTCATATTTTTAACACACATATATATATATTAGTATTCAGCATATATTGCACAATAACCAGTAGGCTTTGCTAGTATTGCATTCTGAACACAGCCTTAGTATTTCAATTATAAGCATGCCTGTTTTACAACTTGGTTAGCTCAGGAGTTTATATGACATTGAAAGAAAAAGAAAAAGCAGGAAAAAGAGACTCACATACATACATTAAAGTGTTACCGACATGCATTTATATTAGCTGAACATCACTTGCTATATCCAGACCTTGACCACTACTTAGGATTGATGCTTGTTCTCTGACGAATAGCAGGCCCTGCAGACTTTTGAGGGTAAATGTGTGGAATTTAAACATAAAATGTGTTATATAGTGCTGAAAGTTCTACACTACACATTAATAACTGAAAACATTATCAAATTAGCCATGATACTGAATAATCCAACAAGCAAAGGGTGGGAAACATGAATAAGTTTGTGAATGGTGGGCGTTCTGATTGCATGAGGATAATTTTTCATCCAAAATAACTGTCAATAATACTGACAGGGACAGATAATCTCCCTGCAACAACTGCCTAAATACCTTGAAGATGAAAATGCTTGATGAGTGCAGTTTTCTTTCCTGAAGTATTAAATTCTGACTTTTTTAAGACATAGACCTCCTTCAGTTTAAACCGTTGACCCTTATGTGCCATGCATTCATGTGGAGGTCAAAGCAGTGCGTGGCATGTGTGGTGTGCAGTGTTGGGGAAAGTTACTTTTAAAAAGTAGTGTTACAATATAGCATTACTTCCTAAAAAGTAACTAATTGTAAATTAGTTACTTTTTAGGAAAATTAATTGAAAGTAATTGCGTTACTTTTTCTCACCTGGGTTGTGCTTGCTTGTTTGTTTTTTAATAACAAAAAAAACAAACAAAGTTTCTATTTTTGGCAATGTTATGGTCCCTTCATACCAGAAATGAAATGAATAAGCCTCAGGCTGAAGAAAATGCAAATTCACTTCTGTACAATAGAGGGCGCAGCTCCAACAATCTGATTATGTAACTCGCGTTACTTGTAATGCGTTACTACCCCCCACACTGGTGATGCGTTATGCCTTGACCTGCATCACATGAAAAGGCCTTCAGAAGTCTTAGATTTTAAGGTTAATAAGGTTAAGGTTGAACCGGACAGCTTAGATCTTTAAACATTAGGTTAGGACAATGATTTCTGTCAATATATTAGTCTTGACTGTTTATGGATCAATAAAAATGGACTGGAGTGTCATTCTCAAACCAACTGTAATCATGTACTTAAACAGAAAGGCTGGAAAAAAGGACAAATACATTGTTTCAGACACATGATTTACATGTGATTTACACTTATAATTTCCCCAGACCTGAGAGACGTGATTGTCAAGAATGCACAGCATACCGTTTTAAAATTTGACATCTTAAACATATAAAACCAATGAATTTCAGTTGTGACCGACAACTTTTTTTAAAATACAGGAACAGGGAAAAATCATATTTAGCATGTATTGTGCTGCTATTGTGTCTCAGTTGCACTGTCTAAAAAGTGTTGCGCTGTTAAGAAACCCCATTCGCTGTTGAGTTAAAAACAGCCACTAGAAAAAGTAAAAAGACAACATAATAATAAAGTGATTTAAAGCTTATGTACATATCTTACATTGTCTTTCAGAGTCATTTCTGCACCAGAACACAGTGGAGTGAGTGAGCCTTATCTGGTGTCGCCCACTTTGCTCTGAAAGTTTGATGGACCCAACTTTGTCTAGAAGGACACAATAAGGAGTTTTCTGACATCACTGTTATGTAAAAGAATAAGAAAAGAAAAGAAAAGAAAAAGACGTTAAAAAAATACAGATGAGGCAAACTGACCGAACAAGACTAGCTGCCAGTCATAAACACTTCATGGGCCTTGTCCCAAATTACACCGTGCTTTGTGGAGTCTACATTTGACCGCATTGACTGTTGGGTAACTGCCAATGACTGTTGGCTCATAGAGGATGTGTCATTTGGGCCAAGGCCATAAAGTCAAACAAGATCCATCACGGAAATAAAGAAATGATAATTAATAGTCAAACACTTATTTAAATGTGGATTATTGCTTTGAATGTTCACTGATTCACTGAATACAAAACATGGCTACTATCTGAAAACTGGTGTGGAGTGACCCAACGCCAATGGCAAGTTCGACTCCAAATGACTTGACATGGAAGATGGTTGTGGATGGGAATGTTTGTGTTGCCCGTTGTTCCTGTGAGCAGTTTCTCAGTTTGGCTCTGCTGGAGTTTCATGTTGGATGAACAGGAGGAGGAACGTTCCTCGTGTGCTAGAGCTGCTATAGAGGACCTTTGAACTGATTCCCAGAGAGCTGCTGTCGTACGGACGGCTTTGATCCTGCTGCGTCGCCCAGCTTTCGCCACACCACCTGAACACAAAGAGGCCAGTCACAAAACAGCTGCTGTATGGCAGTCCACAACCTGCCTCTTAAAACACCTTATCATTCTTCAGTCCTTTCTATGTAAATTAGGCTCATATATCATTTGTAGCCTATAATTAGGGATGCACTAACTATTGTTTTTTAGGGCTGTACTGTCCTAGTCGATTAGTCGATTAGTTGGTCGATACGTTCTGGTTCGACCAAAATTCTGATTGGTCGATTTTCTGCCGCGTTTATTTCATCAGTTTTGCCGCGCTGAGGCGCGCTCATTTCATCAGGTGGAAAGCACTAACTGCTAATGGGGGTGTTTTCAGAGTACCCTTGTTTCACTGTAACAGTCTGTCTTCAAAACACCCCCCTTGTTTTCACCTTTTTTGGATTAGTTCAACCCAAGAGAGAGCGTCGAGCGTAGAAGGTTTGATGCTGAATATTATTTATTTAATTGTGAGAGCGTTTAATAGTCAGTCCTCTTCTAACATGTCAACAACAAAGAAATCGACAGTGTGCCAGCATTTTGTTAAAATTGATAACAGGAAAAAGGTCGAATGCAAAGTTTGCAAGCAACAGTTTTCCACAGCTTGACGACAAACATGACATATCATCTAAAAGTGGTAAGCTCACTTGTCTGCGTTAGCTTGCCCAGTCTGTTTTGAGTAGGCTATGAACATATCAGAATTTGCATATTTCAATGTTTTAGTGTGATAACCTAACTTTTTTATTTTTTATTTGGAGCCTAATGCGCAATTGCGCTGTGCTGTTGGTTGTGTTAGTTTTGAGCCTAGGATGCTTTATTTTTCAGTTATGCACTTTATTTCGTTTCTGCTCTTGATCTGGTTTGTTTAATAAATATTTTTTTTTTATTAAAGTGGACGTGCCTTTTGTGTTTATTAAGAGTAAAAGCTTTAAGTTAATAGTCTATTCGTGTCTCAGCTGCGAAGCTGAGCTCATGTTCAGCCTCGCTCGGTGCGAGGACATGCACGGTGAAATGATAGTGTCTGACAGTTATAACTTATTATTATAACATATGACAAAAATAATTGTCTAAATTATGTTGCATATTCCTCAACAGTTCTTGTGATGATATCACTAGTTGACAACATAGTACTATTTTCGGAAATCATAAGCTATGATATTGCGCAGGTGCACGTGATGCAGCGCTGTCAGAGCTGACAGACTCGAGTGTCAGACTCATTTCAGTGCAAAATAATTAGGTCAAAAACGATTTAATATACTGCAAATAGCCTACTAGTTGTTTATGTTTATTTATAATTCATTTAGGCGGACAACAAGGCTACCAAGTACTGCGCACAGTGCGCATCTAATTAATTTAACGTTTTTTTTTCTAACATCATTTTTAGTCGATTTTTAGTCGAAAATTTCAGGACTTCAGTCGACCAAGATTTTCTTTGGTTGAGTACAGCCCTATTGTTTTTACTGAAACAGTGGATATTCAATAACATTTTGTCTAAATAAACTAAATTTATGCATCACAATGGTACAGTGAAAGACGTATTTTCATTCTGAGATTTGAATTTAAAGATTACAGTGAACAGTGTTATTTGTGTTTTAAAGTGAGTATTAGGTGACGGAAAAGATAATCTAAGGGGACATTTTCAACTAAAACTGGATAATTTTTTATGCGTTTTGGACGTTCATTTACACGACAACGGCGTTTTGGGGGCCTGAAAATGTAAACTTTAAAAGGGGTTTTAAAGTGCTCGTTTTTGTAAACAATACTGTTATCGTCTCCGTGTAAACTACAAAAATGCAAATTTGTGAAAACGGTAACGTCATGTGCATGCGTATTACGTGTTCAGTCTATAGGCGTGTAGTTTTTCTTTACAAAGTGACATTGCCAACTACTGGCCAGGCATGAATTTTTTTAGTCGTCGGATCCGTGTGAACGGGGATCATTTTGACAACATGGTCGTCTATACGCAAAATGCAATAGAAAAACATTTCTGTTTTTAGTACATCGTTGTCGTGTAAACGTACCGTTTTGAGGATACGTACTAAAAACAGAAAAGTAAAATTAAGGGAAAATGAGCAAGCACAATTAAATTAACATCGACCGTTTAAATAAAAAAATAAAAAAAATAGTAATATTGGCCGATAACCCATTTGATACAGATATAGTGTGCATCCTAATTATATTTTTTTTATATATATATTGCGCCTTATTCACAAAAGTCACTGCTATTAGTCTAGCATATTTAACACTATTACCACCCACAGAAAGAAAGCAAAAACAAGCCCAAACATCAATCCATCCAGAACTCTTATGATCAGTGTTGGCAATGGGGTTAAAGGCCAGATGTCTCCAGGTGAGAAGCACAGAGGTGTTATTGTGAGCCAGATATCCGAGCTGGATTCCTTCATTCCCACATTCCACAGAGGGGCCCAACAAACAGATCAAACTATTGGCTCAAGCTATCAAGAGCTCTGAGTATCAACCTGTCCATTAACTGACCCTTCCAAAAGCTGCACCCACTTGGTAACACTTCCTTGTGAAGGGAAGCTTTACAGAACGAACATTCAGCAGAAATGAACTGGACATGTCCGTGGATTTTCAGTAAAATGTGCTTAAAAAGTACAAATTGAGTGATTTTAAGTAAAATTTAAGGGCTGAATTGGTGTAATACATTTTTTCTCTTCCATTTTTCTTTAAACATTTAAATTATGCAATAAGCATGCAGACTTAACAAAGAGTCAACTGAATGAAGTCATTGAAGTATTTGGATTACTTATGTTTTAGAGCGCCTGAGAGAGCTAAAGGCCCATTCACACCAAGAACGATAACTATAAAGATAACTATATTAGTGTCTACAACAGCGGACGTTATCGTTCTATTTATTCTAACCCTCCTGCAGTTTTATTGTCTGTCGCTTTAAATGCTCGAGCTCTTTAAAGCAGGATGGATTCTGATTGGCTGTCAATGTTTATTTTATCATTCATCAGCTGGAAAAACGAAATCGCTTCTCTGTGATGTTATCATTATAGTTGTGTGGACTCCGCTATTCTTTTATATTTTAAACGTTTTTTTAGAACTATATCTTTATCATTGTCGTTAAAGTTATCGTGCTTCGTGTGAATGAGTCTATCACAGACAAAAATCAAGATAAACACTCACGTTGCACATCTCTCGCACTATGGCTTTCTCGTTCTCATTCAGGTCTTCCTCACTTTCTTCTGTAAGCTTCTTGTCCAGATTATCATGAACCTCCAGAACCTGTTAATACATGGTCAAGAGCATTTTTTAAACCAACTCATATAGTCACATACTGTACAACTGTTGATGTAATTTCCTGCAAAAGAGGGACAAATACTAAAGCAAACATTTTATTTTAACATTTCTCTCAAAATATTATGTTGAAAATACATTTAATAACTGAAAAAAGTATTAAAATTAGAAAAAGGGACATTTTATCTAAAAATAAAAATTCTTACATTTACTCGGTCCAAACCATTAAGACTTTAGTTCTTTAGAAGACAAACTTCATTGGTTCTCATGTTTTTGAGGTTCTGTTTATCATATTTGATGTGTTGATTGTTTATATTGCCTTCAGAACTGCCTTAATTTTTCGTGGCACAGATTCAACAAGGTGCTGCAAACATTCCTCAAAGATTTTGTTCCATATTGATATGAAAGCATCACACGTGCAAATCTCCGGTTCCTCCACATCCCAAAGGAGCTCTATTTGATTGAGATCTGGTGACTGTGGAGACCATTTGAGTATATATGAACTTATTGTCATGTTCAAGAAACCAGTTTGAGAGTATTTGAGCTTTGTGACATGCGTGTTATCCTGCTGGAAGTATCTATCAGAAGATGGTACACTGTGGTCATCATAAAGGGATAGAGATGGTCAGCAACAATACTCAGGTAGACTGTGGCATTTAAACGATGATCAGTTGGTACTAAGAGAGACAAAGTGTGTCAAGAAAATCTCCTCCACATCATTACAGCACCAGCAGCCTGAACCGCTGATACAAGGCAGGATGGATCCATGATTTCATGTTGTTTACACCAAATTCTGACCCGATCATCTGAATGTCACAGCAGAAATCGAGACTCATCAGACCAGGCAACATGTTTTCAATCTTCTATTGTCTAATTTTGGTGATCCTGTGTGAATTATAGCCTCAGTTTCTGTTCTTATCTGACAGGAGGGTCACCGGTGTGTTTCTGTTGCTGTAGCTCTTCTGCTTCAATGTGTGTTCAGAGATGCTCTCGATCGGCAGACCTCGGTTGTAACGAGTGGTTATTTGAGTTATTGTTGCCTTTCTATCAGCTCGAACCAATCTGGCCTCTGGCATCAACAAGGCATTTTCACCCACTGGATATTTTTTCTTTTTCAGGCCAATCTCTGTAAACCCTAGAGATGGTTGTGTGTGAAAATCCAAGTAGATCAGCAATTTCTGAAATACTCAGACCGGCCCGTCTGGCACTAACAACCATGCATGTTCATAGTCACTTAAATCACCTTTCTTTCCCATTCTGATGCTCATATTAATCTTCAGCAGATCGTCTTGATCATCTGGCTGATGTTTGCATTAACAAGCAGTTGAACAGGTGTACCTAATAAAGTGGCCGGTGAGTGTGTATATATATATATATATATATATATATATATATATATATATATATATATAAATAAAAGTATATACATACATATATATATATGCTATTAGATAATGTGTGTGAGTGTGGTAATGTATGTACCTTCATTGCATGAACCACAGCTTCAGGTTTCTGTACAGATGAGATAAACCCAGTGGAGGGAGAAGATTCACTGGTCTGTAGTCGCCCAGTTCCCTGGAGAGGAGAACGCATGGGGTGGTCAGTTGCTCCTAGACAACATCATGGTATTCCCATGGTACATCATATTTTTTTATGGCATCATGGTGTACAACTTACAGTTGCTCAAAATTGACAGTAAACACTTACATTGTTACAAACAATTATATTATTATTATATTATAATTCTTGAGAACAGCATGACTACATTGGTTCATGACTACATTGGTTCACCAGTTAGACCAGCACGATATTATTTCTTTTCTTTATACTTCTTTAACACCAACTTGTTGAATATGATTCAAGTCCTGTGACTCGTTGCTTTAATTGCTGGTTTGTTATAAATAAAATGATAATTTCAGGGTTGACTCCTGCCTTATTGTAACTACCTTTCAAACCAAATCTATGCCCTTGTTGTAAAAGATAAGGGCACAACATAAAAAATATAAAAGCATCCTCCCAGACAGCAACATAGTGTCGGCCCAGATCCGGCCCACATCTGGTACACATGGAATCCAGACGGCCCAGATGTGGGCCGGATCTGGGCCGACAGTACTGTATGTTGCTGTCTGGACTGCTGGAAAAATCAGCTAAACTACTGAAACACGGTACTTGGTTTATAGCTGGTCATTAGTGGGTCAAGTTTGGTTTAAGTGGTTTACCAGTTAAACTAGAGAGAGGTAAAGTGTAACCAACAGTTCTGTAGAATCTGATGCTTCGCCATTCAAGTACACAGGAGCGATGATAACAGCTCAGTAGACCGACTCTTTTTTTGTCAGACTACCTCAGACTATTTTGATACGAGGCTAAGCTGGTAGATCTTTTTGGATCTACCATGCATATATGCACCATGGTCCTGTTCTCATTGGTGATATATTGACTAATAGATCATTGTTAATTAACCGTCTCAACTCAGAGATATGGGGATCATTCATAATGAAAACTACATTCCATCTAAAACATTCATCTTAGCTCAACATTGCACACACAGCCCAGACAGCTGTGGAGGACAAAAAGCCCCTGGTTGTGTTTAATCATTCATACTGCATGAAGAGAGCCGGACATGATCCGCATACATTCATACTGACGATGGCCACAAAACAGCCCATTTAAAAACGTTCTTGAACAGAAAATGATGGGGGAAAAGCGCTTATGTGTTGTGCTGTGTGCCGTGTTAATGATGATCTAATAAGTATCTAATACACTTCGCTACGTGTTTCATGAGAGAGCTTACCAATCAAACGCTTCTGGAAGGAACTCTTCATAATATGAGATTGTTTCCATGGAAACACCAGAAAACTATTTTCAAATGGTTGAATATAGTCATTCTCACTCTAATTAGAGATAAGAGATAAAAATATATTTTGCGCCAATTTCCCAGGAAGTGACGATTTTGTTTTCTTGAACGCATGGAATAAACGCTGCTTTGTTCGCAAATGCTTTATGCGATAGTCCAATGTTGTGCATTACTTAAATACACAACTGGATGGAAACCATGGTTAATCTTGTCAACAAAATTTAAACTGAAAATCAGTTGAAACTTTTATCAGTTGACGCATTATACTTATAATTTAACTAGTTCAATTAAACCATAATGTTGATGAAAATATGACAAGTGAAAAATTACCTTGGAAGAACAATGCACTAACATTGGTTTTAGAATAATAAGAAAAATCCTTTAAAAATAATTTTATGATGAGCTAAAACAGTGTAATATCGCTTTGCTAACAGGTTAACTAACTCACTCAGCCACATCCTTTTTGCATGAGATTAATCAACAATATTCACAACATCAACATACTACACTGCACTTCATGCAATATGTAGTATTGCAAACAGTCTCTCAAACACAAAAAAACAAATATGTCTCTAAAGGAACTCACAACACTTTAAAAAATTAGCTAATACTTCAGTAAACTCATTATTTCATGGTATTATTTTCAAATAAAATGTGAACATAATCATTAATTCTGTGATTCAAAGTAACTAAATTAAATTAGCTGAGATTAGCTGCCTTTAATTATCATATACCTGATTAACCATCAGATAATCTAGCGCTACACACAAAACAATGCGGTGCGATGGTATTGTGAGATGCGTTTGTTCAAACCACACATTGATTGGATGTGACACCAACAATCTATAAAACGTGAAAGGTCAAATGGAATTAAATGGAAGCTTAACCTGTTTTCTCAGTGGAGATGCTGAGTCAAAACAATTTAAAGAAATTCAATTCAAGCTCTACATTAACGTTATAAAGAATTTCAGCTGACAATGGAGATTTTCACGCAAGCCTCCCACATAAAACACACCGGCGAGACTTCCTGTGCACTGGCTAAAGGCTCATTAGCATTTCCTTTTATTCATCAGATTTTTCAGCATATGGTTCTGCTAATTTTCCAGGCGCCAATTAAAGAAAAAAAAGTTTTCAAAGATATGAAAAGGGCCTCCGGTTCCATACAGGAAAAGCCTAAAGCGAAGTACAACAGATGAAAGTTTTGACGTACTAAGGATCTCCTTTTTTCCCAAAGAATCGTGCCAAACTGATTAAGCTGAACTTTCTTGTTATAATAATCTCTGTGTGTTCTATGATATCTGGTTTGATCAATTTTTTTGGGCTGCCAGTGCCAATTGATTACAAATTTAAATCTAATTAATTGCATAATTAAATACATGCCGATTTATTACCTGAATTAAACACTTCAATATTTACTGAGAAAAGCCCCCAAAAGTAGGTTATTTGAAGACCTTTTTGCTGTAGACCAGTACATAATTAAACAGAAATGACAAAAAGTTAGTTTTATTTCATATCATTGAATATAATCCCATCCCTCGCCTACAATCCACAGTAATTTAATTGTTTGTTCAGAATCGAATAAAGTCACTCAGGACATGTTCTTCTATTCCAGCTGTGCTACTTTTAACTGTATGCACACATTTAGACTGACTTGATTAATTATGTAATTTTTTTATCACTTTTTTTATTCACAATACCATATTTTCCAGAAAATAAGTCACACCTAAAAACTGCATTGTTGAGAGAAAATACACACGCAGATAAGTCGCATCGGTGTATTAGTCACATGTTATTATTACATTCAAAAAGAATGTAAAATACCAGTAAAAAAAAACAAAAAAAAAAAACCTTCACAAACATAAACGCTATAAACATTTATTTTAGTTCCCCTCACGCCACAACAAATCCTTCAAATTTAAAGAAGTGAAAATAGAACAGGAATGAAATATAGAAGTCTAAAACAAACATAAATATTAGTGGCATTTATTATGAACAACACTTGTTATAAAAGCCAAGCCTAAATTAATTTATTTACAGCAAAACAGAAACTACAGGCATGTGGGAATTGAGCTACAAATAAACTCATGTACCTCTCATTTGGCACTAATCCAAATGTGAGTTTTGTGCAGTTTTGCTTGGTTGATGTCAATTGCATTATATAAGTTGCCGCACATTGATGTAGATTTAGAGATTTAGGAAAATATGGTAACAGCAGTTAACTTAGATGCTTTCTGTGCAGTGGGTTGGAGAGGATCACTCACATTCAGCAGAGCCTCGTGCCTCTGGGGGAGCGAGGACAGCTGTGACTCCGAGCGGTACAGGGTCGTGCCTTTACGCAGGACACGCAGGTCTCCTGGATTACACTGGATGGAAAGAGAGCATATTAAACAAAACATTCCATCAAATAAAACATACTTCACTGTTATCAATGAAAATAATAGTGGAAAGTTAAAAAGTGGGAGAAATATAGTTTTGTAAGTCACAGCCTGTATGAGGAAAGAGGAGACAGGTCACTTGAAGAAAAATTATTGAGAGAAAGTGGGAATCTCTGCTTCAATTAAAAAAGAATTGTTAAAAATCTGCTGTTTATTTATTCTTGACTAGATCTTGGCTAGGTGGGCTAGCTTGGAAATGTTATTGAAACATATCCTTGAAAAAAAGATTTAGAGATTTTGGTCTTTTCCCATTCAAACAAATAAGCTATACATCTATTGCATACAAAGAAAACAGCTACCAAAGGGGTTTCCAAGATGGCCGCCGAGTGAATTGACTAGCCTTAAAAGGTCTATTCAAAGGTCTATTGTATTCAAAGTCAAATGTGTTTAATTTTAATCTTCTTCACCTTTCATAAGCCATGTTAGCAAAAGACAAGCTTTAGTAAGCTCTTTGTTTTGCTTGTGTTAACAACAGAGAAGATCATTTGATGCATTTTATTATGATATAATGTAAGAACTTTGTTCACTAATGCATTTTATTTGATTAAAAGTGAATTTTTATCATTAATTGTGCACATGCTCAGTGGGTAGTGAGCTCAATAGACATGTTTGTATGAAATCACATTCCTGCATCTCGTCAAAAACAGATTCAGAGTTTCAAAATAGGAAACCTGACTTCAAAGTTGCGTTCTTTTGCACTTTCCCAAGTATGAAGTATAGAATTCTGTGTTTCTGAGCTGAATGAAACATAGCATTACTACCCTCGATCAGAACAAACTCAACACACAGCTTCCTGTAGGTATTCTTGTCCATATAAAGCTGCTGTAATAGAGACACCCACAGGCTCCAGCTGGCATCATCTCTAATCACCAGTGATCCTTATGACATTTTCAATGTCTTGCTTTCATGTCCTCTGAATGCATGTGATTACTGTAAGAAGACCTATAAATAACTCTGTCACTCTCTTTCAGAAGAGAAACTGTGTTTTCAGTGGCTGTAAGGAAGATGTGAACTTTACATTTGCCTGCAAACTAAACATACTGTCTCGCCCACTAACCATTCATGGTATTTAGGACACCTTGATGCAGCACTGATGTACTTGTATAAACAAGTACAATTTTGCTTGTATGCGGTTTGTGTAGAATTTGATGAAGAATCCTGATCAAACTTGGCAGAAAAAAAAAATAAAATAAAAAAAATAAAACAAAAATAAATAATAATAATATTATATATATATATATATATATATATATATATATATATATGTGTGTGTGTGTGTGTGTGTGTGTGTGTGTGCATTTTTTTCTTTTTTTTTTTACCTGGCCTATAATAACGTGTGTTTAGTAACTTATTACAGCAATGTATTAATACTTTGCTATGATGCTCACATTACAGATCCACTTAAAGAGGCTATATGTAAGAATTTTCATGTATTAATCGCTGTGTGTAACGAAACTTAAAAAACAAAACCTTCTCTCTTCTTCTTCCGTTCAATGACACATGAAACGAATGCTTATACAATGTTCAGGATAATGTCGAAAGAGCTATTCTGTACTGTAATGTCAATGTGTCATGCAAAGAAAAGGTATTGATTCAAAATATAGTCTCACAGAGCAAGATCTGTATAGTCTCTAATTATAATCAAACTATCATAACTGTGTAATTTGAATCATCTCATCTGTCGACATGATGCCAGTGGATTGCAAAGCTTGTGCAAACATCCACATCTCTGTGATCAGATGGTTTCTTAACTACCACTTTCTTACCGCTTTAATTTTTGTTGTGTTTATTTTATTATTGAGAGGAAAGCATGCAGCACATATTTACATATTCATCTAAACGTCACTCTCAGCAGCGTGGAAGACGTCTGGATGTTCGTTAACAGTATATCGCTGCAAAGGTATTTTCAACTTTAAACTCTAAGTGAAGGCTTTGAATCACATTGAGTCTCTTGTGTGTTACGTGTGCATGAGTGTGAGAACGAGCAGTAAGTTGCTGACTGCAGTTCACTTAATGGCCACCGGTATCACTAAAAACTATGCCCAACTTACAGAGGGTATAAAAACAGGGTGTGTTTGTGCTTAGTCATCTACCGAAGTTTTGAAAAATTGAAGTTTGTTGTACAAACTGTATGGTTCAATTTGATTTATAAGATGGAATTATATACAATGGTGTCCAAAATTCTGAGAAGCATTATATGAACACCTTGTGTTTATTGTTGAAATGAGCCTGAATGCACTGAGGGAGTGTCAGAATTCCTGTAGACTGACGTTATTGCGCGTCAACTCTGTCAATAGAAATAGGTTCACCCTATGAAATACCTGCACTGCCGGAATGCAACCTGTTCGAAGGGCCAAAATTCCTCACCTGAATGTATTGTTGCTCAGAAAACATCAGAGTCAACATCACGTAATTAATGAAACATCTGACTACAAAAGAGTAGTTATTCCTGACTAGACAGACACACTTTGCATTCTTTCTTATTTGACAAGACTTTTTACATATTTAATTATCGTTAAACTAGAGATGAGTAGGATCACCCCGTCACTCAGCAACAGACTAGTCAATTACTGTCAAGACTTTGTTTTTTTAATTTAGCTTTAATATTTTAGCAGTAGTGATTCAGGGACAAAAGTTAATTCCCATCAAAACACTGCTTTGTGTAACAAATTGCTTTAATATTGCAAACTGCTTTGTCCAAAATCTGATGGACTGTAATTATAGGGTTTCTTCATTCAGTCAGACTACCCAAAAACTAGAGAGTTTTGAACATAAGCACGTCCGTATTTTACTGGACAGTCAAATATAATTTAATGCAACTCAACTGGATTCAAACTTGACAGACAGTGCTAAAACCAAAAAAAGAATGGTGCATCTTCTTAGAAAAGATTTGGGACGATGGCCAAGACAGATAAGGGGGCATTTATATATTTTTTTTAAATATGTTCATACTCATCTTTACATCCATCAGTTTGTCAGACATGAAAAATTGATGCTGCACTACCTGTGTTGCTTGAATAAATGATAAGATCAGAAAGAGGGACAAGCATATGAGCTCATGCGCCATCAGCCCAGCATGTTAGCACAAGCACTTAGACTAGCATGCCATTTTACACACCAGCTTTTTTAAGTTAGAGAACGTGAATACAAAGATAAGAAACAAGCAAGAAGAGAGCTAGGAGGATATAAAGCTCCATCACCACTGAGCAAAAGTGTGGTAAAGTTACCTTCATGGACAGCTTTGATAAGCTATAACGGCTACAGGGCTGGAGAACACAAGAGACATTTCACAAACCAATTAAACAAATACATTATAATCATCAGATTGCCTATTCAAACAGTTAGGCTTCAGACTTCACATTTTTGTGTTAACCCTCTGTTGCTGCTCACATGATTCCTCATATCAACAGAAAAATATACCGGGTGTTGACATATGAATTTGAACATGTGTAAAGCACATTAAAACACCACATACACATTTAAACAACTTGATTTACACCACAGGGGGACTTTAAATCACACAAATATACTTAATGTATTTAATCTCACTTTATTAACCAATGTCTTTGCAGCTGACCTTTGATCATCCAATTTAACCGTACTAATAAGCAAAAATTACGTTAAATAAACATCACATTTGTGTTTCATTTTTTTGATTTTATTGCTGAAGTAAGAGTGTTGAACTTTTTTCTCCAGCACATCTGAAAGGTTTGTTTGAGCTGTGCCTCTACTATACAGAAGTGAATTTGCATTTCATTCATTCATTTCACTTTTGGAGTGAGGGGGCCCCAACATTTGCCAAAAAACAAAACAAAAAAAAACAAAAAAAACCATTTATTTATTTATTAGTCCAGGTGAAAAAAAGTAATGCAAAAGCAACATATAACTTCCCATAAAAAGCAAAAAGGTAAAGCAATTACTTACTCTTTAGGGAGTAACGCAATATTGTAATGCATTCTTTTAAAAAATAACTTTCCCTAACACTGGTGACCAGTTTCTACCCATACACAAAAGAAATATATTTGAAATATATTTTCAAAATATATTTTTGTAATTGGCCCAATAAATATATTTTAGTTAAATATATGTAAATATATTTTCATATATGTTTACATATATGTTCATATATGTTTTAACTTTTGCAAATTGTTTCATTTGAAATATATTTTGAAATTTAAAAAGTTATCATTTTCACAAACAAACAACACATTTTCAATTTATTTTTTAGATAGACCACTTCAGCTGTGGATGTGGGCATGGGAGAGCAGTGCTCTACCACTTCCCCCGGCCCACATTTTTCCTACTGGTCGGGGATCGAACTGGCAACCCTTCGATTACAAGCCCGAAGCCCGAAGCCCTAACCAATAGGCCACGGCTGCCCCTTTACTGACTTTATTGGCCTAAAATGACAATTTTATGTAGGAAATAACACACAGAATGCAGCGTTTTTTTCCCTATTTTTACAGAATTGAATACAGTTATTTAATAGTGTGTGTATGCAGTGTTAGACACTGAGTTCTATCTATTGTTTAAGTGTACTTCACTGTTGGAGTGTCACTGTTATACTTGCATCATAAATATTGTGCATATTTTCAATATTTAAATGACTTCAGGAAAGATGTCAATAAAACAACAATAAATCTAATAATTGCACTTAGTGTTAGGTACGTGCCACCTAATATGGCCTAATAGTCCTAGGAAAGCAACTATCTGTCATTTTACATTGCAGTCATTTAAATGTAAGTACAGTATTTATTATAGCTGTGTGTCATAATACAGTAGTGAAATATGGTAGCCTACTGTTGTGTATAGGGGAAAAGGTAGAGGAATTACTATGATCAAAATACATTTTCGACCCTTCTTTAGCAAGCTAAAAAAATTTTGACCATATATTTTGTCATATATTTTACATTACATGTTATAAATGTAAATATATTTCACACTTAACATCATATATTTTTGTTATATTTCAGAATATATTTCAAAATGATAAATATAAGGGAACAACAATGCAAATATATTTCAATCATATTTTTGACACTTTAAAATATATTTCAATATATTTTTTTTCTGTATGGGTACCATGACGTGAATGTGACATTTGTCAGCAAAACAAAGACTTATAGGGCCTTTCCATGACAACAGACCTTTCAATCTCAGGGTCACAAGTAAGTCACAAACCAAAAGTGTCATCTATCGCAACAGCTGAAATGGCTTTTAGGAAAAGCCTAGTGTAGGTATCCTGGGAAATCACGAGTTCAGCTTGGTTCATGTGCGCTCAGGACAGTGTTCTCTGAAGGATTGAGCTCTCCTCTGAATTAATCATGCTTCAAGTGAATGCTCTCATTCTCAGAGGACCGCACCGATGAGACGAAAACCGTTTTCTCTCATTTGACCGGAGGGAGAAAGTAACTCTCTTGCATTTTAATCATACTCTTACAAAGTGCTTTCCATCCTGGGGATAAAATGCTTTCAGACATTCAAAGCCCTATGTTC
The DNA here is from genome assembly GCF_949319135.1 of Squalius cephalus. Lineage (NCBI taxonomy): Eukaryota > Metazoa > Chordata > Actinopteri > Cypriniformes > Leuciscidae > Squalius > Squalius cephalus. Next base: position 19,643,711 of record NC_137133.1, read on the forward strand.
CACATGTTCAGAGATAGAGACTCAAATAGCTTTGACTCGAAATGGCACAACATTTTAAGCGTACCACCGTCTGATACACCCACATCCACAGCGAGACAGAGCGGGGCTGGCGATGAAAACATAATGAGGATATGTGATTAAAAATAGAGAATTATTGCAGATCCATGGACTCTTTCTCTTCAAGCCCTTGGCCATGCCAACACTCTCGGCTTTGTTTCTATGAATACTGTGATGAATTCTACCTACAAAGGGCTTCATGAGAACTGCTTTGTAGTCAGTATTTCCAGTGCCCACACAGTGTTTTTATCCTCACTGGAGACTGAAGGAATAATTCACCCAGAGATACACCACCGTGTCATTCCCAGTATATGACTTTCTTTCAACCGTGGAACACAAAAAAGAAATGCTAAAGAAAGGACTGGCTGCTCTTTTACTGTACATATTAAAGGTGAAAGGACTGATATGGCATTGGCTTGTGCACCATATTCTAAGCTTTCTGAAGCCATGGAGTCGTGACACTGGCCACATTGATGTTCTGATTTCAATGTCAAACCTGATCTCTAGCACCATATGCCATAGGCCTATTTGAGTGGATGTCGGCGGACAGCATCAGAGAAAAGGAACATAAATTATTTTGACTAAAATATATATTTTAAATAAAATATTCGTTCATTGAACAAAAAAAAAGTTTTAAGATGTAAATGATTTAATTGTAATCCCACAATGATATTCTTACTGAAATGGCATTATAATAGAATCCCTTATATTCAAACCAAAAATAAATTTCAGTATACAGTGTACCATTCTAAAGTTTGGAAAAATTAAGATTTTTAAAAATATTTTTAAAATAAGTCTATTATTCTCACCAAGGCTGCATTTATCTGGTCAAAAATAGTAAAAATAGTAATACTGTAAAATATGATTACAATTTAAAATAACCATGTAATTTATTCCTGTGATGCAGCAAATCAGCATATTAGAATGATTTCTGAAGGATCATGTGTCACTGAAGACTGGAGTAATGATGCTGAAAATGAACTTCACGGGAATGAATGAACTTAAAATATTTGAAAATAGAAAATAATTTGAAATGGTAATATTTCACAATACTGTTTTTTTTTTACTGAATTATTAATCAAATACATGCAGCCTTGTTGAGCATAAGAGACTTCTTTCAAAAACATAAACCCCCCCCCCCCCCCATCATTTCAAACCTTTGCCCAGTAGTGTAGCGGAGAAGATAACATTTTTCAAAAATTTTCAACGCTTGCACCTTGGAACCTATTTCAAGGTTTGCGTTCTCGAGCCCCAGGCACTGTTGTTGTGCGGATGAGCGGGCCGGAGTGTGTTAAGTGTTTTCTGTTAGAACAGTGTCGTGTTAGCGCCCCCTAAGTTAATAACTAATGATCTTTGCAACGGAAGTGAATCAATCAAAACTAACTTTAGCTGGACAATAACTTTATTCTAGAGCTGCTGTAAAGCCAAAACAATCTCTGTTACTTTAATTTCCTATTATCACTGTAAAACTGCTTTGAAACAATCCATATTGTTAAAAGCGCTATATATATATAAAGGTGGCTTGACTTGACTTAACTAGTGTATATATTGTATCTGTAAACAAACAGTTGATTTCTGATTTATAATGTAATGTTTATATTTTAAAACGTTTTTGGTCGACATAATATATTCCATACCGCCAACCTGCCAAATGCGGGTAAAAATCAAGTGTGGCGGGTAACGCTGTCAAATCACTAGCCAATTTAGCGTGTTACTATGTTTACTCACTTGATTGATCTGTCCACCTAAAACACATTTATGGTGAAAAGGATGAAAATGAATGAGGAAGGGAGGAGATGGCTGGATGAGAGGATTATCCTATCCAAGAAATATGAAATCAAAATTTTATATATACTGTATATATATACAGTACTGTGCAAAAGTCTTAGGCATGTTAATATCCCCAAAAATGGTTTTAAGTCAGTTATTCATATCTTTTGCTGTAGTGTGCTCAGTAGGAACTGTCAGTTTACATTTCCAAACATTCTTTTTGCCATTAATTGTAAAGAAACAGAAGAAACTGAGACAGACTAAATCCAAAAGAACTGCGGGAACGTCTCCGAGATGCTTGAAGAAACCTTTCTGCAAAGCTACCTGAAAAACTATGCGCAAGTGTACCTCGACACAAGCTGTTTTAAACGCAAAGGGTCGTTACACCAAATATTGATTTGGATTTGTTAATAGAAGTTAAATCATAAATAAATTCAATTTATGATTTTATTTTTGAAAGCATTCTCACTTTACAGCATTTTAACACAAGTGCCAGTACTTTTCACAGTACTGTAGCTTTGCAGGGATGTTTCTTCAAGCATCACGGAGACGTTTCCGCAGTTCTTCTGGATTTAGTCTGTCTCAGTTTTTTCTGTTTCTTCATGTAATCACAGACGGACTCGATGATGGTGAGATCAGATCATACCGGCTGTTGTCAGACTCCTTGTGCATACAGAAATCTCACTGGATTATTACAATTAATGGCAAAAAGAATGTTTGGAAATGTAAACTGATATTTCCTACTGACACACTACAGCAAAAGATATAAATAACTATATATATATTATATACAGACCCTTTCCAAAAAATTTGAATATCATGGAAAAGTTTATTTATTTCCATAATTCCATTCAAAACGTTAAACTTCCATAGATTATAGATTCAGGGACCACAACTTAAACGATTTCAAGTATTTAGTTGTTTATTTGTACATAATTTGGGCTTCCAGCTCATAAAACCCACGAAAACAGGATTTCAAAAAATTAGAATATTAGATGAAATCACACAGTAATTACACAGTGATACCATGGTCATTGAACCAGGTTTTGGTTATTTTGGCAGTGTGGGCAGGTGCAAATCCTGCTGGAAAATGAAGGAAGCATGAAGTGCTCTGAAAATGTCCTGACGGCTGCGTTGACTCTGGATTTAATAAAGCACAGTGGACCAAAGTCCTCTTTTCTGATGAGAGCAAATTTTGCATCTCATTTGGAAACCAAGGTCCCAGAGTCTGGAGGAAGAATGGAGAGGCACACAATCCAAGATGCTTGAAGTCCAGTGTGAAGTTTCCACAGTCTGTGTTGGTTTGGGGAGCCATGTCATCGGCTGGTGTTGGTCCACTGTGCTGTCCACTCAACGCAGCCGTCTACCAGGACATTTTCAGAGCACTTCATGCTTCCTTCAGCAGACAAGCTTTATGGAGATGCTGACTTCATTTTCCAGCAGGATTTGCACCTGCCCACACTGCCAAAATAACCAAAACCTGGTTCAATGACCATGGTATCACTGTGTAATTACTGTGTGATTTCATGTAATATTCAAATTTTTTGAAATCCTGTTTTCGTGGGTTTTATGAGCTGGAAGCCCAAATTATGTACAAATAAACAACTAAATACTTGAAATCGTTTAAGTTGTGGGCCCTGAATCTATAATCTATGGAAGTTTAACGTTTTGAATTGAATTATGGAAATAAATAAACTTTTCCATGATATTCAAATTTTTTGGAAAGGGTCTGTATATATATATATATATATAAAAGCTGTGACGTAGTTAACTTGGTTCATTTCTTCTTTTTTGGCTAGTAGAAGTTCTGAATGGCCGGTCACTTAAAAATTTAGCAGCCAAATTGGCCGGAGGGTGAAAAAGTTCATTTCAAACCCTGCATACGCTACTTCAATACATCTTTTTTGGTCATTGCTTAAGAGGAGTACATTAGGTAGGATTTACAACAATTAAGTACAGTAAATCTTGTATCCGATTAATTGAAGAAATATTTAACAGATTAATTGATAATCAAAACACTTGTTACAGTAGTAACAGCCCTGTACAGTCATCAAAGTACAGTTCACTTTTAGATTTTTGGGTGAACTATCCCTTTACCAGCTTTTAAAAAGTACCTCTGTGAAGCAATGAAAATGTAATTGCCCCTCACTTCTCTAAATATGCACGTTTTATTCCTACCTACACAAGCTTGAGGTGAAAGAACGATTGAAATCCTATTCAAGTGCAGAGGAGAGTGGGCTGTAATGTTCCTCTGCTGGGTGGGTTCACGGTAAGCGTTTTGTTGTAGATGTCTGTACTATAGAGGGGAAATACATTTCTGACTTTTGGTGATAAGCAGGTTGATTGTGGTACCCTAAGGATACATAGGTGAACTTTAAATGCTCTTTCGGTTGGTAAAACCCACTCATTCTCCACGAGAGAGGTTAAATTGAGGCCACAGACGCTCAGAGATGCCCACACAATCCCAGCGTGACGGTAAGCCGCTCCTTCTTCATGCCAGAGGGGATGCTGTGTGCCAATTTAACAGTTTGACCCACCATGAATTAAAGATTGGCTGCCTCTTTCATAACCCCAAACTGCCACCACTAAGGTTGGCACCCGATGGCAAATCTAGGTCTAGTTACTCATATATGCAAGTGTTATAGAAAGAAAGCATGCTGTTAACACAGTCCTTACTTGTGACAGAAGTTTGTTGTTATTGTCCTCTAGAATCCGGACCTTGGTTTCCAGCTGGCGAATGTAGTTTGAGGATGCATCTGTAAGACAAAATAGAAAAGGGAGAACATTTAAAATCGAATGTAATCTAATGTAAAGAAAGAAAAAAAAACCACAGTATTAGTAGTGTAACTAGTGGCTTTTCTGTTGTGAACTGATAATCATATACTGTATGAGAATACATTTTTGCTGTGAACTTACTGTAAAGGAACATTTCAGGTTGGACCTCCTGAACAAACACACTCTACAAGACAACCTGCTGACCAACAATTGCTAATTTCTTCAGATCAGCTGTTCAGAAGTGTCAATCGCATTCAACAATTAAAGAAAGTGTTGCTAAATGAATCAATGAACAAGTCTTTTTTGGTACTTTGATCAAAAGATTTGTTGAATCAAAGTCACAAACACTAATTACCACATCAGGTGAAGCATTTTGAAGCCCAAAATCACATACCTTTGATATTTTTCAAACTGCAGTGAAACTTCAGTTTAATTAAAGACTTGAGAATTCACCCTGTGATCTATTTTGGGGTTTTTGCTTTGAATTGATTCAGCCTACTTAAAGCTGCAGTCCGTAGTTTTTCCTCTTTGTCTGTTCGAAATCTGCAATTGCAGTTATTCGCGGAATTATCAACTTTACGCGGGTTGTGCCTCGGCACGGCATAGCGCGGATGAATCCAATGTTTTGAGGAGAATGTGCGGCTTTCAGTCACCGCACCGGTGTGGATACTGTCATTCGCAATCACAGATTCTACTTTTTGGAAGTATGACCAACATAAGAATTTTCACCGGAAAATGTCATCTGAACAAGTAACATCCACTTTTGTTCTAACCAACTAAGGGAAAAAAAGCATTGCAGTAAATCGCGCTGATTAAATCTGACGTTTGCTTATCATATCATGTTAAATGGTGCAAATTATACTTTGTACTCAAATTGTTAATGTTAACAAATTCAGCATTGCGTGACTACATTTAATGCCTTTCCGATATTTAGGGGCCAAGCCCCGAAGGGGCTATGGCACCTATTGTATCTGTTAGTTTTCTTATTATTAGGGGCCAAGCCCCGAAGGGGCTATGGCACCTATTGTATCTGTTAGTTTTCTTATTATTATTAGGGGCCAAGCCCCGAAGGGGCTATGGCACCTATTGTATCTGTTAGTTTTCTTATTATTATTATTATTATTATTCTTCTTCCTCCTCTTGAAGTCTATGGCAGCCCTATGAACCATACATAGGAAAATGATGAAATTTGGCACACTTGTAGTGATGGTAATGAAAAGTAATTGTAGCAATTTTTGAGTCTCTAGGACCAACTCTATAGCGCCACCAGCAGTTCAAAAATCCAACATTGAAATGGTTATAACTTTTGAACCCTTTGATCTAGAAAAATGAAACTTAGTACACCTGATTTATCTCATCATGCTGATCAGAACCAATATCTTACATCAAGACTCCGCCCATTACAGTAGTGGCCATTTTGAAAAGTACAGTATGCAGTTTTTTTGCTACTCCTCCTTCAAAATTGGTCTAATTTTGTCCAAACATGTACTCAAATGATCTTCGGACTGAGCCGCATAAAAGTACTGTCCCCGATTTTTTTGCTATATTGGAAAAAAAAAAGTTATGATGTCGCAAACTTAACGAGGTCGACCCAAAATTGGTTCAGAAGCTATAGCTCGGCCAAACTTTGATCAATCGAAACGAAAATTGGTACACTTCATCGGAAGCATGATCTGAGGTTCCATGCCAAAGTTGGGAACAGCGCCACCTACGGGTCATGAGATATGGAAAATGCATATTTTGGCCAATAACTTATGAACAGTTTGTCAGAAAATTATAAACTTGGTGTCTATCGATTCCTTGGGTCATGACAAATCCGTGGATATCGATTTTGCCATGATGGGATGTACCACGTGTCCGCCATTTTGAATGATGTCATAATTTGCAATATCTTTTAAACTATTTGAAATTTCTTCACCAAATTTGGTATGGATCATCATTAGCATGGCCCGAAGGTACCTGAGAAATTTGATCACAGCGCCACCTAGTGTTCCAGAGATATCATTGTTTTTTGAAAAAACGCTTATAACTTTTGCTAACATTGCTTGAAATTTGATTTCTTTATGTCAATATATTCCTTGGCTTATGCCGATTTCAACGATATCTCATATGTTATTTATCAACAATGTGACTGGCCGCCATATTGGAGTGAATGTAAAACAGTTTTTTCGCTACTCCTCCTTCAAAATTGGTCTAATTTTGTCCAAACATGTACTCAAATGATCTTCGGACTGAGCCGCATAAAAGTACTGTCCCCGATTTTTTTGCTATACTGGAAAAAAAAAGTTATGATGTCGCAAACTTAATGAGGTCAACCCATAATTGGTTCAGAGGCTGTAACTTGTGAACAGTTTGTCACAAAATCATAAAATTGGTGTCTATCGATTCCTTGCGTCATGTCGAATCTGAGGATATCTATTTTGCCAGCATTGGATGTACCACATCATAAGCTATATTAGCATTAAGTTAGCTTAGCATGCTAATCTCGTTAACATGATTTTGTGTGCTCATTCACACACTGAAGCCTCTCCTCTGCAGCTTTGTAAAACATGTCCTCTGGGTGGCGCAAGTGGTTCAACCATGCGTCATGAATCCCGAACCATTGTGGTCGTGGGTTCGAGACCAGTGTGGGGCGACTTTGAAATTGTGTATAAAATAATAATTTAAATTCCTTCCGGCTCTGCACTGCTGTTGGTGCTTAAATGCTAGCTGTGCTGCTGTAATTGATGTGCTTACTGTGCTTGATGTACATTAAATTTCTGATGTTTTGCTCTTCTGGCTCCGCATTGCGCTACAGCGGCTGTTGCTTGCTCTGCCTTGCAGGGCTTGGCCCCGTATTGCTGCTTGCAGCTATATTAGCAATTGTTATTGTCAAAATAACAATTCTTCTTCTTCCGCAAATGGGAGTCTATGGCAGCCCTATGAACCGTAAGTAGGAAAATGATGAAATTTGGCACACTTGTAGTGATGGCCATGAATAGTAAATGTAGCAATTTTTGAGTCTCTAGGACCAACTCTATAGCGCCACCAGCAGTTCAAAAATACAACATTGAAATGGTTATAACTTTTGAACCCTTTGATCTAGAAAAATGAAACTTAGTACACCTGATTGCTCTCATCATGCTGATCACAAACAATATCATACATTAAGACTACACCCATTACAGTAGTAGCCATTTTGAAAAGTACAGTATTCAGTTTTTTCGCTACTCCTCCTTCAAAATTGCTCCAATTTTGTCCAAACATGTGCTCAAATGATCTTTGGACTGAGCCACACAGAAATGACTGAACAGATTTTTTTGCTATACTGGAAAAAAAAAAGTTATGATGTCGCAAATTTAATGAGGTCGACCCAAAATTGGTTCAGAGGCTGTATCTCGGCCAAAAATTGATCAATCGAAACAAAAATTGGTACACTTCATCGGAGCCATGACCTGAGGGTCCATGCCAAAGTTGGGAACAGCGCCACCTATGGGTCATGAGATATTGAAAATGGCTATTTTGGCCAATAACTTTTGAACAGTTTGTCATAAAATCATAAATGTGGTATCTATGGATTCCTTGCGTCATGCCAAATCCGTGGATACTGATTTTGCCAGGATGGGATTTACCACGTGTCCGCCATTGTTAATTTTGACATAATTTGCAATATCTTTTAAACTATTTGAGATTTCTTCACCAAATTTGGTATGAATCGTCATTAGCATGGCCCGAAGGTACCTGAGAAGTTTGAGCACAGCGCCACCTAGTGTTCCAGAGATATCATTGTTTTTTGAAAAAACGCTTATAACTTTTGCTAACATTGCTTGAAATTTGATTTCTTTATGTCAATATATTCCTTGGCTTATGCTGATTTCAACAATATCTCATATGTTATTTTTCAACAATGTGACTGGCCGCCATATTGGAGCGAATGTAAAATAGTTTTTTCGCTACTCCTCCTTCAAAATTGGTCTAATTTTGTCCAAACATGTACTCAAATGATCTTCGGACTGAGCCGCATAAAAGTACTGTCCCCGATTTTTTTGCTATACTGGAAAAAAAAAAGTTATGATGTCGCAAACTTAATGAGGTCGACCCATAATTGGTTCAGAGGCTGTAACTTGTGAACTGTTTGTCACAAAATCATAAAATTGTTGTCTATCGATTCTTTGCGTCATGTCGAATCCGAGGATATCTATTTTGCCAGGATTGAATGTACCACGTCATAAGCCATAAGATACATCAGCATTAAGATATCTTAGCATGCTAATCTGGTTAACTTGCTTTTGTGTGCTCATTCTTACACTGAAGCTCTCCTCTGCAGTTTGTGATTGTACGTCCTCTGAGTGGTGCAATCTGCTAAACCGTGTATCTAGAATCCTGAACCATTCTGGTCGTGGGTTCGAGTCCCATGTGGGACGACTTTAAAGTTGTCATTTAAATTCCTTCCGGCTCTGCACTGCTGTTGGTGCTTAAATGCTCGCTGTGCTTCATTTATATTTAATTTCTGCAGTTTTTGTTCTTGCGGCTCTGCACTGCTGTTGGTGCTTAAATGCTTGCTGCGCTGCTGTGCTTGATGTACATTTACACGTATATTTAATTTCTGCTATTTTTGTTCTTCTGGCTCCGCACTGCTGTTGGTGCTTAAATGCTTGCTGTGCTGCTGTAATTGATGTGCTTACAGAACTTGCTGTGCTTTATGTACATTAAATTTCTGATGTTTTGCTCTTCTGGCTCCGCATTGCGCTACAGCGGCTTTTGCTTGCTGTGCCTTGCAGGGCTTGGCCCCGTATTGCTGCTTGCAGCTATATTAGCAATTGTTATTGTCAAAATAACAATTCTTCTTCTTCCGCAAATGGGAGTCTATGGCAGCCCTATGAACCGTAAGTAGGAAAATGATGAAATTTGGCACACTTGTAGTGATGGCCATGAATAGTAAATGTAGCAATTTTTGAGTCTCTAGGACCAACTCTATAGCGCCACCAGCAGTTCAAAAATACAACATTGAAATGGTTATAACTTTTGAACCCTTTGATCTAGAAAAATGAAACTTAGTACACCTGATTGCTCTCATCATGCTGATCACAAACAATATCATACATTAAGACTACACCCATTACAGTAGTAGCCATTTTGAAAAGTACAGTATTCAGTTTTTTCGCTACTCCTCCTTCAAAATTGCTCCAATTTTGTCCAAACATGTGCTCAAATGATCTTTGGACTGAGCCACACAGAAATGACTGAACAGATTTTTTTGCTATACTGGAAAAAAAAAAGTTATGATGTCGCAAATTTAATGAGGTCGACCCAAAATTGGTTCAGAGGCTGTATCTCGGCCAAAAATTGATCAATCGAAACAAAAATTGGTACACTTCATCGGAGCCATGACCTGAGGGTCCATGCCAAAGTTGGGAACAGCGCCACCTATGGGTCATGAGATATTGAAAATGGCTATTTTGGCCAATAACTTTTGAACAGTTTGTCATAAAATCATAAATGTGGTATCTATGGATTCCTTGCGTCATGCCAAATCCGTGGATACTGATTTTGCCAGGATGGGATTTACCACGTGTCCGCCATTGTTAATTTTGACATAATTTGCAATATCTTTTAAACTATTTGAGATTTCTTCACCAAATTTGGTATGAATCGTCATTAGCATGGCCCGAAGGTACCTGAGAAGTTTGAGCACAGCGCCACCTAGTGTTCCAGAGATATCATTGTTTTTTGAAAAAACGCTTATAACTTTTGCTAACATTGCTTGAAATTTGATTTCTTTATGTCAATATATTCCTTGGCTTATGCTGATTTCAACAATATCTCATATGTTATTTTTCAACAATGTGACTGGCCGCCATATTGGAGCGAATGTAAAATAGTTTTTTCGCTACTCCTCCTTCAAAATTGGTCTAATTTTGTCCAAACATGTACTCAAATGATCTTCGGACTGAGCCGCATAAAAGTACTGTCCCCGATTTTTTTGCTATACTGGAAAAAAAAAAGTTATGATGTCGCAAACTTAATGAGGTCGACCCATAATTGGTTCAGAGGCTGTAACTTGTGAACTGTTTGTCACAAAATCATAAAATTGTTGTCTATCGATTCTTTGCGTCATGTCGAATCCGAGGATATCTATTTTGCCAGGATTGAATGTACCACGTCATAAGCCATAAGATACATCAGCATTAAGATATCTTAGCATGCTAATCTGGTTAACTTGCTTTTGTGTGCTCATTCTTACACTGAAGCTCTCCTCTGCAGTTTGTGATTGTATGTCCTCTGAGTGGTGCAATCTGCTAAACCGTGTATCTAGAATCCTGAACCATTCTGGTCGTGGGTTCGAGTCCCATGTGGGACGACTTTAAAGTTGTCATTTAAATTCCTTCCGGCTCTGCACTGCTGTTGGTGCTTAAATGCTCGCTGTGCTTCATTTACATTTATATTTAATTTCTGCAGTTTTTGTTCTTGCGGCTCTGCACTGCTGTTGGTGCTTAAATGCTTGCTGCGCTGCTGTGCTTGATGTACATTTACACGTATATTTAATTTCTGCTATTTTTGTTCTTCTGGCTCCACACTGCTGTTGGTGCTTAAATGCTTGCTGTGCTGCTGTAATTGATGTGCTTACAGAACTTGCTGTGCTTTATGTACATTAAATTTCTGATGTTTTGCTCTTCTGGCTCCGCATTGCGCTACAGCGGCTTTTGCTTGCTGTGCCTTGCAGGGCTTGGCCCCGTATTGCTGCTTGCAGCTATATTTATTATTATTATTCTTCTTCCTCCTCTTGAAGTCTATGGCAGCCCTATGAACCATACATAGGAAAATGATGAAATTTGGCACACTTGTAGTGATGGTAATGAAAAGTAATTGTAGCAATTTTTGAGTCTCTAGGTCCAACTCTATAGCGCCACCAGCAGTTCAAAAATTCAACATTGAAATGGTTATAACTTTTGAACCCTTTGATCTAGAAAAATGAAACTTAGTACACCTGATTCATCTCATCATGCTGATTAGAACCAATATCTTACATTAAGACTCCGCCCATTACAGTAGTGGCCATTTTGAAAAGTACAGTATGCAGTTTTTTTGCTACTCCTCCTTCAAAATTGGTCTAATTTTGTCCAAACATGTACTCAAATGATCTTCGGACTGAGCCGCATAAAAGTACTGTCCCCGATTTTTTTTATTCTTCTCTGATCAAAAGTTATGACGTCGCAAACTTAACGAGGTCGACCCAAAATTGGTTCAGAAGCTATAGCTCGGCCAAACTTTGATCAATCGAAACGAAAATTGGTACACTTCATCGGAAGCATGATCTGAGGTTCCATGCCAAAGTTGGGAACAGCGCCACCTACGGGTCATGAGATATGGAAAATGCATATTTTGGCCAATAACTTATGAACAGTTTGTCAGAAAATTATAAACTTGGTGTCTATCGATTCCTTGGGTCATGACAAATCCGTGGATATCGATTTTGCCATAATGGGATGTACCACGTGTCCGCCATTTTGAATGATGTCATAATTTGCAATATCTCTTAAACTATTTGAAATTTCTTCACCAAATTTGGTATGGATCATCATTAGCATGGCCCGAAGGTACATGAGAAGTTTGATCACAGCGCCACCTAGTGTTCCAGAGATATCATTGTTTTTTGAAAAAACACTTATAACTTTTGCCAACATTGCTTGAAATTTGATTTCTTTATGTCAATATATTCCTTGGCTTATGCCGATTTCAACGATATCTCATATGTTATTTTTCAACAATGTGACTGGCCGCCATATTGGAGCGAATGTAAAACAGTTTTTTCGCTACTCCTCCTTCAAAATTGGTCTAATTTTGTCCAAATATGTACTCAAATGATCTTCGGACTGAGCCGCATAAAAGTACTGTCCCCGATTTTTTTGCTATACTGGAAAAAAAAAGTTATGATGTCGCAAACTTAATGAGGTCAACCCATAATTGGTTCAGAGGCTGTAACTTGTGAACAGTTTGTCACAAAATCATAAAATTGGTGTCTATCGATTCCTTGCGTCATGTCGAATCTGAGGATATCTATTTTGCCAGCATTGGATGTACCACATCATAAGCTATATTAGCATTAAGTTAGCTTAGCATGCTAATCTCGTTAACATGATTTTGTGTGCTCATTCACACACTGAAGCCTCTCCTCTGCAGCTTTGTAAAACATGTCCTCTGGGTGGCGCAAGTGGTTCAACCATGCGTCATGAATCCCGAACCATTGTGGTCGTGGGTTCGAGACCAGTGTGGGGCGACTTTGAAATTGTGTATAAAATAATAATTTAAATTCCTTCCGGCTCTGCACTGCTGTTGGTGCTTAAATGCTAGCTGTGCTGCTGTAATTGATGTGCTTACTGTGCTTGATGTACATTAAATTTCTGATGTTTTGCTCTTCTGGCTCCGCATTGCGCTACAGCGGCTGTTGCTTGCTCTGCCTTGCAGGGCTTGGCCCCGTATTGCTGCTTGCAGCTATATTTATTATTATTATTATTCTTCTTCCTCCTCTTGAAGTCTATGGCAGCCCTATGAACCATACATAGGAAAATGATGAAATTTGGCACACTTGTAGTGATGGTAATGAAAAGTAATTGTAGCAATTTTTGAGTCTCTAGGACCAACTCTATAGCGCCACCAGCAGTTCAAAAATCCAACATTGAAATGGTTATAACTTTTGAACCCTTTGATCTAGAAAAATGAAACTTAGTACACCTGATTTATCTCATCATGCTGATCAGAACCAATATCTTACATCAAGACTCCGCCCATTACAGTAGTGGCCATTTTGAAAAGTACAGTATGCAGTTTTTTTGCTACTCCTCCTTCAAAATTGGTCTAATTTTGTCCAAACATGTACTCAAATGATCTTCGGACTGAGCCGCATAAAAGTACTGTCCCCGATTTTTTTTATTCTTCTCTGATCAAAAGTTATGACGTCGCAAACTTAACGAGGTCGACCCAAAATTGGTTCAGAAGCTATAGCTCGGCCAAACTTTGATCAATCGAAACGAAAATTGGTACACTTCATCGGAAGCATGATCTGAGGTTCCATGCCAAAGTTGGGAACAGCGCCACCTACGGGTCATGAGATATGGAAAATGCATATTTTGGCCAATAACTTATGAACAGTTTGTCAGAAAATTATAAACTTGGTGTCTATCGATTCCTTGGGTCATGACAAATCCGTGGATATCGATTTTGCCATGATGGGATGTACCACGTGTCCGCCATTTTGAATGATGTCATAATTTGCAATATCTTTTAAACTATTTGAAATTTCTTCACCAAATTTGGTATGGATCATCATTAGCATGGCCCGAAGGTACCTGAGAAATTTGATCACAGCGCCACCTAGTGTTCCAGAGATATCATTGTTTTTTGAAAAAACGCTTATAACTTTTGCTAACATTGCTTGAAATTTGATTTCTTTATGTCAATATATTCCTTGGCTTATGCCGATTTCAACGATATCTCATATGTTATTTATCAACAATGTGACTGGCCGCCATATTGGAGTGAATGTAAAACAGTTTTTTCGCTACTCCTCCTTCAAAATTGGTCTAATTTTGTCCAAACATGTACTCAAATGATCTTCGGACTGAGCCGCATAAAAGTACTGTCCCCGATTTTTTTGCTATACTGGAAAAAAAAAGTTATGATGTCGCAAACTTAATGAGGTCAACCCATAATTGGTTCAGAGGCTGTAACTTGTGAACAGTTTGTCACAAAATCATAAAATTGGTGTCTATCGATTCCTTGCGTCATGTCGAATCTGAGGATATCTATTTTGCCAGCATTGGATGTACCACATCATAAGCTATATTAGCATTAAGTTAGCTTAGCATGCTAATCTCGTTAACATGATTTTGTGTGCTCATTCACACACTGAAGCCTCTCCTCTGCAGCTTTGTAAAACATGTCCTCTGGGTGGCGCAAGTGGTTCAACCATGCGTCATGAATCCCGAACCATTGTGGTCGTGGGTTCGAGACCAGTGTGGGGCGACTTTGAAATTGTGTATAAAATAATAATTTAAATTCCTTCCGGCTCTGCACTGCTGTTGGTGCTTAAATGCTAGCTGTGCTGCTGTAATTGATGTGCTTACTGTGCTTGATGTACATTAAATTTCTGATGTTTTGCTCTTCTGGCTCCGCATTGCGCTACAGCGGCTGTTGCTTGCTCTGCCTTGCAGGGCTTGGCCCCGTATTGCTGCTTGCAGCTATATTTATCCTTGTTTTCGCATGGGCCCGGTTGCAGTCTCTTTTTTTCTGTAGCCACTCCGAAGTCTGAAGTTTTTGCATTTTACAACGGGTGAATCTCCAGTTGTCACTGGTGATTGTCGTTTGAACCTTTCTGGATCCGCCATCAAATTGATAAGTTTAATTTTATCAAGTGCTGTGAGAAAAGGCCATAAATCTATAAAAGGCTATAAATCGAGACTCCTTCTTTATGTGTACAGATGTGACATAATGACGCAAAGACATGCTCGAATTTCCCGCGGAAATCCACCAGTACCACTAGAATTAAAAACATTAACGGTAACAAGCTTACCGTTTTGAATCTAGCTAAGGCAAGCAGATAGTTTTAAACACTGGCTGGTTATGTACCTGCTCAAAAATTTATTTTGGATCATTTTTAACCCAAAAAAGTTACTGCAGCTTTAATTTCTCATGCATTTGTGTTTTTAATTTAATCCCACAGTGCTTTAAGCCTAAAATTAGCCTTCTGGTAACACAGTTGAGATTATTTATGTTTTCTCTGTACACAGTGTCAAATAATTAAAATGACCAAAAGCGTCATGCATGGTTTGATGTGGTCTGTACAGAGCCAGTAACATGACTAATACTACTTTCAATTTCTGGGCTTGCATCATGGTTCTGGCTAGGACCGCATGGAAAATTATACACCACATCACAGACCTCGTAACATGCAAGACAAAAAACAAACAAGAAAAGGAATGCAATACTGAATTATAAGATCACAGGTTACAGGGTTTAGATTAAGTGAATGATAAATACAAAGTTCTGTCATGAAAGTCTAGATGGTGCAGGCTGATAGATCCTTAACTCAATCTGCTTGCAGTCACATCATTCTCTATAGGGCACAGCTGATTGGTTCCTGCTATATCAGTAGCCAATGAGCTCGCTGCTTAACCTTCAAATACTTGGTCAGCATTTGCTGTAGCAGTTGCAGCACACTTTCAGAAACCCTCCACCCTCCCCAGCTCCACCTGTATATATCTGCTAAAGGTAAATCATGTATGTTATTGTACAGTAGCAACAGCATGTCTTACTTGACAACAGCAGAGTGTTGTGTTTGTATTGGCAATAGCAAGTCCCGTACTTGCTCTGCAGCAGCAGCAGCAATAACAGCAGCACCATAGCAGATCTATTACACCGAGACCAAACATATCAACTTTGTCATATCCATTACCATGCCAAACACTCCAAGAATTGTCATGAGAGAATTATTTTACCGCAGTCTACAGCTGCTACTCTAAACTGCTGTAGATGGTACAGCAGTGAACTTTGCAAAGAAATCTGTAACTGTTAATGTCCCAATGCCTATAAAGGGTGTCACATATCAAGCCACTGTTTATACCTGGCATTAAGATTTGTGTTTTGGTCGATCGGATCACAAGTGGACAATGCTAAATACAGGTGTAAACAGGGTCTAAAACGTTTTGAGCTTGTCCACTTTTGACCACTTCCAGATGTGAAAACACATTCGAACGGATTATATTTTTAACAAAAAAATTTGAAGTCCCCCTGTGGTGAAAATCAAGTTTTTAATGTTGTTTATATGTCTGTGTGGTGTTTTTAATATGCTTTAAGACAAACCATGAATACATTCATAAGTCAACACCATTGCTGAGTATTTTCTCCTTAAAACTGCAGTGAACCAAAGACAGTCTCAAAAACACGGTTTGAAATCGCTGATGTTTCTGACATCACAAACTACCTTGTAACCAATCAGACCAACGCGTGATCGTCAACGAGTGGATCTCTGAGTTGGTGTGAGTGAGTGGAGGCGGGGCTAATTTGCATATTCATAGAACCGTGTATACTAAATGAGGCAAGTGTGTAGAGTTACATTCAAGCTATTTTAAGGCATGAATAAGGCATTTTTTTTATATGTCATTTTGGTGATTAAAGATGAGTTTTGAGGGATAAAATTGTTGACTACAACACAGTGACTTCGGGAAACATTTTTGAGTCATGAAGCAAACAAATCGTTAAATTATAGTTTTGAATAGATTCATTGAAAACGACCATTTGAACTAATTAATGGAAACAACTAGGAGCATTGTCCGACCCCTCAGATGAGGGGACCCACTAAGTAAATGTGACTTTACACTGTTTACACTCCCATAACATAACTGTACCTGTTTACATTCCCATAACATATTTCCTGTTTGTAAAATATATTACGCTGCAATTTAACATTTGGTCTTATTGACCAACTGAGCAAAGACCATACTTTCCGACCTTCTGCAGTTCACCAATTGCTATTGTGAGCAGAAATAAAGCACATACTTTAACTAACTTTTTAAAAAACTGTTTAAGGTGTGCAGTTTGTTTCATTTGGCTATCCAAGGAATGAAATACATGTGCTGACAGTTAGCTGGGAAACTGGGAAATTGTAACAGCCAAAAGTTCCCTTTTGAGGAAGAAAAGACAAAAAGTGTTTATGTGCTGATTTTAATCATTTAATGAATGCGCTTCTGTTCAGTTTTTGTGAAAATATCAAAAATGAATGCCAGACAATAATGTTCATATTTCCTGTTATAAAAGAGTCATTTTATATACCAACTGTGTTGGCAGGGTGTATAAGATGGGTGGCATTAGTTATTAGCCTAAAAGCTAAACCCACTGGCGTGTCTGAGTAAAGCCCTCAGTGGTGGACAGCGAGGCAGTGCTGGATGGCTGCAATTCCCTTGTGATACTCTAATCTAACTTCATCTGGCTGACTGAACTATGGGCACGGGCCAAGCCGATTAAGAATCAACTCCGATCCACAAAATCTCTGGACCAGCGTCCTAGTAAGAACCATCCACTACCAAACACCATTCCAACCAGAACCAGCTATTAGAAATATGGGTCACACTTTAGTTTTAGGGTCCAATTCGCACTATTTACTAACTATTAACTGTGTCTTTTGGCTCAATAAACTACTAATTTAATGCTTATTAATAGTTAGAATGGTAGTTTAGGTATTGGGTAGGATTAAGGGATGTAGAATATGGTCATGTAGAATAAGGCATTAATATCTGCTTTGTAACTACTAATAAACAGACAATATCCTAATAATATGCATGCAAGTAAACAACTAGTTAATAGTGAGAATTGGACCTTAAACTAAAGTATTACCAAAATATGACTCCACTATACCCAAAAGCAGTTATAAACATCCAGTTTTCATACTTAGCCTCATCAGAGCTATTGGTTTGAGGACAACATAACTGACCTTTTGCTATAAGATTCAGCTCAAAAGACAACGGACATTTAAACAACTCTATGTTAAGTCTTCACAAATCCCTCTGGGCCTGATTCAAGATAACAACCAGTGCATGTATTATTCAGTATTTCATATTCAAAACTATTATACTCGCAGTGTGGTTAAGTACATTAAATTCAGGGCTTGACATTAACACTAGTGCGGGTGGATTTCAGCAGTGGTGTGTAACGCAGTCACTCCTACTAGCCACTTTGGCAGGTTGCATTTTACATATAATTTATTACACGGCTCGGTGGAATACTTGATTCTGATTGGTCAATCACACCATCTAGCAGTATGTTATTCCCCCAATAACAACCTGTAAAAACTGATAACACTGGATCATCCGGGTTACTGAAGTCGGCGCTTTATGCTTGCTAGGAAATATTTTTCCTTGTGGAAGTTTTGCCTTTGGTGAGCTATAAAATATTAAAACTCAAATCAATATTTTGTGTACAGTTATTTAATTATGTCATCTGGGTATCGTGGACTCACTCTCTTGTTTCATACAAACGCAGCTGATGCCAATTGTGAGACGATTGTTTTGTGCTTGTACACTATAACAGATTATAAAATAACAAACAGGTATGATTTAGTTTAATCTCAAATCAATATCTCTTTTATATCTCTTATTATTATTTATGTGGTGAAATACTGTGTAATAAGTGGTATAACTGTACCATATCCCTTAAATGCCCATCTAGTTTGAACTTGCAGCTTGCTAGCAACCACTTTCTCTGTGGAAGCTTGTGTTTATAGAGCTAATAAAATATATATATTTTTTTAAAAACTTATTTTAAATAAACAATTAATTTTAGGATTAATTGCAGTGTTTAATAGTTCATATGCCAGTCCGTAAATTAAATCTTACTGTTATATATCCAACTTATTTTTAACATAAGAGGAGCACGGCCATTTTTAGCTTGAATGTGCAAGGCTTCCCGTGTCATTTGCTTCCAGTCATGTACACAAAAAGTCTGTTATGCTGCTTAATTTTGCAAACTGACATTTGTTATCATATTGTTTTATTTACCATAATCAAAATCACACACTGGTTTTTAGCACAAAATGTTTTACCATTTATGCACTGTTATCCTAGTTATTTACCTATAGAGGCGAATTAATTGGAAGTCTCGCACATTTTCTCATCAAATAGCTTCCGTGTTGCAAATTAAGGTGTACTTTTCTGTAAATGTATTTCCACATATACTTTATATTTCATATATGGTAAATGGTAAATGGACTGCATTTATATAGCGCTTTCACAGACCTATGGCCACCAAAGCGCTTTACATAGCCTCACATTCACCCATTCATACACCGACGTCAGCCATGCAAGGCGCCATCCAGCTCGTCGGGAGCAGCTGGGGTTAGGTGTCACTGCCACTGCCGCCTGTATATACAATCTGACTATTTTGACTAAAAGTTGACAACTATTCTGCTGCTTCCAAATCTTCAAAATAGTTGTTTTATTTTTGTGTTTGTATTGTTTGGTGTGTATGTCAGTATTGTTTATTTTTGCAGTTTATATGGTAAAAAAAAAAAATTGCACATAATGTGCGCCATTTCTTGTAGTTTGGTTTACTATATCACAGACTACAAAAATTCAGCTCCAAATGTATTGAGAGACAACTCTGCATATCATAATCAAATAAATCTAACATGCTGATCAGCTATTTGCCCATGTTAGTTCAGTGAACTGACATGGATGTTTGTGTGTGGCGGCACGACGTGGATGAGCTTGTGGGGGTGGGGGACTGAGTCTGGCCCTCTCGCTTTGTCGCTTCCAATCGCATCAGCAATGCCATGACCCACTTCCAAACACTGCGGCACAAGGCTCACGCGGGAATCTTCAGGATAGGCCACAGCAAACGTAAAGCTGTCTTCATGACACCACAAGCACTCCCTTTCAACAGCAGTCGCAACCAAATCCAACAAATGCAGCAGGGTTTGTTTCGAGAGAATTGAGATGAATTCAGACTTCTTGGAAACACGCTGATGAGCCTACAGGAATGCTGTCGTTCAGTTTCCTTTGAACATCTGTTGCAACACACAGTGGGCGCTGCCAATACTGCATGTGTTTTAAATACAAATCAAAACTGTGTGTGTGTGTTTGTGAATGACTCTTCAAGTGAGTCTTGAAGAAGAGAAACAGAAAGGGAAAAAAATTTGAGGAAAAAACTCAAAGCGAAAGCTTTAAAATGGGTGTGTGCAAGAAGTTGCTGGATCAATTGCTGCAAGATGTGGCAGTCCAAGCAGAAACAACAGTCCCTAAAATAATTCATTCCTTACAGTCTGACCTCATTCTGTTAGAAAACTACAGCACGGCAGACAATGAAACTTAAAGAGAGGGGGGAAAAAGCTATTGGCCGTCTATAAACTTAAATTAACTCTGAAAAAAAAAAACTTAAATGTTTGTCTGAGTTTAGAATTCAAACTTGGTTAAAAAGAAAGTGAGAACCAATCTTGTTTAAAAGCCTGCACAAGATTTTTGTCTCACAGCAGAATAGGGGAAATAAGAACAGAGGATAAGAGAAAACAAAGAATGTTAGAGAAACACAGAAATGGATAGAGAGAGAGAAGTCATGTTTGGATAGTGAGTTCATGTTGAGGTTCTAGACTGGGATCCATTAGGCGTATTAGTGGTGTTTGCTAAGGCATGCTCCACTATTAGCATTGCTCTGTTGGGGATTTGCAGAAAAATTGTTTAAACAGTAACATGTACGATACTTCTGTGGCTTGTTAAGAGCTTTTTTTTCCACATTTTACAATTTCACCTGACGGATGATAAAATGGAGGAAAAGTCCCATAAGGGCCAGAAACACCAATCCAACATTAAAGAATTGGAGGTGACGACAGTAGACTGTGGTGTTGCCTCAATTCGCCTGCGTCTGGGCCTGAAAGTTGCACTTGAACACACTGCAAAGCCAATGGTCTACACACTACTCACCACCCTACAGCCAACGGCCAACTGGCACGTTCCTGCTTGAGAGGAAATAACTCTCCATACCAGCAGGTGGCAGTACTCTGTATTCGTCAATTCAAAAAGAGAAACTGGAAGATCTAGGGCTACACAACACAACGTAAACAATACAGTAGTGCGGACAAAGTCTCACTGGTGGAGAGAGTGGTAATGAACAGCTAGACTGCCATTAAAGTCATACAATGAAAGTCTTGAAAAAAAAAAAAAAAAAAACACTGGACCCCACTGACTCATTGTATGGACAAAAAACATTTTGTGTTCCACAGAAGTAGTAAGTCATGCAGATTCAGAATGACATGAGTGTAAATGACGACAGGATTTTTATTTTTGGCTGAACTATCGATTTGAACCAAAGTAAAGTGACTGAATAACCAGCAACAATGTTACAGTACGCTTCAATCTTTACCTGCTGCTGGGAGCGTTGTCTTTAGTTTAATCATTGACTGCAATAGTGACCTTGATCCTCACTTGAGCACACAACTACAAATGAAGCCATTTGCCCAGAGCCTAGTCACCTCCTCAGGGAGACAAGTGCTGAGTACTGTTTGTTTACTCTGTTAGGATACTAGGGAGGGTTTTGATATTTATTATGTCTTGTGTTTTAAGGTAAAGTTTGTAAAATTTTGGACACTGAAATACTTTTTCCTGACCATTTTCAAATAAATTCGTCACATTTATTTGTATAGCGATTTATAAAATACAGATGGTTTTAAAGCAGCTTCACAGAAATAAACAGGAAAATAACTGTTGCAAAATTCATCAATTAAGAAATGACTTTAATTTCTGCTGCAAAGCAGCTCTACAGAAGAATATTTTAAAATGTTTATTGTCTTTTAAAAAAACTTGATTGTCCAGACCAGCGTCTGTTTGTGAAGCCAATGACAGATGGGTGAAGTTTGAAAAGTCGTTATTTTAACGATTCCATTTAATGCAACAAATGATGCAGAAATAATCCACTTACTACTTCACCTTTAAGACGTGTGAGGCCAAGTATTCAAACTCTTACACTAATTTCAATTATAAGCTTGAGCTCCCAGACCTTTTAAATTATACAGTGCTTGAATAACCCCTTGTTCTTATTCCCATGCGTTGAAGGAGCTGCCTGTTGGTCGGAGGACCAAAGCTGGAGAAGATTACACAAAGATTGGTAAAGCTTAGATCTGTTCTTGAAGCAATGTGAAGTCAACTATGAAAAACATGGTGCAACCAAGAACAAACTACCAAAGATCAGGCCATCCCACCAAACTGCAGCTGGAAAAGAAAGGCAACTGTTAGAGAAGTGAGCACTTTTTTTATAACTTGCAGAAACTGGTTTCCTTTTACTGTTTGACACCAGAGTTTGGCTTGTTTGATTTGATAGTTTTTTTTTCTCCCGATTGAAAAGCAACAGTACTTCCCAACTCTGTTCCTGAAGGCCCCCAAACAGTTTGGATTTAGGATGTCTCCACTTTAAACGTATCCAATGCAGGTCACTGGATCCTCAACTGATGAGCTGACAAGTTATATCAGGTATGTTTGATAAAATTCCACATACTTTAATTATTTCTTGAACTTCCACAATCAAATTGACTTATGAGAACAAAATAAGACCCTTATCCCATAATCCCTCAGGTCTACAAGCTACATAACCATGTAAATGCTGGTCACACGAGACCACAGCAGGATCAAACACATTTCCTTGGAGGACAGAAGACGCATCACAACATCAGATGGCCTTCAGAGATGCAGCTGAGCACATCACAGCTACTACAAATGTCCAATAAATATTTTATTTACAACCAGATGCCAAGATCAACAAGGTCAAAGAGATTCCTTTCCATTCAGTTTACATGAAACAAGTGTATGACTACAACATCGGTAGCCGAACAGTCTTCATACATTAGTAAAAGCTACCTTAGATACATAATCCAATACAATTATTGTTACTACCATACCAGTATTTCCCTCAGGATTTTGTGAGACTAGGTGGGTGGTCATTGGTCCCTCTAGGGGGGTCTGGGGTCTTTTTAGTTGTGATTTCATGAGTTCACACTTACATACAGTTTGAGGGGGTAAAGTTTAATGCGTATTTGGCGTGCTGTCCGGGGGAGGGCTCCGAGCTCGGAGTTCGGCCCGAACCCAGAGTACTCCTCCAGTATGTAAGTGTTTAGGACTAGAAGTGTGGAGAAGGGGTGGTGGGGGGATGCTGCAAAACTGTCAATGGATTGAGGTGAGACTGCTGAGTGTATATATACCTCTTACCATTGATTGCTGAGTGCTCTCCACTTGTGTTAATTATCTGAACGTGCTCCTCCCAAACTTTTTTAATAAAACCTCATATAGTGTCTGTCTATATTGACTTACATTACATTAACACTGGTGTTTTAAGAAGCCAAACAATAAGAATATAATACTATTCATTATTATTATTATTATTATTATTATTAGTAGTAGTAGTAGTATATACTTATTTAATTAAATTAGTCTTTTGTGATTTGGCAAGGGCACAAAGTCATATCACACTTTTGTTTTAATTTCGTTTGACAGATACTTTGCCAAAGCAATGGTGCAAAACAACCTAATAGAGACATTTATATTATTATGAGAAGTTTTTTTTAAATCTATTTTAATATATGATTATGGTGGGCCCCCAAAGTCTAGGTAATTAATGGACAAATTCACATGAATTTCAGAATATGATGTGATCGATAATCTCAAAATAGCTAAATAACTGTTGATGAATCGGCCAGAATGACATATAGCAAATTAGTCACTAGACACTACCATTAGTTCTAACACCACATAAGGTGTGGCCATGAAGACATGTCTTTCGTTGAACATGGTAATTATGAAAAAAGTACATTCAAACTAATTACCTGCTTATCCACTAAGTTCACATGTAAATCACGTGTAGACTTGCCTTCCACTTTTGATTCTCTTGAGAGCAGACAAACACACACACACACACACACACACACACACACACACACACACACACACACACACACACACACACACACACACACACACACACACACACACACACACACACACACACACACACACACACACACACACACACAAACACACACAGGGCAGACTGGAGTGTCTGAGCTGTTTGTTTGCTGGTGGGTGGCTGGAAGAGCGCCTGCGGTCCAATTCTAGCAGATGCCACATACTTCTAACTAACGCTGACACCATAAGCCTCAGAAGTTCAATGCATCCTCTAAGCCGGGTAAAGGGTGTAATCTCAACACTGGCAAGAGGAACCCTTATGTAACCCAAGACGCCAATGTGTTTATCTAGGAAGACATGAACTTGAATTATCTGTGTAGTTTCTGGCCAAGTACAGATTACTTTCCCTCCACATGGACCACTAACATTGCAGAGGTTTCTGAAAAGAAAAAAAAAAACTAAGTATTTTAAAATGTGGATGCGATGTAGCAAGTCAAAAAGTCCCACAGACTCCATATGAGCCGTGAGCCATGATCTCAAAAGTTTAGGGTGACAGCGGTCATGAGATATTTACTGGAAGATAAACACAATAAAAGCACAAATTTTATTTGGTAGATTAGCACAATTGTTGTCAATAGCTTCATTAACATGGACCCTAATAATCCATTTGTAATCGGACTAGCACAGTCAGAATAAAAAAAGTCACATGTAACCACGTATATTGGAATGAATTGGATAAATCTGATTGAAAGGGGTGGTTTAAACCTTTTCTAATCTGTTCGATAGTACATGTAAACACTTGATCAGATTGAAAATCAAAACTGTAAAGTTCTCATGTGCAATGACGTAAAGATGGTGTAATGATGAGCTGTTGTTGTTGTTGAATATAGTGTAATAAATGACTGTTGTGTCATTCTCATTCCACTCATCGTTTGTGAAGTGCTGCAGGACAATGGCGTCCCTTCAGACTCTCTTCCACAGACACCTTGTTTTGGGTGCGGGAAGGGGCGTTTTTACTCTATGTTTAATACAAGTAGCACGGCACAAAGCTTCATGTGCTCGTCGTCTCCTAATCAGGCCCCGAAATAGATAATATTAAGTCCGCTGTTCAAAACAAAGAAAAGAAGCGATGGCAGGATGATGGTTAGTCTGCAGCAACAGCTGGAAACTCTGTATATTTGACGAGCGCATGAAAAAATATTAAATCCTCTTACTGAAGTAAAGTAAGCTTATCACATAAACGCACACATCAACCCCATCACATTATTTAGTGTTTATGTAAACACTGTTTGGATTCATCAATCGAGATGATTTCAATTGTCCATGTAACCGTAGCTAACGTCTTCCATCACCAGTTAAGTAATATGAAAATAAATGTTCCTTGCAAAATTATTTTATGGCTTCAGAAACTTTTATCCTTCTTTGGTGTTTCACGAAAAAAAGAAAATTTTTTTACAGTATATGATTTTGAAAGACATGAGGGTGAGTAAATTATGACAGAATTCTTATTTTTTGGTGTACTTTTTCTTTGGCAATTTTTTTCTTCATGTTAGGTCAGACAGCATTTTTGTTCTGTCCTGTTCAAAAAAACAGAAGATGATCATGTGAAGCACTGTGATAATCTCCACCTCACTCAAGTGTGAATAAACATAAACCATTAAATCTTCAGTTTCCAAAAACAACTTGGCAAATTTAAAGTCCTCTGTAGTGTTCTTTATATAACGGGTTCCCCTTTTACATACATGAAAATAGATCCAAAAGAATTGATTTTATGATAATTAATTGACATCATCCAGTTTTAGACAAGGTTTCATTAGTCCTTTTGACTCCCTGCTTAGACTGACAACGAGACTTTCTTCCATTCTCAGCCTAAACACAATCTCAGGGAAAAAGAGAAACATAAGACAAATAAATTTGAATAAAGGACTAAATTGACTTCTCAATGACTCCCAGGAATTTGACTTGAAGGTGCAAGAATAACATGTGTGAGCATGTCCAAATATGTCCTTTAAATTCTTGTTTTTAAATGCACTTCAGAACATTTTGGTGTCTACTGTAGGTTTATATAACAGTTATAAGTGCCTATTTTTGTGCAACATTCTCAATATATGGTGCTTGCAGTAGACTGTTTCACAAAATTTAACAAGGCAACTGGGGAATATTCAAGTTCTACTGCTGTTCTGACACCACTTGGCTGTGTGGTGAGAGAAAGTATGAAAAAAAACCTTCCACATATCCATGAATAGTAAAAGAAGAAAAGTGAATAATTCACATTCTGTAGAGGAACAATACTACTGAGAGCAGAACTTGCCACTCATTAGAAGATCATAAAGCAGGAAGGTGTACAAATGAACAAGTGTGTACTAGTCACACTTCTAGATCACTAATTATTACAGCAAGTGTCAAACAAATGATGTCAGACCTTTTTTCCAGAACAATCTTCTGAGTCACTACAAAGACTTTCAACCCACTGGTGTCAAAATGATTAATAGTGGATGTATGAATTCAGTTCCCCTCAAGTTCACACAGGTGTTGTTCATCACATTATATATAGACTTGTTCCACTGAGGTTTGAAAACCAGAACGTGTTACAATAATTTAATTGTTGAAAAGTTCAAAGGTTTAGCACTGGTTACTGGCCAATAGTGATGGTCCGTCGGGACCGTTCTATTACTAGTAGTCAGAGCTAGCAAACCGCATCTTTAGCGAACTAAAATATAAATATAAATTAAAACTAAAATATATTCCTCTAGATTTAATAACTGTTTTTGTTTCTCCCCCTCCTCGACCCCCAGCAGTTTCAAGCATACCGTAAAAAATTCCCGCATTCAGTCTTCTCCAGCTTAACGCAGAGTCATGGACTATTCTATCTGTCCGGGTAAAAACAGAACTGACTGTAATGTATGCCACGACTGATTTTGAAGGCAAAAGTCCTGCTGATCTCATTGATTTCCTTAAAAAAAAAACTGGGTGAGAGCATGGGACTGTCCCCGTGTCCACTGCTTCTGTCGAGCAGACACTCTCAGCCCTAAAGCGAATTAAAACTCATGCCAGAAATACGACTGAACAGACTCGACTTTAGGCATTATCTTCCATGGTGATAGAAAAGGACTTATTGTTGGAACTGCAACGCACAGATAACCTGTACAACAGAGTAATTTAAGTCTTCTTAAGGGAAGAAGGTAAAAATAATCAGTAGGTTTGGTGAGTATAATGCTTTTTTTGTCCCCGCTTTTTCCGTGCTGAATATGATTTTTAATTTTTCTTGTAAATTTATGATCGAAATTTCATTTTTTTTCAAACATTCATACTATTAAAAGTGCATTTCTAAAATAAATAAATGTGGGTTTAAATCATTTTTAATGAAAAACACTGTATTAAATTTGAACCATAGACTTTCAACTGAAAGAAATGTATCATACTTTTGATTGTTCAAAACAGTTGGTTAGCTTTTTCAAGAACCAGTTATGCTTTTGCGTTATCTTTTCTGTAGAATGTGCACAAAAACACACAATTTGCCTTAATTTCAAATCCCCGGAAAAACCGTATTCCCCGGGCTTTCCGTGGTCGGAGAACTCAAAAGGTGGCCTACTACAAAAATGCACGGAAAACACGGGGTGGGGTGGACTGTATTGAATTGTGTTAATTGGGTTTCTTGCTTTAGTAATGGCATTCATTCTCACTGAATAAGATACCTGTATGTGATGCAAAGCCCTGTTACACTGCGTTGCAGTATAATACTGATGGTTTCTATAGCCGTGGCGTCATAATGATGGTATTAATAGGTGGATTAATTCAGGTAGGACACCACTGAAGGCCTAGGTGTGAAATGCACTGCCCGCTACTGCTGGCCAATGATGATAAATCTCAGAATTACCAAAAAATGGATGCTTAACATACTACATATGAACAACCACATTTGTAAACAACCACACTTTTTGAAATTATGAAATTATTATGAATTATGAACTCTACATTCAAGTGTGGCAAGCAGGGCGGGCAGAGGTCCGTGAGAATGGTGCAAAGCTTAAAAGGAGGCATGACGACAGTGAAGGATGAGAGAGGACCAGGCCTGGACTATTTTACGTTATGTTTTGTTTATGTCTGTGCGGCAGCTGTCCATGAAGGGCTGCCGCTTTTACTTTCGTTTTGAATTTGTTTTATTATTAAAGTGTGGAAAGGTTCGCCGCCTCCTTCTTCCCTTATCAACAAACCTTGCTACATCAAGAAATCACCCATTACATTTATGTTTTAATCATATGTAGACTAGCCTTCCTAAACTACAAGTCCATTTTCTTATGTTAATTCTCATGCTTGCCTACGTCAATTCAGTTTAATTTAGAGGATGTGTCTGAATTTTACACAATCACAATCTTCTCAAAGAGCTAGAAGTCATAAACTCTTATGTCTACAATGCTGGATTCAAATCTATAGTCCAAAACAATCAAAAATCTATGACCTTAGCATGGGCATTTTTAACGTGCCTATGTTTATGCTTTATGGTCAGGTTTCCTTGTTATTATCTTCCCACATATTATGCAACTGACCCGGGAAAAACATTACTTCAACATGCCAATGAACCACAGCCATGTCAGCATCCCTCTCAGTCTTTCCATGAGGGTCTATCGTAACATAAAAGTGCATGTGCATGCAGTAGTATGACTTCTGTTTCTGCAGTCTCCATCCCTCTGGGGCCTTGTGAGTAATTGGAGGCGTGAATTTTAAGGCATTGGCTTATCCCTCCACCATATCCAGGACTTAAGATTTTCTGGCAGGTCCCGCAAAAAGTTCATATTGAGTTGCATTCCAACACATCTTGCCATCTTAGTACCTACCCCTGTGCTGGTGTCCTTTTTAATCTCGGACCACCAAGCGTTCACTGGTCCCACTGGATAGCTATAAGACGCGCTGGTGGAGCCAGAGATGAAACCGCAATGCGGAGACCTCAGGCAAGCTCTGACTTCATCTGATGGAAACGGCTTCAGTGCAGTTTTTACAGAGCCCTGACTGACACATCTGTGGTGAAGAAAAAACTGAGCTCAACCAGTGGTGATATCTTCCACCAAATTCACGAGTTTTCCCAATTAGTGTGGGTTATGTAACCACCTCATTCCTAGAATTTAGAACCACAGGGACAGAGTCCCAGGCGTAAGGACATTTTCTGTGAACAGACAAATCTGTTGCAGTGTTGCTATATATCCATCTTAGGCTTGTTTCTAGCAAGAGATGTACTTTCGTTTGAGAGGCAACTGTTGTTCTATTCATTGCTCAAGCTTATTCATAAACGAGGGTCTGAAACAAGCCTTGACCTCCTTTGAAGTTAAAAAATAGCAAAGTGACAATACCGTGGGAGAGGATAGTGCACACTCCAAAAACACAAAAAATAGTATCCTAGCAACAAGAGACTTAACAGTCTTGCTTGCACTGCAAAATTTACGGATTCTGAGACTTAATCTTGAGCTCGCCACAAAAAGCACCCCAACCCCCGTGAAGAGCAACTTTCATCTTTTACGCCCTTGTGAATCCCTCTACTCATAAGAAAACATTCCCTTCACTCTTGCTTGAATTTTGAGTAGAGAACAGTTTGTGATGGAGGAGAGGTTAGATTGCTGATTTAAAACTATGAGCTGAATGAAGGGTGTGTCTTTAACTGATGCAGGAGTGTTTAACTTCATTACGGGAACCGTTTGGGTCCCATTAGAGTCCATAATATGGGGGAAAATCCTGGAATGTTTTCATCAAAAACCTTAATTTCTTTTCGACTGAAGAAAGAAAGACATGGACATCTTGGATGACATGGGGGTGAGTAAATTATCAGCAAAAGTTTTTTTAAAAGTGAACTAATCCTTTAATACAGAATCCCTCCAGATCTTTAATGTTGGCGCTTCTTCTCGTCAGTTCTCCTCACTCCTTTTCTATTGGGTTCGGGTCAGGGGATTGAGATAGTCATGGCAGAACCACCATTTCGTGCTCAGTGACCAATTTTTTGGTTTATTTTGATGTTTGTTTTGGATAATTGTCCTGAAGGAAGATCCAACCATGGATTATTATATGATTTCCAGCAGGTTTCAGGTTTTGGTTTTTTATCTGTTGGTATTTGCTAGAATACATGATAGCATGTATCTGAACAAGAAGTCCAGGACCTCCAGCTAAAAAATAGGCCCACAACATTAAAGATCCAGCAGTATATGTATAATATACAAATACACTGTAAAAAGTGATCAGTTGACAACTTAAAAAAGAAGAGTTTCCTCAACTTTTGTTAAGTCAAATGTAATTTATTCCTGTGATGGTAAAGCTGTATTTTCAGCATCATTACTCCATTCTTCAGTGTCACATGATCCTTCAGAAGTCAGTCTAATATGATGATTTGCTGCTCAAGAAACATTTTTGTGATCCTTGATCAATTTTTGTGATCTACTAATACTCTAATGAGAGTTAGTTCACATGTAGTTGCAAAGTTACTTATTTTTAGTAAAATGTCTCAAGTGAACTATCAAAATAAAGTGTAACCTAAAATTAAAATAATTTCCAATTGAATTTGCTGACAGAAACTGGTCGGTTCACTTCATGTGAACTGCAGAATACATGAATAGAATCATTCTTTTCAGTGATTTAACTGAACATTTTTGCAAACAGGACAGAATCAAATTTTTGAGTTAATAGTTGATAATAAACATCCTCACCTAAGCTGATATGGATGTTCCCTGCAAGACAAAACAGGATGGATTCATTTATCTGCTCTTTATTGACTATTTTTTTAAAGGTGTGTCTGTCTCCAAGCTCCTGTGGAATGCACCTGGAATGATGCTGCATGGGTAAAACATACCTTTAACGCATACAGATCATATCAGTCTCTAGAGAGAATAGCTAACCTAAGAGCTGAAGCAAACACTGTAAGCTATCTTAAAGGCATAATCATTCAGAGATGCTGTCATTTCACGAATCATACACTTTTGTAAAACCACTTGGCTTTTAGTTTAGCCCTTTAGACTGCTGGAGACTGAATACAGCAAACACCAGAGCAAAAGACAAAAACAGTGGTCAAGAAAATTTGATGACAAGCTATTTAGAGATTTTCCAAACTACTAACAGTGGCTTGGGCTGTTTCTAAGCAGGCTGTTTAATCAATGAGGTAAGGAAATATTTTTGAGATGAAAACCTAAAAAAATGCTGCATGACCACATTTGCTACCACAAGGTGGGCATTCATTTTCAATAATTCAGTGGTTGCACAATTCTGCAGAAACGCTGCAAATTTCCAATATATTCAAAAGTCCATCATCTCATGATTGGGTAAAATAAGGTCACAGTTGTTCCAGTGAAGACACACACCCTTCCAATCCTGTTCTCACATGAGAACTGAGACACCAACAGGGTTAGACAGTCCTGCTCAAATGGTGTAATAGAAAAGGTGTAAATCCCCCTCCCAGGACTAAAGGTTTACAGGATGGGCATTTTTCCCCAGCTCAGTAGGTTTCCCTCTTGCCTGCAGACATGTCTAGTGCGTTCATGCTTCCAGAGGACCATTCAACAGTTTTGGAAGCTCAATCAGCATTGTGTTTTTTTAGACAAAAGCAATGGACAGATGGCCCACTTATTTAGGCAAAAAACATAAGCTCAGAACATGGAGAGGCAGACCCTCAATTCTTCCAAAAGCAAGAAGAAATATAAAGATCATTGTGAAAAAAAAAGCAAAAAAAAGCATTATGTTACCCAAGAAACTCTGTGTTCTTTAACAAAATTATAGCGTGAAAAACAAGTCAACACCAACCTCAGTTCAAGCTGCAGCGTGGAGCGCGAGGCATCTATTCCACTTTAATACAAGTTACAGCACGAAAAAACATGCATGAACATCAGAAGGTTTCCATTTACCTCATATTTCTAGAGATGCATTGATACAAAATGTCTCTGCCGATACCTATAGCTGATTATTCAGAATGATATCTGCCGATACTGATACCGATAGTTTGATTTTCTTAAGGAACAAAAATTTCTACCAACTAATGCTACAAACTATTTAGGGAACCCTCTCATTTGGTACTACCTATACTATAATATTGGAGGTTAAAATCAATAACAGATCCTAGTATTATATTCAAATGCTATTTATTTTCACATTTATTATACTTTGTTATATATTATATGTTTGTATACTCACTTGCACATAAGGTAGTTTTCATAAACACTTGTCTTCATGACAAATTTATGCAAGCATACATACAGTACAGTAAAAAAAGCTCCTCTCAAGTGTTTTTATTGCTTACTAACAAACTGTGAACACTGGATAACTTTCCAGCGGTAAATGCAATGTTAAGTGAGATTGTTCACAGGCTGTTTTATTGGCGTGTTTCTGCGGTTGATTGAGCAATTACACAATATGATACATTTCAGTTAGTTGTAAAAAATTTTTTTTACATACCTTCATTTGTTCATGCATGCATACCTTCTGATGTTCATGCATGTTTTTTAGTGCTATAACTTGTATTAAAGTGGTGAATAGATGCCTCGCGCTTTAACTGAGGCTGGTGTTCACTTGTTTTCACTACCTTTTGATTGACAAGATATAATCGGCCCTGATCATCGGCTGTTTTTAAAAAAATCGGCCAATGGCTGATAGTGAAAATAATTGCTTTTACCAGCCAATACCAAATTTTGGCCGATATATCAGTGCATCTTTAATTATTTCCCTCACAAAAGTATTGAGAGAATGCAAAAGCATTGAAATATATATTTTCCTCCCATCTATTTTTGTCCCCCTATCACCATGTCCCTGCTTTATATTTAGGTGATATACAGGTGCTGGTCATAAAATTAGAATATCATCAAAAAGTTGATTTATTTCAGTAATTCCGTTAAAAAAGTGAAACTTGTATATTATATAGACTCATTACATGCAAAGTGAGATATCTCAAGCCTTTATTTGTTATAATTTTGATGATTATGGCTTACAGCTTATGAAAACCACAAAATCAAAATCTCAGAAAATTAGAATATTACATGAAATCACACAGTAATTACGCAGTGATACCATGGTCATTGAACCAGGTTTTGGTTCTTTTGGCAGTGTGGGCAGGTGCAAATCCTGCTGGAAAATGAAGGAAGCATGAAGTGCTCTAAAAATGTCCTGGTCGACGCATGCGTTGACTCTGGATTTAATAAAGCACAGTGGACCAAAGTCCTCTTTTCTGATGAGAGCAAATTTTGCATCTCATTTGGAAACCAAGGTCCCAGAGTCTGGAGGAAGAATGGAGAGGCACACAATCCAAGATGCTTGAAGTCCAGTGTGAAGTTTCCACAGTCTGTGTTGGTTTGGGGAGCCATGTCATCGGCTGGTGTTGGTCCACTGTGCTGTCCACTCAACGCAGCCGTCTACCAGGACATTTTCAGAGCACTTCATGCTTCCTTCAGCAGACAAGCTTTATGGAGATGCTGACTTCATTTTCCAGCAGGATTTGCACCTGCCCACACTGCCAAAATAACCAAAACCTGGTTCAATGACCATCAATATCACTGTGCAATTACTGTGTGATTTCATGTAATATTCTAATTTTCTGAGATTTTGATTTTGTGGTTTTCACAAACTGTAAGCCATAATCATCAAAATTATAACAAATAAAGGCTTGAGATATCTCACTTTGCATGTAATGAGTCTATATACAAGTTTCACTTTTTTAACGGAATTACTGAAATAAATCAACTTTTTGATGATATTCTAATTTTATGACCAGCACCTGTATGTCATGGGAATCATCAACGTGGGAGGAATGAATGAAGTTGAAAGCAAGACACTTTATGACCGATTTCATGAATCCCAAAAAGAACACTTAATGAGGATGAATGAAGGCAAAAACCTATCAAAAAAATAATACAGATTAATAAAGAAAGTCCAGCAGTTGCATCCCACAAATTGGACAAAGTCATCACAATGACATCTGGGACACTAGGACAAAATGTCAGAGGTGAAAGACAGAGACACACTCTGTGAATTTGCTTAGAGAATACGCTAATCTCCTGGCAGATTGCAGAAACGGCTGACGCTCACAGGAAGAGCTCCATCCAAATTGGCCACTGATGACATTGGGGACACTTTGGTTAACTTTTGCCTGACACGAAATGAAGGTCATCGTTTGCGTCAACAGAATTGGATTGCTGAATGTGTGCTTTGGAGCAGCTAGTGCCCTGCCAATGTGCCACCTGGTCTCTTCATTAACAACCTCATTACGCTGCATTTCATTAGGCAGCAATAAATAAACAGACAATCAATGGATTCCCACCTGGACCTACTGTAGATGGATGCTACAAGCCCATGAAATTGCTCAACAAGCTCTAGTTATAAACACTGACTGTGGAGTTGGTAATATGCAAAACTTTTAATCGACTAGTGTGAGTAGCCCGACTGGAAGTTGATTAACTGGTCTTTCAGGAAGCCCTGAATAAGAATAATAAGGCTGATTTGGGGTTCAACTGGCCCACGTTCAGACACATAGGGACAGTAGTTTAGGACATGTTCTTAGGGGTCCCGAGATGAGTTTTGAAAAAGTTACCCTTTATATTTTTTTTTACTTTTACACAAATTCTTTAATCATTTATTCACTTTATGCCAGATGTATGACTTTCTTTCTTCACACACAAAAAAGTTAAGAAAAACAATTCATCTCTGTGAGTCCATATAATGCAAGTGTAAGGATCGCCCAAAGTTGAAGCTTCAAAAACCACACAAAGTAAATATGACAGGAAGCCATATGACCACAGTTGATAAATTAAGGAGTATCCCATAAAAAAACACAATGGTAATGACACAAAATGCTCGAAATACAGCGCAAGTATTGATGCAACATCAAAAGATGTCCATCTGTATGTTTATAACTGTACAATAGCTGTGGTTAAAATAAAGCTGCCAGTAATACAAAAAAGAGAAGCTATTTAAAAGCAACAGTGCCAACTGCTGTCCAGCTCAAGAGTTTCACACAGAACATCTACAGACATTTTACTTAACCATTTTCTAAGACCAAAGGTTATTTAAACTATACACTGTATAAGTGGAAATTCTCCATCTCAATTCTTGTCGTCTTATGTGAGGTTCACTGTATGAGTCTCACTTATGTCTCTTTATTCAGGTTGTTGTGAAAGTTTTGTTTAATAAGGAATGTGGGAATTTGTGAAAGGCAGCCTTTCTGTCTGAATAAAGCCAGCTGAAAGAGCCTGCGTGGGCCATCTCATGCCTGCACTCCTAGACCAAACGACCAAGAAAGACCTTCCACTATTGCAGAGCCACAAACAAAGTAAAAAAATAAACTCTGGCTGCATTGGTTTTCCCTTTAATTCTGCCATGGATTCAGTAACTGTCCTACATGCTGTGACAGCACAGATAAGATGTTTTGTTCAAGAATACCATGTTGTGATTTATCTGTCTTGCGTATACTGGAAAAGTTTCGAGTTTTTAAAGAGTAACACTTCTGACGCTGGCCAGCTGAGTGGCACACCCTTTAAACTCCTAGAATATAATTAAGAAAAGAAACAAGCCTGGATAAAGAACTCTGCCAGGTTATAGGGAAACGTACTATTTACATTTTACAAATCCTTTAGAGTGTCCAATCCTGCTCCTGGAGATCCACCTTCCTGCAGAGTTTAGCTCAAACAAACCAGGCTGGAAGTTTCTAGTGATCCTGAAGACTTTGATTAGCTGGTTCAAGAGTGTTTAAATAGGGTTAAAGCTAAATTCTGCAGGAATGTGGTCCCCCATGAACAGGATTGGAAACCCCTGCTTTAAAATAATAGAAAAAAAATTCAAAGATGAAAATTATCTGGTCACCATTTGATAAAAGTTTACAGTCTGAATTTCCATGAATGTTATGCAGGGTCACCACACCAAGATGCAATCTGCAGGCTTGGCAAATGATTGAGTTGTGAAGACCTGGCTAAGCTAGTTTCACAGGTTCACTTTAACCCTCATTGGGTCACTGCCCTCATTCTTAAACTGGGTTCAGTGATTTAACATTGATACAAGGTGAAAAAGACCTCATAAGCTATCTTAATTCAACAGCAACATAAGTGAAAAAGATTGTGCGGGCTGTCAAGAGATTATTTTATGGGGGGTTGATGAGATGAAATAAACACCTTTTAAAAATATGGCACTTTTTAATAGGGATGCACCGAATTACTTTTTACTGAATTTTTACTGATTTGAGACCAATATTACTACATGTTAGTATAGGGATACTGAGCTAGATACTTTTGACACTTTTCTGACACTGGTTGAGTTTCTGCAGCAGGGTCATTTCAAATTACATGCAGCACTTAGCTTTGAGAACCTCTGCATAAGTCAATGATATCCAGATTACCACATCCATTCAGAAGTTACTCAGTAACTCACAACATTTACCTCACCGAAGTGTAATAACAAATGGACCCCTCACTGGTCTGATAATACTCCCTCTGTTTATCATCACATTGCCATTTTATATGTCTGTCTTCTTGCTTCATGCCCTTATTAACATATATAGCCAAAGTTTTCCCCTCTGCTTCTAATAACTGAATTTTTAGCATTGTAAATTACCTGAAATAGATAATTTACAATAACAAATTAAAACAAAAAACAAAAAAAAAACACAATAACCAAGTATGCCTATACAATTATAGGTAAAGTAAAAGTGGACAAAAAATAATTAGAAATAATCAAGCTAATGTTTTTGGTTAAACAGTTTGTTTGGCTGGAGTTCATGACTTTTAAACACAAACATCAATATGAAATCAACACTGAATTTATATTCCAGGTCTTAAGGTCCAAAATGTATAATCTCATAGTTCCTAATTTTTCATAAAATGTAATCCCCTTCGTCTTTACATTACTGAGACTATTATGCAAGAGTTTTCAATAGAGCTCAAGTCATGATGTTAATTTTTCAGATCAACCCAGCAGGCTCATTTATCATTTCCAGTGGGGTTTTGTAACAGCGGTTTTCGAATTATACAGTATAGATACATGCAGTAAAATAAGGTCTGGTTAATATTACTTTAAGTGATTTTCCCGCTTTGCTTTACTGTTTTGCCAGTCCATTTATGTTTGGTACCTGAAATGGACATATAACTTTGATTTGTCTGATTTGTCAAGTACATAAACTTCTTTTGCTATTTCAACACAATCTCATGGTAATTCTTAATTTTACATTTGGGCAAACTAGTGACCAAAATCATATGAATCTCATTTCAGTTTTTTTGTATGATTGAGACAAAATCACCACCTCGCAAAATAGCTACGTTTTTTACCGTGAGACAGTATATTTTGAGATTGGGTCTTTTCCATGGGTTGGGTATTTGTAGTCCTTATGTGGCAAAATAGGTCTTGTTAAAGCTTAGAAGCGTGGCAATACAAGGAATATAGGCATATCACCATCACTTAACAAGTGCTTTTAACTCTTCCCCCGCCAGAGTTTTTGAAAAAAAGTTGCCAGCCACTGCCAGCATTTTTGATCATTTTCACAAAAGGTTCATGGCCCCCAGAATATTTTGTTGTATGAATATCTGAACGTGCATTTATTTTAGCTTCATGTATTCCTTTTTATCAACACTTGAATGTGGGTGTTTCATTAAAAAAAGCAACATTTTGAGCAAAAAGCTGAGAAAATCACATTTTTGTCAAAGACTACGTCTGGATCAGATTCAGAACGATGATCAGAAGTAGATGGAGAAGATTGAGTCCATCAACACCCCCAAAGCTTCACTGTCCTGTAGCTGGTCCTGGGTCGACATTTTATTCAGTAACATTAGGCAGTTCTGATTTATATGCTGTTTAAGGTTGATGATCTCGTTATTTTACATATGCATATGCCTACATGATATCGCGTCAGTACTATTTCAGAAGATGTGTAATAGTGCCCCCTACCGTACATGAAAATGTGATCTGTAAAATCACCGTACATAACAGATAGACTTGTGTCATACATCGTTGAAAAGGTCTCCACTAGCAGAATACAACAAGCATATTTATTTCAGTTTGAGACCAAACTATACCAAGTATTTGCATGAAAAAGGGCCGCCAACGCATGTTTTGTAACTTCACAAAACATTATTAAACCATAATAGATCGCATATCTTTATTTAGAGCAGGTGGTCTTGAACGACAAGCAAAACAAAACATAAGACATTACGTAGATCATGGAGAGACACAACATGCTGCTTGGCTAAAGATATAGTATTTCTGGGATTTGATCGTATCGCGGTCATGACGCAGTGTTTGTTTTGAAAGCAGTCATCATTTGAAAGTTCAACCAATTGAAACTGGATCTCAGGTGTGGTGGGTGGGTATGGGCGATGCTGAGAGACCAATCACACACTGTTTTACAGCTTGAAATTAGAATTTTTGCCAATTTGAAAACTGCCGTTAAAAAAAAAAACGGTTTGAAATTCCAATGGAACCCATGACTTGAAATCTCACCATGGATTTTAGAATTAACCTGAGCACTCTATTAACTATTAAACTGACAAAAGTCTAAGTTGACTGACACAGGTTGCTGTAGGAGATCTGAGTGAGAAATTGATGATGACTAAATCCATTAACATGCTTTATGCATGACAATCATCAGGACACTTGTTAGACAGTGATTCACAGGATCTTGATTTACTTTCGAAATCTGAATTGCAAAAATGTTGCCCACAGAAACCAGTGTTAGAATATGCTAGCAATGTAGAATTCTTTGTGTGTGAAGGCTTCAACTCTTGAAACCATAGAGTTGTGAACAGTTGTGCAACACAGCTTGGGATCGAACACTGCAATGAAATATGAACCTGTCTCTGAAGATCACCGCAGCACCATCTGTGCATTGGGACGGCCAACGGCTCGACTGATTGATGAGACCCCTTAAGGAGGAAAGAGAGCAGGGGACCTCATACACACACACACACACACACACACACACACACACACACACACACACACACACACACACACACACACACACACACACACACACACACACACTCAAATCCATCCACTCTCTATTTTCCTTACACTAGCCAACATCTCTGGCAAATACCTCCACAGGTCCCACTTCACACATTTATCACCTTCCTACGGCTGTTAGCGAGTCTGAGGATCCCTGTGGAATCAAGATACACACTCCGTCCGAACATATACTGTATGCACTCTACCTGACATCATATTAAATGACACTGCGCCACACATTGAATCCAGACCACACACATTGACCCCCAGGGGCTTAACCATGATAAAATTGATTTCATCGATTGGAAAAGATGGCATAGCGATAGGCCTCTTTAAGATCAAAGTAGACCACCATGTTGCGCACAAGCCATGGAGAGTTTATCAGGGTGGAAATGGGTGAATCTGATGAAAGACTTTTGCACAGTTACATTGTAATGACAAAAATGTGTTTACAGTTCATAATGAAACTTAAAATAAAAGACCTTCCCTGACTTAGTTGTCTATTGTCTTAGTTGTTCGGGTCATTTTTGCCGAGATAATTCAAAGGATGTGACTTTTACACACACTCCAGAGATCCTCTCTTCCGTTCAATGACACATGAAAGGAATGCTTATACAATGTTCAGGATAATGCAGAAAGAGTTATTCTGTACAGTAACGTCTGTGTCATGCAAAGAAAAGGGATTGATTCAAACTATAGTCTCAAAGAGCCAGGTCTATAGTCTCTAATTATAATCAAATTATCATAACTGTGTCATTTTAATTACCTCATCTGTCAACATGATGCCAGTGAATGATAGACCTTGTGCAAACATCCACATCGCAATTATCAGATGCTTTCTTAACTGCTGTTTTTTCATCGCTGTCATTTTTGTTGTGTTTATTTTGTTATTGAGAGAAAAGCGTGCAGCACATATTTACATATTAATCTAAATGTCGCTCTCAGCAAAGTGGACGCAGTTCACTTAACGGCCACCGGTGTCGCTAATAACTAGGGTTTCTGAATTCTACATATAGCCCCTTTAAATAAAATATTATCGTTTTTGCATTTCAGTAATGAGAATAAGATTTTTATTAATATGGTAATGATATTTGTGCTTAATTGCCACAATAAAAAAACCTCAATGGTCCTAAAAATAGGCATAATTTTTTTTAAAGGGGTCATATAATGGTACATGCACTTTTACAAGTTGATTGTACTGAAATGTGTGTTGGCAGTGCCTGTACACAACCATCATAAAATGATAAAAATCCATCCAGTGGTTTTTTTATAATCTCCTTATATGTTTTACACTTTCGTAAATCAAGCCGTTCGATTTTGTGATGTCACAAAATCGATGCCCCTCCCACGATTGTGGTTGACAGCAGCGTTTCAACACAGACCCGCCCTCGCTCGTGAGCGAGCTGTCCGTCATCATAGTGCATTGATATGCTGGAGAAGAATGGCGTCTAAGCGATTGTGGCGCGTTCTGTTCTTGGGTGTAATAAGGAACACAGCAGTCATTTTGATGTTTTGATTGAATATTCCCAAAGCACTGACGCGGGGATTCCCTCGCGGGGGTCCATCCATGCTTTCATGTTTGCGCAAATCATTTCACACCAGACAGCTTTACAAAGAGGGTCAGTAAAGCTGGTTTTGCTAAGAAGCTGTTCCTGAAAATAGGATCGGTACCAACTATTCGTGTTCCTGCTGCACCTCCAGAAGAAGAAGTGAGTGCAACATTTTATTAACCTTTATATTAATATTTATATTAATCTTTGCAAATCGCTTGCTGCACGCTTCACGATGAATGCGGCTGTTTACACTCAGGGTACATTACGGCATGTTTTCTATGTACAACGTTCTCAATATAATTAATAATCCCACTTTTATAATGAACAACGCATTATGGTTATTGTGTTATTGTGTTAGAAACGGTGTACGCACAGAACAGAGGGGCGGGGTGAGCAAAGCTCATTATCATTTAAAGACACATGCACTTAAACAGCGTGCTGAAAACAGAGCTGTTTTTGACCAGGTAAAATGAGTGTTTTCTTACAATACTAATGAGAATTTTTAATTAAAGTATATTACAAATTTTTTATTTATACCCTAAAGAATCATATTAGCTTGTACAAAAATGGCATTATATGACCCCTTTAAGCACAATATAATTTATTCATTTTGATTTGGGGTGAAATATGACTTCATAGGCTTCATAAGCATAAGACAGCAGAAGTGAGACCGAAAAATTATACATTGTCAAACACTGATGTTTTAAATGTATCAGAGGTCAACATCATATTTGGTCAATCTATGCTCACACATTACAAGCTTTCTAAACATTGTCAATTGGCATTTATGTTAAACGCAGACTCAAAAGTCAAAAGCTAGCCAACTCAGCAGGAAGCATTTTCAGATGTCGCCTCAAAAGCACAATACTGTCTTGTCATCTGAAATCATGGCATTGTTGGGAGTGCAACTAAAGCCAGGCTTAATACGCCATTTCATTACAGCTATCAAACAGTCAGCTCATGTGGGTGTTTAGGGTGGTGATCACATTGATTTCTTTTTGTAAGCCCTTTCACAACATGAGAAAACAAAGACCATCAGCAAATCCAAAATCCATACACCCGACCTACTGTAAAAGCAATTAACACCAGACCTTCACTCAAGACCACACTCACATGTGATACTGTTGTTTTATTGATCTGAGGTGATTCAAGTAATTACCACAGGGGTAATTAGTTACATCTTCAGTAATAGTGTGAGATCTAAACACTAGCTTACAGTTAACTGTTAGTAATATAATCGTTCACATTAATTCACCCAAGCTATTTTGCAAGTTTGCTCCTCTAGTTTCATATTACTTACAGAACTTAAAACTAAAGCGTCAGGAAATTACTGATTCCAATAATGCTAATGCTAGTATTAGTTAAATAGCTCTTTGAAATCAAGCCAAATCAAACTTCATACCTCAGATTAATGAGCAATACTGTTAAAACCCCACATGAAATGCAGTTTTCTCCCCTGTTTACATATTTCAAATTGAAACAGTAAGTTAACAGGAAATATTGTTTTGAATAGCTAATACACTTTTGTTTATGCTGCAGTCATGAGCCATGATTTATTGCTTGCAATTGACAATCAGAGGCATTTATGTGGCATTTATAATTTAGGGGGAGGGGCATTCCACTGAAACTTCATCTAGAAAACCGGTTGGGTAATGTTCACACATTTAAATCAGATGTTTGCTAATTAAGATAGTAGCATGTGTGGGAATCCCAATATGGTGGCACAGTGACGTCATGAGCCCTCCAGCTCTTTATTAAATAAGTGGGACATTCTTGTTCTAGACAGAATTTGATTGAAGAAAAAAAATGGACACACCCACTAGTGCAAGATGAGTCATCAGAATTGTTGGTTTGTTTTTCTGGAAGACAAAAGGTCCTTGCACACTGAGTCCGAAATATTCGCAATGTAAAAGTAAACTTTGAATCGCTCGGGATAATCCCGCAGCTCCTTCCTTGATGAGGAAGTGGAACTCTACTTCCTCTCTAAGCAATCTCATGATTGGATGATGGACCTAATATTTCCTCTTTATTTTTCTCTTTTTAAGAGGAGAGAGGACAACAAAATCATCCTCACTGCTTGAAGACTCCATTTTCTATTGTTTTGCGAATGTTTTCGCAACAGATTAGCCTAATTAATACGCATCGGACTCAGTGTGCAAGATTTCTGTCCTTGACAAAATTTAAAAAATTAATAAAAAAATTTAGGACTCAGTGTGCAAGGACCTAAAGACTTAAATGTGTACTTATTAAGAGAGTACTAATATATGCATGGCCTCAAAGCTAAAAGGTATGCACTGAAAGACAAAAACTCAAACTCAAACACAATTTCATTGTGGTGTTTAAACAGTAATGGTGGCAAAGACGTTTACTCACCATTGAGTCCGTTGGGGATGCTCCTGTGATGATGTGGAGCGGAGAGATCATCCATCGATCGTCTTATGGTGCCAACCTTGGTTTCTACAGTCTTGTGTATATGATTAAGATGATGGTCTGGGCTTCCAGCACTTCCACCGCTGGAGGTACTGCTCCCGTCACCAACATCTCTGACGGTTCCCGAACCTCCATTTAGGTTGCTCAGACTGGACTGGCTGTCAATAGAACTCCTTGATCCCGCTCCATTCCTGTCTTCATCCAACATGAGAATGATTTCCTTTAGTTCTGCATTCTCCCGAAGAATGTTCTCCTGGTTGACCTCCAGGTCCTTAAGTTTCTGCTGATAGGTGCTCATCTCCTTCCACACGGAGCTCGCCGTATACCTGCCAAACCTCTGCCATTCCCGAGACAGCTTCTTACCTTTCTGCCGATCGTCGTCGAGAAAGCAGCAGAGTTCCCTGAGCTCCTGGTTATCGTCTTGCAGTTTCTGGTTGATATCCTTCAGATTACGGATCTCATGGAGGTGCACCTGCAGTCTGCGGTTGATGTCCTTCATCATGTTCCCATGTTCCAGCATCAGGCTCATCTTCTCGCCATCAACCCTTCTCAGTCTCTTAAT
Source organism: Squalius cephalus (assembly GCF_949319135.1). Classification (NCBI taxonomy): domain Eukaryota; kingdom Metazoa; phylum Chordata; class Actinopteri; order Cypriniformes; family Leuciscidae; genus Squalius; species Squalius cephalus. The sequence continues at coordinate 19,687,213 of NC_137133.1, forward strand.
CAAGTCCTCTTTGCTCCATCGGATCAGCTCATCATCAGAGATCTTACTCAGGTCATCGTTAGGACAGTGTTTTGCCATCATGACTCTTACAGAGGAACAGTCTCAGGGTGAAATATTCAACATAGATCTAACATAATGCTGTTTCAATCCCACCAGAAAAGCACAATGTAAAAACGCATTAAAAACCAAAAGGATTCATATAATGTTCACGGGAATCCCTTTGAAAAATTGCAAGACTGTGCATAAACTGATTTGTATTCCAGAGAAATGTATTTTCAAACTATCACCTTTATTAACGCCTCACTCACCACCACTAACTTTGTAATCATGCATGTTTTTAAATATCGTGCACATTTTAGTGCACGATATATGAATCCACGGGCATCGTTTTAAATGAAACGCGTTTTTTCTCAAGAAAAAAATCCTTTAGGCACGAAAGATCTTAGAGGTTTCAAGAGCAATATTAAGAAAAATAATAATAACTATAAACACAGCCTTCATTTAAAAAAAAAAAAAAACATGCCTGCATTCACGTTCAGATGGATCGGAAGCTTCAGAGCTCAGATCAGAATGGGTTTGTAGTTTAGCTCCTCGTGTGTGTCGATGTTCAGGGTCTCTCTCGGGTTCTGCTCTTCCTCTGAACTGGTGTGTGAAGAAATGATCCGAGCGGATCGGAGCAGGTTCAGGGATGAGAGGCAAAAAGCAGGATCTGCCCTCTTAAAGAGACAGAGCCTACATTTCCCAACCCCTTATAAAGATACACAAGCGGGATGATTGTTATTCTATTTATTAGGTATAAGTAAAGGGAAAGAATAAATGATGGAACGTCGATCGACTGTGTCATTACTTTCAAACCACTCATTTTAAAGACCATTTTATATTTGGTAGCAGATGTCTCGTGGCTGCCAGAGATAGCCTATTTATCATTCAAATAAAGTCAATTATGACTTACTTTTCCTCTAAAATGTAAATTGAACAGACAAACCGATAAAAATGTATACTTAAATGTGATTTGGATAAAAGTGTCTGTCAGGTGTAGAAATATGACATTACAATCACACACTAAAAAAAAAAACAAAAAAAAAAAAAAACCTGGTATCACATAAAATCAGATCCACTTGGTTATCAGATCTTTATTTTAGGACATTTGTGATTTTTATCTAGGCTATTATTCACATTTCTGTTTGGGTCAAACTTTCATTTTCTCACAAAATATGTTTCCCTACCTTATCACATCATCTATTCAACAAATATTTATTATTAGGCCTATTAGTGTTGGCACATCTAGCATTCACTTCAATGAATGACTAAATTGAGAATGGTTCCTGCAGAAGTGATTGTGTAGAGTTTTGTTGGTGAATTTCGCCCTCTAGTGGCCAAACATTATATTTCCATCCGGGTACTATTTCCAGGCTGTTACAGGCCACGAAACCATCGACGAACAATCCGTAAAAAGTATTTTTGGTCGGTTGGTAAAGTCACACACATTTTTCCTCTTTATCCTTCCTCTTTAAAAAAAAAAAAAAAAAAAAAAAATACTTGTAGCCTATACCTTAATAATTAATCTCAATCTCATTTAATTCGTATATTTTCTATAAAAAGGTGGTAAATCGGCAAATGTGGTAAAGTTATATTTTGGCACATCACTTAGCAAAAAAATAAGAAGGTCCTTGTCAATTTTACACTCTACCAGATAAAACGTGTCATGTTATGATCAAATAGAGTTTTTTCCGCCTCACTGCCACAGCTGGCTCCATAGCTCAGTGGTTAGAGCACTGGTCTTGTAAACCAGGGGTCGCGAGTTCGATCCTCGCTGGGGCCTGGAAAGGCGATGATTTTTCTTATGACACGTTCATAATACATGATTGTCGTACTTCAAGAACAAGTGTTACAGTTTCACATAATACAAATACGAAACAGTGTTCTTCAAAAGAAAAAGAAGCCCACGTAAATCAGCTTTTTTATGTTTTTTTATTCACTGTGTTTAACCTGTTTGGCAAAGTGGTAGGAAAATATATTATGTAAAGAGACCTTTTTAAAATCTGATAAACAAAATGTTTTAAGATTTTGCTGATAATATAATTTTTAATGAAAAAAGAATTAAATGAGCAAAACAAGCATTTTCACCAGTGGTTTCATTAGTTCCTATTGTGTTTGTAAAATGTTCATATTTATATAAACAGTGCTGGGTCGATTATTTGTCTGTTACTGATTACAAATTACATGACAAAAATGTATTACATCTAAAAATATATAGCATTACACATTTTAGGTAATGTAATCAAACTACTTTTTGAACCTTTTAGATTACTTTTGACCCAACTCATTTATCACATTGATTTGAATATGATAATCTTGTACCATATTGATATAAAAATACAAACAGAACGTTTGTTATTAACTAAATGAAGTGCATTAAACATTACATTACATCAGGGTTTCCCAAACTTAGGTTTCTGAAGGAAAAATTAAAGCATTCAAAATAAAACACTAAAAAGACTGAAATACCGCATTTACCTGCAAGTCCTGTGACCATAATTAAATTTTATCAGAGAACCGAGAACATGCAAATCTGTTGTTAATCTAATATAAATATATATATTTAATAAAAATTTAAAAGATAAAATTATGAATAATTTACTGCCATTGTGTTACTAATATGTAATCATGAATCATAAAATCAATAGAAAAGTAACTAGTCTGATTATGAGTATTTTAAAAAGTAAAATAGTCCAATTACAAGTAGCCTACTTCATTTTGGAATCTGATTACATAATCCAATCAGTTAGGGTTAGGGTTAGGTAATCAGTTGCTACCCAGCACTGTATATAATCCAGGTAATGTATTACGAGATGATATAAAACCAAATCAATTAAAAGTGTGGATAAAGTATCATAGATGAATCCCCTGTTACAACTTCTGTGTTTAGGTTAATGTTTGCCAAGACCATGTTTGCCAAGTTACACAAGAGTTGACACAAAACAAGTGCCATAAACATGTCCTATGAGCATGGTTAATTTGGCACTTGGAAAACAAATTGCGCAAATGTGTGTTTTAAGGTGGCCCTTATTTTTCAAGTTTTGATTTATAATTGTCTGACCCCTTCAAGTTGTTCCAATACATGAAGAAATAATTCAGGCAAAATATGAGCTCATTTGAACAATATTTAGAGGTGGCTCGATGACGTTGAAATCTTGTATAAGTAAGGAATAATTGACGACAGGCCGTTGAATTATTAGAAAAATAATGCACACCCGAGGTGGTAATGCGGTCACGACGCGAAGCGGAGTGGCCGTTCACCTCGGGTGTGCATTATTTTTCTAATAATTCAACGGCCTGAAGTCAATTATTCCGCTTATACTACAGTTACCACACCTCGAAACATTGTTCAGATTATATATTTCTAGACGTTTGTAAAGTTTTTGTCATTAAAACGCTCTTGTATGTAGGACTAATTTCTTACGCATCTAATCCACTGCCTCCGTTGCTAATTCCAAAACGTCATTTTAGAGTTAGTAACGGAGGGTTGAGCCACTGATAGCAGACTAATGCTGGGGACACACGACTAGCTGACACATTCTCTGACTGTTTTCATTGACTGCAGCAGATTTTAAACACCGACTTTGAACACAGACTGAACGCGCTGAACACGCGTTTGGACATGATCAGTCATAAGTATCAAATTACATTCATAACCGGCCTTAAAGTGTGTCCCCGGCTTTATGCAGTTATTAATGCAGATATTAGAGAGAGATGTTGCAATAATGAGACAGAAAAGCATGTGCGTCAATATTATTATTTATTTATTAATTCAATTCCTTTTAATTAATTCGAATTCATTCTTTTTTTTTCTATTATTGACAGACTAGCCAAATAAATGAAACACAAACCCCTTTTAACAAGTAGGCCTATCAATAATTATTTATTTGTTATATTATCTGCAATAATAATCCGTGCTGCAGGATTATCCATTTATTTAGCCTATATTCAGTTTAATTTTCTATTGATTATAGATAGGACTATATACTTTATTTATTCACATTAAACTGCATGTTTCCATTGATTGTGAAGCTAGACACTGAAAATTCCAGATCAAGCGCATGCGGCTAAATGTTTTTTCTTGTTATGAATTGTATCCTATTTTCCGTTATTACCGTTAACTACGCGAAGTGATATGGAACTGTAATGCGGTCAAGACCTGCCTGGAACTACTTTAGCCGTGCGTTTCCCTGAAAATAATGCACACCTTAGAACGTTCGTCAACCAATCAGATTCAAGCATTCAACGGCCCTGTAGTATAATCAGTTATTATGCTCAATTTGTGATAATTACCACTTGCCTAATTTTATCTAAACTATTTAAATTACATACTTGCTTATTTAATGGCAATTCTGAATTTACACCTATTTTGCACAAAATATATTCTATGCATTTCTTGCAGAAGAATAAATTGTGTTAACGACGGGCTAACGAAGCCACTTTCACAGAAATGCGTGGTGTTAAGAAACTCTGAACTATTGACTTTGAACTGTGCAAACTTAGTCCAGGCAAAGTAGTGTTTTACGACAGACTAATTGTAAAATATTTTTTTGCAGCTTAGATCATTTCTATGAGGTGTCCAGAACAACATACTAAGTCCTAAGAAATCCTAGTTGAGGAAATATGTTAAATTCTCATCAATCCGAGATGTGTGCCAATAAGGCCAGGCAACAATACACCCCAATGGGGCTATTTTTTCCCTTACTCCTATCAAAATGAAACTTTACACAATGAAAGTACCCACGAAAAGTAATTTTTTTTGTATTACAAGTTTCTTTGAAAGTTTATTTTAATATGCAAATGAGCTATACACTAATCAAATATGCCCAAAATACACCCAAATAGGCTTTATTTTTTTCCTTTACTCCTACCACAATAAAACTTTACATAGTAAAAGTATACATGAAAAGTAACTTTATTTGTATTACAAGTTTCTTTTGAAATGAATTTGAATATGCACATGAGTGCCACACTTATTGAATGTCCCAATTTGCATATAGGCAGAAACACCATTCATATGTATGACAAATACATCGACCCGATCTTCATCCAATCATCCTACTGCCAATGGGAGAGGGCAATGCTGCTTTTAGACTGGCCTCGAACCTGAAAACTGCCTGGCTTGGTAGTACCTGCCAGGGGTATAACCCCCACTGGTATAGTCTTCAGGGTCGGTAACAACAGGTAACAACAACATGGGGAGGTTTCTTTTTTATTTTTTTTATTTGATTTTAGGTTTTTTCTTTAACTAACCTAGATATTGCTGTTGCTAGCTTCTCATAACAATGCAAAGCTACTTTACAAACGGTAGAAGAAGGTAGAAGCATATCAACGCCTGGTCTGAAATACTTGCTAACTACAAAAAGAGAAGCAGTTTTGGTGTCTGGCAAAATTATTTTAAAGAGCTGTAATGTCTGGAAAGTGTGTCTATCTGGTTTTTCATCTGTCTTCTGTGTGAGAGTGAATCGTTTAGTTGGTAAGAATGACTTCTGCCTGTAATCTCGTAATTTTACCAACAATACTAATCATTTGTAAATCTACCAGCCCAAAATTTTATCTCACCACGTTACTAATGACTAAGATGGCTATTCTGACTTTCTTCTGATGTTATCTGTGGGGGAATGTCATTAGGTAAGGCTTGTTCGCAAAAAAAAAAAAAAAGAAGAATTTAGAAAGCAACTGGAGGCAAGATTGTGCCATCAATTCTTAAGGTCAATATAAGTCTTTTTGTGGCAAGTGACCCAGGTAAGTGTGGCAAGTGACTTCAAATGTATTGTGTTTATTCATAGGTTAACTTACTGAATGGACATGAATGTGTTAGTTATTTGGCCCCTGTTTTTTCTACTTGTGACTTTATGGTTTCTTGGCCATAAGTCAATTGGGCTTAGTGTTGAGCTCATTTGCATTTTTAAAATAGATTTTTTCAAAGAAAATTGTAAAACAAAAATGTTACTTTTCATGTATACTTTCACTGTGTAAAGTTTTATTGTGGTAGAAGTAAAGGAAAAAATTAAGCCTATGCGGGTGTATTTTAGGTAGCCTATATTCGATTAGTGTATAGCTCATTTGCATATTCAAATTCATTTTCAAAGAAACTTGTAATACAAAAAATTTGACTCTTCATGGGTACTTTCATTGTGTAAAGTTTCATTTTGATAGGAGTAAAGGAAAATAATAACCCCATTGGCGTGTATTGTTGTCTGGCCCTTGGCACACATCTCAGATTGATGAGAATTTAACATATTTCCTCAACTAGGATTTCTTAGGACTTTTAGTATGTTGTTCTGGACACCTCATAGAAATGATCTAAGCTGCAAAAAATTATTTTACAATTAGTTCTATTTTTGGCTCCAAAATTAGTTACTTTGCCTGGACTAAATGTGAAAAGATGCGTATCATCAGTTATCTTACAATAGTCAAATGTATGTTGTGTAAGATATATTTGGTTAAATAATTAATAAAGTACTCACATTGAACTGTGATCAAGTAATAGGCTATGTGATCTGATGCATTCTGCAAACTGTGTGTAGTATTGAATACAATGCTCAATGCTAAACGTTTTAGAATGAAGAATTTTGCTGACTTGTAGAATTGCCTACAAAAACAGCAAACTTTGATGTGCTTGAGCTACCTCTAAATATTAATATTTTTGCCCCATTTTTTTCTGGGGTGTTTTTAGCATAAATGGAACAAATCTAGCGGGTCAGGCTGCAGAAAAACGGAAAAAAAAAATTTCCGTACATTTAAGGGCCACCCTAGTGTGTTTGTTACCTGTGAGAAGACCTGCCCTAGACAGGTTCGTGGACCAAGTGCAAATGGGTAGTAGCAGTAATAAGGCCTTTCAGACAAGAATACAATTTGATATCAGCAGATTTGATGCTATAATGTTTATAACATCCTCATAAAACTAATTTACAGCTTGTCCTCATAATGACTTACTTGGGGGCATTCACATCAAATCTCTCAGGATCAAACTTCAACTGATCTTTGAAAAACTTTTCCAGTCTTTGAGAGACATAAGAACTGAACTGTATGGAAAAAGGTCAAAATGGTTCAAAATAGTAATGTATTCAAATACAATTAAACAAGTAAAATTGATGATGCCATTATTTGAATTTATTGGAATTATTAAAATAGAATTAACTCATAATTTACTCACCCTGGTGTTGTTCTAATGCAGTATGCTGTTCTTTCTTTTTCAGACCACAAAAGGAGAAATTTAAGAAAAAAAGTCCTGCTCTGCATCATCCACATAATGGAAGTGAAAAGCGACCAGCTTCAAGCTTTTTAAAAAAAGACACGAAAATATTACAGAATGATCCCATGCAACGTGTCGTATATCCCACGTGTTCTGAAGGGTTTATGATAGGGTTTGGTAAAAAATCCAACCAAAATTTAATGTATTATTTAAAGAAAATCCTGACCTCTGTGCACGACTGCATGTTCATGAGACTCTATTAGCGCCACAGTTCACTCTGACTCGCCCAGAAAAAGCACACAAGTTGTGAGAAATCAAGATGGATAAAAATGGCGCAAACGTTCCCTGGTGCTATTTTGCAGTTCCAGAAAACAATTCCGCCACAGACCAGGAAAAACCTAGTCTAAAGTCAGTGGCGTATTTTCAGTGGTGCGTTCAGATGCTATTTTAAGGGTGCACGCTTGGCCATAATATAGCGTGTGCACAACGCGCATACACTTTGCTTCTCTCATCTACACATAGACGCAGCAGTTGCAATTTTTGCAAACCATACATAATTACAAGGAAAAATATTCCACATGAGGAAAATCATTGTGGTGTCCATGAAGATGTGAAAAAATAGGCATAAATCTAGCTTACACATTTACCAAAATTATTATATGCCTGATTAACCTAAGCTAATTTGGGTGGGTTTCTCCCATCCCCATACAATGTCACTTCTCTGTCTTTTATGGCCCTGACAAGAACGTCGGTCTCCTCGACTGTGAACTGCTCCTGGCGTGCTCCTGGCAAATCCGCCATTATAATAGCAATCCGCCATGGAACAAGTGCGTCTGCTCTTAAAGGGAATGTGAGATGATGCTCTGGTTGTTTTATTTCATGTTACGCCCAAACCACACCTATGAGTAATGTAGCTACAGCAGACCAACCCATTTTAGATTTGCGTCGGGCGCAAGAGTAATTTATCCCGCCAGTATAATAGCAACAGCACCCGAGATCCGCCCAAAAAGAAACTTGTGTTTCACGTTTGATACTTGCGTTTCAGATTGTTTAAATAGGGCCCCTTGTGTGCTGTTTCTGGGCAAGTTGGGGTAAACGCGCACATTGTGCAGCCGTGCACAGAAGACCAATGGCAGGATTTTGGGAGAATAATACATACAATTTCGTTTTTTTTTTTGCCAAACCCTATTGTATACTGTATGCCCAGAACACTTGGAATTTACGACACATGCCACATGGGATCATTCTGTGATACTACTACGTCTTTTAAAAAAAAACTTGATGCTGGTCGCTATTCAATGCCATTATATGGATGAACATGAGCGGGACTTTTTTTACAAATTCTCCTTTTGTGGTCCGAAAGAGAAAGAAGGGCATATGGCATTAGAACAACACACGTGTGAGTAAATGAGGGTGAACTAACCCTTTTAAGACCCCCTGTGGTCAAAATCAAGCTTATAATGTTGTTTATATGTCTATGTGGTGTTTTAATATGATTTAAGAAAAACCATGTGTAAATTCATAAGTCAACACCATTGCTGAGTATTTTCTCCTTAAAACTGCAGTGAACCAAAGACAATCTCAAAAGCACGGTTTGAAATCGCTGGTGTTTCTGACGTCACAAACTACCCTGTAACCAATCAGATCAACGTGTGATCATCAACAAGTGGATCTCTGAGCTGGTGTGAGTGAGTGGAGGCGGGGCTAATTTGCATATTCAAAGAACCGCCTATTCACAGAATCCCCTCCTTGAACTGCCACCTTACCATGGTGGAGGGGTTTGAGTACCCGAATGATCCTAGGAGCTATGTTGTCCAGGGCTATATGCCCCTGGTAGGGTTAGGTCCTAGGTGACGGGTCAGACTAAGAGCGGTTCATAAACCCTTTATGATAGTATTAAAAACGAGGACTGTGACGTTGCCCCACCAGCCCGGCCCCACCCTGGAGCCAGGCCCGGGGTTGGGGCTCGTATGCGAGCGCCTGGTGGCCGGGGGTGGGGGAGGCCCGTGGGGCCGCCCTCCCGTGGGCTCACCACCTGCAGGAGGGACCGTAAGGGGCCGGTGCAAAGTGGATCGGGCGGCAGTCGAAGGCAGGGCCTCAACAACCCGATCCCTAGACACGGAAACTAGCTCTAGGGATGTGGAACGTCACCTCGCTGGGGGGGAAGGAGCCTGAGATTGTGCGTGAGGTTGAGAGGTACCGACTAGAGATAGTTGGGATCACCTCCACGCACGGCTTGGGCTCTGGAACCACACTCCTTGAGAGAGGATGGACTCTTTACCACTCTGGAGTTGCCCGTGGTGGGAGACAGCGGGCTGGTGTGGGTTTGCTTATAGCCCCCCAGCTCAGTCGCCATGTTCACCCCGGTGAACGAGAGGGTCGCTTCCCTGCGCCTTCGGGTCAGGGATAGGTCTCTCACTGTCGTGTGTGCCTACGGGCCGAATGGCAGTGCAGAGTACCCGGCCCTCTTGGAGTCTCTGGGAGGGGTGCTGGAAAGTGCTCCGACTGGGGACTCTGTCGTTCTACTGGGGGACTTCAACGCCACGTGGCCAGCGACAGTGACACCTGGAGGGGTGTGATTGGGAGGAACGGCCCCCCTGATCTGAACCCGAGCGGTGTTCTGTTATTGGACTTCTGTGCTAGTAACAGCTTGTCCATAACGAACACCATGTTCAAGCATAAGGGTATCCATCAGTGCACGTGGCACCAGGAGACCCTAGGATTGCTCTGCTGATCGATTGCTCCTGTCTGCCTCGCTGCCTGCTGTGAGTTTGTTTGCTTCGGTGCTGTAAGCTCCGTTTTAGCCCCGTATTTCTTTGATTTGAACCATCATTTACTGCAATTTGTAGTTGTTTATACTAAATACAGCTTACCCAACATCTCAGATTAACCTGACATCGCTAGCTTCCGTTACTACTAGCAGAACACGCTAGTAATTCGCTAGCCTGTTAACGCGCCACCCGTGCGCTCAGCTATTTTTTTTATTTTTTTTTTTCTCTCACGCGCCCGCGCCTTTGAGTTCATTAAAAGCTGCTCAGGTGAGTAAGAATCAGTTAACAAACACGGTGAGTAATGTCTTGTCCTGTTATTGTCACCTGCACTTCATGTCACATGTTTAACATAGCCTTCTCTGTTGGCAATATAGGATTTATATGTGATAAATGCAAGGAGTCAGTTAGGCTGACAGAGAAGATTTCAGAACTAGAGACACGCATCCAAACTTTAATTGAGGATAGTAAGAGTGCTAGAGCTTTAGATACTATTTTGGATGTGCCTAGCGTGAACTCTTTACATGGTGTGGTTCCAGCTGAAGTAGTGCCTGAGCAGCCGGGCAAATGGGTGACAGCACCCACTGAGAATTCTGTTGATTGTGCCCTAGTAATTGGTGATTCGATCACACGGAACGTGAAAATAGAGACACCAGCGACCATAGTCACATGTTTGCCGGGAGCCAGAGCGCCTGACATCAAAGCAAATTTAAAAGTGCTGGCTAATGCTAATCGTAAATTCTCTAAGATCATTATTCATGTCGGCACTAATGATGTTCGACTACGCCAGTCGGAGATCACCAAAATTAATATTAAAGAGGTGTGTGAACTTGCAAGTACGATGTCAAGCACTGTAATTTGCTCTGGCCCCCTTCCTGTTCGCAGGAGTGATGAAATAGTTAGTAGATTGTGTTCACTGAATCGCTGGCTGTCTAAGTGGTGTCCGCTTAATAATATAGAATTCATAGACAATTGGAAAAGTTTTTGGGGCAAACCTGACCTGTTGAAAAGAGATGGTATTCATCCCTCCTGGGATGGTGCTGCTCTTCTCTCTAGTAATATGGCTCATAGTCTTAGAGCTCAAACATGACAAATTGGGCACCAGGTCAAGAAGCAGACAGACTGGCTAAACCGACCGTCTGTTAGCGGCCTCGCGTCACCCAGGTCAGATAAATCCCATCACATAGAGCCTCTTTCACCTAGCTATCATCATATAGAGACTGTGTCTGTTCCCCGAATTTGGAAATCCAAAAAACATTTAAACCCATCTAAGGTTAAAAATTTAATTGATGTTCAACAAATAAAAAACAGCTATAATACAGATGAGCAAATGCTAAAGCTTGGGTTGCTGAATATTCGATCGCTTACTTCAAAAGCACTCATTGTTAATGATATGATTTCAGATAATAACCTAGATGTGCTGTGGTTGACAGAAACCTGGCTAAAACCAAACGATTACATTACTTTAAATGAGTCCACCCCTCAAGATTACTCTTATAAACATAAGCCTCTTCTGAAACGCAAAGGGAGTGGTGTTGCTGTAATTTATAGTAATATTTTCAAAACCACCAAGAAATCAAGTTTTAAATATAATTTTTTTGAAGTGTTAGTGCTTAATGTAAAAATATATAGTATAAATGATAAATCACGTTTGAGATTTGTGCTGGCTACTGTATACAGGCCACCGGGGCACCATACAGACTTTATCAAAGAATTTGCGGACTTTCTATCAGAGTTAGTATTGGCTGCAGATAAAGTACTAATTGTTGGTGATTTTAATATACACATCGATAATGAAAAAGATGCATTGGGTTTGGCATTTAAAGACATTGTAAACTCAATTGGAGTTAGACAACACGTGTCAGGACCTACTCATCGTCGTAATCATACTCTAGATCTAATATTATCACATGGAATAGATGTTGATGCCGTTGAAATTCTGCAGCAGAGCGATGACATCTCAGATCATTATCTAGTCTCGTGTAAATTACATTTAGCCAAGGCTGCAAAGCTGACTCCGTGTTTCAAATATGTTAGACCTATCACTTCTGCCACTAAAGATTGCTTTATCAATAATCTTCCTAATCAGTTTCATCATCTTAGCATCCCGGATAGCTTAGAAGAAATTGATATTGCAACAGAAACTTTTAACTCTCTCTTTTCCAGCACTTTAGACACAGTTGCTCCTTTGAGCTTAAAGAAGATTAAAGAAAATAATCCAACGCCGTGGTACAACGAGCACACTCAGGCCCTTAAGAGAGCAGCCAGAAAAATGGAGCGCAACTGGAAGAAAACAAAACTAGAGGTATTTCGCATTTCATGGAAAAAGAGCTCGATTGCATACAGAGAGGCTTTAAAAGCTGCTAGATCTGCTTATTTTTCAACCCTATTAGAAGAAAATAAACATAATCCTAGGTTTTTATTTGAAACAGTGGCTAAACTAACGAAAAAGAAAGCTTCAAACACAGAAGTTTCCAAGCAGCACAGCAGTAATGATTTTATGAACTTCACTTATAAGATTGATAATATCAGGGACAAAATTATAACTATGCAACCGTCTACTACAGTATCGCATCAGGCAGTGCATTGTTGTCTCCCTGAGGAAAAATTTGATTCATTCGTTGCTATAGGAGAGGAAGAATTTACTAAACTCGTTAAATCATCTAAATCGACAACATGTATGTTAGTCCCTATACTGACTAAGCTACTGAAAGAGATGCTTCTAGAGGTCATAGATCCTCTTCTTAATATCATTAATTCGTCTTTGTCTCTAGGATACGTACCAAAAACCTTTAAGCTGGCTATGATTAAACCGCTTGTTAAAAAAACGCAACTTGATCCTACATAATTAGTCAATTACAGGCCGATCTCGAATCTACCTTTTCTGTCAAAGATACTAGAAAAGGCAGTATCTTCACAACTGTGTTCCTTTTTAGAAAGAAATGATATCTGCGAGGATTTTCAGTCAGGATTTAGACCGTACCATAGTACTGAGACTGCTCTCGTTAGAGTCACAAATGATTTGCTCTTATCATCCGATCGTGGTTGTATCTCTCTATTAGTGTTACTCGATCTTAGTGCTGCGTTTGACACCATTGACCACAACATTCTTTTAAATAGACTAGAAAACTATGTTGGCATTAGTGGAATTGCACTAGCATGGTTTAAATCATACTTATCTGACCGTTATCAATTTGTAGCAGTAAATGAAGAGATGTCTCATCGATCACAAGTTCAGTATGGTGTACCACAAGGCTCAGTACTAGGACCGCTGCTGTTCACTCTGTACATGCTACCATTAGGAGATATCATTAGGAAACATGGAATTAGCTTCCACTGTTATGCCGACGATACTCAGCTCTATATTTCTTCAAAACCTAACGAAACTTACCAATTCACTAAATTAACAGAATGCATAGCTGATATAAAAAATTGGATGACTCGTAATTTCCTACTTCTAAATTCTGAAAAAACAGAGATTCTAATTATTGGACAAAAAACTTCCTCACGTAATAACCTAGAATACTGTCTAACACTTGATGGCTGCTCTGTTAAGTCTTCGTCGTCGGTTAGGAACCTGGGTGTGCTCTTTGATACCAATCTTTCATTTGAAAGTCACGTGTCTAGTATCTGTAAAACCACATTTTTCCATCTTAAAAATATATCTAAATTACGTCATATGCTCTCATTGACAAATGCGGAACAATTAGTTCATGCTTTCATGACATCAAGGCTAGATTATTGTAATGCTCTACTGGGTGGTTGCCCTGCACGCTTAATAAACAAACTACAGCTAGTTCAAAATGCAGCAGCTCGAGTTCTTACCAGAACCAGGAAGTATAACCATATTAGCCCAGTTCTGTCAAAACTGCACTGGCTCCCTATTAAACATCGCATCAATTTTAAAATATTGCTGATGGCTTACAAAGCACTAAATGGTTTAGCTCCGCAGTACTTGAGCGAGCTCTTAACGCATTATAGTCCTTCACGTCTATTGCGATCTCAAAATTCCGGCCAGTTGATAATACCTAGAATATCAAAATCGACTGCTGGCGGTAGATCCTTTTCCTATTTAGCACCAAAACTTTGGAACAATCTTCCTAACATTGTTCGGGAAGCAGACACACTCTGTCAGTTCAAAGCTAGATTAAAGACACATCTCTTTGACATAGCATTCACATAATACATTATAGACTTCTATAATTCAGTGTTAGGCTGCATAGATTAGGTCAGCTGGAACCGGGAACACTTCCCATAAATCCTGATGTACTTGTTACATCATGAGAAGAATGGCATCTACGCTAATTTTAGTGTCTGTGTTTATCCCGAGGTCTTCCCGCAGCCTGCCGGATCCAGGCCGTATCCAGATCTGACAAAGGTCCTTCGCCTGGACCCGATGACAACGCAGTGCTGAAGTGCCAACTTATACGTTTATCTCTGTAAAGCTGCTAAGCTGTAAGGTCTCCTGTGCCTGTCGAGGCGGCAATCCCCAAACCCGGTGGTGGACACCGGAAGTAAGGGATGCCGTCAAGCTGAAGAAGGAGTCCTGTCAGGCCTGGCTGGCTTGTGGGACTCCTGAGGCAGCTGACGGGTACCGGAAGGCCAAGCAGACTGCACCCCGGGTGGTTGTGGAGGCAAAAAATAAGGCCTGGGATGAGTTTAGTGAGGCCATGGAGAAGGACTACCGGTTGGCCTCGAAGAGATTCTGGCAAACCGTCCGGCGCCTCAGGAGGGGGAAGCAGTGCCCTACCAACACTGTTTACAGTGGAGGTGGGCAGCTGTTGACCTCAACTATGGATGTCGTCGGACGGTGGAAGGAATACTTTGAGGATCTCCTCAATCCCACCGACACGTCTTCCATTGAGGAAGCAGAGGCTGAGGGCTCGGAGGTGGACTCGTCCATCACCCAAGCTGAAATCACCAAGGTAGTCACGAAGCTCCTCGGTGGCAAGGCATCGGGGGTGGATGAGATCCGCCCTGAGTACCTCAAGTCTCTGGATGTTGTGGGGCTGTCTTGGCTGACACGCCTCTGCAATATCGCGTGGCGGTCGGGGACAGTACCTTTGGGCTGGCAGACCGGGGTTGTGGTCCCTCTTTTTAAGAAGGGGGACCAGAGGGTGTGTTCCAACTACAGGGGGATCACACTTCTCAGCCTCCCTGGGAAAGTCTATGCCAGGGTACTGGAGAGGAGAATACGGCTGATAGTAGAACCTCAGATTCAGGAGGAGCAGTGCGGTTTTCGTCACGGTCATGGAACACTGGACCAACTCTATACCCTCTCCAGGGTGCTGGAGGGTTCATGGGAGTTTGCCCAACCAATCCACATGTGCTTTATGGATTTGGAGAAGGCATTCGTCTGTGTCCCTTGCAGCGTACTGTGGAGGGTGGTCTGGGAGTATGGAGTCCGGGGCCCTTTGCTAAGGGCTGTCCGGTCCCTGTACGACCGGAGCAGGAGCTTGGTTCGCATTGCCGGCAGCAAGCCAGACTTATTCCTGGTGCATGTTGGACTCCGGCAGGGCTGCCCTTTGTCACCGGTTCTGTTCATAATTTTTATGGACAGAACTTTTAGGCGCAGCCAGGGGTCGGAGGGTGTAAGGTTTGGGGACCACGCGATTTCGTCTCTGCTTTTTGCGGATGATGTTGTCGTGTTGGCCTCATCAAACCAGGACCTTCAACATGCACTGGGATGGTTTGAAGCCAAGTGTGAAGCAGCTGAGATGAGAATCAGCACCTCCAAATCCAAGGCCATGGTTCTCAGTTAGAAAAGGGTGGCTTGCCCACTTCAGGTTGGTGGAGAGTTGGGAAGGTGGGAAGGAACGAGTGAGGGAAGGATGGACTGGGAGATTAACAGACGGATCGGTGCAGCTTCTGCAGTAATGCAGTCGATGTACCAGTCTGTCGTGGTGAAGAAAGAGCTGAGCTGCAAGGCGAAGCTCTCGATTTACTGGTCAATCTACGTTCCTACTCTCACCTATGGTCATGACCTGTGGGTCATGACCGAAAGGACAAGATCCCGGATACAGGCGGCCGAAATGAGCTTTCTCCGCAGGGTGGCTGGGCAATCCCTTAGAGATAGGGTGAGGAGCTCGGTCACTCGGGAGGAGCTCAGAGTAGAGCCGCTGCTTCTCCACTTTGAGAGGAGCCAGCTGAGGTGGCTCGGGAATCTGTTCAGGATGCCTCCCTCCTGTCTCCCGGCTGGCCTGGGAACGCCTCGGTGTCCCCCCGTAAGAGCTGGAGGAAGTATTTGGGCAGAGGGAAGTCTGGGCATCTCTGCTTAGACTGCTGCCACCACGACCCGGCCCCGGATAAGCGGAAGAAGATGATGATGATAGAACCGCGTATACTAAATGAGTCAAAGGTGTAGAGTTACATTCAAGCTATTATAAGGCATGAAGACATTTTTTTCAAGGAAAAATCATTTACATTTGTAATTTTGGTGATCAAAGATGAGTTTTAAGGGATACAATTATTGACTACGGGGGACTTTAACTAAAATATAATATTTCCAAACAATGTTGAAGATTTCTTTCAATCTCCATTCAAGTAGACAGGAGCTGTACTTGTGTAGCTAGAAATAGCTTCCCCAGCCAGGTACCACACTGGCCACAGAGTGAACAGACCAGCATTACTGGGAATCTGGCAATACTCACAGCAATAGAGCAGCCGCCTGGGACTTTCAGCCCATTTATAACCATGTCCTCATGCAACCAACGATTGGTTCCTGGAGCAGTGGGGTACAGTCGCAGTGTTTCCTTCAAGACCTAATACATTGAGTCAACAATACAAAGACCATTCAGAGAAATGGATACAGAACCATTTGTGTTTGTAGCATAAAATACCATCTCTGAAGACCAGGGGTGTCCAATCCTGTTCTTGGAGATCTACCTACCAGCAGAGTTCATTATCCAACCGTGATCCAGCACACCTGTCTGTAATTAACAAGTGCTCCTGAAGATCTCAATTAGCCGGTTCCGTTGTGTTGGATCAGGGTTAGAGCTGAACTTTGCAGGTAGACAGATCTCCAGGAACGATCCGGGTTACTTGACTGTAACCCTGTTCCCTGAAAAACCAGAACGAGATGCTGCGCTGCTTAGCGCATTGGGAACGTCTTTAAACGTGACCAGCTGTGAATATTGTGTGTAACACGTCAATAGAATTGACCCGGAGGAAATATAGCTTTGGTCGATGACGTCATTGGTGCGCACCCGCGACACGAGGCTATAAATAGATGTGCCACAGGTGCATCGTCAGGATAACGTTTTCAGGGAACAGGGTTACAGTCAAGTAACCTGGATAGTTCCCTTTCAAAAGCTACAATCGATGCTGCGCTGCTTAGTGCATTGGGAACGAGAATACCCACGCCACCGTGCTTGAAGGTGTCTGGACCCCGTACAGTTGAGTAGGTAAACCCTGAGAGTGATGGGGCATGTGCCTGTTGATAATTTTTCCTGCAGGAAGTCCAGAACTGAAGCAATCTGGCAGTTGACCAGATCTGCATTATGTACAACACACCACCTTTCAAATACACCCCATTTGCTGGCATAACTCTTTCTAGTGGAGGAACCCTAGCACTTAGAATGGTCTCAATAACGTCAGGCGAAAGCCCAGTGTCTCTCAATTGGTACCCATCAGGGGCCAAACATGAGGGTTCCACAGGTCGGGCCTGGGATGGAATATCGCGCCCTCCACCTGAGACAGAAGGTTCCTCCTCTCCGGAATCGAGCCATCGAGATGAGATATTATCTCCGAGAACCATAATCTGTTTGGCCTACACGGCGCTATCAGTAAGAGGCAAGACCCTTGTTGGCGAACTCTGGCTAGAACTCCTGGGAGCAGAGAAACAGGAGGAAACGCATTCAGGCACATCTTGGGCCAGACAAAGGGGGGCTGTGTGACTCAGAGAGAAGTAGAGGGGACATTGTGCTGTCTGATGGGAGGCGAAGAGATCCATCTCCGCTGGTCCAAATCTGTTTCACTAATTCTGGGTGGAGTTTCCATTCCCCCATCAGTAGTTTCTGTCTGGACAGTAAATCCGCTGTGATGTCCAGGAATGTACACTGCCCTGAGTGACAGGAACTTGTCCTGGGCCCAGAGAAAAATCTGCCTCGCTATTCTGTTCAGATTGCGTGAGCGCAGACCTCCCTGATGATTTATGTAAGAGACTGCCGGTGTGTTGTCCACCCGCACTAGGACATGACAGCCCCTCAACTGAGGGAGAAAGTATTTCAGGGACAGAAATACAGCCATCAGCTCGAGGCAGTTGATGTGCAAATCAGGCTGATGACCCTCCCATTCCCCTTGAGCTGGACGACCAATTAAGACCGCTCCCCAGCCCATCAGGGAGGCGTCTGTCGTAAACAGTTTGCGACGACAAGGCGTCCCTAGAGTGGGACCCAAGGCGAGGAACCGGGGTCTGAGCCACAGAGATAGTGTACGAAGCCCGCGGTGCGTCACTTTTAATTGCCTTTGAGGATTGGCCCTTGGATGAAATCCCCTGGCTTTTAGCCACAACTAAAATGGTCTCAGACAGCCCCAGAGGAATCACCCTGGATGCTGAAGCCATGAAACCTACTATTTTTTGGTACTGATGAACAGTGCGATCTTGGCCTAGCCTGACTTTGCTCATGGTATGCCGAATGGTCTCGATTCGAGTGGGAGACAGTTGTGCCCGCATCGTGATTGAATCCCAAATGATCCCGAGAAAAGTTGTTCTCTGGGCAGGAGAAAGAACGCTTTTCTTGGCGCTGAGTCTCAACACTAGAGAAACTAGATGAGCTCTGTGATGAAGTACCATCACTTGCGATTGTGCTAGTATTAACCAATTAAAAATGCGAATGCCCTGGAGTCGTAATGGAGCCAGTGCTGCATCCATGCATTTTGTGTATGTGCGGGGTGACAAGGCTAGACCGAATGGAAGAACCCGAATTTGATACGCTTCGCCCCCGAAAGCGAACCTCAGGAACTTCCTGAGTTGTGGCAATATTTCTATGTGTAAATATACATCCTTCAGATCGACCGTGACGAACCAGTCGTGATGTTGAATTTGCGACACGACTGTCTTGACAGTTAACATCTTGAACTTGAGCGCTTTGACAGTACGGTTTTAGCCTCGAAGATCTAAGATTAGACGCACCCCCCCATCCTTCTTGGGAACCAGGAAGTATCTGCTGTAATAGCCCGACTCTCTCTCTGAAAGAGGAACATGTTCTATGGCCTCTTAGCTCAGAAGAGTTTGTAGCTCTTGTAGTTTTTGTACACGCCCCATCCCGAGAGTCCTGAGGTCTGGCTTGGGAGGTTGCTGAGCACAACGAGCCTGTCCCCAATCCTTATGAGGGGGAGCACGGCTCGCCACGCTCTGCTTTTTCACCTCCCTGGCTTTTGAAGGACCGGGGAGAGGTTCGGTGGCCGATGGCCCCCCTCCTTGAGTGCGGCAAGGAAGGAACTGAACGAATGCTTCTTCGTGCTTCTTAACCTCCCTGAACCTGGTGACGACAGTATTAATGGAGTCGCCAAACAGGCCAGAGGGTGAAACAGGGGAATGAAACAGAAACACACAATCTTTCTCTTTAATTCCTGTCAGATTAAGCCACAGGTGCCTCTCCGTGTTGACCAAAGCCGACATTGAACGGCCGATGGCACGGGCCGTTCGCTTGGTCGCACGGAGAGACAGATCTGTGGCTCGACGAAGCTCAGAGAACGCTTCCTCGTCAATCGTACTACCCGCACTCAAGTCCTTCAACAGGTCAGCCTGGTACACCTGTAACACTGCCATAGTGTGCAGCACAGCACCAGCCTGACCTCCAGCTTGGTAAGCTTTACCCAGAAGAGCCGAAGTTGTTCTGCACGTCTTTGTGGGAAGGGTAGGTCTCTTTATCGAAGATGCCGACCCAGGCGAGAGATAGCTCGCGAGTGTCTCTTCAACATGTGGCATCTCCGTATACCCCCGCGACTTAGACAGCTCGTCATGGAGGTCCTCGAAGAAGGGGAGAGACTGATGTTGTGGTCCCTCCCCCCTGCCACTGGACAGAAACCTATCCTCTAGCTTACTATGTTTGGGGGTCTCTTGTTCGTGTGGCCAGTCAAGCTGTAACCTGGCCACCGCACGAGTAACCACCTCGAGCAATTCCTCGACAGATTTACTTTTGCGAGAGGGGACGTCTGGATCTGGTGAAACAGCAAGCGATAGGGAAGGATCCGTCTCTTGCTCATCATTCAGATCCATGCGGGAGCCCCACGATGGTAATGTGAGTGCGGTTTGGAAATAATTCAGGCGAGCATGCAGCATCTTAACAGTAAATAGTTCACAATGCTCACACTCACCATTCTCCAAAACCAAAGCCGCATGCTCCTCCCCCAACCAAACAAAACAGTAATTGTGTGTATCCAAGTCTGACATAGGATGAGAACATGGAGGGACACAGCACTTACTCTTTTGTTGACTAATTTTTTACTTGTATAAACTCTTTTATAGACGTTCAGAGAAAATGAGAATTTCTGCACACTGCCAGTTGGAAACTAATTCCTTACAAAGATCTGTAGTCAGATATAAAGAGAGAGAGAGAGAGAGTTTGACGCACACATGCACAGAATGGCCTCTGAAGACAAAAGACCTGACGATGCACCTGTGGCTCATCTATTTATAGCCTCGTGTCGCGGGTGCGTGCCGATGACTTCATCGACCGAAGCTATATTACCTCCGGGTCAATTCTATTGACGTGTTACACACAATATTCACAGCTGGTCACAATTAAAGACGTTCCCAATGCGCTAAGCAGCGCAGCATTGATTGTAGCTTTTGAAAGGGAACAGGATTGGGCATCCCAGCTGTAGACCAACCTGAGACAAGTAAGTGAATTTTCCAAGGTCTTCATATGAAATGTCTCTCTTTGTCCCAAGAACTTCATCCACTTCTGCTTTAGCCCTGGGAATGAAAAGAAATTCAAACTAGAGCATTGTAATACAAGTCAATGTGGAATAGGTCCATATTTCCATATTTTATCGTTTACCGTTTATATATCTCAGGATGTCTCCCTAATTCCATGATTGCAAACGAGAGCTGATTTGCTGTTGTCTCTTGCCCTGCAAAAGAATCAAGCACTGTTTATATTGACAGGGGTTTTTATGAGCAAAAATCAAACAAAGCTGTAACTCACCAGCAATGAAGAAAGTCACGAAATTGTCCAACATCAGCTCATCATCTTTAGCGTTAGTAACATTTTCCTCCTCTGCAGCAAAAATGGAAAGTGTTAAATAGTTAAGTAACTCTACCAGTGTTGTGTTGAATATGTTATTATTAGGGTTATTAACTGATTCAAATTTGGAATGAAATTAATTACATGATATGCTGATTAACCACTTTAATTCCCTGATATACTTCAGGCAAAATCAAAGAACAAACAGGTGTGTATACTGCTGTATGATATTCATTTTAATTTATTTGACTTTTTAATTTGTATGTGCAGAATTTTTGAATGTGCAGTATTTTATTTTATTTTTAGTTTGATTGTAGAATGCTTGAAAGTTTAGTATGCTAATTGTTATTTATCTGTATATTTTTGTTGAAACAAAAAACTTGATGAAATCCCGTGCTGAAAATGGCCCCCACTCTGGCCCGTGTTGATCTATGTAAACATTTTAGATGGACATGGACATCTTTAGTCGTTAAGTTGCATTTTGCACCATGAAAGCTACGTTTTTAAGACAATGTGTCAAGTTAAAGTACATGCAGTTTAACTTTTTTTTTTTCTTTCAAATGTGTCCTTTCTGTGATCTTTGGCCAACTTGTATTTGAACTTGAACTGCTCCAATGGTAAATTATTTACCAATTTTTACAGATTTAGTAGGTTTAAAATTTACAAATACAGTTTAACTTTTTAAAATGTGTCTGGTTCCTGTATTCTGTTCCTTTTGGTTGCATTTTTTTCACTTTTTGGCATTGTATTTGAACTTTTTTTTTTTATTGTTCAAATGTTAAATTACTTATCAAATGTTCACACTTGTTAGGTTTAACTGTGGTATGGTATGATTAAATGGTTAATTTACGCACATTTTTTAAATAATTAATTAAAATTTTTATAATATGCAGCCCATTTAAAAGTTAACTGTACAACAAATGGAAGAAGGAAAATACACTTGAGGCCCACATACCTGCCGCTCTGAGGATCTGTGTGAGAATGTCTTGGGGTACATCTTCTCCATTTTCTACTGCTGTCTTCCTGTTTTGTATCCATTTTTGTCCTGTTTTACGCAGGAGTTCAGCTGCATCTTTAACTTGCTGTATAATCTTCCAATTATTGGGAAAAAGCTGAGGTCCCACATTTAAAAAATAAAAACAGATTATATTACATTAACCATACTACTTTAGGGTGACATAAGCAATTTGGTTAGATTCTAACACTAAAAAATGGGTCTCTGAGATCCAACACCATGCCTTTTAAACAGCTCTATTGCATTCTGGAAGGGGCTGTCAGTTTGCATCAAGAAATTCAAATCAACACCGAAAGCCACCTGTGGATGAAAACATGACTACTAAGTATTGATCAACAGCTGATTTGACTTTCCTTGTATTAGGCTTTCCCTTGGATTAGCAGAAAGGAAAGTGAAACCTTGCAAATGACATCAAGTGTGACACAGTTGACCAGGTCATGCATGACGGCAGGTGTTTTTGTCTCAGCCATTTCCTCCAGCTTTTCCATTAGGCGCTCCGACATCTCGTTAAAAGTGCCCATCGAGCCTCGTAAGTATCTGACGAATGAGACCGCATCAGCTGAGGTGCATCTGTATCACATTTAAGTATATCAGAGATTGTCTGTATTTGACTCACAAGCTGCTAAAGGCAGGATCCATGATGCGACGCTGCCTGTACCAGGTGTCATGGTCCGCAGCCGTAATTAGCCCGTTCCCCAGGAACCTGAGAAGATTGAGTCATGTGACTTATTCAACTGTAAATTCACCACTGGCAAAGCAAATCCCATAAAATATTCCAATTAGAATATGAATTAAGCCGCAGTCACACTAGACTTTGAGAATGCAAAATTTATTCAATACATATTTTTTAAAACATACATTCAACATATAACAAATAATAATAAATACAAAATGTAAAAATAGTCTACAGTCTACTCCACCTCCCCTCAAAACTGCAAACCTGCAGCTTTAAAGTGTGAGTTCTTTGAATACCTTTGGAATAAGCCAAAGGTATTACTGAGCATGTGGAGTGCAATAAGTGCAAGCATATACTTTTTACTCAAATATAATACACTTATGGTATATTGCTTGTATGTTTCGAAGACACTCGTAATGAATTTGAAATTGTAACACATATAAAGCACACTTTAATATCACTAATCAAACATGTAATTAGTCCCTACACAGGCATATACTTAAAGTATACTAAGAATACTTGAAGTTGTTCCAATTTAGCACATAAAAGTACACTAAAAAGTTATGCTTTACTACAATTTAATAATACTAATGAGTAATAATAATACAAAATGAGTTGTTCCGAAATAGCACATTCAAGTTAATTAATCATTAACACACTTGAAATATACTGAATTAGTCTGGCTGCAAGTATACTTAGCATTAGGAAAGCATATACAGTGTATTGTGGAGTTGTGCAATGAAACATGCCAAATTGTGCAGCCATAATTTTGTCCAAGCTGTCATAAAAAGAAATTATGAACACATGATGCAATAACAAGAAAAACAACAATATATGAATAACTGAATATAGCATTTTGTTCTTCCCTCATATTTAAATCCCCTCGTATGTAGATGGTTTTATCAAACTTGTATTGTCATTAAAAACAAACATCCCCTCCGGACATCACTTTTTGCCACTACTGTATATGATTTTAAAGCTATCGGACTAAATGCAGCATAGCTCAGATTTTGATTTCATGGGGCCTCTACCATAAAAACTTCTAGATGATAGTAGTAATGTGCCTTAGTGTAGCACACTGCTATCAATGTAGAGATATTGACACTAGACTTCACCTAGCAATGCAATGACATATCCAGAAAACATTAAACATACCTTTTTCCAAACAAGTTAAAGAGGCGTTTGTAGACAAAAGGATCTTTGAGATACTTAGGTGACATCAGGATTGTCTACAATAACAGGGCAGAGATTTTTTATTATTATTAGATTTTGTGGCTTCTGATACAATTTTTTCTTTTCTTTTTTAATAAAGAAATAAAAGATTAAATATTTACCTTTGTAGCCTCAGGACAATAAACCATGATCATGACATAATGAAAACTGTACATCCTGTAGACAGGGCCATATTTCTCTCCCCTTAAAAACAAGAACATGGTCACGTTGGCGAGAAGAACGCTTTACCAAATTTCCCCTAGAGGATTAATAAACACTATATCCATATATCTATTTATTTAGCCGAAGTGAGGAAATGCCTGCTATTCAGTGAAACAACTGTGTTTTTATTATAGTTTAGTAAATGTATATTGATGAAGTGGAAAGCATAAAACTGTAGGCTATTATTTTCCAGCAGTTTCTCAGAAGCTTACATGCTAGAAAATGGCTTAATATTTCTCTATATTTCAATAACGTTCAGAAGTTTTCTTCTGAAAAAAATATATTAAATTACATTAAATCATTTGACTTTTTAGAGTACAAATATTAAACAAATCACACACACACACACACACACACACAGAGAGAGAGAGAGAGAGAGAGAGAGAGAGAGAGAGAGAGAGAGAGAGAGAGAGAGAGAGAGAGAGAGAGATGCAATGTCACTACCTATGTGACATTACGTAACAATTGACACGTTTTGTAGATGCAATGTCAAAACAAAAAGATATTACTCTGGTAAAAATTAGCAAATAATCTGTTTATACAAGAGTTTTGTTCTTATCATTGAAGAAAAAGGTCGTGCACAAGAATTTCGATTTCATTGCTCTACTGAAAGATGGTATATGCCCCAGCAGAAAACTGTCAGAATATCAGTTTTCATGTTAATTTATCTCAGCTTTGATCATATACTGACAAATACTGACTTACTGCAATACCGTTATGTAGTTGTATTTGTAGTTGTATTAAACACATATAGAGAACACATTCATAAAGTTTCTTACTTATCTCTTGGAGGTCCAGGTATATGATCATATTTCTGATGAACATGTCTTACATACAGACAATATGCAATAAATGCACTGAAAACAGCAGCGAGCAGGTAAAACATCATAAAGGAGACCCATTCTGAGATCATGATGGTTCAGTACAGTAGCTCAGTGTATAATGTGCGTCTGCCTTACGGCCTTAGCCTTACCTACAAATGATTTAATTTCCGGGTCTCTGGAACTTGTTCTGAACGGTTGTGGACCATAGAGGGCAGTACTAGCCTTCTTCCATTCCTACATTCAAGAGGAAAAATAATGTCTGTCCAGCTTCTTACACACACACACAAGCACGCACGCACACGCACACGCACACAATGTAAGGTTGAAGCGAGGGTAAAAACATCTAAAATTTTATTTAAAGACCCAAACTGAGCAAAAATATGCAATTGTTGCTTATATTTTTAAGGCCAAAAAGATGAAATTCTGATGGCTGGCAATGCAAATCAATGAGCCAGAACACTAACATAAAATGCAAATAGGCTAAATATCACCATATATCCCGATAATAGGCTATGTAAGATGATATTCAAATCATGCATAGTTTTATGATCAGAGCTCTGTAGTTTTTATTGTGGGGTACAAAACAGATAATGTACAAATTAACTTTCCTCAAAAAGCTCAAAGTGATATGTTATGTTTGGTATTGACTAAAAAATAACGCATGGATATGGCTCAAGTAAACCTACAGGTTCAGTCCAGTCTAGTCCAGTAAGTGTTCATCTTGAAATATAGGCTATACTAACAAAAGCTATAAAATACCACAACTTGAAGGCGTACTAAAAGGCTTTGTACCTGTTAAAAATGATAAACTGTCAATCCGACGTCAGAAGGCTTCTGGTAGATTACGTAGCTAACAGCTTTTTCAGAAATGTTTTGATCATGTTGATAATTTAGAGACCATAATTTGTGTATCAAATAAGACAGTAGGCTTTATAGGATCAAAACCTAGCTAAGTTATGAGCTAGGTGTTTGAAACCAGATTTCAAAACCACTGCTCAAGAAAACATTTGTGTATTGAGATTTTTGACCTAAAGCCTAATCATTAGTCATTTAAATAAATTGTACATATCTGCAGCAGAAAATATCAGAATCAAATGACTATAATGCACTGGTATGAAATGGAAGATCGAATGAACTGGTCCTACACAGATGCCCTCCAATGAGTTGAACACATCCTCTATCTGTGCAAATCACCACAGTTCTCAGTCTTCAAACAGCCAGTTAATTGAAAAGAAAGCTGAAAAAAAGGCGGTTGAATGCTATAATCGGGTTTATAGCATGTGTGGCTTGTATCACTTCCATCTGTGGTCTCGGTGGGTGGCAGACTGCACAGGAGTACTGAAGGGGCTCCACAGACACACACACAGAGTGTGTTTTAGATCCCTGTGGCCCTGAGAGAGCAAACAGCACTGCAGACATCAGTGCTGGCAGGGTGCCTGAGACCGCACTTCTGATGTGGATCAACCATTTGTAGAGTTGAGCCGGATACTCGGCTGAAACGAGTATCCGGTACGGATAAAGCACTTTTGTCGAGTACGAGTATTATACGAGTAATACGAGTCAATATCTGTGCTCGGATAAAAAAAAAAAAAAGAAAGTTATGTTGAGATTAGGGCTGGGCGATATATCGATATAAAGAATATATATATATATATATATATCTTTTTTTTTTTTTAAATGCGATATGGAATTAGACCATATCGCATATATCAATATAGTTCAAATTTGCGCTGTGATCCTTGCTCCAAGCAAGCTGACCCGGAGCTCTCTGCACTGCTCCCCGCGCCCCCGCCCATCCTTTTCCACTTTGCGTGCGTGTTTAGAGCATGTTATGTTATAACATGAAATAAAGTCTTTCACCTCAGAAAAACGGACTTTCTTGTCCTGTCAGCCGTTATACTGTAGTCGTAGTAGCGCACACTCAATTGCACGCGCAAATGCGGCGGCGCGCGCTGTGTATCGCCTCACTGTATATAAAGGGCAAAATAAACTACGAGCATGCAACGCCGTTACGTTGTAAATTACACGAAATAAAAGTAATGCAGTTATAATTCTCATTCTATTCACCAGGAGCAGTTTCCATGTTTCATTAACAGTTCTTGTTAGTATTGTGTATTCACCATGGTAACTGTCGTTTCAATATTAACCCCAAAATGCCACTATTTTTCTTTGTGTTATTTTTTTATATTTTTAAATGACTGTGGTGGCTCATACCAACATTGTATTAACAAAAACTAGTTTGGGACTGCTATTTAATACCTTTAGCATAGGCCTAATGTTTATTAGTACTAGTCTTTACTATTAGTCATATTCTTACAATTTATGTTAAGTAAAGGGGGACAGTACTTCAGTGTGTGTGTCAACAAATTTTGAAAAAAATAAAACATGAAAAATAAAAAAATATCGGGATAGCCTATATATATCATATATCGAAATTCAGCCTAAATATATCGGGATATGACTTTTGGTCCATATCACCCTGCCCTAGTTGAGATGAAAACTCTTGTTCATTACATTTTACTTCATAATTGCAACCGCATGTGTTGTATTCATTGTTGCAAAACTTGTTCTGTAGTTCGTTTGTTATCGTGATCAAAACCATTGATCTGAAGCTCAATGCTGATGCTGTCATGTAAATAGTTTTCTAATCAGCAATAAATATAACAATTTCTGATCAACCCATATCAATTGCATGCTTAAAATAACATACCGGTTAAAGCCCCGCCCATTTCAAGACAACCCAACCCACTTCCGGGTTAGGCCCCACCCAGTCCGAGTACAGATACAGATACAGATAATTCATATGGTTAACAGATACAGATACAGATACAGATAATGCTGTACTCGCTCATCCCTAACCATTTGTTACTTTGTCATTGTGTTGCATTATGCCAGCATTTTTCACACTGGTAATACTGGTAATGGTAAAATACTGGTGGATTTTAAGAGTAGCCTTTCAAAAAATGGACATTTATGTACATTATTTTATCTTTTCATCCTGAAATAACAGGAACTTCTACAGACCTTTTCTGACAGACAACATCTTAAGGCCCAAGTAATGTTGTAGCAGACCTCCGGTATAATATCTTATGGTGACCCATTTGCAAATGATTGGATAAGTCAATGGATTTCTAAGATATGTATTGAAGAACAAGATCCTTGAGATTTCTCTGCAATCCTAATCCTATGGATTTTTGTTACCTTGCTCTTTGACCCCCTAATCCCTGCCTAAGAACATACTGACAGACATGACAACATGCAAAAAAGCCTCTATCTATCTATCTATCTATCTATCTATCTATCTATCTATCTATCTATCTATCAACCAGAGAGCAAGGGCTGTACTTTTAAAATAAACTTTCCCCCACACTTGTGTAACTCCCTAAAAAAGTAACTATTTGCGTTGCTTAGTTACTTTTTATGGAAAGTAATACATTATGTTACTTTTGCATTACTCTTTCTCAACTGTGTTGGGCTTGCTTGTTTATTTTTAAAAACAAAAAAGGTATATTTTTGGCAAATGTAAGTGCAAATGCGATAGGAAATGCAAATTCACGTTTGTACAGTAGCTAAAACAAACCTTCTGGATTGCCGAAGAATGGGATGCAGAAAAAGAAAGTTCAACACTCTTAATTCAGCAATAAAAAAAATAAAAAATGAAACAAATGTGATGCTTATCTAAAGTTACATCTGCTTATTGGTACTGTTAAATTGGATCAGCAGCAAAGAATTGGTTAATAAAGTGAGATTAAATACATGAAGTATATTTGTGTAGTTTAACATATTTAATTATTGCAGGGTTGTGTAATACTCTGAGTTTGCATTTCATGTTTTTATTCATTTTGAGGAATACTTAATCTGTTTTTGTGTGAGATGAGTAAATGTGTGCTCATTTAGTCTAGATAGAACTACAATAACCATTATCCACGATTTCTCAACAGGAGGACAGGAGAGCTGTCAGTCAATAAACTGGCAAACAAAGTAACTTGAGGTACTTTTTTGAAAAAGTAACTCAGAATTGTTTTTGCCGTTACTTTATTAGTTACTTTACTAAGTAATCTGATTACGTAACTTACTTTACTTTTAATGTGTACTTGTAATGTGTGTGTGTGTGTGGGGGGGGGGGGGGGGGGGGGATGATAGCCCCGGGGAGATGAGTTTCCATTTGCTGGATGTGTCTAGTTAAAAGCAAATGGAAAAATAGAGTAATCAAAAACATAAGCCCTGAGTCTCTAACTGATCTATTGTTGATGGTTCTTCAGATAAATGGATGACAGGTATTTGTTTGGTAGTGCCAAAAAGTTCTCCACAGAGTGTTAGTGCTTAGCATAAGTTAGTCCAGATGCAGAGGTGGGTAGAGTACCCAAAAACTGTACTCAAGTAAAAGTACAAGTACTTATAGAAATATTTACTCAAAGTAAAAGTAAAAGTAATAATCTTAATAGTTACTTAAGTAAGAGTAAAAAAGTATCCAATGAAAAAACTACTCAAGTAGCGAGTAACTTACTTCGGATCATATAGGTCTATATATATATATATATATATATATATGAAGACTTCAGATGCAAAAGCCTCTGAGTGCCATCTGAAACTTTCTTCTAAAACAAGCATTTATCAAGCTTGTATATTTAAGTTCAGTAATTTCACTTTAATGACAATTAATAGGTACTTTTCATTGCCATTTAAGTGAAATAACTGAACATAAACATACAAGCTTGATAAAAATGCTCTTTTAGAAGAAAATTTCAGATGGTACTTAGGATTTTGCATCTGAAGTCATCATATATATAAACTGATATTATTTAGATTTTTTATTTATTTAAATGACTATTGTTTTCATAAGTAGATTGGCTCTCTTTGCAACAAAAAGTAAAATCTGTAGCCCGAAAAAGAAAATCATTGACTGTCCTCTGGTTTGTATAATAGTAACTTATACAACTACATTTGGATTATTAGACAATGTCGAAATAAAGTGAATCTGCAGAGTGTTGCATTCAAAGCATGTAACTGACACAGAGAAGAAAGAGTTAAAACTCTCTCATGACTGCTACTGAATATCTGAACACAAAAAAAAAAAAAAAAGTACATCGACGGATCTTCTTCTGTCGGTTCTCCAAAATATAATCAAATGTAGGCTATACTGTATTTCTGCAAGCATGTTTAAACTGGTTAACTCAACTGTGTCGACGGCAGGCAAGGCATTCGTTTTCAAGTCGGGTTCGCACGCCACTGCGCAACAATACACAAACTACCGCGGGATGGCGGGTGTTCATAAACTGTGAACAATGGTAGCTTATTTAATGTATAAATTAATGTATATGTCCAAAAAACGGGTAATGTCATACTTTCTAGTAGTGCTATCATGGCGTGATAATCTGTTTGGTTGTAAAATGTATTACCTGAGTGAAATGAAATCGAATATATCGTCCTGTGGAATCATTCATTCACAAACAGCTTACGAAGATGTTCAACTAATAAAGATCTTCATCGCTGGCAAATATATGATGCATTGGAAGATTTGCTCTCACTTGACTGTACTGTAGGTCCACTGCCACTTCATCCAACGCTCTTGATGTCCTTAAATCTTCCTGTTACGACTCCGAGTCGAGTGTGAATTGAAATCGCTTCAGACGATTCAGTGCGTGCAGGAACTGAACAGAATCAGGAACTGAACAGTTCATTCAAACTGATTCGCGAACTGACTTAGACAGATCTGCCAACTTGTTTGATGAAGTCTTTGAACAGAATCGACTCAAAAGAGTGATTTATTTGTGAATTGAGCATCGCTCAAGTCCAGAAAAAAAGATACATCGCGCTTGGAATAAACTACGCATTTAACAACACATATTGCATTAAAATAAAGTAACGAGAGGAACGTCGCCCAACGTAACGAAGTAAAAGTACAGTTTTTTCATTAGAAATGTACTCGAGTAAAAGTAATAAGTACCCACATTCAAATCTACTCTTAAAAGTACAATTTTTCCCAAAAAATACTCAAGTAAATGTAACGAAGTAAATGTACTTCGTTACTACCCACCTCTGTCCAGATGTGAAGATTCATTCATAATCCAAATGAACATCGATGCATGCATTTTATTCCAAGAAACAAGCAAGAGTCTTTTCAAACTCATCTTTGTATTTTTTTTAATAGAATTTGCAACTTGCAAGTACACATGATAATGAACAGCGAATATCGACTTGTTTTAATTGTCTTTAAAGAGGTGTATGATTTCCCTTTTTAGGTCAGTTTGTCTTGGAGGATTCTGGCTAGTGTACCACCTGAATGAATTATCAGTTCAAAGCGTCAGCAAATGTGCGATAAAAATACAATAAATACTGTACAACACATGCCAACACAGAAATAGGCTACTTGTTCTTGGCATTAATGTAACAATGACCAGGAAGCTATCTCTTCACAATAGCAACACCAGAAACACGGATAACATCACGCAAATATACATTTCAATAAATGTTAAATAAAGTGCCAGCCGTAGCATGTGCATATTCAGTCTGCATACTCTTAATAATAATATTTCAGGAAGTATTAATGGTCCCGTTCTTCGTGATCCCATGTTTCAAACTTTAGTTAGTGTGTAATGTTGTTGTTAGAGTATAAATAATATCTGTAAAATTATAAAGCTCAAAGTTCAATGCCAAGCGAGATATTTTATTTAACAGAAGTCGCCTACAGTGGACGGCCGGTTTGGACTACATCCCTCTACTTCCTTCTTTAATGACGTCACTAGAACAGTTTTTTGACTAACCTCCGCCCACAGGAATACAAAAAAAAGGGGGCATGGTCTTGTTGCGCTCCCACGGAGAAGAGCAAGAGTTGCGTTTGTAGAGTGTGTTTGCTGCCATGTCGTCGAGACGCTGTTATTTTCACCCGGAGTCCAATCACCTTTGTTTGGCCTTCCCAACGGGCAACGTGCACTAAGCTGCTGTCGAATCACAACACAGGAACCGCTGGCACAATCAGAACTCGTTACGTATTTCTGAAGGAGGGACTTCATAGAACAAGGAAGTCATCAGCCCGTTTTTAGGACAGTGAAAACAGCGGTATACAGATAAGTAAATTGTGTGAAAAATACTGTGTTTTTTTACACGCGAAACATGAACACATGTTATATTGCACACTGTAAACAAAATCAAAGTTTCAAAAACACACGAAAAACGGGACCTTTAAGTAGTTCCCCTGCAATAGTTTCCAAAAACAACAGCAACACGATACATAAGCATCATATTAAAAGTATCACATTATAATATTCTCTTTACATTTGCCGGCTCATTCCCTTTTCTGAAATTCTGAAACAATTAAAGAACTAAATGAACACTGATTGTTATGGAAAGATTTCCCCTGAGTTGGCAGTGAAATTGTGCCCATTCACCCATAAGTCTAGAGCAGAGGTTCTTAACTCATTTTGCTTCAGGACCCAGATTTTACATTGGATGGCACTTATATCGAAGTAAAAACAGTGGGGTCCAAAGGTCTGAGGCCACACTGAATATATGGGATTCAAAATCTATTAGGATTATATGTTCATGTTAAAACAAATAATAATTTTACATATGAATTAGGATGAATAATTGGATTCTATACTATTTCTAGGGTAACCAAATAACCAAATGACATTGATCACATGAGCAACTCTTTTGTACAAAGGGTCAGACTGAAGCACATAAGATGCTCTTTGGAACGTTCTCAAATCATGCCGGATCACATGATCATCAGGTTTTGCACAAATGTGGATCTCATGTCAGCTTGAGTTCTGCAGTCGTTCAAACAAAAGGGACACACCAAAATACTAATAAATTATGAAATTCATGGTATTGTTCTGATAATATAATTCGTAATAAAGCTGTATTAAATTATAAAAAAAACACCACAAAAACAAATATTTTTCACTAGCATTGTCAGACGTTTGTACCCCACTGTATGTGATTGCAGCAGCAGCAACAACTGTTGTACAACAAAAAATGCTGTATTAATCGTTCCATTCATTTTCCACAATATTCCAAACATAAGAAAAGCTAGAGGCTTTGCGAACACAGTTACGGCTATGCGTTCCACAACACAAGACTGGCTTTATACTGCACACTTATGCGGCTGGCCGGGGTTTTTATTAATTAATTTATTTTAATAGGGTTAAGCACCACAGCAGGACGGTGAGTCAGAGGACGGATAGTAATTTGGTGATTTAATATTCTCTGGCCTCCTCCAATTCATTCATGAAAATGTCCTGTTGGGGGTTCTCCGTGCAATGCAGGCCATTATTGGGTGGGCGGACTGCATGAAACCTGCTCCAGTCTCCTTTGCACAGTATCCAAGGCATTACATCCACCTTGAAATACAGCTCTGGAGAGAACTCTGTGCTTATTAGGTTGGGGGTTCCTGCCCCCTTGCCCCTTGTAATTAGATGCATGTTATCATCATAGCAACAATGCTGGGCAGCCAGAGTGGTGCCATCTTTAGATAGGCTGGAACGCAGGCAGGACTGTGCAGAGGGCTTGTAGATGTCCAATCGTTCTTGTGGGCCGCTAGCATCCCTCCATTGGAAGGTTCGGTCGTGCTCTGCATCCAGCAGACTGACTATATTGTTGGAGGCTTCTGAAGGATAGGTGCAGGGGCAGCTGGGTAATTCAGTCAATACCTGCTGCAGGTAACGCTGAAGAAACTCACTCTTGCAATTTAACCACTTCTCACAGCTGTCAACATCTGCAAAACAGCCAAACCCAAAAAGATTACACATTAGTCAAATCATCTATAGCATAGTGCCATTTATGGTAGTTCATGCCCTTTTCAGCTATGGGCATGAATGATAAAGTATTATTTAATGTGGTGCTATAGTTTTTTTTTTATTCTCGGTTATATAATGTACAATTTTTTATGTTATATAATGTACAATGTTATAATATAATAACAATGTACAATGTTATATGATGTAACTTTTGTATATGATGATGTGGAGTTAATGATGTATTCAGTCATTGATCTTCGCAGTGATTGGTCATGATTATATAATTTTACATGTGATTGAGCTTGAACAGTATGTTGTATATGCCTGATGAAGGTATAAACTTAAAGCATTTACCAGTGCCAAAGGGTTCTGTACCATTCTCCATCTCGAATGGAAAGACATGAGCCACACTGTTCCAATCATCTGAAAAACAAATCAGCATTAACATTAAATTACATAAAAATGGGTTTGAATTAAAAAATAAAAACAGACACATTTTTGAGTGCTGAAGTAACCTGGGCATGGGACAAGGTCACAGCTCCGGGACTCAGTGGATGTGCAGAAATCTCCACATGAGCGTGAGCGGGTCTGATTGCCATGGCCACAAGTGACACTACAGGGACTCCATGCACTCCACTCTTCCTCTGCTTCTTCTAAGAGGAAAAGACTAATGAGTTTAAACATTTATGTGTGGTTAAGACAAGCATCCCTATTGCTTATAAAGGTTCTGAACAAAACCCCTAACCTTAAGTACTGTTCAGTGATCAATTCATAACAATTACCATTTCCACCTGGCATTAACATGCATTTCCGATGCAATGCCTATGACCACTTGTGTTGTCAAGACAACCCTGCTTATTTAGTTTCTGACTACCACCATATGGGGCTTCAGTGATCCGATCAACAAAAAACTGATGCTAATGCAATGTGTAAATATAGTCAAATAGATCACTTAGCAGTTAGAAGTGGCCTAGCAATCACTCCAGCAATGTCTTATAAATAATCCCAGCAAATGCATAGCAACACACTAATTCAATTCAGCACTGTATAGTGCTTTTTACAATACATATAATTTCAAAGCAGCTTTACAGAAAATTAATTTGTCTACATTACAATTTAGAGTAAATTAATATCAGACGTGACTGTGTCCAAGTAAGTCTATATGTCAGAAATGTCCAGTTCTACGATAATACAAAACAACCACTCAAAGAACCACTTTTGAGCTTAAAGATACCACCCTAAGAACACCTTAGCACAGGAGCACCCTGGAAAACACCAACAACAAAACTTGAACACCATGATGGCAACTTTTCCACGGACAAACACCGGTAAGCTGAGTAAGTAAGCCTAATATAGCCTCCAAAAAAAGGAAAACAGGCCTCAAATAGTTGATTAGCTTTTAGCTTTGGGGGAGATCTCAAAACTCTTTACCAAAAGCAGACTGCAGATAATGAATTAAACAAGGACAACAGATGTATTCTTCCTTCTTCTGTAATAAAGAGTATAGATTAGAGACTAGAATGTTTAAATATTTAACTTGAATTTGGGTGGGGTGCCAATGATATTGCACACACAGTGATGGCACCCTGATTACAGACAGACTAGGGAATGATGAAAAGGAGGCGTAGGCTCAGCGACTATTCTAGCTGGCTTTGTAGAAGTGCCAAACTGCGAAACCCACAACAGCCACAGGGTTAGTCTTATATCAGAGGTTAATCAAAGCAGAAACAGCCACTACATCCAGAGGGTCAAGATTAGGATGGTTAGCATTAGCAGTTACCCCTTGCTGGAGTCAAGAACATTTTGAACAGGCTATTATATCTGTATATCTGAGTTTAGGACCCCAAAGTGATTCCTTTGGCAGAAAGAACTTTTAAAGGGTCCACTGTTCAGTTCTTGAGTAGACAAGTATATTTTGTCCATGTTTTTCCATGTTCTTCTAGCTCAGTTGTAGCAACTAAGCAACTTCTAACAGATAGCTTTCTCCTGTTATATTAGACTAGAAATGTTCTTTCTTATCCGTGAATATCATTTCTGCCCCATCACACTGATCTGAATGTTTTATGAGAATCTGGTCTAGATTGAGGCCATCCTTAATCTCAATCATAATGTCTTTCCTTGACCCCTCAAATTAAATCCCTGTCCCATTTCATCGTTGTCTCCAATGAAACAAGACTGCAGAGCTACAGCGCAAAGTGCACAATTCCCACCACGAAACAGACATGTCCTAGAGAGAAAAACAAAAAAGCAACAGAGGCGTGATGTTATGCATGGCCTTGAAAAGCCTAGGATTCTTGAACAGGCTTAAAAGACCCAGCCGCTCTGGACTGGACGGCGGTGGAGGGGGTGCAGGGTCTGGGGCCCAACCCGCGGGACATAAAAAGTAAACAGATGACCCCTCTCACTCTGTGTTCCCGATCTGCGCTCTAATTGAACAAAAGCATGGACTTATTTGTCCAAGAGAACGCACTCACGCTGCCATTAGTGAGCGGATCGGGCTCGTCTTCAAACAGCGGTCTTCTCCACAGAGTGGGACCAGTGTCTACTTCAAAGGTCCGACACTCACAAATACCCCATCACTGGCTGAAAGTTTAGTCCGAATTAATGCTGTGAAACACTCCTTACCAGCTTGCTCGACCCTCCCTCCCCAATCTCTAAATCTCTCTTTCCCTTCAACTACTCTTCAAATCACCTTTTATCTGACTGCTGGCAATCCAGCTTTCTTAAATTCTCCCGTTCCTCCATCTTTATCTGCTTAATTCTGGTCTTGCTTAAAAACAGCTGTTTTTTTTTTCTCCATTCCAGTTTTATACTCTTTTATACTCCAGAAAATACTCTTTTCACAAGTTCATTTGCCCATATAATTTTTTAAGCTTTTAATAAACATATTTGGCTTGCTGTCTGTAGTAGAGGGGCTCGAGGAAGCAGCTTCAACTCAAGCTTAGATATACCCCCCAGTGGGACTACTAATGCTTGGAAGATAAGTCTAGTTGCAAGATGTCTAAATTATGTTGGTGGAGTTTGGGGAGGTGGAGGGATGCCAAAACAGCTGATGCCAGAGCAAGTTGAGCGCCTGCTTATATGCTCCGGCAGGTAATTGAAAGATTAGATGGGTTCACTCCTCCCGAAATTACATTTAGGAACTTCACTTAGTTCAAACAGTCTTACTTCTAAAGGCTTGAGAACTGTGTGTAGAAACAGCTAATATACAAGAGAGCACTCACCATAATGGCTTTGAGCACCATCTGTCTTGCCCAGACCACTAGGGAGGGGTTCCCCGCTGTCATACTCCAGTGTGTAGTCGTCCTCTTCCTCCACTGCTTGGACAGTACCATCGTCCCCTGAATCTGCATCCGTGTAGCCCCAAAATAAAGGCCAGAAAAGCTTCTTTCCACCAAGCCATTCTACAGTAGAGGAGGGAGAAGATGTGGGCCAGTCATTGCTCCATTCTTTAACCAGATCCCTCTCCACTTCCATAGGGGGGTCATCCAACACCTCAATGGTCACCTACAACCAAAGATGCAAAGTATGCAGGGATTCAAAGCACTGAATCAAAATTTGATTGAAAATTGGGTGTTGTTTTAAGAACTTAAACACACAGCTAATAAAGGCAACAAAGACAAATCATTCTGCATGAGGAATGCCTTGCTTCTAGTCTGGAGAACAGTCAGTGGCAGTTAGTTTCAGCAGTGACTCACCGATCGAGTCTCTTGATTTGAGCTCAGGCTCAATATCAAATCAAGCAGAATTACTTCCTCCTCATCTCAAGATAAGATTCCTTATTACACTTAATTACATCCTATGAGGAGGGATGACTCACTATGGATGCTGATGAATCCACTTTGGATTAGACAGGATTAGACATTAGCCTCAGAGAGGAGAAACCCTGTAATGGATTATTATATCCGGCCCTGCATTTTTGACTTGCCCTGCTCAGTCACCAAAAGTTTTGGAGGGACTCACTAACATAAAGCATTTCACAGAGATGACTACTAACTTGAGATGTGTTCTCTTGCATGCTCTCACCTGAATGTTGGGGTTTTGGGAGCCAATGTCAGCATTTGCCAGGTCTGGAAAGTTTTTGAGGTCTAGAACAAAGGGTTTTGATTCTTCCTCAGGCTCAGGCTGTGGCAGGACACCTGTAGAGCGATGCTGGAGCCACCTGTGTTGGTGAGGATGTGAGTCTGCCAAATCACTCTGGACCTGGTTCTGCTGGTGCAGGAGATTATGGTCGTTGCTAATTTCTCTCAAAGATGTCTGTGGATGTGTCTGATGAAAAACAAACATAGCATGCAACAATAAGTGCTAACTGCACCTGCATTTCAGCATTTCGGAACATCTTAAGTGACCTTCACTTGAAAAATACATTTTAGTCACTATTAAGATATTTCCTCTTGCAGAAGTCTTGCATATGGTGAGTTGACAATGGCTTTGCATTAGACCTTGCAACTTTCCATTAGAGGTATAACTCTCAAGCAAAAAGTATCACGTTCCCTAATAAAAGCTTATAATGAGTTAACTTGTACCCAATTATCACTGTGATGGTGCTGATGCTCTTGGCCGGTTCTCGTTGGGGGAACAGTAAACCTTTCTCAGAACCAGTGTCTACTGATTAGAGAGCCTAACAATGAAGTAACTGCTGATATATACCTTTCACTTCCTTTTACTTTATTACAAGAACCAGGTGACCCTTAACTAACTGTCTGTTATGAAGTGCCATCAAACTCATGCTTTGCTCACGGATGGGAGTTGAGGTGCTGATTTGGTTTTAAAGGTTCATTATCACTGAGCAATGTGCGATATTGTGGGTTTTGGACGCCTGTAGGAAGCTGTTACGATCACTGTGTGATTGCGTCTTTGGCCTTTGTGGTGAATCTCACGCTATTTGAAATAATTAGGGCCCAAGCCCTGAAAGGGCGAAGGCCCTATTGTTTCCGGTAGGATTATTTATTATTATTATTATTAGGGCCCAAGCCCTGAAAGGGCGAAGGCCCTATTGTTTTCGTAAGGATTATTAGGGCCCAAGCCCTGAAAGGGCGAAGGCCCTATTGTTTTCGTTAGGATTATTAGGGCCCAAGCACTGAAAGGGCGAAGGCCCTATTGTTTTCGTTAGGATTATTAGGGCCCAAGCCCTGAAAGGGCGGAGGCCCTATTGTTTTCGTAAGGATTATTAGGGCCCAAGCCCTGAAAGGGCGGAGGCCCTATTGTTTTCGTAAGGATTTTTTTTTTTTTTTTTTCATTATTTATTTTTTTGCCTTTTTGCCACTTTTGGGGCCCTTAACATGCTCAAAAACTCTTGAAACTTTGCACACAGGTCAGAACCCGCGGCCATCAGGGCCGGACTGAAGCTGGTACCCGGGCGTGGCAGGGGGGCTCGACAGCGCCCCCTGGAATGGGGTGCAAAATCTTGGTCCATATATCAAACACGCTTGCATGTAATAATATGAAACTCAGTACACATATAGATCTCATCGGGCCGCACAACTTTCGTGCTCTAAGTTTTACAAAAGCCCAACAGGAAGTCGGTTATTATACGTTGTTTGGAAAACGCATACAATGGAATGTGAAATACTCCTCCTAGGGATTTCATCCGATCGCCACCAAACTCGGTGAGAATAAAGTCAAGACATTGAGGATGAATTCTTGCGAACAGATTTTTGATATCTCGAACGGTTTGGCCGTGGCGAGGAAACGAATTTATGGCGAATAATGGGACACAGGAAGTGTGTTATAACTTCTGCATACATTATCTGATCTCGCTGAAACTTCAGCAGTGTATTCGTTGTAAGAGGCCGATCACATGGATGTGACCTTTGTGAGTCAAAGTTATAGCGCCACCAACTGGCAACAGGAAGTGTGTCACTTTCAAAATGCTTTGAAATCACTTTCTTATTTTTACCCGATTTGCTTAAAACTTTATGTGTATAATGTAGACACACGGCAGATGTAGACCTGTGAAAGGATTATTGATATCTTAGATACTGTTGCCGTGGCAACGCATCAAACTTTAATATTCTTTTCGGATGCTTTTGAGACTCTTCACATGCTTGAAAATGCATGAAACTCGACAGACACATCACATTTATTATACAGTAGACATGTGCAAAGTTTCAGAAACGGGCGTGGTGGAATGGCTCAGTAGCGCCACCTTTAGTCAAAAATGGGGGCTTAGTTAGGGCCCGAGCACCGATGGTGTGAGGACCCTCTTGGAATTGCTCTGTTTATTAGGGCCCGAGCACCGATGGTGTGAGGACCCTCTTGGAATTGCTCTGTTTATTAGGGCCCAAGCCCTGAAAGGGCAAAGGCCCTATTGTTTCCGTAAGGATTATTAGGGCCCAAGCCCTGAAAGGGCGAAGGCCCTATTGTTTTCGTAAGGATTATTTTTTTTCTTTTTCTTTTTCTTTTTCTTCATTATTTTTTTTTTGCCTTTTTGCCACTTTTGGGGCCCTTATCATGCTCAAAAACTCTTGAAACTTTGCACACAGGTCAGAACCTGCGGCCATCAGGGCCGGACTGAAGCTGGTACCTGGGCGTGGCAGGGGGGCTCGACAGCGCCCCCTTGAACGGGGTCTGAAAACTTGGTCCATATATCAAACACGCTAAGTTATTAGCTCCACCCAACAGGAAGTCGGCTATTATGGGTTGTTTGAAAAACACATGCTGTGGAATTTGATGTACTCCTCCTAGAGAATTCATTCAATCACCTCCAAACTCGGTCAGCATGAAGTCAAGACATTGAGGATGCTAAATTGCGGACGGATTTTTGATATCTCGAACGGTTTGGCCGTGGCGAGGACACGAATTTATGGCGAGAAAAGAGAAACACGAAGTGGTATAACTTCTGCACACATTAACTGATCTTGATGAAACTTCAGCAGTGTGTTCGTGGTAAGAGGCTGATCAGATGGATGTAACTATTGTGAGTCAAAGTTATAGCGCCACCAACTGGCAGCAGGAAGTGTGTCACTTTCAAAATGCTTTTGAAAAAAGTGGGGGGGGTTAGTTTTACCAACAGTTACAAAAATCAGAATATATATTTGTCTCACCGAGCTGGACAACTTTCTAATTTACAGATATTAGCTCAGAGCAAAAGGAAGTCAGATATTTTGGTTTGAATGTGGATTTTTTGGATATTTCAGACTCTGAGTTTTTAGCTACTCTTCCTAACTGGTTTATTTTATTCACACCAAACTTTTTCAAAATGATGAAAATACATTAAAGATGCTAAATTGTGAACGGATATTAAACATCTCAAACGGTTTTGCTATAGTGAGGGACTAAAGTAATGTACAAAAAGGAAACACTAAAAGCCTCATCTTCTAAAAATGTAATTAAAAACCATTTATTTCTATATAAAAGTATACAAATATTACAACTAAACCCATTTTATTCTGTTTTTAAAAAGAATTTTATTCTAATTTTATTCTAAAATTAAAAACAATTAAGTAAAAAAAAAAACCAAGTCATACATAGGGCTATACTGCCCTCTTGTGTCCAAAAGGACATCAAAATAGTATATAAAACTTTTTACCAGGTAGGCCAATATTGTATTTAAATATACATTTTTTAGGTATGTGTCTGAGGATATTTTCCCACCGGTTAATCGACGTGTGACACGAGCGGGTGCTTTTAAATTGCTAATATAAAAGTGAAAGAAAAATCCGCACGGACATTGATAATGTTGCACACACAAATCACACACACGTTGGAAAGAATGATGCTTTTAAACAACACTAAATCGCCATTAGGTGTCGCCAGGCATCCATCTTAATAAGCGAGTCATTGATTCATTCGTTCAAACGATTCATTCGAATGAGTCGATCATGATTAAGACAGATGTTTATGGATTGATCATTCAAACTTTGAGTCAACCGATTCGTTAAAAATGCTGAATTGTTCAGTTATAAGAAAACACGTGATGCGTGATGGTTCTGCTGTGATCTTTGTTTAACTATTTTCGCTGCTGAAACAGAACAAAAACAGTCAATACTGCATCTAAAATGTAAGTGACTTAATTGTAACTGTTTATTAACCTGTTGTATGTCACAGTTATCAACTGTTAATTTATTCAGGAAATGACACTCGTCAAGTGACTCGAGGTTGCTTAACTGTAGCCTATCATATGTTATAAAATATAAAAAATCTCCATATTTGTAATTTTTAGTCATCAGGCCTATGTTGTTAACTGAGTTTATTTTATGTGTGCTGCGCTTACTTGTTTACATTTCTCCTGGAGAAGCTGCACGAGCCTCAGCAGCGCAACCTTGTTACCATTGATCAGTAACACATTTATTATCAACTATTGCAACTTAAAATTAATGGAATAAAATCAGAATAATTTCAGAATAAACACACACACACACACACACACACACACACACACACACACACTGACATCGCAGCCTGTTCAGTATAGCCTTAATAAAATATAAAAATAAAATCTCAAACGGTTTTGCTATAGTGAGGGATTAAAGTAATGTCAAAAAAGGAAACACTAAAAGCCTCATATCTTCTAAAAGTGTAATTATACACCATTTATTTCTCTATAAAATTATACAAATATCAGAACTAAACCCATTTTTTTTATTTTTTTTATTTAAGAATTATTTTTGAGTTTAAAAACAGCCAGAATGTTTTAGTCCAAAAAATAAATAAATCATGTCATGTCATGGATTGCTTGAATTTATTTTTTTATTTTATTTCGTTTTGCTTGTTTATAGTTATTTTTCTATTCTTGTTCCGTTCTGAATATCATTACATTTAAAGGATTTGTTGTGGAATTATTTGAGTGTATCATATAATCAAAATAATTCTCTCGATTTAGTGACTCCCTAGTTATCTTTTTATTTAATTTTTTTGTTGTTCTAATCAGGTCAGGCAAGTAAAATTCTCTGTGTCTTGTCCCTTATATATATATATATATATATATATATATATATACATTATTTATATATATATATATATATATATATATATATAATGTACATGTGTACGTGTTTGTATATATATATATATATATATATATATATATATATAGCTGCGAGCAGCGATGAAGGGCCAAAGCCGGCGGCACCGCCACCCCGGTGCCTTTAGGTAACTAAAGGCACCGGGGT
The DNA here is from genome assembly GCF_949319135.1 of Squalius cephalus. NCBI lineage: Eukaryota > Metazoa > Chordata > Actinopteri > Cypriniformes > Leuciscidae > Squalius > Squalius cephalus. The sequence continues at coordinate 19,730,210 of NC_137133.1, forward strand.
GGCGGTGCCACCGGCTTGGGCCCGTAATCGCTGCTCGCAGCTATATTTAGGGCCCAAGCCCTGAAAGGGCGAAGGCCCTATTGTTTTCGTAAGGATTATTATTATTTTTTTTTTATTTTTTTTTTTTTTGACTTTTTGCCACTTTTGGGGCCCTTAACATGCTCAAAAACTCTTGAAACTTTGCACACAGGTCAGAACCTGCGGCCATCAGGGCCGGACTGAAGCTGGTACCCGGGCGTGGCAGGGGAGCTCAACAGCGCCCCCTTGGACACGGTCTGAAAACTTGGTCCATATATCAAACACGCTTGCATGAATTAATATGAAACTCGGTACACATATAGATCTCATCGGGCCGAACAACTTCCGCACTCTAAGTTATTAGCTCCGCCCAACAGGAAGTCGACTATTATGAGTTGTTTGAAAAACGCATGCTGTGGAATTTAATGTACTCATCCTAGAGAATTCATCCAATCGCCTCCAAACTCGGGTCAGCATGAAGTCAAGACATTGAGGATGATAAATTCCGAACGGTTTGGCCGTGGCGAGGAAACAATGGCGAGAAAAGAGAAACACGAAGTAATATAACTTCTGCATACATTAACTGATCTTGATGAAACTTCAGCAGTGTGTTCGTGGTAAGAGGCCGATCAAATGGATGTAACTATTGTGAGTCAAAGTTATAGCGCCACCAACTGGCATATATATATATATATATATATATATATATATATATATATATATATATATATATATATATATATATATATTAGGGGTGTAACGGTTCACAAAATTCACGGTTCGGTTCGATACGATACACTCGTCTCACGGTTCGGTACGGTTCGTTTCGGTACGTTTTCCATACATCAAAAATAAATAAATGCCAGGGAAATTTCCTTGAATTAATTTTTTTTAAATTTTTAAAACTAACATCATAAAGTATGATTTTTTTTTTTTTTTTTTAGCAATAATGGAGCTATACTTGACTCTTCTTATGAGCATATAAAACAAAACAGCTCCTTGGACAAAATGAAATGTATTATACTGCCGTGCAAAGGCAAAAGACCGTAACTTCGTTTTTGGTCGAAAATGAGTTATTTATATTTTTGGCACATTCAAGACCTTCTTTATCATGTGGATAAGTATCTTGAATCAATTCCGTTTTTTTTTCGAGAAAATAATGATTTGTCTTAACAGTAACTTCCAAAAGCCCATGAGAAACCAAGGCAGAACACCGTAACATCAGTTACCGCTCTTTGGCTTTGTTTTGGAACGCTCAAATTACGAGTTACGTTGCTCTGCCTTTGTTTAGCGCGCGTCAATATGAAGTTACTGTGCCGGTGTTTAATCAAATAATGCTACCTACCAGATTGTACGGTTATCTGCCTTTGTTTTAATGTCCATTAAAATTAAAATTACGGTGTAGCCTGTGACTTTGTACAGCTGCCATCAGTCGCTCTGACTTCTGATGTCCTAAGAGCGGTCAGAACATTTAGTATGGTCTGCTCCATCGACAAACGTGCAATATCGATCGCGAAGGATTTGCAGAGTTGACAGAAAAACGTTACACATTGCCGTATCAGATGAATACAACCAAGAATTAAAGCTCGGCAAACTAGCTGGCAGAGTGCCAAAACTTCGCCTTCAGCCCCGCCCTAAACGCGGTCGAGTCAACGCTGGACTAAGGAGGTATTTTGTCATGTCAAATGTATTAATAATGCCATCAGAATGCAACCAAAGCACAGGATAGCAATAAGTAGATGGCTATAAATAATTGTAAATCATACAAAATAAATGCCATGATCACTAGATTTTATACAGGTGTGTACTATAATGATTTTGTTAATGGTGATCAGCAACTAAATATTGATAATGTGGAAGTTACTGCCTTTTGCCTTGGCATGACTTCTCACTTTTTGCTGACAATACAAAGGCAGAGTACAGTAACTTTAAAATAGTGGACAAAAGTCAAGTTTGAGCTCAAGATTTTTTTATGTATATAATTTCCATTACTAAAACATCTATTTGCCAGATTTCCAGTGTCCTACCTATAATTAATTTGGCGGGACAACTAAAAATCTTTAAAGTCATTTTTCTCAGTTCCACACTCTAGCGACTTAAGGTCTTTTGCCTTTGTAGGGCAGTATAGTAGTAGGCTAGTTTAGTTCAGATTACATTTGAGGGCAGCAATTGTATTCATAATGTCAAAATAAAACCGACGTAATGTTACTTGAAAGCATTATAGCCCACTATTCCTGACAAACTTCCATACCTTGCAGTTAGTGTTAAGCAAATCCATTCCACGGTGAATGTTGCTGATCTGTGACACCGGCCAGTTCATTCATGGCACGATGTTTCTTCCTGGTTTCCACGTCAGCGCTGTTTGATCCGTTAACAGAGAAATGTCCATATTTCTCACTAGATCTCGCAGCGATGTTATTACTTCAGTGGCGAATTCAAAAAGCATTTGAAATTCAAATGCTTTCTTTATTGGTCTGGATCTCTTAGCGCTGTGTGGTAGTGTTGCTTGATCAGGCTCGCGCATAGGGCTCGCGAGTCCCGCTTCACAGGTCAAAACTGATAAACGGTCCACACAAACACATAGCTCAGTTTCGTTCCTTACATTGCGTTTGCCAGTTGATGTTGTGGTCGCGCCAGCCTCTATGAGCACGCTTGCCACCCGCGATGCGCCTTCATTTGAAATAACAAAATTTTGGTCGGCAGAAAAAATGGTCCAGCGAACCGTTCGGTACGTAATGCGTACCGAAAACCGAACCGAAAGCCTCGTACCGAACGGTTCGATACGAATACGCGTATCGTTACACCCCTAATATATATATATAAATATAGCTGCGAGCAGCGATGGAGGGCCCAAGCCGGTGACACCGCCACCCCGGTGGCTTTAGTGTAACTAAAGGCACCAGGGTGGCGGTGCCACCGGCTTGGGCCCGCAATCGCTGCTCGCAGCTATATTTAGGGCCCAAGCCCTGAAAGGGCGAAGGCCCTATTGTTTCCGTAAGGATTATTTTTTTTTTTTTTCTTCATTATTTTTTTTTTTGCCTTTTTGACACTTTTGGGGCCCTTAACATGCTCAAAAACTCTTGAAATTTTGCACACACGTCAGAACCCGCGGCCATCAGGGCCGGGCTGAAGCTGGTACCGTGGCGTGGCAGGGGGGCTCGACGGCGCCCCCTGGAATGGGGTCCGAAAACTTGGTCCATAAATCAAACACGCTTGCATGTAATAATATGAAACTCAGTACACATATAGATCTCATCGGGCCGAACAACTTTCGTGCTCTAAGTTTTACAAAAGCCCAACAGGAAGTCGGTTATTATACGTTGTTTGGAAAACGCATACAATGGAATGTGAAATACTCCTCCTAGGGATTTCATCCGATCGCCACCAAACTCGGTGAGAATAAAGTCAAGACATTGAGGATGAATTCTTGCGAACAGATTTTTGATATCTCGAACGGTTTGGCCGTGGCGAGGAAACTAATTTATGGCGAATAATGGGACACAGGAAGTGTGTTATAACTTCTGCATACATTGACTGATCTTGATGAAACTTCAGCAGTGTATTCGTTGTAAGAGGCCGATCACATGGATGTGACTATTGTGAGTCAAAGTTATAGCGCCACCAACTGGCAGCAGGAAGTGTGTCACTTTCAAAATGCTTTGAAGTCACCCTCTTACTTTTACCCGATTTGCTTCAAACTTTATGTGTATAATGTAAACACACGGCAGATGTAGACCTGTGAAAGGATTATTGATATCTTAGATACTGTTGCCGTGGCAACGCATCAAATTTTAATATTCTTTTCGGATGCGTTTGAAACTCTTAGCATGCTTGAAATTGGATGAAACTCGACAGACACATAACACTTATTAGCCAGTAGACATGTGAAAAGTTTCAGAAACGGGCGTGGCAGGGGGGCTCAACAGCGCCCTCTTGAACAGGGTCTGAAAACTTGGTCCATATATCAAACACGCTTGCATGAATTAATATGAAACTCGGTACACATATAGATTTCATCGGGCTGAACAACTTTCCCTCTGTCAAGTTTCACGCCAGCCCAACAGGAAGTCGGCTATTATGGGTTGTTTGGAAAACGCTTGCTGTGGAATGTGATGTACTCCTCCTAGAGAATTCATTCAATCACCTCCAAACTCAGTCAGCATGAAGTCAAGACATTGAGAATGCTAAATTGCGGACGGATTTTTGATATCTCGAACGGTTTGGCCGTGGCGAGGAAACAAATTTATGGCGAGAAAAGAGAGGAGACGAAGTGTTATAACTTCTGCATACATTAACTGATCTTGATGAAACTTTAGCAGTGTGTTCGTGGTAAGAGGCAGATCAGATGGATGTAACTATCGTGAGTCAAAGTTATAGCGCCACCAACTGGCAGCAGGAAGTGTGTCACTTTCAACATGCGTTTGACAAAAGTGGGTGGGTTAGTTTTACCAACAGTTACAAAAATCAGTACATATATTGGTCTCACCGAGCCGGACAACTTTCTAATTTACAGTTATTAGCTCAGAGCAAAAGGAAGTCAGATATTTTGGTTTGAATGTGGATTTTTTGGATATTTCAGACTCTGAGTTTTTAGCTACTCTTCCTAACTGGTTTATTTTATTCACACCAAACTTTTTCAAAATGATAAAGATACATTAAAGATGCTAAATTGTGAACGGATATTAAACATCTCAAACGGTTTTGCTATAGTGAGGGACTAAAGTAAAGTAACACTTAAAGCCTCATCTTCTAAAAATGTAATTAAACACCATTTATTTCTATATAAAAGTATAAAAATATCACAACTAAACCCGTTTTATTCTTTTTTTTTCAATTTAATAAATATTTATAAGTTTAAAAATAGTAATTGTACTATTTAGTCCCATAAAAGTCAAGTCATACATAGGGCTATACTGCCCTCTTGTGTTAAAAATCAGGTAGGCCTATTGTATCTACTTAAAAATATACTAGGTATGTGACGGTGAGAATATTTTACCACCGGTTAATCGACGTGTGACACCGCTGGGGGCTTTTGAATCGCCAACTTAAAAACGAAAGTAAAATATGTTCGTCCACACTGACATTGATAGTGGTTGAGCGAGCGTTTCAAATTAATTCCTATGGAAGTAGGAATTAACTGAAAAAGTTCACTCTGTTCTGCTCGTTCCTCGCCGTGGATGTGCACCGTTATGAATGCCCGTGCAGCCATGAGCATTTTAGTTTAATTTTAAAATTAGAGCCTTTCGGGGGTTGATTGCTTGAAATTATTTTACAAAAGCACAATGTTGTGTTTTATTGCGACTGTACACAAATATAAGTTAACACTTTGCAGTTTGAATGTCGTCCTGTATAATGACGGAGTATGTTTTTATGTGTCCACTGTTCAAACGCGCCCACGCCACACACACACACCCACCCACACACACACGGTTTACTATCTTTTTGGGGACTCTCCATAGATTTAATGATTTTTATACTGTACAAACTGTATATTTTATATCCTTACACTAACCCTACCCCTAAACCTACCCATCACTGAAAACTTTCTGCATTTTTACATTTCCAAAAAAACTCATTCTGTATGAAGCTTGTTTACCCATGGGGACCTCTATTTAGGTCCCCACTGTGATACGAGTCCCCATGAGTCTGTGTGCATTCAGGTTAAAGTCCCCACCGGGACAGAAAAACATGAACACACACACACACACACACACACACACACACACACACACACACACACACACACTAGCATTGCAATCTTGACATTGCAGCCTGTTCATTATAGACTTAATAAAATATAATAATAAAATGGTCAACCTAACATATAAAGATTACACTGCTCTAAATAGTCAGTAGTACAATTCGTACAATCACAGTAAGCACCGCTCCACTGTGAATTTTCCAAGGACATTTTTGCGCATGTGAAGAGGATCATTTTTCCCTTCGATATTGGAACGTGAGTGAAGTACAAAGCATATAATAAACAATAGTTTAGCATCCAAAAAAAGGTCATTATATATATATATATATATTTTTTTTTTTTTTTTTAAGTGACAAGACAAAGAATATTACTTGTCTGATATATATATATATATATATATATATATATATATATATATATATATATATATATATATATATATAAATATAGCTGCGAGCAGCGATGGAGGGCCCAAGCCGGTGACACCGCCACCCCGGTGCCTTTAGTGTAACTAAAGGCACCAGGTTGGCGGTGCCACCGGCTTGGGCCCGCAATCGCTGCTCGCAGCTATATTTATTATTATTATTATTCTTCTCCGCATTGAATTGCATTTTTGAGGGCCTAAACATGCGCGAAAACTCACGAAACTTTGCACACGCGTCAGAACTGGCGAAAATTTACATCTGATATAGGTTTCAGAATTGGACGGGGCAAAATGGCTCGATAGCGCCACCTATAAAAGTTCAACGGAGTGCGCCTCCTGCAACGTTCCACGTACGTGCACGAAATTCGGTACATACGTGTAATGACCTAATACCTACAAAAAAGTCTCTTGGAGCATAGCCCTAAACACAACAGGAAGTCAGCCATTTTGAACTTCCTCTCAGATTTTTGTGCAGTTTTTGCCATTTTCAGGCCTCGTACTTTAACGAACTCCTCCTACAGTTTTAATCTGATCATCTTCAAATTTGGTGAGTGTAATCTTAAGGCCTTTGCGACGTTAAATTGCGAAGATCTTGAGTTTTCGTCGAAGGGCGGGTCCTCGGCGGCCTTACAAATTTCGATGTTTCGCCATGAAACAGGAAGTTGCTGTAACTCAGGCATGGAATGTCCAATCTCCCCCAAACTTCACACGTTTGATAAGAGTTCTGTCCTGAACACATGGCCATGCTCATATTCAGTTATAGTCATAGCGCCACCTGCTGGCAACAGGAAGTGACATGTTTAACACTGTTATGGACTCCTAATAACATATAAAAAAGTGCCAGCAAGTGCGAAACATGCTAACAACATACTAGAAGCATGCTAAAACATGCTAGCAAACTCTTAGCTAAGTGCTAAAGCATGCTATTATTGCAATTAAATAGGAATTTGCTGTAACTCAGGCATGGAATGTCCAATCTGCCCCAAACTTCACACTTTTGATAAGCGTTCTGTCCTGAACACATCTACATGATAATATTCAGTTATAGTAATAGCGCCACCTACTGGCAACAGGAAGTGTCATGTTTAACACGTTGATGCCATTCTAGCAACATGTTAAAAATGCCATTGAGGTCTAAACATGCTAGAAACATGTTAAAACATGCTAGCAATACTTAGCTAAGTGCTAAAGCATGCTAATTCAATGAAACAGGATGTTGTTGTTACTCAAGAAGGCAATGTCCAATATGCGCCAAACTTCACACTTTTAATAAACGTTCTGTCCTGAACACATGACCATGCTCATATTCAGTTACAGTCATAGTGCCACCTGCTGGCAACAGGAAGTGACATGTTAAACACTGTTGTGGACATATAAAAACATATAAAAAAAGTGCCAGCAAGTGCTAAACATGCTAACAACATACTAGAAACATGCTAAAACATGCTAGCAAACACTTAGCTAAGTGCTAAAGCATGCTATTGCTGCAATTAAATAGGAATTTGCTGTAACACAGGCATGGAATGTCCAATCTGCCCCAAACTTCACACGTTTGATAAGAGTCATGGCCTGAACACATCTACATGAGAATATTCAGTTATAGTAATAGCGCCACCTGCTGTCAACAGGAAGTGACATGTTTAACACTGTTGTGGTCTCCTAATAACATATATAAAAGAGCCAGCAAGTGCTAAACAGGTTAGCAACATACTAGAAACATGCTAGCAAACACTTAGCTAAGTGATAAAGCATGCTATTACTGCAATTAAATAGGAATTTGCTGTAACTCAGGCATGGAACGTCCAATCTGCCCCAAACTTCACATGTTTGATAAGAATCATGGCCTGAACGCATGCCTATGCTCAAATTCAGTTATAGTAATAGCGCCACCTACTGGCAACAGGAAGTGACATGTTTAACACGTTGATGCCGTTCTAGCAACATGTTAAAAATGCCATTGAGTTCTAAACATGCTAGAAACATATTAAAACATGCTAGCAATACTTAGCTAAGTGCTAAAGCATGCTAATTCAATGAAACAGGACTTTGTTGTTACTCAAGAAGGCAATGTACAATCTACCCCAAACGTCACACGTTTGATAAGAGTTATCTCTTGAACACATGTCCATGCTCATATTTAGTTATAGTCATAGCGCCACCTGCTGGCAACAGGAAGTGACGTTTAACACTGTTCTTGACTCCTAATAACATATAAAAAAATGCCAGTAGGTGCTAAACATCCTACCAACATACTAGAGACATGCTAAAACATAATAGCAAACACTTAGCTAAGTGCTAAAGAATGATATTACTGCAATTAAATATGAATTTGCTGTAACTCAGGCATGGAATGTCCAATCTGCCCCAAACTTCACACTTTTGATAAGCGTTCTGTCCTGAACACATGACCATGCTTATATTCAGTTACAGTCATAGCGCCACCTGCTGGCAACAGGAAGTGACATGTTTAACACTGTTGTGGACTCCTAATAACATATAAAAAAGTGCCAGCAAGTGTTAAACATGCTAACAACATACTAGAAACATGCTAAAACATGCTAGCAAACTCTTAGCCAAGTGCTAAAGCATGCTATTATTGCAATTAAATAGGAATTTGCTGTAACTCAGGCATGGAATGTCCAATCTGCCCCAAACTTCACACTTTTGATAAGAGTCATGGCCTGAACACATCTACATGAGAATGTTCAGTTATAGTAATAGCGCCACCAACTGGCAACAGGAAGTGACATGTTTAACACGTTGATGCCGTTCTAGCAACATGTTAAAACATGCTAACAATGCTTAGCTAAGTTCTAAAGAATGCTAATTCAATGAAACATGACTTTGTTGTTACTCAAGAAGGCAATGTCCAATTTGCACCAAACTTCACATGTTTGATAAGAGTTCTGTCCTGAACACACATCCATGCTCATATTCAGTTATAGTCATAACGCCACCTACTGGCAACAGAAACTGACATGGTTAACACAGTAATGCAGTACTAACCACATAATTATTGTGTACTAAGCATGCTAGAAACAGACTGAACATGCTAGCAACACTTAGCTGAGTCATGAAGCATGCTATTATCACCATTATACAAAACATTTTGTAACTGACTTTGACATACTCTTACTATATATACCTCCTTAAATGTACATTTCCCAACCATGCTCTGCCTTCCTAAAGCCACCGAGTGTTGATGGCACGGGTGCGAGGGCCCTTTCATCGCTGCTTGCAGCTTTAATTAGGGCCCAAGCCCTGAAAGGGCGAAGGCCCTATTGTTTCCGTAAGGATTATTTTTTTTTTTTTTCTTCATTATTTTTTTTTTTGCCTTTTTGACACTTTTGGGGCCCTTAACATGCTCAAAAACTCTTGAAATTTTGCACACACGTCAGAACCCACGGCCATCAGGGCCGGACTGAAGCTGGTACCCGGGGCGTGGCAGGGGGGCTCGACGGCGCCCCCTGGAATGGGGTCCGAAAACTTGGTCCATAAATCAAACACGCTTGCATGTAATAATATGAAACTCAGTACACATATAGATCTCATCGGGCCGAACAACTTTCGTGCTCTAAGTTTTACAAAAGCCCAACAGGAAGTCGGTTATTATACGTTGTTTGGAAAACGCATACAATGGAATGTGAAATACTCCTCCTAGGGATTTCATCCGATCGCCACCAAACTCGGTGAGAATAAAGTCAAGACATTGAGGATGAATTCTTGCGAACAGATTTTTGATATCTCGAACGGTTTGGCCGTGGCGAGGAAACTAATTTATGGCGAATAATGGGACACAGGAAGTGTGTTATAACTTCTGCATACATTATCTGATCTTGATGAAACTTCAGCAGTGTATTCGTTGTAAGAGGCCGATCACATGGATGTGACTATTGTGAGTCAAAGTTATAGCGCCACCAACTGGCAGCAGGAAGTGTGTCACTTTCAAAATGCTTTGAAGTCACCCTCTTACTTTTACCCGATTTGCTTCAAACTTTATGTGTATAATGTAAACACACGGCAGATGTAGACCTGTGAAAGGATTATTGATATCTTAGATACTGTTGCCGTGGCAACGCATCAAATTTTAATATTCTTTTCGGATGCGTTTGAAACTCTTAGCATGCTTGAAATTGGATGAAACTCGACAGACACATAACACTTATTAGCCAGTAGACATGTGAAAAGTTTCAGAAACGGGCGTGGCAGGGGGGCTCAACAGCGCCCTCTTGAACAGGGTCTGAAAACTTGGTCCATATATCAAACACGCTTGCATGAATTAATATGAAACTCGGTACACATATAGATTTCATCGGGCTGAACAACTTTCCCTCTGTCAAGTTTCACGCCAGCCCAACAGGAAGTCGGCTATTATGGGTTGTTTGGAAAACGCTTGCTGTGGAATGCGATGTACTCCTCCTAGAGAATTCATTCAATCACCTCCAAACTCAGTCAGCATGAAGTCAAGACATTGAGAATGCTAAATTGCGGACGGATTTTTGATATCTCGAACGGTTTGGCCGTGGCGAGGAAACAAATTTATGGCGAGAAAAGAGAGGAGACGAAGTGTTATAACTTCTGCATACATTAACTGATCTTGATGAAACTTTAGCAGTGTGTTCGTGGTAAGAGGCAGATCAGATGGATGTAACTATCGTGAGTCAAAGTTATAGCGCCACCAACTGGCAGCAGGAAGTGTGTCACTTTCAACATGCGTTTGACAAAAGTGGGTGGGTTAGTTTTACCAACAGTTACAAAAATCAGTATATATATTGGTCTCACCGAGCCGGACAACTTTCTAATTTACAGTTATTAGCTCAGAGCAAAAGGAAGTCAGATATTTTGGTTTGAATGTGGATTTTTTGGATATTTCAGACTCTGAGTTTTTAGCTACTCTTCCTAACTGGTTTATTTTATTCACACCAAACTTTTTCAAAATGATGAAAATACATTAAAGATGCTAAATTGTGAACGGATATTAAACATCTCAAACGGTTTTGCTATAGTGAGGGACTAAAGTAAAGTAACACTTAAAGCCTCATCTTCTAAAAATGTAATTAAACCATTTATTTCTATATAAAAGTATAAAAATATCACAACTAAACCCATTTTATTCTTTTCTTTTCCAATTTAATAATTATTTATAAGTTTAAAAATAGTAATTGTACTATTTAGTCCCATAAAAGTCAAGTCATACATAGGGCTATACTGCCCTCTTGTGTTCAAAATCAGGTAGGCCTATTGTATCTACATAAAAATATACTAGGTTTGTGACGGTGAGAATATTTTACCACTGGTTAATCTATGTGTGACACCGCTGGGGGCTTTTGAATCGCCAACTTAAAAACGAAAGTAAAATATGCTCGTCCGCACTGACATTGATAGTGGTTGAGCGAGCGTTTCAAATGAATTCCTATGGAAGTAGGAATTAACTGAAAAACATTCACTCTGTTCTGCTCGTTCCTCGCCGTGGATGCGCACCGTTATGAATGCCCGTGCAGCCATGAGCATTTTAGTTTAATTTTACAATTAGCGCCTTTCGGGGGGTGGATTGCTTGAAATTATTTTACAAAAGCACAATGTTGTGTTTTATTGCGACTGTACACACATATAAGTTAACACTTTGCAGTTTGAATGTCGTCCTGTATAATGACGGAGTATGTTTTTATGTGTCCACTGTTCAATCGCGCCCACGCCACACACACACACACACGGTTTACTATCTTTGTGGGGACTCTCCATAGACTTAATGGTTTTATACTGTACAAACTGTATATTCTATCTCCTCACACTAACCCTACCCCTAAACCTACCTATCCCAGAAAACTTTCTGCATTTTTACATTTCCAAAAAAACTCATTCTGTATGATTTATAAGCTTGTTTACCCATGGGGACCTCTATTTAGGTCCCCACTGTGACATGAGTCCCCATGAGTCTGTGTGCATTCAGGTTGAAGTCCCCACCGGGATAGAAAAACATGAACACACATATACACACACACACACACACACACACACACACACACACACACACACACACACACAAACACACAAACACACATTCCAGTATTGCAATCTTGACATCGCAGCCTGTTCATTATAGCCTTAATAAAATATAATAATAAAATAGTTAACCTAACATATAAAAATTACACTGCTCTAAATAGTCAGTAGTACAATTCGTACATTCACAGTAAGCACCGCACCACTGTGATGTTTCAAGCACATTTTTGCGCGTGTGAAGAGGATGATTTTTTCCGTCGATATTGGAACACGAGTGAAGAACAAAGCCTATAATAAAGAATAGTTTAGCATCCAAATACATCGCAAATGCTGAAACATTTTGATTCTAATGAGAGGGTTACGTGAGCCCAACAGTGCTTACTTTCGTTTTTATTTTTACATTAAATTTAAAAGATTTGTTGTGGAATATTTTGAGTGTATCATAAAATCAGAATAAGGTAATAAGGTTTCTGTCTTATATATATATATATATATATATATATATATATATATATATATATATATATATATATATATATATATATATATATATATATATATAAAATATAGCTGCGAGCAGCGATGAAGGGCCAAAGCCGGTGGCACCGCCACCCCGGTGCCTTTAGGTAACTAAAGGCAACAGGGTTGCGGTGCCACCGGCTTGGGCCCGTAATCGCTGCTCGCAGCTATATTTATTATTATTTTTCTTTTTGACTTTTGGGCACTTTTGGGGCCCTTAACATGCTCAAAAACTCTTGAAACTTTGCACACAGGTCAGAACCCGCGGCCATCAGGGCCGTTCTGAAGCTGGTACCCGGGCGTGGCAGGGGGGCTCGACAGCGCCCCCTGGAACAGCATCCGAACACTTGTCCATAAATCAAACACACTTGCATGTAATAATATGAAACTCGGTACACATATAGATCTCATCAGGCCGAACAACTTTCGTGCTCTAAGTTTTACGCCAGCCCAACAGGAAGTCGGCTATTAAGGGTTGTTTGAAAAGCACATCCTCTGGAATTTGAAATACTCCTCCTAGAGAATTCACCCAATAACCACCAAACTCGGTGTGCATGAAGTCAAGACATTGAGGATGAAAAATTGCCAGGGGATTTTTGATATCTCGAACGGTTTGGCCGTGGCGAGGAAACAAATTTATGGCGAGAAAAGAGAAACAGGAAGTGTGTTATAACTTCTGCATACATTGACTGATCTTGATGAAACTTCAGCAGTGTGTTCGATGTAAGAGGCCGATCACATGGATGTGACCTTTGTGAGTCAAAGTTATAGCGCCACCAACTGGCAACAGGAAATGTGTCACTTTCAAAATGCTTTGAAATCACCCTCTTATTTTTACCCGATTTGCTTAAAACTTTATGTGTTTAATGTAGACACACGGCAGATGTAGACCTGTGAAAGGATTATTTATATCTTAGATACTGTTGCCGTGGCAACGCATCAAACTTTAATATTCTTTTCGGATGCTTTTGAGACTCTTCACATGCTTGAAAATGCATGAAACTCGACAGACACATCACATTTATTATCCAGTAGACATGTGCAAAGTTTCAGAAACGGGCGTGGTGGAATGGCTCAGTAGCGCCACCTTTAATCAAAAATGGGGCCTTAGTTTTTCCTAGAATCACAAAACTTGGTACGTATATTGTTCTCATCAAGCCGGACAACTTTCTAATTTACAGTTATTACCTCAGACCAACAGGAAGTCAGATATTTTGGTTTGAATGTGGATTTTCTGGAGAATTTTCTCTCTCTCTCTCTCTCTGTCTGTGTGTGTGTGTGTGTGTGGGGGGGGGGGGGATTTGTCTATTCCATTTAATCTTTGTTTTTCAAGGTTTCAGGGGCTTTTGGGGCCCTTAACATGCTCGAAAACTCTTGAAACTTTTCACACAGGTCAGAACCCACGGTCATCATGGCCGGGCTGAAGCTCGTACCCGGGCGTGGCAGGGGGGCTCAACAGCACCCCCTTGAACACGGTCTGAAAACTTGGTCCATATATCAAACACGCTTGCATGAATTAATATGAAACTCGGTACACATATAGATCTCATCGGGCCGAACAACTTCCGCACTCTAAGTTATTAGCTCCGCCCAACAGGAAGTCGGCTATTATGGGTTGTTTTAAAAACACATGCTGTGGAATTTGATGTACTCATCCTAGAGAATTCATCCAATCGCCTCCAAACTTTAGCATTGACGATGCTAAATTGCGGATGGATTTTTGATATCTCGAATGGTTTGGCCGTGGCGAGGACACGAATTTATGGCGAGAAAAGAGAAACACAAAGTGTTATAACTTCTGCACAAATTAACTGATCTTGATGAAACTTCAGCAGAGTGTTCGTGGTAAGAGGCCGATGATATGGATGTAACTATTGTGAGTCAAAGTTATAGCGCCACCAACTGGTAGCAGGAAGTGTGTCACTTTCAAAATGCTTTTGACAAAAGTGGGGGGGTTACTTTTACCCACAGTTACAAAAATCAGAATGTATATTGGTCTCATCGAGCCGGACAACTTTCTAATTTACAGTCATTAGCTCCGACCAACAGGAAGTCAGATATTTTGGTTTGAATGTAGATTTTTGGGATATTTCAGACTCTGAGTTTTTAGCTACTCCTCCTAAGTGGTTTATTTTATTCACACCAAACTGTTTCAACATGATGAAAATACATTAAAGATGCTAAATTGTGAACGGATATTAAATATCTCAAACGGTTTTGCTATGGTGAGGGATTAAAGGAATGTCAAAAAAGGAAACACTAAAAGACTCATATCGTCTAAAAATATATATGTATATAAATATAGCTGCGAGCAGCGATGAAGGGCCAAAGCCGGCGGCACCGCTACCCCGGTGCCTTTAGGTAACTAAAGGCACCGGGGTTGCGGTGCCACCGGCTTGGGCCCGTAATCGCTGCTCGCAGCTATATTTAGGGCCCAAGCCCTGAAAGGGCGAAGGCCCTATTGTTTCCGGTAGGATTATTTATTAGGGCCCAAGCCCTGAAAGGGCGAAGGCCCTATTGTTTTCGGTAGGATTATTTATTATTATTATTATTATTATTAGGGCCCAAGCCCTGAAAGGGCGAAGGCCCTATTGTTTCCGGTAGGATTATTTATTATTAGGGCCCAAGCCCTGAAAGGGCGAAGGCCCTATTGTTTTCGGTAGGATTATTTATTATTAGGGCCCAAGCCCTGAAAGGGCGAAGGCCCTATTGTTTTCGGTAGGATTATTGTTTATTAGGGCCCAAGCCCTGAAAGGGCGAAGGCCCTATTGTTTTCGGTAGGATTATTAGGGCCCAAGCCCTGAAAGGGCGAAGGCCCTATTGTTTTCGGTAGGATTATTAGGGCCCAAGCCCTGAAAGGGCGAAGGCCCTATTGTTTTCGGTAGGATTATTGTTTATTATTATTATTATTATTATTTTTTTCTACTTCTCGGGCACTTTTGGGGCCCTTAACATGCTCAAAAACTCTTGAAATTTTGCACACACGTCAGAACCTGCGGCCATCAGGGCCGGACTGAAGCTGGTACCCGGGCGTGGCACGGGGGCTCGACAGCGCCCCCTGGAATTATGTCGGAAAAATTGGTCCATAAATCAAACACGCTTGCATGTAATAATATGAAACTCAGTACACATATAGATCTCATCGGGCCGAACAACTTTCGTGCTCTAAGTTTTACACCAGCCCAACAGGAAGTCGGTTATTATACGTTGTTTGGAAAATGCATACAATGGAATGTGAAATACTCCTCCTAGGGAATTCATCCGATCGCCACCAAACTAGGTGTGAATGAAGTCAAGACATTGAGGATGCTAAATTGCGAACGGATTTTTGATATCTCGAACGGTTTGGCCGTGGCGAGGAAACGAATTTATGGCGAATAATGGGACACAGGAAGTGTGTTATAACTTCTGCATACATTAACTGATCTTGATGAAACTTCAGCAGTGTGTTCGTTGTAAGAGGCCGAACACAAGGATGTGACTATTGTGAGTCAAAGTTATAGCGCCACCAACTGGCAGCAGGAAGTGTGTCACTTTCAAAATGCTTTGAAATCACTCTCTTATTTTTACCCGATTTGCTTCAAACTTTATGTGTATAATGTAGACACACGGCAGATAAAGACCTGTGAAAGGATTATTGATATCTTAGATACTGTTGCCATGGCAACGGATCAAACTTTATTATTCTTTTTTGATGCTTTTGAGACTCTTAACATACTTGAAATTGCATGAAACTCAACAGACACATCACACTTATTAGCCAGTAGACATGTGCAAAGTTTCAAAAACGGGCGTGGTGGAATGGCTCAGTAGCGCCACCTTTAGTCAAAAATGGGGCCTTAGTTTTTCCTAGAATCACAAAAATCGGTATGTATATTGTTCTCATCGAGCCGGACAACTTTCTAATTTACACTTAATAGCTCAAAGCAACAGAAAGTCAGATATTTTGGTTTGAATGTGATTTTTTGGAGAATTTTCTCTCTCTCTCTCTGTCTCTGAGTGTGTGAGGGGTGGGGGTGATTTGTCAGTTGAGTGAGATTTACTTTTTCATTTGTTTTTCAAGGTTTCTGGGGCTTTTGGGTCCCTAAACGTGCTCGAAAACTCTTGAAACTTTGCACACAGGTCAGAACCCGCGGCCATCAGGGCGGGGCTGAATCTGGTAGCCGGGCGTGGCAGGGGGGCTCGACAGCGCCCCCTTGAACGGGGTTCTAAAACTTGGTCCATATATCAAACAAACTTGCATGAATTAATTTGAAACTCGGTACACATATAGATCTCATCGGGCCGAACAACTTTCGTGCTCTAAGTTTTACGCCAGCCCAACAGGAAGTCGGCTATTATGGGTTGTTTGGAAAACGCTTGCTGTGGAATGTGAAATACTCCTCCTAGAAAATTCACCGTGTCCCCTTCAAACTCGGTGTGCATGTAGTCAAGGCATTGAGGATGCTAAATTGCGGACGGATTTTTGATATCTCGAACGGTTTGGCTGTGGCGAGGAATCGAATTTATGGCGAGAAAAGAGAAACACGGAAGTGGAATAACTTCTGCATACATTAACTGATCTTGATGAAACTTCAGCAGTGTGTTCGTGGTAAGAGGCCGATCAGATGGATGTAGCTATTGTGAGTCAAAGTTATAGCGCCACCAACTGGCAGCAGGAAGTGTGTCACTTTCAACATGCTTTTGACAAAAGTGGGGGGGTTAGTTTTAACTACAGTAAAGAAAAAATAGTTTGTATATTGTTCTCATCAAGCTGGACAACTTTCTAATTTACATTCAATAGCTCTGGCCATCAGGAAGTCAGATATTTTGGTCTGAATGTGATTTTTTTTTGCTAAATCAGCCTCTGAATTTTTAGCCACTCCTCTTAAACTATTTATTTTATTCGTACCAAACTTTTTCAACATGATGAAACTACATTAAATATGCTAAATTGTGAATGGATAATAAATATCTTAAACGGTTTTGCTATGGCGAGGGATTAAATAATGTCCAAAAAGGAAACACTAAAAATCTTCTAAAAATGTAATTATATACCATTTATTTCTATATAAAAGAATACAAATATCACAACTAAACCCATTTTATTCTGTTTTTGCAATTCAAGAAGAATGAAAAAGTTAAAACAGGCTATTTAGTGCTATTTGGTTCAACAAAAAAGCAAACATATAGGGCTATACTGCCCTCTTGTGTCCAAAAGGACATCAAAATAGTATATAAAACTTTTAACCAGGTAGGCCAATATTGTATTTAAATATACATTTATTAGGTAGCCTATGTGTCTGAGGATATTTTCCCACCGGTTAATCGACGTGTGACACGAGTGGGTGCTTTTAAATCGCTAATATAATAGTGAAAGAAAAATAATGATAATGTTGCACACACAAATCACACACATGTGGGAAAGAATGAACAACACTAAACCGCCATTAGGTGTCGCCAGGCATCCATCTTAATAAGCGAGTCATTGATTCATTCGTTCAAACGATTCGTTCGAATGAGTCGATCATGATTAAGACAGATGTTTATGGATTGATCATTCAATCTTTGAGTCAACCGATTCGTTAAAAATGCTGAATCGTTCAGTTATGAGAAAACACGTGATAAGTGATGGTTCTGCCGTGATCTTTGTTTAACTATTTTCGCTGCTGAAACAGAACAAAAACAGTCAACATTGCATCTAAAATGTAAGTGACTTAATTGTAACTGTTTATTAACCTGCTGTATGAAATCTAGGGGTGGGAGAAAAAAATTATTCTTAGATGCATCGCGATGCGGACGTGGACGATTCTGAATCGATTCACAAATGTCAAAAAATCGATTCTCTAAAAAAAAAAATTCTAATAACGTAATATTGACGGAAGGCAAAAGGCGGAACTCTAAGCGGACGTGCGTGCAGTCTGTGGCGCGCACATAACAGAGAAGTTTCTTCTGCTCACCAAGGCTGCATTTATTTGATTAAAAATACAAACAAAAACAGTAATATTGTAAAATATTATTCCAATTTAAAACAGCTGCTTTCTATTTTAATATATTTTAAACTGTTATTTATTCCTGTGATCAAAGCTGAGTTTTCAGCATCATTACTCCAGTCGTCACTGTCACATGATCCTTCAGAAATTATTCTAATATGATGATTGATACTCAAGAAACATTCATTATTATTTTAAATGTCGAAAACAGTTGTGTACAGTCTTTGATGAATAGAAAGTTCAAAAGAACAGCATTTATCTGAAATCTAAAGCTTTTGTAACATTAAACACTACCGCTCAAAAGTTTTGGGTTAGTAATAATTAAAATTTTATTTTTTGGGGAAATAAATAAAATAAATCAGTACTTTTATTTATGAAGGATGAGTTAAACTGATCAACAGTTACAGTAAAGACATTTATAATGTTAAAAATATATATATTTGAAATATATGCTGTTCTTTTGAACTTTACATTCATCAAAGCATTTTGAAAAAAAAAAATCTGTACACAACTGTTTTCAACATTGAAAATAATAATGAATATTTATTGAGCATCAATCATCATATTAGTATGATTTCTGAAGGATCATGTGACACTGAAGACGGGAGTAATGATGCTGAAAACTCAACTTTGATCACAGAAATGAATTACTATGTAAAATATTTAAAAATTGAAAACAGCTGTTTTAAATTGGAATAATATTTCACAATATTACTGTTTTTGTTTGTATTTTTAATCAATAAATGCAGCCTTGGTGAGCAGAAGAGACTTCTCCTAAAAACATAAAAAATCTTACTGACCCCAAACTTTTGAACAATAATATATATATATATATATATATATATGTATGTGTGTGTATATATATATATATATATATATATATATATATATATATAAATATAGCTGCGAGCAGCGATGGAGGGCCCAAGCCGGCGGTACCGCCACCCCGGTGCCTTTAGGTAACTAAAGGCACCGGGGTTGCGGTGCCACCGGCTTGGGCCCGTAATCGCTGCTCGCAGCTATATTTATTATTAGGGCCCAAGCCCTGAAAGGGCGAAGGCCCTATTGTTTCCGTAAGGATTATTTTTTTTTTTTTTCTTCATTATTTTTTTTTTTGCCTTTTTGCCACTTTTGGGGCCCTTAACATGCTCAAAAACTCTTGAAATTTTGCACACACGTCAGAACCTGCGGCCATCAGGGCCGGGCTGAAGCTGGTACTGGGGCGTGGCAGGGGGGCTCGACAGCGCCCCCTGGAATGGGGTCCGAAAACTTGGTCCATAAATCAAACACGCTTGCATGTAATAATATGAAACTCAGTACACATATAGATCTCACCGGGCCGAACAACTTTCGTGCTCTAAGTTTTACAAAAGCCCAACAGGAAGTCGGTTATTATACGTTGTTTGGAAAACGCATACAATGGAATGTGAAATACTCCTCCTAGGGATTTCATCCGATCGCCACCAAACTCGGTGAGAATAAAGTCAAGACATTGAGGATGAATTCTTGCGAACGGATTTTTGATATCTCGAACGGTTTGGCCGTGGCGAGGAAACGAATTTATGGCGAATAATGGGACACAGGAAGTGTGTTATAACTTCTGCATACATTAACTGATCTTGATGAAACTTCAGCAGTGTGTTCGTTGTAAGAGGCCGATCACATGGATGTGACTATTGTGAGTCAAAGTTATAGCGCCACCAACTGGCAGCAGGAAGTGTGTCACTTTCAAAATGCTTTGAAGTCACCCTCTTAATTTTACCCGATTTGCTTCAAACTTTATGTGTATAATGTAAACACAGGGCAGATGTAGACCTGTGAAAGGATTATTGATATCTTAGATACTGTTGCCGTGGCAACGCATCAAGTTTTAATATTCTTTTCGGATGCGTTTGAGACTCTTAACATGCTTGAAATTGGATGAAACTCGACAGACACATAACACTTATTAGCCAGTAGACATGTGAAAAGTTTCAGAAACGGGCGTGGCAGGGGGGCTCAACAGCGCCCTCTTGAACAGGGTCTGAAAACTTGGTCCATATATCAAACACGCTTGAATGAAATAATATGAAACTCGGTACACATATAGATTTCGTCGGGCCGAACAACTTTCCCTCTGACAAGTTTCACGCCAGCCCAACAGGAAGTCAGCTATTATGGGTTGTTTGGAAAACGCTTGCTGTGGAATGTGATGTACTCCTCCTAGAGAATTCATTCAATCACCTCCAAACTCAGTCAGCATGAAGTAAAGACATTGAGGATGCTAAATTGCGGACGGATTTTTGATATCTTGAACGGTTTGGCCGTGGTGAGGAAACGAATTTATGGCGAGAAAAGAGAGACATGAAGTGTTATAACTTCTGCATACATCAACTGATCTTGATGAAACTTCAGCAGTGTGTTCGTGGTAAGAGGCCGATCAGATGGATGTGACTATTGTGAGTCAAAGTTATAGCGCCACCAACTGGCAGCAGGAAGTGTGTCACTTTCAACATGCTTTTGACAAAAGTGGGGGGGTTAGTTTTAAATACAGTAAAAAAAAAATGTTTTTATATTGTTCTCATCAAGCCGGACAACTTTCTAATTTACATTCATTAGCTCAGAGCAAAAGGAAGTCAGATATTTTGGTCTGAATGTGGATTTTTTTGCAAAATCAGCCTATGAATTTTTAGCCACTCCTCTTAAACTATTTATTTTATTCCCACCAAACTTTTTCAACATGATGAAAATACATTAAATATGCTAAATTGTGAACGGATAATAAATATCTCAAACGGTTTTGCTATGGCGAGGGATTAAAGTAATGTCCAAAAAGGAAAAACTAAAAGCCTCAAATTTTCTAAAAATGTAATTATATACCATTTATTTCTATATAAAAGTATACAAACATCACAACTAAACATTTTATTCTTTTTTTTCAATTTAAGAATGAATTTTAAGTTTAAAAACTGCCAGAATGGTTGTTTAGTCTAAACAATACATAAATAAAGTCAAACATAGTGCTATACTGCCCTCTTGTGTTCAAAATCAGGTAGGCCTATTATATCTATATATAAATATACTAGGTATGTGACGGTGAGAATATTTTACCACCGGTTAACTGACGTGTGACACCGCTGGGGGCTTTTTAATCGCTAACTTAAAAACTAAAGTAAAATATGTTCGTCCGCACTGACATTTATATTGGTTGAGCGAGCGTTTCAAATGAATTCCTATGGAAGTAGGAATTAACTGAAAAACGTTCACTCTGTTCTGCTCGTTCCTCGCCGTGGACGTGCACCGTTATGAATGCCCGTGCAGCCATGAGCATTTTAGTTTCATTTTAAAATTAGCGCCTTTCGGGGGGTGGATTGCTTGAAATTATTTTACAAAAGCACAATTTTGTGTTTTATTGCAACTGTACACAAATATAAGTTAACACTTTGCAGTTTGAATGTCGTCCTGTATAATGATGGAGTATGTTTTTATGTGTCTACTGTTCAATCGCGCCCACGCCACACACACACACACACACACACACACGGTTTACTATCTTTGTGGGTACTCTCCATGGACTTAATGGTTTTTATACTGTACAAACTGTATATTCTATCTCCTCACACTAACCCTACCCCTAAACCTACCTATCCCATAAAACTTTCTGCATTTTTACATTTCCAAAAAAACTCATTCTGTATGATTTATAATCTTGTTTACCCATGGGGACCTCTATTTAGGTCCCCACTGTGACACGAGTCCCCATGAGTCTGTGTGCATTCAGGTTAAAGTCCCCACCGGAATAGAAAAACATGAACACACACACACACACACACACACACACACACACACACACACACACACACACACACACACACACTCCAGCATTACAATCTTGACATCGCAGCCTGTTCATTATAGCCTTAATAAAATATAATAATAAAATAGTCAACCTAACATATAAAAATTACACTGCTCTAAATAGTCAGTAGTACAATTCGTACATTCACAGTAAGCACCGCTCGCTCCACTGTGATGTTTCCAAGCAAATTTTTGCGCATGTGAAGAGGATGATTTTTTCCATCAATATTGGAACACGAGTGAAGAACAAAGCCTATAATAAAGAATAGTTTAGCATCCAAATACATCGCAAATGTTGAAACATTTTGATTCTGATGAGAGGGTTACGTGAGCCCAACACTGCTTACTTTCATTTTTACTTTTACATTAAATTTAAAGGATTTGTTGTGGAATATTTTGAGTGTATCATAAAATCTGAATAAAAAAAAAATAATAATAATAAAAAAAAAAAAAAATGAATGAATGAATGAATAAATAAATAAATATATATATGTATGTGTATATATATATATATATATATATATATATATATATATATATATATATAGCTGCGAGCAGCGATAAAGGGCCAAAGCCGGCGGCACCGCCACCCTAAAGGCACCGGGGTTGCGGTGCCACCGGCTTGGGCCCGTAATCGCTGCTCGCAGCTATATTTATTATTATTATTATTATTTTGTCAACCTTTCGGGCACTTTTGGGGCCCTTAACATGCTCGAAAACTCTTGAAACTTTGCACACAGGTCAGAACCCGCGGCCATCAGGGCCGGACTGAAGCTGGTACCCGGGCGTGGCAGGGGGGCTCGACAGCGCCCCCTGGAACGGGATCCGAACACGTGTCCATAAATCAGACACGCTTGCATGTAATAATATGAAACTCGGTACACATATAGAACTCATCGGGCCGAACAACTTTCGTGCTCTAAGTTTTACGCCAGCCCAACAGGAAGTCGGCTATTTAGGGTTGTTTGGAAACGCATGCTGTGGAATTTAATGTACTCCTCCTAGGGAATTCATCGATTCGCCTCCAAACTCGGTGTGCATGAAGTCAAGACATTGAGGATGCTAAATTGCGGACGGATTTTTGATATCTCGAACGGTTTGGCCGTGGCGAGGAAACGAATTTATGGCGAAAAAATGAAACAGGAAGTGTGTTATAACTTCTGCATACATTAACTGATCTTGATGAAACTTCAGCAGTGTGTTCGTTGTAAGAGGCCGATCGCACAGATGTGACTATTGTGAGTCAAAGTTATAGCGCCACCAACAGGCAGCAGGAAGTACATCACTATTAAAATGCTTTGAAATCACTGTCTTATTTTTACCAGATTTGCTTCAAACTTTATGTGTACAATGTAGACACACGGCAGATGTAAACCTGTGAAAGGATTATTGATATCTTAGATACTGTTGCCGTGGCAACGCATCAAACTTTAATATTCTTTTTTTATGCTTTTGAGACTCTTAACATACTTGAAATTGCATGAAACTCGACAGACACATCACATTTATTATCCAGTAGACATGTGCAAAGTTTCAGAAACGGGCGTGGTGAGGGGCTCAGTAGCGCCACCTTTAGTCATAAGTGGGGGTGTTAGTTTTATCAACAGCAACAAAACTTGGTATGTGTATTGTTCTCATCAAGACGGACAACTTTCTAATTTACATGAACCATCTCTGACCAACAGGAAGAGAGATATTTTGGTTTGAATGTGGATTTTCTGAAGAATTTTCTCTCCCTCTCTGTGTCTGTGTGTGTGTGAGGGGAGGGGGGGATTTGACTATTGCTTTTATATTGTTAATCAAGGTTTCAGGGGCTTTTGGGGTCCTTAACGTGCTCAAAAACTCTTGAAACTTTGCACACAGGTCAGAACCCACGGCCATCAGGGCCGGGCTGAAGCTGGGACCCGGGCGTGGCTGGGGGGCTCAACAGCGCCCCCTTGAACGGGGTTCTAAAACTTGATCCATATATCAAACACGCTCGCATGAATTAATATGAAACTCGGTACACATATAGATCTCATCGGGCCGAACAACTTTACCCCGGTCAAGTTTTACGCCAGCCCAACAGGAAGTCAGCTATTATGGGTTGTTTGGAAAACGCTTGCTGTGGAATGTGAAATACTCCTCCTAGAAAATTCACCGTGCCCCCTTCAAACTCGGTGTGGATGTAGTCAAGACATTGAGGATGCTAAATTGCGGACGGATTTTTGATATCTCGAACGGTTTGGCTGTGGCGAGGAATCGAATTTATGGCGAGAAAAGAGAAACACGGAAGTGGAATAACTTCTGCATACATTAACTGATCTTGATGAAACTTCAGCAGTGTGTTCGTGGTAAGAGGCCGATCAGATGGATGTAGCTATTGTGAGTCAAAGTTATAGCGCCACCAACTGGCAGCAGGAAGTGTGTCACTTTCAACATGCTTTTGACAAAAGTGGGGGGGTTAGTTTTAACTACAGTAAAGAAAAAATAGTTTGTATATTGTTCTCATCAAGCCGGACAACTTTCTAATTTACATTCAATAGCTCTGGCCATCAGGAAGTCAGATATTTTGGTCTGAATGTGGATTTTTTTGCAAAATCAGCCTCTGAATTTTTAGCCACTCCTCTTAAACTATTTATTTTATTCGTACCAAACTTTTTCAACATGATGAAACTACATTAAATATGCTAAATTGTGAACGGATAATAAATATCTCAAACGGTTTTGCTATGGCGAGGGATTAAATAATGTCCAAAAAGGAAACACTAAAAATCTTCTAAAAATGTAATTATATACCATTTATTTCTATATAAAAGTATACAAATATCACAACTAAACCCATTTTATTCTGTTTTTGCAATTCAAGAAGAATGAAAAAGTTAAAACAGGCTATTTAGTGCTATTTGGTTCAACAAAAAAGCAAACATAGGGCTATACTGCCCTCTTGTGTCCAAAAGGACATCAAAATAGTATATAAAACTTTTTACCAGGTAGGCCAATATTGTATTTAAATATACATGTATTAGGGATGTGTCTGAGGATATTTTCCCACCGGTTAATCGACGTGTGACACGAGTGGGTGCTTTTAAATCGCTAATATAATAGTGTAAGAAAAATAATGATAATGTTGCACACACAAATCACACACATGTGGGAAAGAATGATGCTTTTAAACAACACTAAACCGCCATTAGGTGTCGCCAGGCATCCATCTTAATAAGCGAGTCATTGATTCATTCGTTCGAATGAGTCGATTAAGACAGATGTTTATGGATTGATCATTCAATCTTTGAGTCAACCGATTCGTTAAAAATGCTGAATCGTTCAGTTATGAGAAAACACGTGATGCGTGATGGTTCTGCCGTGATCTTTGTTTAACTATTTTCGCTGCTGAAACAGAACAAAAACAGTCAACATTGCATCTAAAATGTAAGTGACTTAATTGTAACTGTTTATTAACCTGTTGTATGAAATCTAGGGGTGGGAGAAAAAATGTATTCTTAGATGCATCGCGATGCGGACGTGGACGATTCTGAATCGATTCACAAATGTCAAAAAATCGATTCTCTAAAAAAATATTTTCTAATAACGTAATATTGACGGAAGGCAAAAGGCGGAACTCTAAGCGGACGTGCGTGCAGTCTGTGGCGCGCACATAACAGAGAAGTTTCTTCTGCTCACCAAGGCTGCATTTATTTGATTAAAAATACAAACAAAAACAGTAATATTGTAAAATATTATTCCAATTTAAAACAGCTGCTTTCTATTTTAATATATTTTAAACTGTTATTTATTCCTGTGATCAAAGCTGAGTTTTCAGCATCAT
This sequence comes from Squalius cephalus, assembly GCF_949319135.1. Classification (NCBI taxonomy): domain Eukaryota; kingdom Metazoa; phylum Chordata; class Actinopteri; order Cypriniformes; family Leuciscidae; genus Squalius; species Squalius cephalus. Next base: position 19,756,492 of record NC_137133.1, read on the forward strand.
TACTCCAGTCGTCACTGTCACATGATCCTTCAGAAATTATTCTAATATGATGATTGATACTCAAGAAACATTCATTATTATTTTAAATGTCGAAAACAGTTGTGTACAGTCTTTGATGAATAGAAAGTTCAAAAGAACAGCATTTATCTGAAATCTAAAGCTTTTGTAACGTTAAACACTACCGCTCAAAAGTTTTGGGTTAGTAATAATTAAAATTTTATTTTTTGGGGAAATAAATAAAATAAATCAGTACTTTTATTTATGAAGGATGAGTTAAACTGATCAACAGTTACAGTAAAGACATTTATAATGTTAAAAATATATATATTTGAAATATATGCTGTTCTTTTGAACTTTACATTCATCAAAGCATTTTGAAAAAAAAAAATCTGTACACAACTGTTTTCAACATTGAAAATAATAATGAATATTTATTGAGCATCAATCATCATATTAGTATGATTTCTGAAGGATCATGTGACACTGAAGACTGGAGTAATGATGCTGAAAACTCAACTTTGATCACAGAAATGAATTACTATGTAAAATATTTAAAAATTGAAAACAGCTGTTTTAAATTGGAATAATATTTCACAATATTACTGTTTTTGTTTGTATTTTTAATCAATAAATGCAGCCTTGGTGAGCAGAAGAGACTTCTCCTAAAAACATTAAAAATCTTACTGACCCCAAACTTTTGAACAAAAAAAAATATATATATATATATATATGTATGTGTGTGTATGTATGTATGTATATAACTAAAGGCACCGGGGTTGCGGTGCCACCGGCTTGGGCCCGTAATCGCTGCTCGCAGCTATATTTATTATTATTATTCTTATTTTTCTGTCAACCTTTCGGGCACTTTTGAGACCCTTAACGTGCTCGAAAACTCTTGAAACTTTGCACACGGGTCAGAACCCGTGGCCATCAGGGCTGGGCTGAAGCTGGTACCCGGGCGTGGCAGGGTGGCTCGACAGCGCCCCCTTGAACGGGGTCCGAAAACTTGGTCCATAAATCAGACACGCTTGCATGTAATAATATGAAACTCGGTACACATATAGATCTCATCGGGCCGAACAACTTTCGTACTTTTACTTTTTACGCCAGCCCAACAGGAAGTCGGCTATTATGGGTTGTTTTGAAACGCATGCTGTGGAATTTAATGTACTCCTCCTAGAGAATTCATCCAATCGCCTCCAAACTCGGTCAGCATGAAGTCAAGACATTGAGGATGCTAAATTGCGGACGGATTTTTGATATCTCGAACGGTTTGGCCGTGGCAAGGAAACGAATTTATGGCGAATAAGGGACACAGGAAGTATGTTATAACTTCAGCATACATTATCTGATCTTGATGAAACTTCAGCAGTGTGTTCGTTTTCAGAGGCCGAACACAAGGATGTGACTATTGTGAGTCAAAGTTATAGCGCCACCAACTGGCAGCAGGAAGTGTGTCACTTTCAAAATGCTTTGAAATCACTCTCTTATTTTTACCCGATTTGCTTCAAACTTTATGTGTATAATGTAGACACACGGCAGATGTAGACCTGTGAAAGGATTATTGATATCTTAGATACTGTTGCCATGGCAACGCATCAAACTTTAATATTCTTTTTTGATGCTTTTGAGACTCTTAACATACTTGAAATTGCATGAAACTCGACAGACACATCACACTTATTATCCAGTAGACATGGACAAAGTTTCAGAAACGGGCGTGGTGAGGGGCTCAGTAGCGCCACCTTTAGTCAAAAATGGGGGCTTAGTTTTACCTAGAATCACAAAACTTGGTATGTATATTGTTCTTATCGAGCCGGACAACTTTCTAATTTACACTTATTAGCTCAAAGCAACAGAAAGTCAGATATTTTGGTTTGAATGTGATTTTTTGGAGAATTTTCTCTCTCTCTCTGTCTCTGAGTGTGTGAGGGGTGGGGGTTATTTGTCAGTTGAGTGAGATTTACTTTTTCATATGTTTTTCAAGGTTTCTGGGGCTTTTGGGTCCCTAAACGTGCTCGAAAACTCTTGAAACTTTGCACACAGGTCAGAACCCGCGGCCATCAGGGCGGGGCTGAATCTGGTAGCCGGGCGTGGCAGGGGGGCTCAACAGCGCCCCCTTGAACGGGGTTCTAAAACTTGGTCCATATATCAAACACGCTTGCATGAATTAATTTGAAACTCAGTACACATATAGATCTCATCGGGCCGAACTACTTTCGTGCTCTAAGTTTTACGCCAGCCCAACAGGAAGTCGGCTATTTAGGGTTGTTTGGAAACGCTTGCTGTGGAATTTAATGTACTCCTCCTAGGAAATACATCGATTCGCCTACAAACTCAGTCAGCGTGAAGTCAAGACATTGAGGATGCTAAATTGCGGACGGATTTTTGATATCTCGAACGGTTTGGCTGTGGCGAGGAAACGAATTAATGGCGAGAAAAGAGAAACACGAAGTGTTATAACTAATGCATACATTAACTGATCTTGATGAAACTTCAGCAGTTTGTTCATGGTAAGAGGCCGATCAGATGGATGTAACTATTGTGTGTCAAAGTTATAGCGCCACCAACTGGCAGCAGGAAATGTGTCACTTTCAAAATGCTTTTGACAAAAGTTGGGGGGGTTGTTTTACCTACAGTAGCACAACTCAGTACGTATGTTGATCTCATCGACCCGGACAACTTTCTAATTTAAAGTCATTAGCTCCGACCATCAGGAAGTCAGATATTTTGGTTTGAATGTGGATTTTTTGCAAAATCAGCCTCCAAAAGGCACTAAAAGCCTCAAATCTTCTAAAAATGTAATTTTATACCATTTATTTCTATATAAAAGTATACAAATATCACAACTAAACCCATTTTATTCTGTTTTTAAAAAGAATTTTATTCTAATTTTATTCTAAATTTTAAAACAGTAAAGTAAAAAAAAAATTCAAGTCATACATAGGGCTATACTGCCCTCTTGTGTCCAAAAGGACATCAAAATAATATATAAAACTTTTTACCAGCTAGGCCAATAATGTATTTAAATATACATTTATTAGGTATGTGTCTGAGGATATTTTCCCACCGGTTAATCGACGTGTATGACACGAGCGGGTGCTTTTGTATCGCTAATATAAAAGTGAAAGAAAAATACGGACGTCCGCACGGACATTTTTAATGGTGCACACACAAATCACACACACGTTGGAAAGAATTATGCTTTTAAACAACACTAAACCGCCATTAGATGTCGCCAAGTGACCGTCTTAATGTGCGAGTCATTGATTCATTCGTTCAAATGATTCGTAATCCATAACATACAGATCCATAAACATGGATCCATAAACATCCAATCCATAAACTTAAACAGATGTTTATGGATTGATCATTCAATCTTTGAGTCAACCAATTCGTTCAAAATGCTGAATCATTCAGTTATGAGAAAACACGTTCCTGTGAGATGCGTTCTTCTGTGATCTTTGTTTAACTATTTCTGCTGCTGAAACAGAACAAAAACAGTCAATATTGCATCTAAAATGTAAATGACTTCATTTTAACTGTTAATAACCTGTTGTATGAAATCAATGCCACAGTTTCAATAGTGATTGTATTCAGGAAAAGTTAGGTACGGAGAGCGAGCGATTTCAACGAAATCAGAACTAAACCCATTTTATTATTTTATTATTATTATTATTCAATTTAAGAATTATGTTTGAGTTTAAAAAAAGCCAGAATGTTTTAGTCCAAAAAATAAATAAATCATGCCATGGATTGCTTGAAATTAAAATTTTTTATTATATTTATTTTTTCGTTTTGGCTTTGTTTATAGTTTATTTTTAATTTTTTATTCTTTTTCCGTTCTGAATATCATTACATTTAAAGGATTTGTTGTGGAATATTTTGAGTGTATCATAAAATCAGAATAATTCTCTCGATTTAGTGATCCCCTACTTATTATTTTTTTTTATTTTTTTCTTTGTTCTAATTAGTTCAGGCAAGTAAAATTATCTGTGTCTTGTCCCTTAAATTTATTTATATATATATATATATAATGTATGTATGTGTGTGTGTGTATATATATATGTGTGTGTGTGTGTGTATATATATATATATATATATATATATATATATATATATATATATATATAAATATAAATATAGCTGCGAGCAGCGATGGAGGGCCAAAGCCCTCCATCCTGGCACCAGGATTGCGGTGCCACCGGCTTGGGCCCGTAATCGCTGCTCGGAGCTATATTTAGGGCCCAAGCCCTGAAAGGGCGAAGGCCCTATTGTTTTCGGTAGGATTATTATTAGGGCCCAAGCCCTGAAAGGGCGAAGGCCCTATTGTTTTCGGTAGGATTATTTATTATTATTATTAGGGCCCAAGCCCTGAAAGGGCGAAGGCCCTATTGTTTTCGGTAGGATTATTAGGGCCCAAGCCCTGAAAGGGCGAAGGCCCTATTGTTTTCGGTAGGATTATTAGGGCCCAAGCCCTGAAAGGGCGAAGGCCCTATTGTTTTCGGTAGGATTATTAGGGCCCAAGCCCTGAAAGGGCGAAGGCCCTATTGTTTTCGGTAGGATTATTATTATTATTATTATTATTATTATTATTTTGTCAACCTTTCGGGCACTTTTGGGGCCCTTAACATGCTCGAAAACTCTTGAAACTTTGCACACAGGTCAGAACCCGCGGCCATCAGGGCCGGACTGAAGCTGGTACCCGGGCGTGGCAGGGGGGCTCGACAGCGCCCCCTGGAACGGGATCCGAACACGTGTCCATAAATCAGACACGCTTGCATGTAATAATATGAAACTCGGTACACATATAGAACTCATCGGGCCGAACAACTTTCGTGCTCTAAGTTTTACGCCAGCCCAACAGGAAGTCGGCTATTTAGGGTTGTTTGGAAACGCATGCTGTGGAATTTAATGTACTCCTCCTAGGGAATTCATCGATTCGCCTCCAAACTCGGTGTGCATGAAGTCAAGACATTGAGGATGCTAAATTGCGGACGGATTTTTGATATCTCGAACGGTTTGGCCGTGGCGAGGAAACGAATTTATGGCGAAAAAATGAAACAGGAAGTGTGTTATAACTTCTGCATACATTAACTGATCTTGATGAAACTTCAGCAGTGTGTTCGTTGTAAGAGGCCGATCGCACAGATGTGACTATTGTGAGTCAAAGTTATAGCGCCACCAACAGGCAGCAGGAAGTACATCACTATTAAAATGCTTTGAAATCACTGTCTTATTTTTACCAGATTTGCTTCAAACTTTATGTGTACAATGTAGACACACGGCAGATGTAAACCTGTGAAAGGATTATTGATATCTTAGATACTGTTGCCGTGGCAACGCATCAAACTTTAATATTCTTTTTTTATGCTTTTGAGACTCTTAACATACTTGAAATTGCATGAAACTCGACAGACACATCACATTTATTATCCAGTAGACATGTGCAAAGTTTCAGAAACGGGCGTGGTGAGGGGCTCAGTAGCGCCACCTTTAGTCATAAGTGGGGGTGTTAGTTTTATCAACAGCAACAAAACTTGGTATGTGTATTGTTCTCATCAAGACGGACAACTTTCTAATTTACATGAACCATCTCTGACCAACAGGAAGAGAGATATTTTGGTTTGAATGTGGATTTTCTGAAGAATTTTCTCTCCCTCTCTGTGTCTGTGTGTGTGTGAGGGGAGGGGGGGATTTGACTATTGCTTTTATATTGTTAATCAAGGTTTCAGGGGCTTTTGGGGTCCTTAACGTGCTCAAAAACTCTTGAAACTTTGCACACAGGTCAGAACCCACGGCCATCAGGGCCGGGCTGAAGCTGGGACCCGGGCGTGGCTGGGGGGCTCAACAGCGCCCCCTTGAACGGGGTTCTAAAACTTGATCCATATATCAAACACGCTCGCATGAATTAATATGAAACTCGGTACACATATAGATCTCATCGGGCCGAACAACTTTACCCCGGTCAAGTTTTACGCCAGCCCAACAGGAAGTCAGCTATTATGGGTTGTTTGGAAAACGCTTGCTGTGGAATGTGAAATACTCCTCCTAGAAAATTCACCGTGCCCCCTTCAAACTCGGTGTGGATGTAGTCAAGACATTGAGGATGCTAAATTGCGGACGGATTTTTGATATCTCGAACGGTTTGGCTGTGGCGAGGAATCGAATTTATGGCGAGAAAAGAGAAACACGGAAGTGGAATAACTTCTGCATACATTAACTGATCTTGATGAAACTTCAGCAGTGTGTTCGTGGTAAGAGGCCGATCAGATGGATGTAGCTATTGTGAGTCAAAGTTATAGCGCCACCAACTGGCAGCAGGAAGTGTGTCACTTTCAACATGCTTTTGACAAAAGTGGGGGGGTTAGTTTTAACTACAGTAAAGAAAAAATAGTTTGTATATTGTTCTCATCAAGCCGGACAACTTTCTAATTTACATTCAATAGCTCTGGCCATCAGGAAGTCAGATATTTTGGTCTGAATGTGGATTTTTTTGCAAAATCAGCCTCTGAATTTTTAGCCACTCCTCTTAAACTATTTATTTTATTCGTACCAAACTTTTTCAACATGATGAAACTACATTAAATATGCTAAATTGTGAACGGATAATAAATATCTCAAACGGTTTTGCTATGGCGAGGGATTAAATAATGTCCAAAAAGGAAACACTAAAAATCTTCTAAAAATGTAATTATATACCATTTATTTCTATATAAAAGTATACAAATATCACAACTAAACCCATTTTATTCTGTTTTTGCAATTCAAGAAGAATGAAAAAGTTAAAACAGGCTATTTAGTGCTATTTGGTTCAACAAAAAAGCAAACATAGGGCTATACTGCCCTCTTGTGTCCAAAAGGACATCAAAATAGTATATAAAACTTTTTACCAGGTAGGCCAATATTGTATTTAAATATACATGTATTAGGGATGTGTCTGAGGATATTTTCCCACCGGTTAATCGACGTGTGACACGAGTGGGTGCTTTTAAATCGCTAATATAATAGTGTAAGAAAAATAATGATAATGTTGCACACACAAATCACACACATGTGGGAAAGAATGATGCTTTTAAACAACACTAAACCGCCATTAGGTGTCGCCAGGCATCCATCTTAATAAGCGAGTCATTGATTCATTCGTTCGAATGAGTCGATTAAGACAGATGTTTATGGATTGATCATTCAATCTTTGAGTCAACCGATTCGTTAAAAATGCTGAATCGTTCAGTTATGAGAAAACACGTGATGCGTGATGGTTCTGCCGTGATCTTTGTTTAACTATTTTCGCTGCTGAAACAGAACAAAAACAGTCAACATTGCATCTAAAATGTAAGTGACTTAATTGTAACTGTTTATTAACCTGTTGTATGAAATCTAGGGGTGGGAGAAAAAATGTATTCTTAGATGCATCGCGATGCGGACGTGGACGATTCTGAATCGATTCACAAATGTCAAAAAATCGATTCTCTAAAAAAATATTTTCTAATAACGTAATATTGACGGAAGGCAAAAGGCGGAACTCTAAGCGGACGTGCGTGCAGTCTGTGGCGCGCACATAACAGAGAAGTTTCTTCTGCTCACCAAGGCTGCATTTATTTGATTAAAAATACAAACAAAAACAGTAATATTGTAAAATATTATTCCAATTTAAAACAGCTGCTTTCTATTTTAATATATTTTAAACTGTTATTTATTCCTGTGATCAAAGCTGAGTTTTCAGCATCATTACTCCAGTCGTCACTGTCACATGATCCTTCAGAAATTATTCTAATATGATGATTGATACTCAAGAAACATTCATTATTATTTTAAATGTCGAAAACAGTTGTGTACAGTCTTTGATGAATAGAAAGTTCAAAAGAACAGCATTTATCTGAAATCTAAAGCTTTTGTAACGTTAAACACTACCGCTCAAAAGTTTTGGGTTAGTAATAATTAAAATTTTATTTTTTGGGGAAATAAATAAAATAAATCAGTACTTTTATTTATGAAGGATGAGTTAAACTGATCAACAGTTACAGTAAAGACATTTATAATGTTAAAAATATATATATTTGAAATATATGCTGTTCTTTTGAACTTTACATTCATCAAAGCATTTTGAAAAAAAAAAATCTGTACACAACTGTTTTCAACATTGAAAATAATAATGAATATTTATTGAGCATCAATCATCATATTAGTATGATTTCTGAAGGATCATGTGACACTGAAGACTGGAGTAATGATGCTGAAAACTCAACTTTGATCACAGAAATGAATTACTATGTAAAATATTTAAAAATTGAAAACAGCTGTTTTAAATTGGAATAATATTTCACAATATTACTGTTTTTGTTTGTATTTTTAATCAATAAATGCAGCCTTGGTGAGCAGAAGAGACTTCTCCTAAAAACATTAAAAATCTTACTGACCCCAAACTTTTGAACAAAAAAAAAAAAAAATATATATATATATGTATGTGTGTGTATGTATGTATGTATATAACTAAAGGCACCGGGGTTGCGGTGCCACCGGCTTGGGCCCGTAATCGCTGCTCGCAGCTATATTTATTATTATTAGGGCCCGAGCACCGATGGTGTGAGGACCCTCTTGGAATTGCTCTGTTTATTAGGGCCCAAGCCCTGAAAGGGCGAAGGCCCTATTGTTTTCGGTAGGATTATTTATTATTATTATTATTATTATTATTCTTATTTTTCTGTCAACCTTTCGGGCACTTTTGAGACCCTTAACGTGCTCGAAAACTCTTGAAACTTTGCACACGGGTCAGAACCCGCGGCCATCAGGGCCGGGCTGAAGCTGGTACCCGGGCGTGGCAGGGGGGCTCGACAGCGCCCCCTTGAACAGGGTCCGAAAACTTGGTCCATAAATCAGACACGCTTGCATGTAATAATATGAAACTCGGTACACATATAGATCTCATCGGGCCGAACAACTTTCGTACTTTTACTTTTTATGCCAGCCCAACAGGAAGTCGGCTATTATGGGTTGTTTTGAAATGCATGCTGTGGAATTTAATGTACTCCTCCTAGGGAACTCATCCATTCGCCTCCAAACTCAGTCAGCATGAAGTCAAGACATTGAGGATGCTAAATTGCGGACGGATTTTTGATATCTCGAACGGTTTGGCCGTGGCGAGGACACGAATTTATGGCGAATAATGGAAACAGGAAGTGTGTTATAACTTCTGCATACATTAACTGATCTTGATTAAACTTCAGCAGTGTGTTTGTTGTAAGAGGCCGATCACATGGATGTGACTATTGTGAGTCAAAGTTATAGCGCCACCAACTGGCAGCAGGAAGTGTGTCACTTTCAAAATGCTTTGAAATCACCCTCTTATTTTTACCCGATTTGCTTCAAACTTTATGTGTATAATGTAGACACACGGCAGATGTAGACCTGTGAAAGGTTTATTGATATCTTAAATACTGTTGCCGTGGCAACGCATCAAACTTTAATATTCTTTTCAGATGCTTTTGAGACTCTTAACATACTTGAAATTGGATGAAACTCGACAGACACATCACATTTATTATCCAGTAGACATGTGCAAAGTTTCAGAAACGGGCGTGGTGAGGGGCTCAGTAGCGCCACCTTTAGTCAAAAATGGGAGCTTAGTTTTAAGTAGAGTCACAAAAATCGTTATGTATATTGTTCTCATCAAGCCGGACAACTTTCTAATTTATAGTCATAAGCTGTGACCAACAGGAAGTGAGATATTTTGGTTTGAATGTGATTTTTTGGAGAATTCTCTCCCTCTCTCTCTCTGCCTCTGCGTCTCTGTGTGTGTGAGGGGTGGGGGGATTTGTCTTTTGAGTGAGATTTGTTTAAAATTCCTGTTTTTCAAGGTTTCAGGGTCTTTTGGGGCCTTTAACGTGCTCGAAAACTCTTGAAACTTTGCACACAGGTCAGAACCCGCGGCCATCAGGGCCGGGCTGAAGCTGGTACCCGGGCGTGGCAGGGGGGCTCAACAGCGCCCCCTGGAACGGGATCCGAACACTTGTCCATAAATCAAACACACTTGCATGTAATGATATGAAACTCGGTACACATATAGATCTCATCGGGCCGAACAACTTTCGTGCTCTAAATTTTACGCCAGCCCAACAGGAAGTCGGCAATTATGGGTTGTTTGGAGAACGCTTGCTGTGGAATTTGAAACACTTCTCCTAGAGAATTAATTAAATCGCCACCAAACTCGGTGAGCATGAAGTCAAGACATTGAGGATGCTAAATTGCGGACGGATTTTTGATATCTCAAACGGTTTGGCCGTGGCGAGGACACGAATTTATGGCGAGAAAAGAGAAACACGAAGTGTTATAACTTCTGCACACATTAACTGATCTTGATGAAACTTCAGCAGTGTGTTCGTGGTAAGAGGGCGATCAGATGGATGTGACTATTGTGAGTCAAAGTTATAGCGCCACCAACTGGCAGCAGGAAGTGTGTCACTTTCAAAATGTTTTTGACAAAAGTGGGGGGGTTAGTTTTACCCACAATTACAAAAATCAGTACGTATATTGGTCTCATCGAGCTGGACAACTTTCTAATTGACAGTTATTAGCTACGACCAACAGGGTGTCAGATATTTTGGTCTGAATATGGATTTTTTGTTAAATCAGCCTCTGAGTTTTTAGTTACTCCTCCTAAAAGGTTTATTTTATTCCCACCAAACTTTTTCAACATGATAAAAATATATTACTGATGCTAAATTGTAAACGGATATTGAATATCTCAAACGGTTTTGCTATGGCGAGGGATTAAATTAATGTCAAAAAGGAAGCAGGAAACATCTCATAACTTCTAAAAATGTAATTATACACCATGTATTTTTATATAAAAATATTAGAACTAAACCTATTTTATTCTGTTTTTGCAATTCAAGAAGTATGAAAAAGTTAAAAACAGGCTATTTAGTGCTATTTGGTTCAACAAAAAAGCAAACATAGGGCTATACTGCCCTCTTGTGTCCAAAAGGATATCAAAATACTATATAAAACGTTTTACTAGGTAGGCCTATTGTATTTAAATATAAATTTATTAGGTATATGACTGTGAGGATATTTTCCCATCGGTTAATCGACGTGTGACACGAGCGGGTGCTTTTAAATCGCTAACTATAGTATACTATATACTAGTAAAATACAGACGTCCGCACAGACATTGATAATGGTGCGGAGTAGAGCGAGCATTTTCAATGTATTCCTATGGATGTAGGAATTAACTAAAACATTTTATTTATGTTTTTGTGTCCACTGTTCAACCGCAACCGCGTCACACACACACACACATTCCAGAATTGCAATCTTGACATCGCAGCCTGTTCATTATAGCCCTAATACAATATAATAATAAAAATAGTCAACCTAACATAAACGAATTACACTGCTCTGTTTAAATAGTCAGTAGTACAATTTGTACCATTCACAGAAAGCAGAGCTCCACTGTGATGTTTCCAAGCACATTTTTGTGCGTGTGAAGAGGATGATTTTTTCCATCGATATTGGAACACGAGTGAAGTACAAAGCCTATAATAAAGAATAGTTTAGCATCCAAATACATCGCAAATATTGAAACATTTTGATTCTAATGAGAGGGTTACGTGAGACCAACACTGCTTACTTTCGTTTTTATTTTTACATTAAATTTAAAGGATTTGTTGTGGAATATTTTGAGTGTATCATAAAATCAGAATAAGGTAAGACAAGTAATATTTTCTGTCATATATATATATATATACGTGTATATATATATATATATATATATATATATATATATATGTATGTATGTATATGTATATGTATGTGTGTGTGTGTGTGTGTATATATATATATATATAGATAGATAGATAGATAGATAGATATTTATATACACATATATATATATATATATATATAAATATAGCTGCGAGCAGCGATGGAGGGCCAAAGCCGGCGGCACCGCCATCCCCGGTGCCTTTAGGTAACTAAAGGCTCCGGGGTTGCGGTGCCACCGGCTTGGGCCCGTAATCGCTGCTCGCAGCTATATTTATTATTATTATTATTCTTCTCCGCATTTAATTGCATTTTTGAGGGCCTAAACATGCTCGAAAACTCACAAAACTTTGCACACGCATCAGAACTGGCGAAAATTTACATCTGATATAGGTTTCAGAATTGGACGGGGCAAAATGGCTCGATAGCGCCACCTATAAAATTTCAACGGAGTGCGCCTCCCGCAACGTTCCACGTACGTGCACGAAATTCGGTATATACATGTAATGACCTAATACCTACAAAAAAGTCTCTTGGAGCATAGCCCTAAACACAACAGGAAGTCAGCCATTTTGAACTTCCTCTCAGATTTTTGTGCAGTTTTTGCCATTTTCAGGCCTCGTACTTTAACGAACTCCTCCTACAGTTTTAATCTGATCATCTTCAAATTTGGTGAGTGTAATCTTAAGGCCTTTGCGACGTTAAATTGCGAAGATCTTGAGTTTTCGTCAAAGGGCGGGTCCTCGGCGGCCTGATAAATTTCGATGTTTCGCCATGAAACAGGAAGTTGTTGTAACTCAGGCATGGAATGTCCAATCTGCCCCAAACTTCACACGTTTGATAAGAGTTCTGTCCTGAACACATGACCATGCTCATATTCAGTTATAGTCATAGCGCCACCTGCTGGCAACAGGAAGTGACATGTTTAACACTGTTATGGACTCCTAATAACATATAAAAAAGTGCCAGCAAGTGCTAAACATGCTAACAACATACTAGAAGCATGCTAAAACATGCTAGCAAACTCTTAGCTAAGTGCTAAAGCATGCTATTATTGCAATTAAATAGGAATTTGCTGTAACTCAGGCATGGAATGTCCAATCTGCCCCAAACTTCACACTTTTGATAAGCGTTCTGTACTGAACACATCTACATGAGAATATTCAGTTATAGTAATAGCGCCACCTACTGGTAACAGGAAGTGTCATGTTTAACACGTTGATGCCATTCTAGCAACATGTTAAAAATGCCATTGACTTCTAAACATGCTAGAAACATGTTAAAACATGCTAGCAATACTTAGCTAAGTGCTAAAGCATGCTAATTCAATGAAACAGGATGTTGTTGTTACTCAAGAAGGCAATGTCCAATCTGCGCCAAACTTCACACTTTTAATAAACGTTCTATCCTGAACACATGACCATGCTCATATTCAGTTACAGTCATAGTGCCACCTGCTGGCAACAGGAAGTGACATGTTAAACACTGTTGTGGACATATAAAAACATATAAAAAAGTGCCAGCAAGTGCTAAACATGCTAACAACATACTAGAAACATGCTAAAACATGCTAGCAAACACTTAGCTAAGTGCTAAAGCATGCAAATGCTGCAATTAAATAGGAATTTGCTGTAACACAGGCATGGAATGTCCAATCTGCCCCAAATTTCACACGTTTGATAAGAGTCATGGCCTGAACACATCTACATGAGAATATTCAGTTATAGTAATAGCGCCACCTGCTGTCAACAGGAAGTGACATGTTTAACACTGTTGTGGTCTCCTAATAACATATAAAAAAGAGCCAGCAAGTGCTAAACAGGTTAGCAACATACTAGAAACATGCTAGCAAACACTTAGTTAAGTGCTAAAGCATGCTATTACTGCAATTAAATAGGAATTTGCTGTAACTCAGGCATGGAATGTCCAATCTGCCCTAAACTTCACACGTTTGATAAGAATCATGGCCTGAACACATGTCTATGCTCAAATTCAGTTATAGTAATAGCGCCACCTACTGGCAACAGGAAGTGACATGTTTAACACGTTGATGCCGTTCTAGCAACATGTTAAAAATGCCATTGAGTTCTAAACATGCTAGAAACATATTAAAACATGCTAGCAATACTTAGCTAAGTGCTAAAGCATGCTAATTCAATGAAACAGGACTTTGTTGTTACTCAAGAAGGCAATGTACAATCTACCCCAAACTTCACATGTTTGATAAGAGTTATCTCTTGAACACATGTCCATGCTCATATTTAGTTATAGTCATAGCGCCACCTGCTGGCAACAGGAAGTGACGTTTAACACTGTTCTTGACTCCTAATAACATATAAAAAAATGCCAGTAGATGCTAAACATCCTACCAACATACTAGAGACATAATAAAACATACTAGCAAACACTTAGCTAAGTGCTAAAGAATGATATTACTGCAATTAAATATGAATTTGCTGTAACTCAGGCATGGAATGTCCAATCTGCCCCAAACTTCACACTTTTGATAAGCGTTCTGTCCTGAACACATGACCATGCTTATATTCAGTTACAGTAATAGCGCCACCTGCTGGCAACAGGAAGTGACATGTTTAACACTGTTATGGACTCCTAATAACATATAAAAAAGTGCCAGCAAGTGTTAAACATGCTAACAACATACTAGAAACATGCTAAAACATGCTAGCAAACTCTTAGCTAAGTGCTAAAGCATGCTATTATTGCAATTAAATAGGAATTTGCTGTAACTCAGGCATGGAATGTCCAATCTGCCCCAAACTTCACACTTTTGATAAGAGTCATGGCCTGAACACATCTACATGAGAATGTTCAGTTATAGTAATAGCGCCACCTACTGGCAACAGGAAGTGACATGTTTAACACGTTGATGCCGTTCTAGCAACATGTTAAAAATGCCATTGAGTTCTAAACATGCTAGAAACATATTAAAACATGCTAGTAATGCTTAGCTAAGTGCTAAAGAATGCTAATTCAATGAAACATGACTTTGTTGTTACTCAAGAAGGCAATGTCCAATTTGCACCAAACTTCACAAGTTTGATAAGAGTTCTGTCCTGAACACACATCCATGCTCATATTCAGCAATAGTCATAACGCCACCTACTGGCAACAGAAACTGACATGGTTAACACAGTAATGCAGTACTAACCACATAATTATTGTGTACTAAGCATGCTAGAAACAGACTAAACATGCTAGCAACACTTAGCTGAGTCATGAAGCATGCTATTATCACCATTATACAAAACATTTTGTAACTGACTTTGACATACTCTTACTATATATACCTCCTTAAATGTACATTTCCCAACCATGCTCTGTCTTCCTAAAGCCACCGAGTGTTGATGGCACGGGTGCGAGGGCCCTTTCATCGCTGCTTGCAGCTTTAATTAGGGCCCAAGCCCTGAAAGGGCGAAGGCCCTATTGTTTTCGGTAGGATTATTTATTATTATTATTATTATTCTTATTTTTCTGTCAACCTTTCGGGCACTTTTGAGACCCTTAACGTGCTCGAAAACTCTTGAAACTTTGCACACGGGTCAGAACCCGCGGCCATCAGGGCCAGGCTGAAGCTGGTACCCGGGCGTGGCAGGGGGGCTCGACAGCGCCCCCTTGAACGGGGTCCGAAAACTTGGTCCATAAATCAGACAAGCTTGCATGTAATAATATGAAACTCGGTACACATATAGATCTCATCGGGCCGAACAACTTTCGTACTTTTACTTTTTACGCCAGCCCAACAGGAAGTCGGCTATTATGGGTTGTTTTGAAATGCATGCTGTGGAATTTAATGTACTCCTCCTAGAGAATTCATCCAATCGCCTCCAATCTCGGTCAGCATGAAGTCAAGACATTGAGGATGCTAAATTGCGGACGGATTTTTGATATCTCGAACGGTTTGGCCGTGGCAAGGAAACGAATTTATGGCGAATAAGGGACACAGGAAGTGTGTTATAACTTCAGCATACATTATCTGATCTTGATGAAACTTCAGCAGTGTGTTCGTTGTAAGAGGCCGAACACAAGGATGTGACTATTGTGAGTCAAAGTTATAGCGCCACCAACTGGCAGCAGGAAGTGTGTCACTTTCAAAATGCTTTGAAATCACTCTCTTATTTTTACCCGATTTGCTTCAAACTTTATGTGTATAATGTAGACACACGGCAGATGTAGACCTGTGAAAGGATTATTGATATCTTAGATACTGTTGCCATGGCAACGCATCAAACTTTAATATTCTTTTTTGATGCTTTTGAGACTCTTAACATACTTGAAATTGCATGAAACTCGACAGACACATCACACTTATTATCCAGTAGACATGGGCAAAGTTTCAGAAACGGGCGTGGTGAGGGGCTCAGTAGCGCCACCTTTAGTCAAAAATGGGGGCTTAGTTTTACCTAGAATCACAAAACTTGGTATGTATATTGTTCTTATCGAGCCGGACAACTTTCTAATTTACACTTATTAGCTCAAAGCAACAGAAAGTCAGATATTTTGGTTTGAATGTGATTTTTTGGAGAATTTTCTCTCTCTCTCTGTCTCTGAGTGTGTGAGGGGTGGGGGTGATTTGT